>NC_142541.1:3197500-4415000 GCF_056151865.1 Erythranthe guttata
CCCTTTATATTATACATGCAACCCATTAACAGCCCAAAATAAAGCCCATTTTAGTAAACTTCAAACAAACCGAAACCCTACTCTTCTCTTGTCATTTCCCCTTTACGAAGCGGATTAAAAGAATATCAGCAGCAAAATCATATTTCTACTCTTCTCATTTCTCCTCTAAGCGGTAGCGTCGTCGTCGTCCAAACGACTGACCAAACCCTATTTCTTCTCTTCCTAGTCCCCCTTCGTAGCAGCGTAGCAAACAAATTCCTCTAAGAAAAAAGTTCCTTATTTTTCTTCCACTTCTTCTTTATTTGTCCTGATGCGATTTTGTATTATACTTGTTGATCACAAGTCTCAGAAATAAGTATTTTTCTCTTAATTTTTTGTGGATTTGAGGTTTTCGATTGTTTTGATAGTTTGTGCCAAGGTTTTGGATATAAAATTCAGTTCGTTAAAAAAATTCGAAGGAAATCAGAATAATATTTAAAAAAAAAATTCAAAAACTTCCGAATTTCCGAAAAAATCAGAATCGAAAAAAACAGAATCGGAATCAGAACTTATAAAATGATTCCGAAAAAAATCGGAAATTTTCCGAAAAGGCCTTTTCCGATCCGTTCGATCTCCAATCCTACCCCGTGCCATCATTTAACAATGATTCTTATAATCACAATATAATAATGGGTCTATTAGATATAACCCCCTTAAACATTCAAATAATAGGGGTAGACCCAAATTTATATTTGCCATTTTGATAACAACCCAAACTTTTTCTAATTACATAATTACCCTCAATCAAATCCCACAAAACCCGTTACTTTACCTTTTGAAATAAAATCAAATCCCTTCCTATTTTCCCGTTAAATCACTATCATCCCAAACCCCACTATCGAATAAACTGCAAAACCTCCCAGAACAACTTCCCCGTGCGGCCGATTGAAAGGGGAAGACGTCTGCACTGCCGTGAAACGACGATTTTCGTGCACTCCGAGCAAGCTGTCGTAGGTACGTCGTCGCCACTCGCTGAATCGCTATCATCCATCGATTTGTTGATATGTTTTGGCTAAATCGACTATCACGTTTGTGTATTTGCAGATCTGTTATAATCGCATACCGCATTCGAGCACTAAATCAGTGATATTGCAACAATTGATGGGCAGGACATCCACCAGAAGTGATATCGTCGTTGGCCGCCGCCGTCGCCGTCGCCGTCACTGCTCCAATCTAGGGTTACTCGAATATATGATTACTCAAATTTAGGGTTTTGATAATTCTTCGGCCCATAGTTGATTAACGAGATGCATAGTCGAATTACATCTGTATTAATATACTATCTCATATCATTTAGTAGACTATCCCACTGGTATAATTTTACTATGGATCTCGTTAATCGACTATGGGCCGAAGAATCATCAAAACCCTAGATTTGAGAAGTGACGGCGGCAGATTTGTGTTTTAAAATTAATAGACTATCTCATATCTTTTAATAGACTATCCCATGTATCTAATTTGACTATGGGTTTAGTTAAATGACTATTGGAAAAATAATAATATATATGGAAACTGAATAATATGTTTGTTTGAAATACTAACCAATTAGGGTAATTTTCCTTATTATATGAAAACGATTAGGGTAAATAATGATATATATGAAAAAATAATAATATATATGGAAACTGAATAATATGTTTGTTTGAAATACTAATCAATTAGGGTAATTTTCCTTATATCATGTATTAGACTATCTTATTCATCTAATTCGACTATGGATCTCGTTAATCGACTATGGATCCCGTATTATTCAACCACATAGTATATTAATAATTTCAATATAGTACATTGATCTGCTATGATAGTATATTACGATTATAGTAGTGATATGAATTGTGTTACAAACAATATACCACTGAAATGACAAGAACATTGAGAACAACACCAACGTAAAGTATTCCAACATAACCAATAAAATAGTACATTAATAATCTCATAATTTCAATCTAGGGTTTTGATAAAATACATAAAACACATCATAACACAATAAAATCAATATGTCGAGTTAAAAAACTCTAGTACATTAATAATCTCATAATAGTATAATAAAATGATAATGGTAGTATCATACGATATTCATAATAGTATACTACTGTATTACAACGGTTTAAAACTTAACCGAAGTTACCGAGCCATTACATCGTAAACACCTCTTTATAGCAACCAACCCACCAAACCTCAACAAAATCCTTACGAAATTCGCCATCGAAAAAACCTAAAATCATGAAACAAAATAAAAAATGCAGAATACTAAAAAATGATTAAATAGACTGCAAATACATTTGAATGACAATACATTAATATCATCAAAAATAAACTTAAAATGCAAAATCCATACGCTAATTTAAAAAAGACTACGAACTATATTTTAATGTACTACCCAGCACACTTAAATCGACTGTTATAAACAAATAAACCAACTATCGATCAGGATCAAAAACATGAACTCGACCACAACGGACAATTATTCCGATTATTGCATAAACCAACTACGAAGCTCATATAAAACAACTCTGGTCCGATCTGCGTGAAGCATCCTCTTCTAACTCTGTCAATCCTCTTCCAAACAAACATCATCTGCCAAAAATAACGATGTATATATGACGACGTAATTTTGTTAAAAAACGTTCTACTTCATAGAATCAAGTATCAACACAACCCTTAAAATTTCTAACCACCGTAATCGACAATCCTAGACATTGAGCGAAAAATAAAAACGAATAACGCATTCATACCCGGTTAACAACGTCCAACAACGAACGCTCAAATTCGATCCTATTTCAACGACGGTGCAGAAATCTTCAAAGACGATAAAGAACCGCTGGAACGCTGAAGAGAACCTTCGAAAAATATTGTACACGATTTGATATAACGGCCAATGATCTCACGTAATCAAATCTCAAATCACGTAGTAAAGGAAATAAATGCCTTTTAAAAATAAAACAGGGGTATTAAAAGAAAATTATATAATATATTTTGCCAAGTTGGCAAAATTGGATCTATCTCAAAAAGGGGAAAAAAATTGGATCTACCTCATTAGAAAATATGAACAAGGGGGTTATCCCTAATAAACCCTATAATAATTCACATGAACCGAGTCAACTCTCTTCATAGGCATATAGGCATACATGTATATATATATATATATATATATATATATATATATATATATATATATATATATATATATATATATATATATATATAAATAATATTAATATGAATATGAATATTGTCTAGCTCCAAATAAACTCATTCGCCATGAATAACAAAAGTCGTCTTCTTCTCGAAGAAGACAACAATAATAATGAAACCCTAAGATCATTCCGCAGAAGAAACAAAACCCTAATCATCATTCTCACAACCTTCTTCATCCCACTAGCACTAACCACAACCGCCTTCAGCTTCTACCTCCTCCACCGCGGCTTCCCGGAAACCGCCGAATCAATCTCCGACAACGCAGCTGTCACAATATTATTTTCAAACGCCGCCTGTGACAACCCATCGTGTAAGGAAGTCTTTAACTCCATCCTTATCAACAAATCCATAGTGGACCTCACTCAGATTCTCCATCTCTCCCTCCATGCAGCTGCCGAACAGCTCGATGACGTCATTATAGGAGAAATAGATTTGGAGAAAAGAGAGAATGATATCTCTTACGTATATTAATCATATATATAGTTACATGTAGGAAACCCTAACCTACTACACAAGGTAACCTATTATACAAGGTAACTATAATAAATAAGAATAATAGCATACGTAATATATATAATATATACGCTAATACACCCCCGCAGTCGAAACGGGAAAGGAGAGGACGTGGAGACTGGAGACTTTCGTAAAGATATCGGCAAACTGGTAGGCGGATGGGACGTGAAGAACGCGAACGTGTCCCAAAGCAACTTTGTCTCGGACAAAGTGGATATCGATCTCCACATGTTTCGTACGAGAGTGTTGAATAAGATTGTTGGATAGGTAGACGGCACTGACGTTGTCACAGTAGACAATAGTGGCTTTCGAAAGTGGGCAGAGCAACTCAGAAAGTAGGTTGTGTAACCAAGTCGTTTCGGCGACGACATTTGCGACAGCTCGATATTCGGCCTCCGCACTCGATCGAGAGGTAGTGACCTGTCGTTTGGAGGACCAAGAGATGAGGTTGTTGCCGAGGAAAACACAATAGCCCGATGTCGAATGACGAGTGTCAGGGCAACCACCCCAATCGGCATCGGAGTAAGCGATAAGGGAGAAGAGGTCCGGATTGGGGAGAGCTGAAGGCCGTGATCGAGAGTGCCACGAATGTAGCGAAGGATACGCTTGAGAGCAGCCATATGAGGTTCCCTCGGATCATGCATGAATAGACATATTTGTTGCACAACATAGCAGATGTCGGGACGAGTAAACGTGAGGTATTGTAGTGCACCGGTAAGGTTGCGATAAAGAGTAGGGTCAGCAACGGGGGGTCCAATGGTCGAAGACAACTTACTATTTGTGTCAGCCGGCGTAAGACAAGGGTTGCAGAAAGCCATGTGTGCACGCTCTAGTATCTCGTCGGCGTACTTGCATTGAGAGAGAAATAGCCCATTCGACGAGCGAGTAACTGAGATGCCGAGAAAGTAGTGAAGATCGCCAAGATCCTTCATTGCGAACTCTTGATTAACGGCAGCGATGATAGAGCGGAGCAATTCAGGTGTGGAGGCCGTAAGTACAATGTCATCGACATACAGCAGAAGGTAGGCGCATGAACTGTTGCGACACTGGCGTGAACTGTTGCGACAGTCGTGTGAACTGTTGCGACAGTACACAAAGAGTGAAGTCTCGGACTTGCATTCTCTGAACCCCATGGTAGTAATGTGAGATGCAAAACGCTTGTACCAAGCACGTGGTGCTTGCTTGAGACCGTAGAGTGCTTTGTTGAGACGACATACGTGAGTGGGGCGAGATGGATCGACGAATCCGGGAGGTTGCTCGCAGTAGACAGTTTCAGAGAGATTTCCATGTAAGAAGGCATTTTTCACATCAAGCTGATAGATTGGCCATGATCGCGAGAGAGCAATACTGAGAACTGTTCGAACAGTGGCTGGTTTGACAATTGGGCTAAAAGTCTCGTCAAAATCGATGCCAGCCTGCTGGTGAAACCCACGAACAACCCACTGTGCTTTGTATCGCTCAAGGGAGCCATCAGACTTGAGTTTCTGTTTGTATATCCACTTAACAGAAATAACATTAGTGAACAGGGGGCGGGGCACAACATTCCAAGTATTGTTTTTAATTAAAGCAGTATATTCCTCAATCATGGCGTTTCGGTTGGTGGGAATGGAAGAGGTAGAGGACGCAACGAGAGAGAAAGGGAAATTGGGTTTGTGGATGCCCACTTTACTGCGAGTCACCATAGGGTGAGAAGGGGAGGTGAGGAAGGTGTGGGAGTAGGAGAAGGAGATGTGGAAGTAGGAGAAGGGGTTGTGAGCTGGTCGAGGTCGAGAGGTGTGCTGCTGGAGAAACAGGTGTTGACTGTGTTATAGGACTGTTGGAGGAACTGTTGGAACATGGTGGTTCACTGTTGGAACAGTTGGAGGAACTGTTGCAACAGTTAGACGAAGTCTGAGGGAGGAGGAACATGGAGGGTGTGTTTTCGTCCAAAGCAGAGGTAGGAAGTGTGTTTTTGGGGGGAGTGGACTTAGCAAAAGGAAAGTGAGTTTCGTCGAAGGTAACATGACGAGAAATTATGATTCGGCCAGTGGATCTATCAAGGCAACGATAGCCTTTGTGAGAGGAAGGGTGACCGAGATAGACACAAGGAGTAGAACGGGGGGCGAGTTTATGTGGTGTGGTGGCGGTGAGGTTGGGATAACAGAGACAGCCGAATACTCGAAGATGAGAGTATGTAGGTTTGATGAGGTAAATAGCTTCGTGAGGAGTCCGGTTTTGTGTGGTTTTGGTAGGTAAGATATTGAGTAGGTGTGTGGCCATATCAAGGGCTTCGACCCAATAAGTAGGAGGAAGATGAGCTTGAAAGATGAGGGATCGAATCATGTTAGTTATAGTGCGGATCATTCGTTCTGTGTATCCGTTTTGAGGGGAGGTGTGGGGACACGAAAAACGATTTCGGATGCCGTGTTTAGTGAAGTAGTTTTGAAAATCCGCATTTTTTAATTCACGACCATTATCACTTTGTAAGGCTTTCAGGGGATGTTGGAATTGAGTTTTGAGAAGTGTATGAAAATTGACAAAGGTTGTAAAAACGTCAGATTTATTTCGAAGAGGAAAAGTCCATAAATAATGGGTAAAATCATCAACTAACACAAGATAATATTTGAAACCCGTAAGACTAGAAACAGGAGAAGTCCATAAATCAGCATGAATAATTTGAAATGGAGCAACAGTAGTAGATTTCTGAGAAAAAAATGGTAGACGGAAATGTTTGCCTAATTGACAGGCATTACAAAGAGACTCCCTATGGTCTTTATTATGGGAAAGAAAAGTGCTAGAAAATAAACGGGACATGACGTGTTTGCCGGGATGGCCTAGACGCCGATGCCAAAGAGTGCGAGACGAAGGTGTTGCGACAGTGAGGAAAGCAGCGGGAGGTGAGGTGGGGGGAGGGACGCCAAATGGATATAGGTCACCAGAGCTATTGCACCTGAAAATCTCGACTCGACTCCGAAGATTCTTCACAGAAAAACCGAACGTGTCAAATTCAACCAAACATGAGTTATCGCGGATGAAATTTCGAACAGAGATAAGGTGTTTGACGATATTGGGTGTGACATAGACATTTGTGAGGCGGAAATGAGTGGTGGGAAGAATTGTGTGGCCTATGTGGGTTATGGGGACGGTGGAACCATTACCGACGACGACATGTTTGGGGAAATTACTGTCAGGATTAAAAACAAAATTGAAATTACCTGAGTGTGGTGCCATATGAGAGGTCGCCCCGCTGTCCATGAACTACTATGACTCGGTAGGCTGCTGAAGTGTCACCGTATTCAAACGGTTTGCGAGATCCACCACGTTGGCACTGTTGCAACTGTTGATGGAACTGTTAGAGCTGTGGCATGGTTGCTGCTGCGGATGAACCTGAGTAGGAGCCGAGTGGCCGGTGTAGGGTTCAGGTGGTCCAGTAAAGTAGGCTTGAGCCGCTGGAGTGGATGGGTGGCCCGATGTATTTGGAGCGGATCCCAGAATTGACGGTTGTCGGTGAGGTGCGCGCCAGAGTTGAGATGCGCCATGAGCACTATGGTAGCCGTAGTGCTACATGGGGTGACGGTTAGTGCTGCGACCTCCGCGACGGTTGGATCGGCCACCCCCGCGCTGATAGCGCGAAGAACTACCTCCGCGGGAACTGTTGCAGGAACCGTTCCAGTTGTTGGATGGACAGTTCGCGTTGGAGGCGTAGAAAACAGCAGCGGTCTGCTCCGATTCAGCAATTCTTGTTTCTTCCATCTGAAGAAGCGATCGAGTCTGTAGAAAAGTGGGAAGGGGATTCTGAAAGGAGATGAGGTTTGCGAAGGTCCCGTAATTTTTCGGAAGGCCGTGTAGGGTTTGTAGGATGAGTTGTTTGTCGGAGATTGGATTTCCGACATCGGCCAAGTTGTCCGCCGTGGTTTTGATTATTTGGCAATAATCGTGAATGGAGAGAGTGCCTTTCTTGAGGGACATGAATTTTTCATCAAGTTGAATGGCTCGATAATCTTTGTTATCGGTGAAGAGAGAAGAGATAGCGGTCCATAGATCAGTGGCAGTGGAGGTTTTTGAGAGAACCATGCTGGACAGATCGTCGGAGATGGTGCCGTAGATCCAAGATTGGAGGAGATAGTCGGCGCGCTGCCATTCATCGGCGGAAATCGAATCCAGTCGGGGTTTTCCATGTAGAAGATCGGAGAGGCAGAAACGACCGACGGTAATTGTGAAAAAGTGGCTCCACTTTTGATAATTAGGATTTTTCAGATCTAGAGTAACGGGGATAAGAGATTTGATATTAGAGATGGCATGAGCAAGGTGAAAAGGATTGAGAGGGGCGGTGGAGGGAGAAGAAGCGTCACCGGCCATGGAGAAGAAGAGGGGGGCGACGGCTATGGTGAAGAAGGGGTGGTGACGGCTAGGTTAACCTAGTGTGTGATACCATATAGGAGAAATATATTTGGAGAAAAGAGAGAATGATATCTCTTACGTATATTAATCATATATATACGTAAGATCATGAGATTTGGGCTTATGCATAAGATCTCGGCGGCTGAGGAGGATCTGAAGGCGTGTGTTGATGATTTGGGGAATTCGACGGCTGCAAGTGAATTGATTGTGATGGTGCATCGGGTTATGGTGTACGTGAGCACCAGCGGAGAATTTGTCTACTACTACAGGAAGGTTTCGGACTGGCCGTGGAGTGAATATGATGTGTTTGGTGTAGGGGTGGAAATCGGACGGAATGGATCGGAAATACCTTTTTCGGAAATTTTCCAATTTTTTTCGGAAGTTAAAAATAGGTTCCAATTTCCGTTCCAAAAAAATCGGAATTTCAAAATCTATTCCAATTTCGGAATACCTCGGAATCGGCGGAATTTCGGAATTTTTGGAAATTGCATTAATTCTTAATCTTTTGTTCCAAAATCGGAAATAATGGTAATTTTAAGATTTTATTTCCTAATATTTTCGTAATTTTTCGACAAAATGCAAGAATCCAAAACAAAGGTCAATAAGATGAAATGTCAACACTTGTAAAAACAATATAATCAGCTTATCAAAGCAAACATAGCAAAACATGAATAGAAAAACAATTCAGAAATACAATATATATATATATATATATATATATATATATATATATATATATATATATATATATATATATATATATATATATATATATAAATTCATAACATTTATATTTTTATATAATATATATCATACATTATATATTTCGGAAATAAAATCGGATCGGAAATCGGAATTTCCAATAATTTTATATGTAATTCCAATTCCGTTCCAAAAATAATCGGAAGAATCGGAAATCGGAATATCGAAAATCGAAATGAAAAAACGGGTTCCAAATTCAGATATTTTCGGATTGGAATTGGCGGAATTCGGAAATTCCGTTCCAATTTCCACCCCTAGTTTGGTGTGTGTATATTTGTGTTGGAGGGGTGGTTCATTTTTGTCTTGTTTAGGGAAATTTGGAGATCTCGTTGATGCAATTGATTATTTACTAATTTTGAATTTTGATTGATTTTTTTATCTTATTTTAATTTAAAAATGTGTAAAGTTACATTGGATTGGTTAATATTAAGTAATTAACTTTTGGCCTTTGAGGCCCCTTTTTTTTCCCCCCCTATATCTTGAACATATACACTAAGTTTGAATTTGTTATTAAATTTATTTTTTATAGGTTTTCTTTTCCTTCTTTTTTTTTTTTTTTTTCTGAAAACAGAATAATATTATTAAGAGACACTAACCTTGTTGTTGGTAGGATAGTCCCTTCCATATGTCATTACAAGGAAACTTAGCAAGAGCGTCGGCTAAACAATTGCCCGAACGCTTGATGAAATGAAATAACACCTTATCAAAGTTCCGCTCAAGGTTGATATATTCTTCTACCACCGCACCAAAGGGTAAGCCTTTATGACCTGCATGCAATCCCCCTCAATAATAATATACCTCCAACCGTTTCTCCTTGGCCAGGTGTATAGCCTTCAACCTGCCATAGCTTCTCCATCCGTTGGTTGTACCGCTCTCCATTTTTTTGTTACCTTCCATCCAATACTCTTACCATCGCCATCTCTAGCAACCGCTGACGTTGAGTAGCTCTTAGTATCGTGGGGAAAAGCCCCGTCAAAATTGATTTTCACCACCCCCCACTGGCGGTGGTTTTCAAACTGTCGGATGCATATCTAGTAAAGTGTTGTTGGGCCGGTGTTGTGCAGACTTGTAAGTTCCTATATACGCATTGCACCAACTTATTAACTCGCTCGCTGGAAGTGCATGATCTCTATCCGTCAAAGTCTTGTTCCTGTTCTCCCATGCTTTCCAAGCGATTATCAAGGCCATAATGAGATTGTCCTCATCAAGGGAATTATTCGGGTTGTCTATCCGATTCCAAACCGAAAGGAGCTCTCAGTCAGAGTTTCTCTGAAATGGGAAGTGCCTCCAAATCTGATCCATTTCGTTACATTTGAGAACAATATGTGGTGTTGTCTCCACCTCCTTATTGCAAATCCGACAGATGAGTGACCTAATCTTTATTCGATCATAATTAATTCGAACTGTCTTTTAGATAATCATACACATTTAATATACATATGTGAGCCCATATTTATTGGAATTTTCCCAATTACATTCTCTTCTCAACTTTGTTCTTGTCATGCCTATTCAAGTCCTTGGGTTTTTGGATATAAAACATTTGAAACCGTGCTTAGAAAAAAAAAGTGGGTGGATTACGCTTTTTCGTGTTTAGAAGAAAAAAGTTGTGTGAAACACGTTTTGGGGAAAAAATACATTTTTTGGGAGTGGGAGGATTGGCGGTGATTTTGAATCAAAGCGAGGATATTTCTAACATTTCATCCAGGGCGGGGAGTGAAGTGTAATTGAACTTTTAAAAGAAGGAAGTGTAGAGTTCAAAAAATTATAGGGATATATGCTGCACGGACACAGATACGCAGACACGGCGATACGCGGATACGGACACTGTAATACAGCATTTCCAAAAAACTAGGATACTGACACGCGGGGACACGCGTAAATATAAAAAATATAGGGGTATATTTATAAATTATAAAAATATAGGGGTGTATTTATAAATTGTAAAAATATATTTATAAGTCGCCAAATCGCATAAGAGAACCGCTCGCCCTTGTTGCTCGTGTTCTTGGTCGCCGTTGCCACTAGAGTTTTGGACTTTTGGGTGGACTCTCAAAGAAGACAGAAGAAATGTACGTTACATAGAAAATAAAATGCGTATTTTTTATTAGGGCTTTCTCTTAAAACATAAGAGCTGTGTCCTAACTTTTTTTAAAATTGCGGACACTGGCCGACACGGGTCTGAACCGTGTCCGAACATATCCGAGTGTCCATGTATCAGATACGAGACTCTTCACCTTCTAGAAGTGTTCGTGCATTATAAATAAGAATTGATTCATAGACGAATTTAGCATTTAGGTATTTAATTGAAAAACCCTAAGAAAAATACTATACTCGAGGAATCTAAAGAAACAAATACAAGAATTGGGTGAAAAAAATGAAGGGAAAGTGAATATGTATGTGAAAATTTTGTAAGTAATCAATTTTTAGATTTATCTTTGAGTATTAGAAGGAAAAGGGAAAAAAAGAAACAAGGGAAATTAAGAGCCACAAATGGTTAAAAAGAACTTATGGAAATTAAAATGATAGACCAAATAATATACAGCTAAAGAAAATTGTATTTGTTACTATTCTACACCCGATGACTTTCATCGGGTGATATTCAATCAGGCGTGTGTAGATTCATTTCCATTTTATACACATTCACATGTATGTATGTATGCGTTACGATGTGAAGCCCAGGATTCAATGAAAATTCGCAAGAGGTTCTAGATTAGCCGGTTTTAATTTTATTACATGCTTTGATTAGATTTGTTTAAAGCGGAATAAATCTAATCTAGCAACTTACAGTTTTCGCGAGCAGATTCGTTTCTATCTTCGGCGCACGAACGAGGATCCACGTCAAGCCTTCAATCCTCCAGTAGTTCTATAGGTTAGGAAGCTACTGTATAAATTTTAAGCTAATCGGACAAATGGTTGATTTATGGTGAATTTCTTCGCAGGACTGCTCAGAAAATTCGGGAATAAATGTTTGCTCTAAAAACCTATAATCTTCTATTGTATATCCCGAATTAATAATTCTTCTACAATGGTGGAATTGTACTTGAAGAAATCTAAACCTATAATCGAGAAAATTAGAGAGAGAAGAAGAAGAGAAAAATATTCTCTTCCCCGTAACGTGAATAGGCGTGTGGAATTCATCATCACTCTCATCAACCTAATCTCTCTATTATATATAGCACACATAATTAGAGTCACACAGAGAGAGAATTACATGGAAACAAATCCCACTCCTTCTATAACTCTATATAGTCGAAAATTGCAATCCAATAGGGACTTAATTTTCGGCTATATTAATTCCAATATATAATATTGGTTGAACTTTATTTTCTCGATTAATTAGAAAATCCATTGGGCTTCAATAGGGACTAAAGGAGAAAATATAAATCGGGCAACTAATAATTAATTAAATCCAAACTCTTAAAAGAATTCATTTAATTAATCATTAAATAATTATTTATTTTCCACTACCAAATAATTATTGAACTCCCGTTCATATTCTCAAATATTACATTCGAGCTCCGGTCGATCATTACTTAGATTCTCCCCACATTAAGATATCTTATAACCACCAAATAATTTATTCACTGCTAAATAAATTAAATGGTTTCTTTTCATGAGTCTTACCCGCTTAACTTATTTGAGTATGCCGGATACGAAATCCACCTGGCCAGGATTTGGCACAAACAAATCTTATAAGCTACTCAAGGGTTATTATCAATCTTAAGAGAGTAAGTAATATACTGTCAACTAGAAATAATACAGTTTCATTTATGAACAGTGATGAAACAATTATTTTACTTTGTCCGGTTCAACACATGGCAATCACTTAAATATTGTGCTACAATCTTTTACCAATGGTTAGTCCATTTCTATCTAGATTGTGAACGTTTATCTTTATATTCTAAACGAACTTTCGAAATGATCTTTCTGTGCGCCATAGCACACCATCTCGAATACTATTAGAATATTAGACTTATGCTTTTAATTAATTGACAAACAGTCGATTAAATGCATTGAATACCCTAGTGCAGATTCTCATAAAATGATAATATACAATTTTGTTAATTCAATAATAAAATTATGTAGCTAAAAGCGAGACTTTTAGTCTACTATCCTAACAGTATGACCGTGTCGTGCATAAAATAAAGGGGTCATTACAAATAACCCCATCAATGGGTACTTATTCATAAAGAGATCCAGACAAAAAACTCATTTACTAATAAGTCCACACATGGTCCAGATTTTTGTAAAAGACTAAAATAGCCCCCCATACTTTAATATGCTCCAATTTCATCCATAACTTAATTTAACCTCAATTTGACCCCAAATTTCACATATTATTCAATTTTGACCCAAAATTTTTTTTTCAAACAAAAATTTTTTTGCCGCCGGATTCCGGCGTTGACTTTTTTTTTTTTTTTTCTTCCGGATTTTTTCGCCGGTTTCCGGCGTTGACTTTTTCGATTTTTTTTCTTTCTATAGCATTTTTTTTTCATTTAAACAATAATATTGCTGTGATTGACAGTAATATTAACTATATTACTGTTAAACACAGTCAAATTAACTAAACTACAGTTTAACACAGTAATATTGCTATATTAATATCTAGCACAGTAATATTTAACACGACAAAACTCATTATTATTGTGTAACAGAGTAATATTACTATGTTGACCGTTCAACAAATGTAAATATAATAAAAAGCCAAAAGAATTAATATTACTGTGAGTGACAGTAATATTACTATAACAACAGTAATATTACCGTCAACCACAGTAATATTACAATAATAGACAATAATATTATTACCTTACTCCGTGAATAACTCAAACAAACAAAAAAATCCAAACAAAATAATAATATTTGATGTGGTTGACAACAATATTACTATAACAACAGTAATATTACCGTCAACCACAGTAATATTATTGTGTTTACAGTAATACTACAATAATATACAGTAATATTATTACGTTACTCCGTGAATAACTCAAACAAAACAAAAAACCCAAAAAAATAATAATATTGATTTTGTTGATAGTAATATTATTGTGTTTACAGTTATTTTACTGTCAACGACAGTAATATAATTATGTTGACTCGTCAACAAATCAAACAAAAAAAAAAATAACAAAAAAAAAAATTAATAATATTACGTTAATTTACTGTTAACGGCAGAACAATTACATAAATGTATTGTCAACGGCAGTATAATTACGTTAATTAACTATCATTACAATATAATTACGTTAATTTACTGTCAGTGACAACACAGTTACGGTCAACGTTTAGCGGATGACGAAAAAAAAAACACTAAAAAAAGTCAATGCCGGAAACCGGCGAAAAATCCGGAAGAAAAAAAATTGAAAAGTCAACGCCGAAATCGGGTGGCAAAAATAAAAAAAAATAAAAAAAAATAAAAAAGTCAAAATTGAATTTTTGTGGTCAAAATTAGATTTTTGTGGACAAAATTGATTGATTGAGGTTGCAATTAAGAATTGGGTATAAAAGGTTGGTGGTAATATTGGCATATACATGAATGTTTCCTTTATTTATAATAAATATTAAAGGGATGGACTTGTTGGTGAAAGAGATATAACCCCTAAACCTAGATTAATAAACATGTTTGGTTGGAAACTTATGCACAAAAAACCCTAAAATAAATGTAAAATGTAACCCGATAATCATTGAGTGTAGAATAAAATTGACAATAATTGCTTTTTTGGTAGGAAGAATAGACTAGAAGATAATAGTTTCTATTAGTCTACTTTAACTATTAATTAGGGTTGTCCGTTTGGTTGGGTTGGTTAAAAACCAGCCATAAAACCAACTCAACCTATCTAACCAATTTTGAGAAATATTGAAAACCGTTATCGACCCAATTGACATGGGCTGGGTGATGGTTGATAACCAATTTAGTGGGTTGGTTGATGGTTTGGTTGATGGGTCATCTATCCAAATATTTTTTTTTATATTTTATTAGTTGTTACAACACTATGTTTTTTTACATTTAAATATGATTAGTTCAACAATATTCGAATACAAAATTCAAAACATGACGGGCCATATGTATTGCAATTAAACATAAATTATTCAACAATTAATAATCGTCCAAATATTTTAGGCTATATGTCTTATAATTAAAATAGTTCAAATTAGATAATTTGGTTAGATTTATTGTTTTTAGGATTCTGATTAATATTAGACAATAAATGTGATATAAAATAGAAATTTGAAATTAAAAATATTAAACAATTTAAATAAAATAAAAAAAGAATAAATTAATAAATAAAGTTGGTTGGCCGATATTACCCGACTAACCAACATTTTAGCATATTAAAAATCATTATCGATCCAACTACACATGGGTTGGTTGACATTATCGACCCAACTTAAATGGGTCGGTTGATGGTTGATTATCCGTCACAAATTATGGATCGAAAATGAGTTGGTTAGTGGTTAAAACCGATCTATGCACAGCCAATCCTACTAAAAAAAAGAACAGTAACTTAAGTCCATTTTCCATCCCATTAAGGTAAAAATACAAATGAAATTAAATATTAAAAATTAATAGACATAGTCTACAACTAAATGTATTGTTTTTTATTTTATTTTTAGGAGACCAGTTAAATAATACAGTATATTCATTCATTATTGTACACAGCTTCATCAACAAAGAAAACACTACACCCAGTTATGGATTCCATCAACGTTTTGAAAGGCTACGGCAAAGTAAGCCTCGAGCAACCAAACCCTCCACCACCAAACCACCACCACCGCCGCCGCAGATTCATCGTCGCCTCCCTCGCCGTCTTCCTCACCCTCGCCATCGGTTCACTGGTGGCGGTCCTCATATGCGAGTCCGCCACCGAGTCAGACCACGAACCCGAGCCATCATCACAACTCGCCTCCAACTCGGCCGCGTCGCTCAAAATCGTGTGCGCGGTGACCCGCTACCCGGAGACCTGCTTCTCCGCCATCTCCCCACTCAACTCGCCGCCGTCGAACAGCCCCCTCCGCTTCTTCAACCTCTCCCTCCACGCCAGCGCGGCGCAGGTCTCCAGCCTCATAAGCCTGGCCAACGAGACGAAGGCGGAGGCGGCGGTGAAGGACTGCGCCGAGCTGTTCGACGACGCGGCGAGTCAACTCGCTAGATCGGCCGAGTCGATCAGCGTGGGCTCATCCTCCGGGGAGAAGGTGCTGACTGAGATGAGGATCAGCGACTTGCAGACGTGGATCAGCGCCGCGATGACAGATCAGGAGACGTGCGTGGATGGATTGGAGGAGATGGGATCGACGGCTGTGGATGAGTTTAAGGTGAGGGTGCAGAAATCCCAGGAGTACATGAGTAACAGCTTAGCAATTCTCAATAATATCCAGAGCCTCTTCGCCAAGTTTGGCCTCACGATGCCCTGATTGGAAATCAAAGAATTAATTAATTAATTGATCGATTTTTTTGATTGTTGCTTTGCTTGTTGACTTTTTTGGCCACTTTTTTTTTTTTTTTTTTTTTTTTTTTTTTTTTAATGTAATGTTGCTGTGGATTTTGTGTGCATAAAAGTATTACACTGTTATGTTATAATATACATTTCAATTTGATGTTCATACGAATTTATTGGACGTATTATTTCATCTTTTACGTTCACACTCGGTTTTTCTCTATTTTTGCTTCGTAGATGTAAATTTTATATTTTTTAAACTATTGAATTCATAGTAAATTAACTCCGTCTTTCATGTAGCTAAATTACGAAGACATATGAAGTATAAACAAATTAGGGATGGTGATGCGACAGGGTTTCTCCGTTTCAAGGAATTTCGAACCTCCAAGTTCATTCTGTATTGGGCCTGTTCATCGTGGACCTTGAGGGCTGAATTTGATACGGCAGTGTTTCTCCGCTTCAAGGAATTTTGAACCTTCAAGTTCATTCCGTATTGGGCCTGTTCATCGTGGACCTACAAAATGACCGGGAGAGGTGCTCCCGGCGTTAGCACTCCGACGCCCAAGTCAGAACACCTCAAAGGTTCTCATTCTAAAATATATTCAGTAAAAAAAGTGAAAATGTTTGTGTGACACTTGCTAACCTTGAGGGCCGAGTACCCTCTATCTATAGAGGAAACCCTCCGGATGTCATTAGTTTTATTCAATTCCGTTAAATGGGCGATTTTAAATCCATGATATTATTCTAAGTCTTAGCACTTAAGTTATCAAGATATTGTGCCTTAGTGATTAAGTCATGAGGTGGCCCAAGCAATTCTCATATCGTCATTTGGTAATTACACAAAGCTAGCAGCTCGTCTGAGTTTTTCTGTTCGTCGGCGAGATCCTTCTCGTCGAAGGTATTCTGCTCGTCGGAGAGATCCTGCTCGTCGGCGAGATCATGCTCGTCGGATATCTCCAACTCGTCTGAGTTATTCTGCTCGTCGGTGAGATCCTTCTTGTCGAAGGTATTATGCTCGTGAAAAGATCCTTCTCGGCGGAGGTATTCTGCTCGTCGGAAAGATCCTGCTCGTCGGAGATATTCTGCTCGTCGAATATCTCCTGCTCGTCGGCGAGATCCTTCTCGTCGGATATCTCCAGCTCGTCTGAGTTATCTTGCTCGTCGGCGAGATCCTTCTCATCGAATGTAATCTACTCGTCGGAGAGATCCTTCTCGTCGGATATCTCTTGCTCGTCGGCGAGATCCTACTCGTCGAATGTAATCTACTCGTCGGAGAGATCCTTCTCGTCGAATGTAATCCTGCTCGTCTGAGTTATTCTGCTCGTCGTCGAGATCCTTCTCGTCAAAGGTATTCTGCTCGTCGAAGAGATCCTTCTCATCGGAGATATTATGCTCGTCAAATATCTCCTGCTCGTCGGCGAGATCATGCTCGTCGGATATCTCCAGCTCGTCTGAGTTATTCTACTCGTCGGCGAGATCCTTCTCGTCGAAGGTATTCTGCTTGTCGAATTGATCCTTCTCGTCCGAGGTATTATGCTCGTCTGAATGATCCTGCTCTTCGGAGATATTCTGCTCGTCGAATATCTCATGCTTGTCGGATATCTCCAGCTCGTCTGAGTTATCTTGCTCGTCGGCGAGATCCTTCTCATCGGAGAGATCCCTGCTCGTCGAACGTAATCTACTCGTTGGAGAGATCCTTCTCGTCGGAGGTATTCTGCTCGTCGGAAAGATCGCTCGTGGGAGATATTCTGCTCGTCGAATGTCTCCTGCTCGTCGGCGAGATCCTTCTCGTCGAATGTAATCAACTCGTCGGAGAGATCCTTCTCGTCGGATATCTCCTGCTCATCGGCGAGATCCTTCTCGTCGAAGGTATTCTGCTCGTCGAAGAGATCCTTCTCATCGAATGTAATCTACTCGTCGAAGAGATCCTTCTCGTCGGATATCTCCTGCTCGTCTGAGTTATTCTGCTCGTCAGCGAGATCCTTCTCGTCGAAGGTATTCTGCTCGTCGAAGAGATCCTTCTCGTCGGAGATATTATGCTCGTCAAATATCTCCTACTCGTCGGCGAGATCATGCTCATCGGATATCTCCAGCTCGTCTGAGTTATTTTGCTCGTCGGCGAGATCCTTCTCGTCGAAGCTGTTCTGCTTGTCGAAGAGATCCTTCTCGTCGGAGGTATTCTGCTCGTCGAAAAGATCCTGCTCTTCGGAGATATTCTGCTCGTCGGATATTTCCAGCTCGTCTGAGTTATCTTGCTCGTCGGAGCTATTCTGCTCGTCGGAGAGATCCCTGCTCGTCGAAGGTAATCTACTCGTCGGAGAGATCCTTCTCGTCGGATATCTCCTGCTCGTCTGAGTTATTCAACTCGTCGGCGAGATCCTTCTCGTCGAAGGTATTCTGCTCGTCGAAGAGATCCTTCTGGTCGGAGATATTCTGCTCGTCGATTATCTCCTCCTCGTCGTCGAGATCCTGCTCGTCGGATATCTCCAGCTTGTCTGAGTTATCTTGCTCGTCGGCGAGATCCTTCTCGTCGGAGGTATTCTGCTCGTCGGAGAGATCCTACTCGTCGAAGGTAATCTACTCGTCGGAGAAATCCTTCTCGTCGGATATCTCCTGCTCGTTTGAGTTGTTCTGCTCGTAGGCGAGATCCTTCTCGTCGAAGAGATCTTTCTCGTCGGAGATATCCTGTTCGTCGAATATCTCCTGCTTGTCGGCGAGAGCATGCTCGTCGGATATCTCCAGCTCGTCTGAGTTATTCTGCTCGTCGGCGAGATCCTTCTCGTCGAAGGTATTCTGCTCGTCGAAGAGATCCTTCTCGTCGGAGATATTGTGCTCGTCTATACCACGTGGTTTTATTTTCTCTTTCTGCATGGGCCCAATTCAATTGGGCATGGGCCAATTTAATTGGGTCTTGCCTTGTTGGGTCGTGCTAAATCTGGCCGGATCAGATGGCAATGGGTACAAGTTTGTCGGGTAGACCCGGAATCGACCAATTTAGGGCGGGTTTGAATCGGGTTACATGTCTTATTGGAACCGACCCGTATAAATATTTTATATTTAATAATTAATCAATAGGTACAATTTAATTTAAGATTTTATTTATCAAACTTTCAATTTTCATCGCGTCCATTCTTATTTGTCTATTTTTCATCGTTTCATTTTTTTAATTTTATTTCTCATAAGTAAAATACATCACTTGTTGACTACCGCTAGTCGTCTTGTCTTTTGAACTTTATTTATTCTGGAAGTTAACTATAATTAATTATATAATTTAATTATTCACTTTGTATGATTTGTAGATGTTTTTTTTTAAATATTGGATTTTAATTTTGAGATTTTTTTGTTAAAATATACGAGTAAAATATTATGAAAGTGAAAACTATTAAAAAAAAATATGTTAACAGATCTATCGAGTTAGAACATTTTAATTCGAATATGGATTGGGGCATGTCTGAATTTTATATATTTTTCGCGGGTCGAGTCTCGGGTTTAGCCAAACTCACGCCATAATTGACACATTGTCATTTCTAAAACAAACGTATCTTCAACTTTTTAAAACTAGACACTATTAGACAAGTTCTTGCGATCAATAACTCTCCGTAGACTGGATCTTCAAACAACATTTCTCCATATTACTTCCCCTCACTTTCTATTTGTGTTAGATCCAATAATTTTAAATATATATGTGCTTATAAGTCTATTTATATGTCAATCAATTCAGTCGACTGATTTATCTTAGCTGATTTGTGCTAAATGAACTAAGTTTTTAGTTTTTACTTCGTTATGTTAAGTCAAGATTTATAAGCCAAACCAATATACCTCAACATATATAGTTAACTGATGTATGATCATGTCAAATTTTTGATCTGCTATGGATTGTGATTTGTATTGAGTGTGATCTACAGAAGAAAGGTAGAATCTGGACCTATACCGGGATTAGCACTCTGACAATCAAGTCAATGATTTTTCTATGCAATAATTCTCTAGCAAGTTACTAAGGTTAAGGTTTTGTCTTTCGTACCTTGCATAGCTCGTGTTGTATCAGTATTTATAGGTAAATTGTTTCTTCATTTTGGTTATACATGTCCAATCATCTTAGTACAATATCAACGGACGCTAAATTGCCCTTCAATTACATTTACTGTGTCCATTCGAATGAATAGTAACAATAGTTACACCTGCCAAAAGCAACAAACATTCCTGCATATGTCAGTGGATTGGACGGGCACTAAATGCTGCCACATGGCCGGGTGGCTAAACTCTCGCTAGTCTTTAGTCGAGCATTTGCTCAGTATGGAAACCATCTAATATTTATTTCGCTTGTGAGACAACTCGCAGGAAATTTAGTTTGTGTAGAATGTTAGAGGTGACAATTAATTTGGGCCCTATCTCTCATGAGCCTTTTTGGGCTTAGTCTTGTTTAATGGGCCAGAAAGGTTGAAATTGGCCCGGATCAATATAGTCAATTGACTCGTGTGACTGATTAAACTTATGTTATGTTTGATATGATTAAGCACTGAATGATGAATGCTGAATGCTGAATACATGGCTGAATGGATAAGAGCGGTCTCTGAATACTGCATGTTGAACCATTAAGCCTATTTGATTGTTTAAGATTAGTAACGTCCGAATAATATTAATTTGCTGTTATAATCTTAATAAAATATTTCTTAATTAAATTTTTAACACCATATATGCAATTTTTTAGCATGATTAACTTAATTAGCAAAGTGCAACAATAGTTCACGTAAATAATTCTACATCTCGCAAATGAAGTTTCACGAAAAAATTTGAAAATATTTAGGTTTGAAACCCTTTGTAAGGACTTTTAAAAAAAATAATAATAGTTAAGATAAATGAAAGAACAAATGATTTAATTTACCTATGAATTTTGTTAAGATAAATGGAAAAGTTTGTACGATACACTAAAAATTGATTTCTATAACCATGAGAAAATTTGATAAGCAAAAAAAAAGAAAAAAATAGGAAGAAAGTAAAAATAAATACAAAAAGGAAAACGAGGGAGACATTTTGATTTCTATATCCAAGATATATATAATATAATTAATAAATATATTAAAGGGTGGAGACACTTTGTAAATGTTAGAATTTATTTCGTGCAGATATAAATTATTTATGTCAGATTCCGTTTTTCGTTACTGTTGCGTGAAGTGTTGCAACAGTTCGTGAAGCAGTTCGTAAAAACATAAATAAATGAGACACAAATTTAATGTGGTTCGGATACAATTGTACCCTATATCCACGGGGACCTGCAAATAAAATTTACTAATTTTTAGTTTTACGAAGACAATAGTAGGACTTAATCAAAATACAAAGACTCCCTCTTTGTTGACGCCGTTCTTGTATACTACGCTGAATTATAAATCTTCAATTTGCAGCACGTCCCTTGCTCCGTACGGTTGAACTCCCTTCAACGGTGAATTCCTCAGTCGGCGGATCGATCTCCTCCCGAGATCTGTTTAAGCCCCTCTCCCGAAGAACCGATCTTCTTTTTATATAGAAGAAGCAAACTTGTGATACTCCTTGAATCTTGGTGTCTTCACCACAAAGCCTTGAAACCGGTATATTTTCTATGAAAATCACGTATCACGATGGAACAATAAAAACGAGAGCCAAGAATATTTTCTATGTATGTTTTCTCTTGATAAAAAGATGTTCCAGGCGCGCACCAATAAAAAGAGCAGAAAAATATGATTTTTCTCTCCAACGAAAGGCGTACACACAGACGTCTAAAGTTCTCCTTTATATAGTTGTGAGATTGCAAATCCCATGTACAAGAAAAGACAATTAGGTTAAAGAGTCATAGTCAGGAAGGAAAAGGAATTTCATATAATATAGAAAACTAAATATTTATTCCTTATCTAATCTAATTTCCACAATTAATAAAATACTAATTAATGGGAATAGATAAGAAGATCCGTAAGAGCACTTCTTGATTTATATTCCTAATAAAAGACTCCATATAATAAATATTTTTTAATTAATGACAAACAATAAAAAATCAATATATAAAAGAAATCTCTTTCTCTTTCACAAATCACACGTCTGTGTGTAATATATGGCAAGAAGGAATTCTTCTTTCACAAGACTTCTACACAAGTCATTAAATTAAGAATAATTCTTTTTAATTAATAAGATAGTTTCCTATATAAAAGAAACAATTAATGACAAATTAAAGAATTAAAGTAAACAAGGAGACTTCCCTTTTGTATTTCACGGTACATAAGGACTTGTTGCACCAGTCTTTACTCATCCCTTGTTTATTAGAATCCAATTAGATTCTAACAGTAAAAAACAATGTATACGAATATTATCATGAGTTACCATGAGATAGCAATAGTGGTGGTACAATTCTATTCATATATTGCACTTATTTGTTCAACATCCAATTTCCGGCTTAATAGGTCGGATCCTTTTGGAAACATTCATAGATTATTACCAAATGCCTTGAATGCTTAATTGCTTACCGAATTAGTTTGAGGTGTCATTAAGAAGCTCATTAAGCGCAATCAAACAAGCCCTTAGTTGACGTATGCTAAGACTACTAATTTTTCATCTAAATGGTGTATAACCACTCTATAGAACTTTGGTAAAACTACATTTCTCCACATGTATTAAGAGTTTTTGGGGATTTCAATCTGTAAACTGTTTCTCAATATTTGAAGAAAGACATACATACAAAAATTCTTGTTTGACATGAAATCTTTTCAAGTTGCAAATTAAACTAGAAAATGTGTTCTTTTTAAGTTGTTAATAGCAAAAAACGAACTAAATATGAAACATTATACACAACCAAAATTATTTGGGAATAATCAGATCCCTTTTCGCTGCGATAACTGTTTTTTCTTCAAGGCATGTCGTCTACTTCAAAAGAGCCACATGCGATACAACTACAAGTATACACACATCAATGTTTAAATTTTGTGCTTCATGTATATGCATCAAACAAAATCGTAATTTACCTTGGGGCTTAGTGTTACGAGTTGTGTGGTAGCACGCTTAATCTTAACTTAATGGGTTGGATTATTCACATATTAAAACCCGAATAAGAAATCGAGCCATGATCAATCCCAAATTTTGGTTTGAGAATTAAATAGTATATCGGCATTTTTGTATGACCTATCTAATATGTCTAATTGGACCAACCCAATGGACATACAATTTGTTTATATAATGGACCATGAGCCCAATATTGAAAAATACTGCCATCGAGGCCCAATCATCGTCAAGTAAGGTTTGGACCCGACAATCTCAACTAAGATATTGTAGACGCATAAAATTAATTAATTGGTTAATTAAATTAGCCAATTAAATTATGTCTAAATTAAATTATATCTTATCTTGCAAGACAAGTCATGGATAGGGACCCTCCATACACAATTCAAAACACAACTCAAGAAGAAGAAAAACTGTAGGAGAAAATTCTCTCTACAATATTCAAGTCAGCTTCATCAAATTCAAGTTGTCCTTCATCAAATTCAAGGCGTTCTTCATCAAATCGAGGGTGTTCTTCAACAAATCAAGATCGAAGGAAGATTGAAGGGTCAAATCCATCAAGAAGTCCAAGATCTTCAAGTCAAAACTCGTCAAAGTTCAGCGTTCGATCCGAGATTCAAGTCGCAAGACCCTAGGAAAACGTTATTCAAGTTCAAAATCAAATTCGGAGAAGATCAAGTCAACGACCCGACTCCGAAATTCAAAGTAAACACATATTCGTTCTTGAGAGAAGAATCAGAGAATTAAATTAGAATAAGAATCTGTTGTTACAAATTTTGGCACGCCCGGTGGGACATCTCTACCTCTCATCTCTTCTCTCTCTCGAAGTTCCTCGAAGTGTTGCAGTGACTACTCTACGTTCGCAATGAAGTCTGCTACTTCGGATTCATCAAGTGTGGGCTTAGTTACAAGGAGTATGGCTAAGAAGCTGCAAGCATCCTCCGAGACTAGCTCGACGCCCCAAACCATTCAGAAAGGCTTACCACCTCTTGTTAATACAAGCGCAGACGTGGAAGGTTCAAAACGAGGGATTTCACAGTCCACGCCTCGTTCAACATCAAGCTACTCAGAGGTGACATCCGTCATGACAACAAACGCTACAACCATGGAAGAGCAAATTGCAAGTTTAACAAAGGCCATTGAGGGACTCGCAAAGCATGTTCAACAACGAGATTCTCAAATTGCCAAGTTGATAAACATGATGGACAAAGCCGATGCTAGTTAAGATGTGGAGAATCAGATAAAGGCTCAAGACGAAGTCGAGACATCCACAAAGCAACAGCCAGTTGAAAACGAGAAGGCTCCAGCTCCAGAACTTCAAGTTTCTCCCGAAGGGCTGATTCATGTAGATCAAGTGATGACGCTGATCAGTAGAACAATCAAAGACAAGTTGTGAGGAAGCTCAAAGTCGCCATCAACCTATGTCAAGCCATACACGCAAAGGATCGATGATCTAAAGATGCCAATGGGCTATATACCTCCAAAGTTTCAACAATTTGACGGCAAAGGCAACCCCAAGCAACATGTGGCACACTTCGTGGAGACTTGCAATGATGCCGGCACGTATGGAGATCACCTCGTCAAGCAATTCGTCCGATCGCTCAAAGACAATGCGTTTGATTGGTACATTGATTTGGTGGCAAACTCCATCGATAGTTGGAAGCACTTAGAGGAAGAATTTCTCAACCGCTTTTACAGCACTCGAAGAACAGTCAGCATGATTGAGCTCACCAATTCCCGCCAGTGGATGAAGGAACTTGTCATCGATTACATCCACAGTTGGAGAAATTTGAGTCTTAATTGCAAGGATCGACTGCCTGAGACATCAGCTATTGAACTGTGCATCCAAGGAATGCAATGGGGACTCCGATATATCCTTCAAGGAATTCAACCTAAAAGTTTTGAAGAGTTGGTCACTCAAGCACATGATATGGAGTTGAGCATAGCTGCAAATGGATTCGAAGAAACTTCATTCCAAAAGTCGTACCAGCTCAATGAAGAACATGTCGAAGAAGAACAAGAAGATCATGAGAATGGGGGCAAGTCTTTTGAAGAAACAACACCCTATGCAATATGACAAGTCAAATCAAATCAAGCACTCCTTGACACGAGTTTAAAAGGTCTGTATGTCCAAATCAAATGAAGTACTCCTTGACACGAGTTTAAAAGGTCTACATGTCCATATCAAATGAAGCACTCCTTGACACGAGTTTAAAAGGTCTACATGTCCAGATCAAGTGAAATACTCCTTGATACGAGTTTAAAAGGTCTACAAGTCCACATAAGTGAAATACTCCTTGACACGAGTTTAAAAGGTCTACATGTCCAAATCAAGTGAAATACTCCTTGGCATGAGTATAAAAGGTCTACAAACTCAAGTTCAAATGAAGCACTCCTTGACACGAGTTAAAAAGGTCTACATGTCCAAATCAAATGAAGCACTCCTTGACACGAGTCCAAAAGGTCTACAAATTCAAGTTCAAATCAACACTCCTTGACACGAGTTTAAAAGGTCTACATGTCCAAATCAAATGAAGCGCTCCTTGACACGAGTTTAAAAGGTCTACATGTCCAAATCAAGTGAAGCACTCATTGACACGAGTTTAAAAGTTCTACATGTCCAAATCAAGTGAAACACTCCTTGACACGAGTCTAAAAGGTCTACAAATTCAAGTCAAATACTCCTTGACACGAGTTTAAAAAGTCTGCATGTCCAAGTCAAATCAAAGCTCCTCGATATGAGCATAAACTATCTATATATCCAAATCAAATCAAGGCTCCTCGATAGGAGCATAAACTATCTATATATCCAAATCAAGTCAAGACTCCTTGATACGAGCATAAACTATCTACATATCCAAATCAAGTCAAGACTCTTTGATACGAGCATAAACTATCTATATATTCAAGTCAAATGCTCATTCAGCATGAGTTTAAACTGCATATAATTCTCCTTGTCCACATGAGTATAAACTATGCACAACATCCCTAAAAAAGATATATTTTGAACTACGTTATGACTTGATCCCTTTATAGGGTACGTAGGCAACTTAGAATCTCTCTAAGTTCAGTCATGATTTCAAAAAAATGTATGTGCTTTGCTAGATCAAACTGCAATTGAAGTTGATCAATTATCGAGACTCATTCACTCCAAGGCGCATTGTCCGTGAACAAGTCTCGAGGGGGCATTTCTAGACGCATAAAATTAATTAATTGGTTAATTAAATTAGCCAACTAAATTGTGTCTAAATTGAATTATATCCTATCTTGCAAGATAAGTCATGGAGATAAATATCAATTAATTATTGGTCAATATGATTGTTTCTTCTCCTTCAAGTTTTAAGAGATAAATACCAAATTAATAAAGGCCAATCAAATCGCGCCACATCATCAAGAAGACTTTATGTAGGACTCTTATTCTACCACTATAAATAGGGACCCTCCATACACAATTCAAAACACAACTCAAGAAGAAGAAAAACTGTTGGAGAAAATTCTCTCTACAACATTCAAGTCAGCTTCATCAAATTCAAGTCGTTCTTCATCAAATTCAAGGCGATCTTTATCAAATCGAGGGCGTTCTTCAACAAATCAAGATCGAAGGAAGATTGAAGGGTCAAATCCATCAAGAAGTCCAAGATCTTCAAGTCAAAGCTCGTCAAAGTTCAGCGTTCGATCCGAGATTCAAGTCGCAAGACCCTCGGAAAACGTTATTCAAGTTCAAAATCAAATCTGGAGAAGATCAAGTCAACGACCTGACTCCGAAATTCAAAGTCAACATATATTGTTCTTGAGAGAAGAATCAGATGATTAAATTAGAATTTGTAACCCGCAATATTTTATTTTAATTCAATAAATTATTTTTGTGCAAGTTTTTCTTGTTTGTTAGATTCGCAGATAAGAATTTGTTGCTACAAGTATAAATAAAGATTTTAACTCATTCATAAGGTATGTCATATTATCTGAGCAATACTACAACACGTATTCTCTTGACTATTTCTACTATACGCACGTCTAACTTGAGCTCGGAGGGGTTTCCGCCGGATCAACCTCCGGCTTAGTTTACGTGTTCTGTGATTGCAGATATCTCAAGGTCATCAAACTCGCAAGAGCTAGTGATCCACTATGCTCTTCTAGCTCATCCTACTTCAACTTTTTAAGGTGATCTAACTCTAGCACCATTACTCTCCTAGTGTCTCGAAACCATAATCAAATAGGTCATAAGTACAAAGGGCGTACTGAGTCCACCCTTGGGCAAGGGTAGACTCAAGCCCACCCTCAATTTACAATTTGCCCCCTATATTATACTATACATATCGATTTAGCCCATCCAAATTTTATTAATCAGCTCACCCAGTTTTTTTCAATTAATGCAAAAGAAGTCCCTTTTTTTTTTTATTAATTAGCCACTCAAAATTCAAATTAATGCAAAAAAATTTCCAAATTTATTAATTAGCCCATCCAAAATCCAAATTAATGCAAAAAAAAAAAAAAAAAAAAAACTCTAAACTTTGTTTTATTTTTGTTTTTTTGTTTTCAAAAAAATCCTAATTTTTTTTGGAGGCGCTGTCCACAAACCCCCGTAAATTTAAGCTCAACCTGTAACACATTCCTGGACTCACTACTAGGCGTACCACCGGACACCATTATCTTGACACACAACTAAATATATAATTATGAGCTTTATCAACTTGCTACTTTTTAGTCCTTTGGACAAACACAAACTTTCAAAAGGTGTAACTACATGATTTAGGAACCAAATAGAGAGTTTAGACACAAATCAAGAAAAGAGTAAACAAACCAATAAGGCAATACTTTTCTACTAATGATTCCTTACTATCCAAAACCATCCAATTTTCTAGTAGTACTTAATTAAATATTATTAAAAGCCTTCAATCCAACATATTTAGTCAAATAATAATAATAATACATGAATCATGGATTTTTGTTTAGTAGTTATAATAATATAACGAATATATTTAGTGTAGCATATAATAAACAAAATCATTAATAATAGTAATATATTCGTATTATTAAAAATTTGAAAAGTAAATAAAGAAAACCTTCAACAGTCAACAAGCATGCTTGTGAAAGTAACACATGAATTAACAATTCATCGAATATGACAGAAAATAGCTTTTATGTTGCTGGCCAAGGCCAGCTGCTTCTTTTTTATTTTTCTTTATTATTTTTTTATTTTTTAATAATAATAATATTAATAATAATAATAATAATAATAATAATTATTATTATTATGATAATAACATTTTTTAAGTTTACTCCGAAAAAAGTGATATTTCCCGTCTTTATTATTTATGAGAATTAAGTCAATTAATATTTCTAAAACATATAATTATATATTCCAATTTTGAAAGTTTCAACTGATTTTTTTTCTTTTATGTAATAAAAGAACCGACAACCAACCATCATATAGGTGCACTCAATAAATCTACAATCTCGTATAAAACTTTCAAACCATACGAAAGACGTAAACCACACTAGGCCATCGGTATGTGGCAAGCTCCACCTAACAACAGTTGACAAAATAATTCAAATTTGGGTCAATTGACACATGCTCACTTGCTTCAATCGCTAGACCATCCCTTGCGCTGAGATCTTTATATTACTTAATTGGGGGATTTTATTTATATTTTAAAATAACATTTAAAAACGTGTATAACTATATAATTCAAAGAAACAGTCTCCCATTGGAAAAAAAAAAGATATTTATTATTGTTGGAACATTTACTCCATTATTTGCTGCTCCTAGAGAAACAAATCCCAATAATATATTAATTATTATTATTACTATTATCAGCCAATTAATTACAAAAAATTACCGTTAACTTCAAACATTACAAAAACAGTAACAAAATCCCCCAAAAAATTTGAATTACAAAACCTGAAAACTTTTCGCTCTCTTGTTATCGTCTCTCTCTCTCTCTCTCTCTCTCTCTCTCTCTATTTAAACGAAGATCAAAGAAAACAAATTCCACAGTCGGGTGTTTGAAGGGATTTATCTGAATTTCGCAAAATAAATTCAAAATTTAAAATAGAAGAAAAATGGCGACGAATATAGGGATGATGGATGGTGCATACTTTGTGGGGAGGAATGAGATCCTTGCCTGGATTAACGCCAGGCTTCATCTTAATCTCTCTCGCGTTGAAGAGGTATTAAAAAAATCCCCAATTTTTTTCAAAATTCTCTCTTCTTTTGTGATTCAGAATATATGTAATTTGTTGTTTCTTTTATGTTCTTGTCTGAAAATTCTTTTAGTTTTTGCTGTTAAAAGAGCTTGATTTGATGTTCCTGTGTGATTATTGAGTTTATAGGGTTTCTAGGAAGTTTGAATTTTGGTTCTTTTTTGCCCTAATTTATCTTTGTGAAAAAATTGAATTTTGTGTTTTAAAAAAATGGCCTAAAGGGATTTGAATTTGTGGATTTGGATTGGGTTCAGATGTTTGTAGCTTTTTTTTACATGCTAAATCATATAAAAGATTGGCTGTTAACGAATTTTTTGACATCGTTTTTCGTTTTGTTGTAGAAGACGATGGGTAGTTAAAAGGTTTGGTTAAGTTATACTTTCTCCTATAAAATGAAATGGAGACAGTGAATTTATTTGAATATTATTTTGGAATTGATTGGTAATTAAAAAGAAAAAAACGATAATAACAATGTCAAATAACCAATCAAAGTTAATCACATTGATTTGATTCCTTACCATATCACCTGCTCGAATGAATTCGATCGGAACATGGTTATGAAAATCTTTCTGATTAATTGGATACCTTGATATTTGCCCAAACGAGTAGGAAATCAAGATTATGATCGTCGTAAGGTAAGTTTGTTACTTCATTGTGGAATTAAACATAAAAAGTTGATGCTTTCGATTTGGTGAAAATATATAATTGATAATGTTTCTATTTATTTATTTATATGATATATATTTCTATAAGTATACTCTCATAAACGAAAATGTTGAAATAATTAGTACCACCAACTATCATTTTGCAATTGATTATCAAATCATGTAAAGAATTAAGAAGCAACAAAAACATTTACAGATTTGCTATTAACCGTGTTTCTATCTTTTTCGGAAATTACAAAAGTGGCCGACATGTAAACTTTTCCGAAATGTGGACAGGTTACGATAAATCTAAATAAATAGGATTGTTTTGTCAACCTTTTTTTTTTTTTTCATGAAATCTTTCTTTTTGTCCTTCATTGACTAAAATGACTATGTATAATTCGTATGTTTATTCAATTGATAAACCTTTTACGTTTTATGTAGGCGGCATCTGGGGCTGTTCAATGTCAGATGATGGACATGGCACATCCGGGAGTTGTTCCCATGCATAAGGTGACAAATTCATTTTTTTTTGTAAATTTTAATGTGTTTTTAAAATGTAATATTTTGCCTATTACCGACATTATCACATCTATTGTAGGTTAATTTCGATGCCAAGACAGAATACGATATGATTCAGAATTACAAAATACTTCAGGAAGTTTTCAACAAGCTCAAAATTACCAAGGTAGTATCCCTCTCGATTGCACATTCCTCTTCTTTTTTCGTCTATTACAAAAATTTTGTCATAGTATTAGCATCACTGGAAAATGCTTATCGAGAAAAAAGTGCAGCGTAAAATCAGAGAACTAAATGCTAATTATCTACGAATGCTTCTCTTAGCTGAAATTGGATAAAATTTGACGGTTTATTCGAATTTTGCAGCATATCGAGGTGAACAAACTTGTGAAGGGAAGGCCATTGGACAACTTGGAATTTCTGCAATGGTTAAAACGCTATTGTGATTCTATAAACGGTGGAACTATGAAAGAGTAATATACCCTCATGCAGTAATGTACTTGTTCGAAACATTTATGTAACTCGATATAAATTCTTTTAATAACGAATAAATTGTCGCAGGAATTATAATCCAGCGGAGCGCAGAAATAAAGGTGGGAAAGAAAGAAATTCAAAGGGTTCTCAAAAGAACTTCAAGTCATTGCAAACAAACAACTCTTTAAATTCTGTCTCGAGCGATGGAATGGGTAGTAATAAGATATCCGGTAAACTTGAATCGAGCCCTCGTATTTTCTTGTCTTTTCTTTGTTTTCACACACTGCATAACTTATTGTTTTACACATTTCTTAATTTTTTTTTCAGTTACTAAACAAGGGAAAGTAGGTGGTGTTGCAACTGTGGCCAATTCTTCAGTAGAGATTCAAGAATTGACCGGAGAGGTAATAGCGACAGCTGTCAAAAAGACGTTTAATGTTTAAGACGTGTATAATATGGTTTCTGTCATTGTTATTTAATCGGAAGAAAAGGGTTGCCACCTTTCTCTGTTGGTCTTTCATTTCTTTGTCAGCAAAAAAAATTCACATGAAATAATTCGGTACGTGGCTTTGTGGGCTTAGTGCAGTTCGATTATGTGCTGATGGGAAGTCGTCTTTCCTTTTTATTTTTATTTTTTTGTGTAAATTTAGTATCCTGTAAAAGTTAGTTACATTTATGGTATTAAATTAAGTGCTTATATTTTGACATGATGATATCCAGCTTACGGATCTAAAGCTTTCCGTTGACCTCTTGGAGAAGGAAAGAGATTTTTACTTTGCGAAATTGCGGGACATTGAAATACTTTCTCAGACTCCCGAGCTGGAAAATTTTCTGGTAAGATTTCAAACACTTTATATATAATAACTTCAGTACCTGTCAAACATAATATCACGAGCCCTTGTAAAATTTCGCCTGTTGTGTTTCTATCTGTCAATGTTCATAAAGTGGGATCAAATTAGGCCTCTTTTGTTTGGTAAGATAAGCCATGATTAAATAAATAAAATAGGTCTTATTTGATGTTTGGTTAGTGCGTTAACTTTTAGTCCAATTATACAATTGGATTGTCACAAGATTGTATAATCTTATGTGGTGATTAATCATATCTTCAGAACCAAACGAGGCCTTAGTGCACATTATGGGTGCTAACCCATCTTTAATTGACACGAAACAATTATGTTAAGTTCAAAATCCTTTCCTACGTAATCTATCGACTTGTATGCCCAAACATTTGGCACGTTGATAATTGATTCTCGTATGCATCCGTGTTTATTGAATTTAATCAAGCTACCATACCGACATTGGTTTGCTGAAAAGCTTAACCTAAGTGAAGATTCAGATTAGAAGACAGAGTTATAGACCTTCGTCATAATTCTTCGATGCATTGTTATTTTTTCACTTGTCGAGTCATACGACTTATGTAGATGCTGCAAATTATGCGCGGGGGTTGATTTCTTATTTATTTTTAATGTTTTGGCAGATGTCTATGGCAATTAAGAAGATTTTGTATGCTGGGGAAGAAAAAGAGTCTGCGCTTGCAGAAGCTCAAGAAATTGTGGCCCAAATAATCAAAGTAGAGAAAACAGAATATTCTGATGACGGCGAATGCTAACCTGTAAAACCACCTCCATAGTTCAAACCAAGACGAGGGTTAACTTAGGCATTTTTTTACTGAAAAATGCGGGTGAAAATCTCCATTAATTGTTACGTAAACGGGAATGAAGGTTTTTTTTTTTATGAGTGATGATCGAATTTTCTGAACTTGAACAATGCAGCAGTAGTTTTTGTGCTCATGCAATTTCTATTTAGGGCTGCTAAATTTCTTTTTTATTGTCTTTGTTTAGGGGGCTACATGAACACTAATACACACTATATTTTTCTGTTATATTCGATATATGTTTTCCTAGTCCATTTTTTGTTTTTTTTTTACAAGGAAAATAAGAGGGGTTGAATTTTGAACATGAAATAATAATCAAAACAAAATACAATCACACGGAAATTCGACTGTCAGAACTTAGATTTCAAATCCTTCAAAACTACCAAGCCTTTAATCCAAACAGAAATTCATTGATCGCAGACAAAGAAACGGGGTTTTTTGCTACAAAACTATAACTCGAGTAAGGCAGCACTTACATTTCGAAACACTATTAACACCAATATCAAGTCTTTAATCGAAACCGAAATTCACTCATGAACTTTATTTTTGAACATTATAACACCAATAGTAAGTACTTGTTCGCATTTCTTTGCCTCCTTTTTTTCTTTTAAAAAGAGGGGCGCGGCTAACGCGCCTAACTATAAACAAAAAAAATCTGAATGATTCAACATTCATAGACTTCAGTAGAAGTTCGTTTGACTCAACTAAGATATACTTATAACTTCTGTATGTACTATATATGATCTGTTTGCTATGTATTTTTCTCCAGAAACCTAAAAAGGAATGCAATTTCCTCTAACAATCGGCTCAAAAAAGAACTTTTATTGGATAAAGGGAACGATCCATGTACGGAGATCTGTATATACCTGTAAAAAGCACTAAGAGAAACGAGATGTATCTCTTCATACTTTGCTTCCTAATCAGTCAAATCTAAAACGAGCATCGGTTTCAGGTTGAAGCAGTGCTTAGAACATAGTACATGTTATCAGCACATGGGCCAAATGTTCGGCAAGAAGGCCCTTGAGGTACCTTTGAAGCCATTTCTTTCAACTGAATTACGAAAAAAAAAGAAAACATAATAAGAAATATTTTCAAATATAGAGATCATGGTGCATATATTATATGCAAAACAAATTTAAAAAAAAAAAACAAACAGCTGAATGATGCAAGGCCTCGTTTGGTTGCCAAGATAAGATTAAATAATGTAATGAAAACCCAATTGTTTTATCGGACCCCGGAAGGTCCAACAAAAAAGCTCCCTAAAAGGCATGATAACATAATACTTTCGGGTCGACCGGGGAAGTTATTGAGTTTACCAAACATCAAACAAAGTCCAATTATTTAGTTAATTATGGCTAATCTACCCAACCAAACAAGGCCCGAGAGAATGAACTACAATAAGATAAGTGCAATTACACCCATGATCTATAGTCTTCGAAGTAAGACAGATTTCAACAAAACCAACTAAATATGTTTCTCGTCCCTAAGAAAATAACAATTTTAAGAAGTAACATAAAGAGATCAATGCTAATTTGATTATCTCTTAGTTCATATTATATTCGAGACAAACGGTAAGCACACTAACCTGACTCATGAGACGCTTTATGGCTTCCTTGGCAGAACTATTTTTCTCATATTCATCCTGAACAATTGCAGTTGCTTCATTTAATTGATCTGACGTTTTTGCCAGTTCTCCTGCGAGCATCTGAGACTTGCGAGTCAGAAGTTCCACCTACAGTAGACGTGGCATCATCAAAAAATTAATCGAGCAAGTACCACATTTTAAACAAAAACGAATTTCATGAGTTAGAACGAAAGAAACTTGTGCAATATTGCTATTAGCCACTCAATTCTTTTAGTTATATTGAGTTCGGCTATTTTTACAAGGAAACCTACATTATATTTTTGAAACACTCTGTTTTCATGTAACACATTCTTTTTCATTGCTTGAGCAATACTAGTATCCCATCATTTGCAAAAAGGCCCTATTAACTGTTCGGCAAATGCTCCGAGATCTAACAGACAAGCATTTATATTCGTGTCTATGTTAACAGAATGTACTACATGTCAAAAATAGGTCAGGTTGAGAAACGCGCAAGTGCCAGCAATTTTATATTTCTTGGTTGTTTTCTTCAAGACAAGAATGCACATTCTTTTAAGGTTATAAACAAATCCAAGGAGTACTGTTGCATTAGATAAAAATTCCAATTTTCGCCTGAAAATGATTTTACCTGTTCCCTCAGAAATGAGATTTCTTCGGCGAGGTCCTCGTTTGTCTGCTTGGAATCATCGTTAACTTCTTCGCGAAAGTGAGGAGTCAATTTTGTGGAGACAAGAGAAGATGTAGGGTGCATTTTAAAACTCTGTTCACAGCTGTCAAATATAGATGCTGAGGGACTTGATTGAGAGGACCTATCGCATCCGAAATTTCCTTCACGAAATGGAGAACTGGGAGTACTACTCAACAATAGCTTCTGATTTTTCTTGGAAAGTTGCGTATTAGACCTTCTGAATGAATCAAATGATGATAATCTTGAAAGTGCGCTGTGTGAAGTAGCTTTGGAGGGCTCTTTCTTTTTTTCTTTACCGGGGTCCACACGTAGGCATAGGCTATTGGACTTAGGAGGTCGAGAGTTCAATCTGCTATCCAAGCCCTTGTTCAGTTTAGAAAAACAATCTTCACATACGCGATGTAGCTTGTTCAGATTTGGAGCCAAAGAAGCGCGCAAGGATTTCTTACTCGTACACGCTTTGCAAAAAACAAGCCCACAGTTGTAGCAGTTATGACGCCTACGTTTGAAATTAAACTGACTACGACAGCCGGCACAAATCGAGTAATCAGCTGCGCATATCCATTTGTGAGTACAAATTGCTGCAGTGAAATTCGTTCCACAAATGACCCTCTTTACTTGTTTCCCCTCTAAAGCTGTAACTAGAGTAGGAGAATTCTTGTCTGCATTATCCCCATGGCCTAACTGACCATATTTTCCCTTCCCCCATGTAAATACTTCCGACTTAGAAGTCACAACAGCAATATGATGAGAGCCACACGATATTTCTTTAACGAAACAGTCTTTTAATTTACCCTCGATATTTATCGGCAATGTGCGGCTACTATTCCCATGACCGCCCATTGTATACACTTGTCCACAAATTGTAAGTGCAACGGTGATGGTATGCCCACATGCTACTTGACAGAAGCTTCTGTCTTTTGGCGTAGCTACAGAACACGGAACTAATCTGCATAGTTTATCACCAAGGCCAAGCTGCCCTTCATCTCCGTTTCCCCATGTGAAAAGATTCCCGACAAAAGCGTCGCTGCAGCTCGGCAAATCAGAATTACCCTCTACAATTGCAGCAGTATGCCAAAACCCACACGATACTCTCACAGTCTTTTGTCCCTTTAAAGCCTCTACTTCTCGAGGGAAACTCGTGGAAAATCGATCTCCATGACCTAGCGCACCGAAAGTTCCATCTCCAAAAGTGAACAGCTGACCGAGTGATGTGATAGCAGCCGAATGCCAAGGTCCACAAGATATCGATGCCACAGAGATGCCTTCCATCTGACCCCTGACTTTTCGTGGGGTCCAGTAACTGATTTCAGTTCCATGTCCAAGAAGGCCAGAGTTATGGATGCCATCTCCCCATGTGTACAGACCTCCAGTTACGGTTACAGCACAGGTGTGATACTCGCCGCACCCTATTGATACAATGTTCAGTCCAACAAGAGCATCAATTAGCTTAGGGCTAGAGATATCAGCTTCTGATCCATGCCCCAGCTTGCCGCCCGAGCCATCTCCCCAGCTAAAAACCTGACCCTGTCTCGAGATTAATACAGCATGTCCACTGCCACAAGCGATATTCTGAGCGTCAATTATCGAGGCAGATTTTAGAAACTTGGGCGAAAATGTGTCCTTTCCTGGAAAAGAGTCTCCGTCCAGTAGGCCATCCTCGATTCCTTTTCCCCACATGAAAATGCTGCACAGAGGAATATCTCCCGGAGAAGATTCGAGGCTAGATGTACTTATGGCGCTGGAGAAACTAAGCCGACTATCTGCAGAGTTCCGACCAGATTCATTTGGTTCTGAAATGCCGGAACAGAAAATAGAATCTCTCTGTGGGGAGCATAAAGATGATGTTTTATGTAGTACAACGTCAGAAAATGCTCTTGCCAGCCTTTTCTGGGGCAGCCTCTCAAATGAGGCATCACTTGTTCGATAGTTCTGTATATCCTGCAATAATAATCAAGAATCAGATGAAATAGAAGATTCTGGAGCCCTAAAAAATATTGTGACAGGAAACCTCATGAACTGCATCGCTGCTGCTATTCGATACGATTGACTGAGAATTTCTTTCTGTTTGATCGCTTGAACAGTCTGACAATGTGCCATCTGCCCTAATTTCAGTTGTCCATTTTTGCACGTTACCCTGTGAAATCAATGCTCTAAGGGCCACAAACCAGATCTCTGCTTCAGACTTGTCCTTGCATATCTGTTGAAAGAGCATAATTACCACGAGTAGTGAATCGCCATTCAAGCAAATAGACTCCAATCATCGAGTTTCTTGATACAATCATAACTTAGGAAACTTTCTATCGAGATTCGTTATCAGCAGAACTGAATCAGATCAAGAGCAGAAACCGTACACAAGCAGCTGAAATAACACAGTAAACCATCTTCATAAGTACAATGAGTTCTTCAAGATTTAATCATAAATGTCATGTATCACTCGTTGGATCACTCATTGTCAAGAAGCATTTTACTGTTTCTGCCTCCATGTTATATAATCAGTTGGATTCATCAAAGTTCAACTTCATAACCTCTTGATTTAAAAAAATAATTGTGACTCAATAACTTTGGCATGTTAATTCTTTTCTCTTGACGTTCCGAAAAATTGCTAAATGTCAGCCCTTTTCAATTAAACAGCCATTACAGAAACAGAAGTTAGAACTGAATGAACTTCCATAACCGCTTCATATTTTGGCATCATGGTTCTTAGTGTTAATTACAAAAACTAACCTTGAGCTTTAGCCTATCTACAATAAAACAACGTAAAGTTGGTATATCACAAATACTCCCTTGACATTTATTTCTGTTTTGCAAATTGCAACTTCCAAAGTTGGGTGTTTGTAGTAAAAAACAAACCTCAAGGAGTTACTTGTAATACCTCAATGTTATTTTTGAAAGCTAACTGGATGAATTTGTAATAAGATCATCAACGGTTACTTTTGTACTTAGCCCTTCTTATTAGGCCATAAGGTTGGGCTAGACGAGAAAACCTTCAGGCGTTGCCGCACATGGATTACTTACTACAATTGAAGCCTGGGGGGTACCTTTCAATTAATTAGTAAATGTGGTGGGATTATTGAAAATGGTTATGTCGCTGCTATCTTCTCTGAAACATTTTTCCAGTTTCATCCTAATTTCCTTGTTTAAATCTGCTTAATAACCCAATTCTCGAAGTTATTTAGTCATTTTTCGACAGGAAAAAAATAGGTCTAGCATATACTGTAACATACCCCACAAAATTCACATATTTAAACCATTTGAATAATAGACGCAACTATCTTTTAGTGTTCCCAGGGTAAATAGACTGACATGCGCACACACACACAGATAAGGAGAAGAAAAACAGAAGGAGAATATTCCCGAACATCAGCATGCGAATACTGCAAGTTTTATGGAGATCAGCAGACAATCAAGTTACGGAAATCAGAAGATTACCTAAATATTACGTACCACATCCAAGGATCTTTTGCCATAGATGAGAGAAAATGACTGATACTCCTTCTCAGGCTGTGGATACCTCTGAAATATCGCCTGCATAATCATGAATTATACATTCGATCGACACAATGTTGGAGGTTATTGAAGTACAGTTGAATTGTTCTTATGCAGTTCAATAATTATTATGTTAATTTTAGAAATTATTATATTAAATACATGTGCCCCCGAAAATGAAAAAGGTATACAACTTCATGCTTGTGTGCAAATTATATACCTTTTTCATTTTCGGGCGCACATGTATTTAATATGAGTAGTAAAAATATAATGAACTTGATATGTAGTTTTAGAATACACATGCAAGCAAGTAATCCATGAGGATAACAACTATTCAGTGTACACCTGAGTATGCATTAAAGGCTATTTGTATTGTGAAGATCTATATCTTCAAAATATCATGTAAGAGACAAAGCAACTACCATGATTAAAACACAGTCAAAAAAAATAATTGATCTCGACTTCTGTTTGTGTAAGAAATAGAAAGAACGATGGCTCAATCAGCAGAAAATTGTCCAACAAATGGTTATAAGAAGAAAATGCCAGCAATATGAACAGTTGAACATTGGATGTTAAAATAACTGAGGAAACTGTTAGCAAATATACGGAGGTTCACACTGCATTATTCATAGAGATGCATATCGAGGTGATTGCTCAATTCAACAGTAAGATCATTTTAAATCTAGTGGGACAAAATTGCTCGACATTTTCTATATTAGCCCAGTGTCATAGTTGCTAAACAAATAAGAACAAAAGACATTTCTACCCCCAATGGATTTTAACTCTACTTGCTACAAAGAAGGAACATAAAGAATGCTTCCAAGAAAAGAAGCAATAACACTAAACAAACATTAGTCCTTTATTAAACTTTAAATGACCAACATACACTTAGTCCTTTATTAAACTTTGGTCCTCATTTTTTGCTTGATGTGAATGAGAACCATAAAAAGATTCTTGCAGATGATAATATGGTTGTCCAAGTTGCAATCTGGATTGGAATATCGATTCAATTATTCTAAGCAGAAAAATAAATAGAACTATTTCTTCGCCCCTGTAACTTACCCACCCCAAACTGCAAAAATATCGACTTATGGAACCTTTCTCTTCCTAAAATACAAAATAAAATGAAAAGTAATACAAAGTCAAGAATACATGTTTTTTGTAACATCGGGTTCCAACATGCTGAACAAAATTTATCTGTACAAATAAAGTTCTTCTGTGTTTTTTTTTCAAACTGAATCTGTAAATGACAAGTCACAGTTTATCATATCTTTCAGTAGGCATGCACATGAGATTAAAATAGTAAGAAATTCTTCAATTCTAATAGGTGATACCGGTAGAAACTTACTGTACGTTGTCCAGGTATAATTCTTGAAACTTTACTTAGTTGAAGCTGTTTCTGGTCTTTTCCAACATACCAAATTAGTGTCGTCTCGTCCTGAGAAGTCAATAAATACAAATGGGGGAGAAATAAGAAAATGGCAAGGAATCACCAAAATAATTTGTTCCTAAAAGTTTATACACTTCATATAATAACAATGTTGTATTGTCCCTTTTGTTTCCTGAGAGTAGTCGAAAACAAACAAGAGGATTAAAATGCCAAAGCATTTTGAAATGTTTACTTAGTTACAGAACAAGTAAAGAAGTAAACGAGTTGGATTCGCAAACTTCCAAATTAAAATCATAATCTGTCATGGATAATTAAATACAACTCAAGAACCAAAAGCCAAAACATCTCGCATGAACACATGGTTAAGTTTACATCGCAGAGGTCTTGACACAACTTTTTGACAGAAGATGTAAAGCAACACAATCACCCCAAAATAGAAAATAGGATGACGTTCAATTTAATATATATATATATATATATATATATATATATATATATATATATATATATATATATATATATATATATATATATGCATATATATATATATATATATATATATATATATATATATTATATATGTGTGTGTGTGTGTGTGTGTGTGTGTGTGTGTGTGTGTGTGTGTGTGTGTGTGTGTGTCTACACGTATATGAAGCAATTGACATAAAAAAACTCTAGATGACTGAAAATAAAATATTCAGCTCCCAGGAAACTGCTAAATGTTTAATTCATAATTTATTTGTTCTTTTAGACAATAATATAAACCACTACAACAAGAGAATAGAAGTGAAGCTCACGTTGGAAAGCTGGAAAGGACAAAACTTTGGTTTTCCCCATCGCCCGTACTTCAGAAGATAAGAACCTTTCTTTAAGGCATTGATGGCCTGAAGTGGAATTTAGAAAAACTAATAATATTAAAGAACACAATAATAATATAAAAAAACAATCAATAGATTTTCATTTACTCGTCGGGGAAAGGGAATCATCCTTAACAAAGGGAAAAAAAATAGGAAAAGAAAAATTTCAAATGGACCATTACAGAACAACACCATAATTTAGACAGGGGTTCAGTCAGGTTACATGGGTGTAGAAACTCTAAGCCACAAAATTAAAAAAACGAACAGCATGCACTAATTTGGCAAAGAATGATTATCTTCTTTATCCAACCGTTTCACACATTTTTTATGGTGATTTTCAGCAAGTCCAATTATATCCGGACATCTGTAAAAAACTAAGAATCCTTCTTGCATTTACCTATTTAAGAAGCCAAAGGTTCGAATTATGAGGCTATCAAGAGAGTTTAGGACACTGCAACGATAACATATCACATGCTCTTAAAAACAGTCGAGCCGATTTTTTCACAATTTTTTATTAAAAATATTTCAGGTGCTTCTCTACAGACAAATTCGACTAGAAATTACGAGAAGAAGATTAATAAGGTTATTTACCTGCACAGTATCCCTATCACCGGGACTACTCAGTATGGTACTCATCCAGATGTTGTATCAATCAACTCTTACTTGTAAAATGACAAAGCCCATCTAGACAACGCTGAAATGCCTGTAATAAAATAAAACGACCGGATTAAGGATAATTTAGCCTATTCTTCAGCTTAGAGATTACAACCTTCCTCAAAAACCACCAAACGAAACCAAAAAGGTCGGTAGACCTCTCCATATATCATTTGCTTCTATAATGTTATATCAGTTGGCACTATTTAGTATCCGAGATGTATGCGCACACAAAATCTCCACTACCGTTCCCCGACCACCAATTCTTAACCACATACAGCCAACGGAATTCGCAACATCAAATTTCTAAGCCCGAATTTATTACCGTAAATACACACCTTCATTATATTACAGTTATTCTACCGAATTAAACTTCCAGTACACAATAAGCTACTTAGATTAGGAGAAATCGTTTTTTTTATCGAAAAACCTAAAAGCTGACAATTGACATACATAATTAAGAACTTTAAATACAATCTCATTCGAAATGTTTATAGATTCGTAAGAGGCACCAAATCAAGCGGAAAGTGGAATTCACGAAAAGCATACCAATTAGAGTAAATACGTCGTCGTTAATAGGAATTTAATCGCTGAAGAAAAACCGTATTAAATTCATCTGAGTAAAATTAATTGCAATTAACCAGTTGCGAAGCAGTTTCAGAATCTAAAGGAGCTAGAAATTCAGGTTAATATTAATTAATTAGCTCAATCAATGCAAAAACAATCATGTAAAAGAAGGCGAAAACACGATTACGTTAAACACGAAAGCAAAGTATACTTACAAAAATGGTTGCTGCGAGTAGGTTAACGAAGAACCGAAATTCTATTCTCAGCTCTAAAATTATCTCCAATCAGAGAGAGAGAGAATTGGAAAGAGATTTTCCCGGCGAAATGAAATGGAGAGTGAAAACAGAAACTGCTTGAAGACAAATGGTCAGGGATCCTTATTTATAGTTCCCTCATTGAAATTTGATATATATATATATATATATATATATATATATATATATATATATATATATATATATATATGGTAAATTACACCCACACCCCTGAGGTATGCTTAAATAACTGTAAGGTCCCTGTGGTATCAATAATTACACTCACCCCCTGAAAGGTAGTTAAAAACTCTAACGGGATAATGCATTTGATACATTATTCGGATAGGGTTCTAATGGACTATTGGTTTCAGGAAGTGGTGAAGACAACAAAAAGTTATGGATGATTTAAAAAATATTGAGGGAGCCATGTCACCCCATAACTCCCGATAACTCTATGTTATCTCCACAACTAGCTAAAACTAATAGTCCATTAGAACCCTATCGGAATAATGTATCCAATGCATTATCCCGTTAAAGTTTTTAACTACCTTTTAGGGGGTGAGTGTAATTATCGATACCACAGGGATCTTACAGTTATTTAAGCATACCTCAGGGGTGTGGGTGTATATATATATATATATATATATCATATACACCCTGAGGTATGCTTAAATAACTTTAAGGTTCATGTGGTATCGATAATTACACTCACCCCCTTGAAACGTAGTTATAAACTCTAATGGGATAATGCATTGAATACGTTATTACGATAGAGTTCTAACGATGGATTGGTTTCTGGAAGTGGTGGAGACAACAAAGACTTATGGGTGATTTAAGACATATTGAGGGAGCTATGTCACCCCATAACTCTCCATAACTCTATGTTATCTCCACCACTAGCTAAAAGTGATAGTCCATTAGAACTCTATCGGAATAATGTATCCAATGCATTATCCCGTAAGAGTTTCTAACTACGTTTCAGGGGGGTGAGTGTAATTATCGATACCATAGGGACCTTAAAATTATTTAAGCATACCTCAGGGGTGTCGGTGTAATTTACCATATATATATATATATATATATATATATATATATATATATATATATATATATATATATATATATATATATATATATATATATATATATATATGGTAAATTATAACCAAACCCCTGAGGTATGATCAAATTACGAAACCGCCCTCTTGTTGGGGTAATTACTGTTGGGAATCGGACACGTGTACGCAGCGGAAAACAAAAATTTTGTGCGAATTAAACGAATTTAAAACACATAAACACATGCCCGATAATTGAAAACAATTAATTGCGTACCTTTGCGCTTCCAGCGAAATTAAAAAACAACATACATGCTTAATTACTTAATCGAAATTAAATCAATCAGCATGCTCGCGTTTAAATCAAATAATCATGCTCGCAATAATAAAAACAATTTCATGCAGACACATAAAATCATACAAGCTTCTTATTAAAACGAACATGCATATATTAATTTAAACGAAAACAAATCGAACGACAATGGATTCGAAACTTTACCTCTTGAAGCGTGAGGTAGGCGCACTAAGCAAAGCTAGATTGCCACGGAAACCAATCCGTGCAATCTGGGGCAGCAACGGCGAAACGACAGCAGCGGCAAGGCGAGCTACGGCGGCGCGTGTGGTTCACGCGCTGTCTTCGGGCGGCGCGTGGGAGCGCGTGCGTCGTCGGCTCGTGGGGCTGCTTCTCGATTCTTCGATCTTCGGTCTTCCTCTTCTCTGATTTCACCTCGTATGCTTCAATCTACAAAAATGTGGCACTAGACACGAAGTAGTTAGAATAAAACGGAAAGAACGAAAGAAAAATAATCTACCAATAGGATCGGCCAAGGGGTGGCCGATTCATGCGAGTTGGCGGCGGCGACGACGGTGGTGGCCGCGGGAGAAGATGGCCGAGAGAGAGAGTGGAGCGGCTAGGGTTTAATTCGTGTGTTCTGTTTGTGTAAGACCTATAAATCAAGTATTTATAGTGTCTTGCATAAAACCCTAACGGGCTTAAGTTGAACCGGGCCCAACAGCTTAAGTTCGTTAGTTCTTTTACTTGCTCATCTCTCTCAATTCGATGATCAGAAAATTGTAACAACATTTTCGAAATCATTATAATGTCCTCGTCATTACGAGTGCCAGTTCTCAATTTCCAACTTTTTAAAAGTGAAAACCCTAATTCAGTGCACTTTCTAAATTTGGAAACTTCCCGATTTAGAAAGTCCACTAAGATGTTCGCCTATTCTTTTCCTTTTCTTATTCTCATTCATAATTCCAAATTACGAATGTTTGAATCATATTGACTTCCAATCATGCAAAGATAAACCACTTTTACCTTTGACCGTTTATTCAAAGATCTCATGTGCACGAGCAGTGTGACCCTCGATGGTTCAGGTGTAAGCTAGCCGTGGGCCCACAACCCTTTGTGGTCAAAACTCGTCCCTTAGATTTACGATTAAGATGAAGCTCACTTCACCTTAATCACCCAACGAATCAAGATTGGCGTCTAGCAACTACACGTCATGATTCCCTAGATACAAATGAAGTGCCTGTAAGAACCTTTTGATATGGTTCGCGTACAGTACGATCCCTTCGAATCATATGTCCCGATTGAACTAGAGGCATTGATTTATCGAGACCTCCTTAGTAGTTCAATGAGTGTGCGATCGTTTTAAGTGTTGTAATCGTTACGTGCATGACTTAGAGAATCCAATTCTCTAATCACCACTTAGTCAGCTCTGGCTAGAGACTTAGAGAGATTACAAACTGTAAGAACACACAGGACATCCAAGACTATTCTAGCGATCGAATCCCCGACTACAATGCACAGACCTCCCACTAGATTTCGGACTGCACGAACACTGGCCCTTGGGGTGGTCCTCGGTGGAACTCAGGGACAGGTCACGATACAGCTGGTCCTCTAGTGAAGTCACGGTGATGTCTAGGTCATAAGGACTAATGGTGTACAACTATACCACAAATATCTCTACTCGATTATTGGGAACCACTTAGAGATTTCTAGGGTGAGGGAGTTCAGTGAACTCGTCAACTTACGAGCACCCATTTATGCATGCCGATATCACAATACCGTTTACTGATGAGATTCAGTACACATACACTAAGTGCTAGTCTCTTAATGGGAAAGGCCGATATCCTCATTGGTGGCGTAACCCTTCGACTAGGAACACGTTTAACAGTTATAATGCTTAACGATCAATTACAAGTACTTGTAATAACTGTAAGGACTATATCTATGCTTGTGACAAAGGGACAAAGATATAGAATGCCAAGGTGTTTTATCATTAATACGAAAAAAGGTTCGTTTATTACCATAATAAATACGAAAGACCACAGCCACATGTTGGCTTGTTGGTCACCTACTCTAACAATTACAACCACCCTTCACTTATAAATCTTTTTACACATCCACCCTTGCAGTTTCATTAGTGGAATCTTCGAAATTATATGGAATATTATCACTTTTATACCCGTTTTATCCCATTTGAAATCTACGTTTTGCGGCAAGAGGATCATAATATGTGTTTTTTTAGCTTGTATATATCAGATTGTGGGCATCAGAAACTGTATTTTTCTATTAAACGAGTACAAACTAGAGCAAAAACTATGAAATGTACATCATTATGTTGAATTTGACACCGTAAGGGTGGAGGTGTAAGAAAAAAAATCATAGTTGAGAAGTAGATGTAATTACCCAAACAAGAGGAGTTTTTTTCATAAATTGACCATGCCTCAGGGGTGGTTGTAATTTACCCCATATATATATATATATATATATATATATATATATAGGGAAAATTACAGTTTATGTCCCTAAACTTTACCACTAAAACGATTTATGTCCTTAAACATTTCAATCCACGAAATATGTCCTCAAACTTGCCACTTTTGATCACTTTATGTTCTGCCGTTAACGTCGACAGCTAACTTCGACGGAAATAGCACGCGTGGCTCACGTGATGTCTATGTGGCCGTTAAATGTGACGTGGAATAATATATTGAATATTAAATATTGACGTGGCACAAGAATACACTAATTTCCTCTAACTCATTCTCCCAAATTCCAAATCACGTTTCATTCCCATAAACCCTAATTTTCCCACACTTCACAATTTCAATCACCTCAACCCATTCCCAAATTTTCAATCCAATCTGCATTTTTGCTCTAACCCATACTAAAATCGAAGTCATAAACCCATAAAAGTTCCAAGCATTCTCACATTTGAAGAGTTTTTTCCTTCTCAGAAGCTACGGTGAGGAAACTTACCATATTGAAAATTATTTTGCAATTGTGACGCTTTAACTACTCGGGCATTCAAAAACTTGAGAAGAAGATTCTGCTATTTTCGAATTTCACCTCAATTGAAGGATTCGAAATGGGGTTTTAGGGATTGGTTTTACGGGTTCATTGGGGATATGCAGAATTGGGGATTTTAGAAAATAAATGGGGGAGGAGAATGACGAGTCGCTCCACATCACGTTTCGTCGGCCAAGTAGGCACTGGGTGTTGTACAACTCGACATTTAACGGCCACATAGACGTCACGTGAGCCACGCGTGCTATTTCCGTCGAAGTTAGTTGCCGACGTTAACGGCAGAACATAAAGTGATCAAAAGTGGCAAGTTTGATGACATATTTCGTGGATTGAAATGTTTGAGGACATAAATCGTTTTAGTGGTAAAGTTTAGGGACATAAACTGTAATTTTCCCTATATATATATATATATATATATATATATATATATATATATATATATATATTGGAAAATTAACAAAGAACCCCAATCTAGGAAATGTGGTTAACGGAAAACCCTCTCAAATATAATAAGAGAAAACTCTCCGTGTGCATTTTCAGCAAAATGAATTGTTAATAATCCCTAAACTACCCTTATTTAATTTTAATAAATTAATTCCCAACTCTACCCATTTCTCTCCCCTATCTCCTCATTTCCATCACCCAAGCAATCAAATCCCTGACTCTCTCTCTCTCTCTCTTCCTGCACATATCCATCAGCCTCTTTCCAGTCAAGAGCTCCAAAAGCACAACCCCAAAACTATACACATCCTCTTTGTAAGTAGCCACCGTCACCTATCCATACTCCGGCGGAATATACCCTCACGTCCCCAAAAGATCCGTTGACATGCATATCGTAAGGAAGAATTAGCCTTGCAAGTCCAAAATCCACCAAGTGAGCCTCGAATTTCTCGTTCAATAAAATATTGCTCGATTTAATATCCTCATGCACTTATTTTTCTCTCCATCCAAATCTCACCATATTCTCTCCACTCCGCTGCGCCGCCGCCTCCACCGATTCCACCACCGTCACCCCTCATTTCCAAACTTTGACTTCTCACCAGAAACATCAAATTCGTGTTTACATCGACTCTCTTCTCCAATGGAACCAGGTTCTTTTTTTACACTGGCGTAGATTGGATTTATTTACTGTCGATTTTGTTTTCAAATTATTTTGGGTGTGCAGAAAATAAATCTCACGGCAGTGGAAGAGGAAAGCGAGGTGATGGAAAGACACGTGGATGACTCGCTAGCTATTATAGACACCGTTAGCAATTAGTACTTATCTCGTTGTGGAAGAAAAATGGTTTATTTGGGTTCAAGGATTGTGTGTGGGATGGAATGGGATGAAGTTGCAAGGATTATGGGATGGTGTGGTGTTGCGACGGCGTGGTGAGGCAGATCTAGGGTTTTTTGGTGGATCGGGTAGAGGACAGCGCTTGTAGAGAACTTCGCGCAGGCTGAAACCTTAACCAACTACGTACATGTTCAATAGTCGATTAAGGTTAATCGACTCCAATTTTTAATTTTTTTTCGGATTTTTTTTATTGATTCCAATTGTATAAATCAATTATAATGTTTGTATATTTTTTGTTTCTGTAAAATATAGTTGATTTCACATTTTTTTTTTAGCTGTGATTTGTTATTTCTAGTAGTCAGTTTCTTAATCAACTATTCTTCATCATAGTCGATTAATATGGTTCATAGTATTAATATACCTGATAGAGAATTTTTCTTTTAAAACGAAAAAAAATAAATTAAACAAAGAATAGAAAAGTTTATATATATATATATATATATATATATATATATATATATATATATATATATATATATATATATATATATATATATATATATATATATATATATGAAAGAAAAAACGGCTGATGGGCAGATAGTGCTGTGAGGTGGCAGGGACATAATTAGAAAAATGGACGGCTGAAATAATAATAAAGGGTTCCTTGATATAACCCCTCAATACTTCTTTTAATAGTTTTAATAGGGAGAGACTCAAACTATTTTACACCATTTGAGAAAAAGCACCTTCCTGATTTCAGCCACCCATTTCTCCAATTATGCCCATGCCACCTCATCAACACTATCATCGATTACGCCCCACCTCATCAGCCTTTTTTTTTCGATTTTTTAACTTTTTTTTTCTATTGAGTATATTAATCGACTATGAAATATAAGCATAGTCGATTAAGAATCTGATTACTAAAAATAACTAATCACTACTAAAAAAAATACAAAATCAACTATATTTTACAAGTTAAAAAAAATATACGAAATTATATTTGATTTATACAATTGGAATCAATAAAAAAAATTCAAAGAAAAAAAGAAATTGGAGTCGATTAACCTTAATCGACTTCCAGAGCATAGTCGATTAACTTAATCGACTATTGAATACGTACATAGTAGATTAAGGTTCCAGCCTGCACGAATTTCTCTACCCGTGCCGTTATCCGCCCGATCCAACAAACCATAAATCTGCCTCCCCATCGTCACCACACTGAATGAGAGTTCGATCTCCCAGTCTCCCAGTTTCAAGAACAGGAATCTTCCATTAACAACATTACTGAAGAACTCCATTAAAATATAACAAGCAAAAAATATAGGAAAAAAAAAGCACAGAGAAGAGAGAAGATGAAGAATCTAGAAATTCATACTTTGTTCCCAACAAACTGTAATCTTGTCAAAATCAACAGAAAATTCTGACAGATCTACTCACACTCATGACATATTTGCAGAAATTAATCGCAAAACAAATTGGGTGTTGCTTTTCTCTCTTCATTTCTTACGCGATTTACTATAAGAAAAAATAAAAATAAAAAAGGATATTAATGTGTATACGACTTCAATCCCGTTAATGATATGAGTGACGACTTTTTTCATATGTACATAGAAGAAGAAGAAGAGTAGGAAAAAAGAGGGGAGAGAGAGAGAGAGAGAGAGAGAGAGAGAGAGAGAGAGAGAGAGAGAGAGAGAGAGAGAGAGAGAGAGAGAGAGAGAGAGAAGACGAGGAAAAAGGAGGAGAAAGAAAGAAAAAGTGTACGTAGAGAAGAAGAAGAGGAGGAGAATATCATTTGGATAGTTTTGGAATTATGAAAATATCATTTGGGTAGAATATTAGGTAATGAAGTTTTCTCTAATTATTTTTGGAAGGGGGTGTTTCCTTAAGTACATTTCCTAGATGGGGGGTTCTTGCTAATTTTTCCTAGTAATAATAATAATTTATAGTCAGGGATCCTTATTTATAGTTCCCTCCTTGAATTTTGATTTTGATTTATAAATAATAATAATAATTTATTTTCAGTTTTCTCTTTAATTTTCTATTTTTATTTTCACATTTAATTTCAAATCGACATCCCCTTTTGGTGCCTCGCCTTCAAAGATAAAATTGTTTCAGTTATTACATTGGTCTAACTCTACCGCAAGATTGGCCATTTTTGCCTATGAAGGATTCAATGTTTGTCGAAGACAAGGTGAAGACCAACTCACACTCTTCCAGGTCCTCCGTATGTGATTGACCAGTAGCTCTTAATGTGGCGTAAATGGCTCAATTATTAATTGAAGAAGTGGAGTGGTCTTGGAGTGAGAAAATCACAAATAAGAAGAAACTCACACGTTTTGAGAGACCTGTAAAGAAGAATGTAGTAGGAAGGTTTTTCGGCATTAGCACTTCAATGGTCAAGCGAGCTAGAATTGTGGAGAAACAATATAAGTTTGTTATGAGAAATATAGTAAGAGTGAGAGTGTATTAGGAATACCCGAGAGAGTTGTCCTTCCCTTGTGTTTCATGATCATATTCATACATGTTGTAGGGATGTGATAGCCCTGTTATGTCATTGGTCAGATCACACGTGTGAGTGGTGTGACTAGTATGAGTTGTGTTTTTCTGTTGAGAGCGAGCTGGCCTGAGATCAGGGTCCGTTCAATGGAGAGAGCCAGCTGGTGTGATTGTTCGTGGTTATGCTGTAAGTGGGCCTCTCCTTGGTCCATGTCATGTTGCAGGCTTTTCGTTTTTGTTTCTGATATTGGGTCGAATGTAGTCACATCTGTCGTCTATGTCTACCCCACGTGGGGGTAGTGACATGTGGGCAAGGTGATAGTAGGTCTAGGCTCCCTCTGGGCTTTGTGTGAGATTCTTACTGTTTGAGCTTTAGAGCAATTGCTCCCTCTGGGCTTTGTGTGAGATTCTTATTATTTGAGCTTTAGAGCAATCGAGATCGTATCAACTACTCCCCCAGTTCACTTGTACAAATGCGAAGTGTTATGTTTGGAGTTGAACTTGTGTATATTTTTAATGGAAAAAAAATGTTTCCTCAGCACAAATAAGACAATCAAAAGGACAAGAGTTACAGTATGATTAACGAGAATTAAACCCATTTAATGGACACACTAAATTGGTTTGTAACTTCTCATGACCTTTGGACATCCACGTTGAAATACATTTCATAACAAATAACAAATTTTTAATGGAAAAAAAGGGAAAAGAATAAGAGAGAGAAAATTACGTTTTCCCCAAAATTATTTTCCCCCTTTTGAAATCGCCACGGCCACCTGCAAACCCACCACCCCCACCACCGCTAATCACCTTGTCAAGCTGCCGCCTCCAAACAGAGAGAAAAAACCATATCTTCTCCAAAATTCTTCTTCTTCCCCATTGAAATCACCACCACCACCAAACTCACAACACCACTACTGACAATCACCTTTCCACGCCGCCGCCGCTACCCCTTCCTTCCACCACCCACCTCATCCCCTCTTCTTGCCACAACACCCTGTCCCTAAACCGCAATTCTCGAAATCCCCTCCCCGCCCATCCATCTCGACGGTGTTCTACAGAGAATATTGTGTTGGACAGCTCGCCGGAGAGTGGAATAGGTGGTCTCGTACATTATATCTTCCCTGTCAGCCACCTTTACTTGAAATTTGATTGTGGCGAGATGTGAGGCATGAACATTAAAGAATCGATATTATTTTCTCACACAGTGTTGGAGAAGAGGGACCTGGTCGGAGAAGAGACCTTGGGGTGGGTTTTGTTGCAATTGTTTTTTGCGTTTTGTTATGTTTTTTTTTTTTTTTGTCTTTTTTTAATATTTCTTTTGTAAGGGTAGTTCAATCATTTCATATAAGTCAACATTCAATTTCGAAATAGGGGCTGGTGTTCTTTGAAAAACACAATATAGGGGGTTTCTTGGTAGTATATTTAATGGAAGTTGTTTTTCACCAATTAGAAATAACACAAGGGGTTATGTGCTATTAGCTCTATGTTTTTAACAAAAAATATAAAATAATAAGTTTTAAGTGCATTAAAATATTATTCGAACACAAAGGAAAGGTAATATGGGCAATTTAGTCTTTTTCCTTACAATCCCATTTAATTAAAAGAAGTCCAAATAAAATAGTTATATTTATGAGCATATACCAAAATTTCAACCACAAAAACCAAACAAGACATTATATAATCCTCAAGAGTACAATCCCACATAATGAATCATATACCATACAATCCCATCATCAAAACCAAAAAAGGCCTAGATATGCATGCAAAGGTCTCAGGGTTGACCCACATTTCACATTAAAAGTCGGGGTGTGGCGGTCTGGGTCTGGCAGGTTCCATTCCAGATACAGGGTAAACGGGACGGGTCTGGTAAAAATCCACCACATTTCACATTAAAAATCCGGGTCCCGGATAGACTCGAGCATATGCCGGTTCCCAATCCGACGTCAACACGGTGGGGCCAGGTCGGGTCTGAAGTTCTAGATGAAAACGAGAGAGTCCAACTCCATTTTTGCTAAAGAAAACATACCCTGTGCTAACATTATTTAATATATTATTTAGTTTACTTTTTAACTATGGGTTTATTTTTCATTTTAATCGTAATACGAAGAAGAAACTCTAAAGTGGTTGAGCATAAGTGAAATCTACAATGCACGAGCGACCTTAAGGGCAAATCGCAGGACCGGTTTTGAGATATTGGAGGACCTATGTTTTATAACTCTAAATGTTTACAAGTTAGTTTAATTGATTTATAAAAAAATTATACTGCTATATATACTAATCCGCCTATTAATGGATGGTGGTGATTGATATAATCATACGGATCTTCGACCATCTAAATCAATCCATCAAACTTTTAGGTACGTATATTCTACAAGGTAAATAAAATGGAGAAGCTTTTAACAAGTTACTAGATATCTCTATTACTTCATAATAACTTTCTACATATTTCTAAAAAAATAATATCTACAAGCGGTCTACTTTAAACCTTTCTTTTGTGAGAATTTTTATAGTCATGTTGGAATCTCTTTGGGCGAAATGCCGTAAAATTTCGGATCGTAATGCATGGGCCCCTTTTATATATATTATTTAGGGGTTTATATGCGTAAGTTATTGACCAACCATCTTTATTATTCTAAATTGATGGGTTATATTTCTTTTGTCAATAGGGCAAATGGCAAAAAGGTCCATTCCATGGGACTTAAATGCATTTTGGTCCACAAAAAAAAAAAAAACCGTCTCTCAATTAAGCACATCCCCATGTCTTTAGTCTAAAATATCCTCAATAATATAATTCTTATCAATTCCACCCATTATGCTCTAACTTCCTTAATATTACACATTGACCCCGGATTTAAACAAATATATCACATTAACCCCCAAAATTTTTTTTTTCAAAAAATAATTTTTTTTCTGAAATGTTTTTTTTTTCGGCCAGATTCCGGCGTTGACCGCCGGAGACCGCCGGTCTCCGGCGTTGACTTTTTTTTTTTTTTGAATTTTTTTTTTCGGCCAGTCAACCACCATTGACCGCCGGTCTCCGGCGTTGACTTTTATTTATTTATTTAGTTTTTAATTTTTTTCTTAGAAAAAAAATATTTTAATTAATATTACTGTCTTGGCTACTAAATTACTGTCTCAGACAGTAATATTACTGTTTGGGACAGTAATATTATGAATATTATTTTTCCGAACAGTAATATTATTAATATTATTGTCTAATACAGTTAAATTACTGTTGGAGACATTAATTTAACATCCAAGGCAGTAATATTAATTAAAATAATTTTTTTTAAGGAAAAAAATTAAAAATAAATAAAAAAAAGTCAATTAAAAGTTAAATTACTGTCTCCGACAGTTAAATAACTGCCGGAGACAGTAATTTAGCAACGAATACAGTAATATTAATTAATTTTTTTTAAGAATAAAAAAGTCAATTAACAGTTAAATTACTGTCTCCGACAGTTAAATAACTGCTAGAGACAGTAATTTAGCAACAAATACAGTAATATTAATTAATATATTTTTGAAGAAAAAAAAAAGTCAATTAACAGTTAAATTACTGTCTCCGACAGTTAAATAACTGACGGAGACAGTAATTTAGCAACCAAGACAGTAATATTAATTAAAATATTTTTTTTAAGAAAAAAAAATTATAAAAAAAAATAAATAAAAAATAGTCAACGCCGGAGACCCGGCGGTCAACGGCAGTTGACCGGCCGGAAAAAAATTTCAGGAAAAAAAAATTTCAAAAAAAAAAATTCAAAAAAAAAAAAAAAGTCAACGGCGGAGACATGCGGTCAACGCCGGTCAACGGCGGCGACCGACGGTCTCCGGTGGTGGCGGGTCAAAATTGGGGTCAAAATTGAAATTATGGTTAAAATTGGTTAATTGATGAAATTGGACTAAATTGGGGTGTAAACCATGAAATTGGAGTTAAATTGGGTTTCAATGAATTGGGGTAATTTTAGTATATATAAAAGGATTTTCCTTATTTGCAAATAAGTTTGAATGGACTGGATTTATTTGAAAGACAAAAAAGTTGGATGTCCCTCTTTTAATTAAGTGCCCTTGTCATGGGCCTATTTGCCATTACCCCTTGTCAATAAGCCCATCCTTTTAATATGTATAATAAATAAATGCAAAATTAATGCATATGACAAAATTACATCCAATCCTTTAAACTCAATTACTAATTGTAACCCCAATTTAACTTCAACTTCATCAATTTTGACGACAAAAATCCAATTTTGACTTTTTCATTTGTTAAATTTTTTTTTTTCTGATTTTTTTAACCGTCGGTTTCTGGCGTCGACTTTTTTCGAATTTTATTTTTTCCTAAAATTTTTTATATATTTTTTACGCCCGCCGTTGAACGTTGACTGTAACTGTACTATCATTAACAGTAATTATATTGTCGCTGACAGTAATTGTATTGTCATTGACTGTATAATTACTGTCAACCACATCAAAATTATTATTTTCTAGGCTTTTCTAATTTTTTGTTGACAAGTCAACGTAATAATATTACTGTCGTTGACAATAAAATTAATGTAAACACAATAATATTACTGTCAACAACAACAATATTATTTAATTTATTTTTTTGCCCTTCTTTTATTTGTTAACGGATTAACGTACTAATATTACTGTCTACTATTGTAATATTACTCTAAACACAATAATATTATTGTGGTTGGCGATAATATTACTGTGGTCGACAATAATATTACTGTCAACCACATCAATATTAATTCTTTTGACTTTTTATTATGTTACCTTTGTTGAACGGTCAACATGTTAATATTACTCTATTACACAATTATATTGATTTTTGTTGGGTTAATATTACAGTGCTACAAAGTAATATAGCAATATTAATGTGTTAAATTGCAATATAGTTAATATGACTGTCAGCCACATCAATATTACTGTTTAAATGGGCCAAAATTGTTGAACACAAAATAAGTTTTCAAAAAAAATATTTTTTTAGTGCAAATCAACAAAAAATTGAAGAAACATCAAAGCACTCAAAAATCAACAAACACTGAGAGATCGAGAGATAGAGAAAGAGGTTGTAGCTGGGAAATGCCACGAATTTTAAACCAAACAGCCAATGACTCCTCACCCCAATCGCCTCCTACCAAAACCCTAGCCCCTGCTAAAACCACCCAAGGTTCCGCGCTCACAAATAAAAAAAAATTATAGAAATAAATCTGAAAATATAAAATGAACGAAATTACCATCATCAAATAGATCTCGACAAGAAGAACCCAACGTTGGGTAGCCTGTCAAATTCCGACTGGGGGAACACAAAATACACCTCCGGCAAGACTCACTGTCGTCGAAATATGCGTCGACTGAATAACAATTGCAGAAATAGATCCAGCGCTCCAAACTGAATGAAATCAAAATCAAAAGAAAGAACTCGATGAGAGGAATCCAACGGTAGTTAAACCATCGAATCCCGACCACCGGAGTGAGAGTTATGACTCCGGGAAGCAACTTCGCCGGTTAGAGATCTATGGAGGCGGGATTTGAATCTGGAAGTTGAGAAAGAAAGAGAGACGACTGTGAATGGCTAGGATTTAAGACTGATTTTAAAAGGGCATTATAGGTACTTCAGGGTGGGCGAGGGGGTCTGTCAAATTAATTTCAAAATTAAGGGGGCATGCACAAAGATGTAATTAGCTTGGTCCCACTATAGCTGCCTACCGTAACCACCACCGCCGCCCTAACCGCCTCCATAACTAGTCCCACTATAGCCGCAGTCACCCACCAAATACGCTTTCATAACCACCCCCACCATATCCACGGCCACCACAGCTGCCGCCACACACCATTAATAACAACCTCTGGCATTCATAGCAACCTCCACCATAGTCCCGCCACCCACCGATCATTGAAATACTACACCTGACCGGTGAAATACATCGGGTGATTATTAACCTAAAAAGTAATAAATTATTTACAAAAGGTCGAGGTTTGGTTGAAGATTAGTCTACGTGCTCCTTAGTAATTGAGCTACGAAACACCCAACGGTACCTCCAATAGTGACCTTCCGCTACTACAGCCTTAATGCCCCTGTTTAAGTTAAAGGCTCACGCCACTGAGCCCGGCTATTTTGACTTGCTGAAAAATTGGTATATTAATTAAGTAATATTTGTTTACTTTACTGATGTGGGATTATTAATTAATGATTTATGAAAATATAATAAGGAGCTACCATTCGTTTTCTCTTTTTTTTCGGGTTCAACGATTTTTAATTGGATTGCGATAGTTTTGGGTAATTACACTTTGGACCGCACCCTCGAATTACGTGGTTTGGCACTTTGCACCCCCTCAATTTAATAAATGGCAGAATGCACCCTCCAATTATTTTTTCTTTGGCACTTTGCCCTCTAAATTAAATAAATGGTTTTTAAATTTCTGAAATATATATTTATTAATCTTGTGTGTTAGTGTTAGTGTTAGTGTTAGTGTTAGTGTTAGTGTTAGTATCAATATTAGTTTTAATATTAGTATCAATATCATTATAGTATTACTTACATATCCCACATACCACCCGGAAATGGCTAGTTGACTTTGCAAGTCGCACCTCCTTTCGGACCACGTAAACATGGCTTCATCGATAGAATCAAGCCGCGCGGTATATCCTGAACCCACCCGAAGTGTCGGACGCAACGATCAGGCATGTACGGCTCTACGACCCACATGTACTGGATCGTGCCATGATATAACGTACGAGGGATACGATCGTGTATATCCCGACCATACGGTAGCCACTCGACCTAAACATAAAAGAAATATAAATACATTTGTAAAAATTCATATGTAAAAAAAATACAAATACATAAATCGAAAAATTCATATTTAAAAAAAATGTACATCGAATACATAAATCAAAAAATTCATATTTAAAAGATATATAAATACATAAATCGAAAAATTTCATATTTAAAAATACATAAATCAAAAAACATAAATGCATAAAAAACTTTCATCATCCGCCGTCATATTGTCGAGTAAATCTCGAACATGCTCGACCGTGCCTGCTTTTGGCGGCGCGTTCCACCTCTTGCATCGAGGTTGAAAGTCGTTGTACCTCTCGCTCTCCTCCAGTGACTGGAATCTCTAGAAGTACTCGTATATACAGCACTGCAATATTTTATTTAAAGATATTTAGTTAAATATACAATAGAAAATACATTAATTTAAAAACATTATGAAAAAAATAAGTACAAAAAATATATTAGTTTACCTGAAGAAGGGTGGTGCAACCCGCCAAGCTCTTCGACTGCATATACCCAGCTCCCTGTATAAATTGGCCAAACAGGCCGAACCCCACGAGTACGTGCCGACCTGATCAAGTACAGCATCCTCGAGCACGTGATACCACGGCTTCACCCGATCATACGTCTCTTCGGGGAATAAAATCGATCCGAGAAGAAATACTAGATATATCTGAACTCGGCATCTCATGGGCTTGTCAGGCATCAACAACTGTGCATGTATCATCCTCGATGTGGGGCCCCCATGCTTCCATGCCTCGTCAATCTCTTCAAAATCCAGGCTCATAATCTCGGACAATAATGCACGCAGTTTGTCCGCTCGATGCTCTTGTCGTACCTAGGTGCGACCACCCGTCCCTCCACATGGGCACCTAGTATCATCTGGACATATGTGGAGAGTGATATTCATCTCTCTCAACGGCATGTGGAAGTTGTTCGTCTCGGGGGTACAAACCGGTCATCCGTAGAAAATACTTGTATGCAGTGACATCCTGCAATCATTTATTTAGAAGATATACTAGTTGATTAACTATTCAAATATTTTAATATAAAATACAAAAATTATAATATTAAAACTAAAACAAGTTATTAACTTACTTCTCCCCTCCAAATATATGCCGCTACGTGCGACTTGAAACTCGGAATCTATGAGGATCCCGCGGGCCACCGGGAAATGGATCATCTAGACATACGGGTTGACACGACTATGACTTCGACCACCACGACCTCCACGGCCCCGTGCTCGACCTCCACGAGCTACACACCTCAGTCTCGTGAACGGGGTCAATCGCATCCTCATCCTCCTCCATAGTATGGAAAGGCCCGACATGGGCATGTGCAACTGACTCCACCAGCTCTCTTAGCCTCTCGCCTACCTCGTGTATACATAATCATGCGCTCGCGCTCTTGATGCTCGGCCTCATCACGAACTGCTCGCATAATAGCCTTTGACTTGCCTTTGCCTGCCATAATTTAAATAAGATACTAAGCACGTCAGTCTAAATAATAATAAATAAAACAAATTAAAAAAAACACTTAAACTTTGCTCCAATTTTGTGGAAAAAGAAACGAAAGTTATGCTTACATTTCGTAACTTATCTTACGAAATAGAAGCATAAATTTCGTGTCTTTATCCACGAAATTGGAGCAAAATGCCAGAAACACACAAGTTTCGTGCACAATACAAACATAAAGAAAAACTTAAATTTCGTAAGTTTTCTCACGAAATTTAAGCTTTAGTTTCGTAGTATTACACACGAAACGCAGAAGAAATAAAAGATAGTCATAATTTCTTGAAAAAAAATTATGAAATTAGCTCTATAATTTCGTGATTTGTTTCACGAAACGCATATTTTTTCCCGATAAGTTTCGAACTAAAGAAAACGTACCGATTTTCGATGAAATTTGTTAATATACAACTATAAACCATTGGATTGACGAAATGGAGTCCGAGTTTTACCTTAAATCGTTGTCGGATTACTCGTTTATCCGCGGGAATCCGAAGGGTGTTGGAGAGGGTTTGAGAGGATTTTGAATTTTTCGAAGAAAAATTACAAATGAATCAAAAGTGCACTGGAAGCCGGTAAAAATTGCCCATGAATAGCATTTCAGATAAACAAATATATGTTTTTATTTAGGGCAAATGTCTAAGAAGGACATGACAATGGACTTAAATGCACATTGGTCCACAAAAAAAAAAAGTCTTTCAAATAAACCCATCCCCATGTATTAATTCTAAAATACCCTCTATAATATAATTTCTATCAATTCTATCCATTATACTCTAACCTCCTCAATATTACACATTGATCCCGAATTTAAACAAATATATCACATTAACCTCCATTTTAATAATTTTTTGAAAAAATATTTATTTTTAGAAAATAATTTTTTTTCTAAATTTATTTTTTCTTAATTTTGTTTTCAATTTTTTCTTTGAAAAAAATACTTTAATTAATATTACTGCTAAATTACTGTCTCAGACAACAATATTACTGTTTGTGACACTAATATTATGAATATTATTTTCCCGAATAATAATATTATTGATATTACTGTCCCGGACAGTAATATTACTAATACTACCGTCTCGAATAGTAATATGATTGCATGAAAAAATAATATTACAGTCGGAGACAGTAATATTACGGTCGAAGACAGGAAAATTGCAGGCCAAGACGATAAAATTAATTAATACATTAAAATTAGTGTCTCAGACAGTTAAATTACTGTTGGAGACAGTAATTTAGCAGACAAGACAATAATATTAATTGAATTTTTTTTTTTTTTTTGAAAAAACAGAATTTCAAAAAAAAAAAAAAAAAGTTAATTAACAGTTAAATTACTGTTGGAGACAGTAATTTAGTAGCCAAGACTTTAATATTGATTAACATAATTTTTTTACGAAAAAAAAGTCGATTAACAGTTAAATTACTGTCTCCGACAGTTAAATAACTGCTGGAGACAGTAATTTAGCAGCAAAGAGAGTAATATTAATTTAAAAAAATTATGGGCGGTTGACCTACCGGCAAAAATTTCAAAAAAAAAAAAGAAAGTTTTCAAAAAAAAAAAAAAGGTCAACGACGGAGACCAGCGATCTCCCATGGTGGTGGGTCAAAATTGGTGTCAAAATTGAAATTATGGTCAAGATAGGTTAATTGGTGAAATTAGGCTAAATTGGGATGTAAATCATGAAATTGGAGTTGAATTGAGTTTCAATGAATTGGGGGTAATTTTGGTATGTATAAAAGGTTTTCCTTATTTGCAAAAAAGTTTGAATGAGCTGGTAATATTTGAAATACAAAAAAGTTAGATGTCCCTTTTTTAATTAAGTGCCCTTGTCATGGGCCTCTTTGTCATTAACCGTTTTATTTATTAATAAATTCTTTTTATATATCTTATACAAACATATTCAAAATAAATTTTACAATCACCTATCAGCTGCAATTGATCATTAAACCGTGGAAATAATTTGGAAAACAACAAAAATATTTTAAAATTCGCTATTCAAACATGTTTCTAACTTTCTAGAAATTGCAAAATGGACCATAAGGTGCCCGACAAGTGTCCGACAGGAAACGTGTCCGAAACGCAGAAACGTTAGGGAATTGAAGTTTTTGTGTTACATAGACAAGATGAAATAACTAATTCAATAAGACATAAAATAAGGGTTTTTATGATATAGGTCTCGGTGACAAAACTTATTAGAACTAAATAATAATTCAACTAACCATTTGTTTCACATCTTTATTAAACTTATTCAAAATTTGCCACACTCAAAAGAAGAAATCCGCATCAAGTAATATTCAAATTGCATTTATTATTTTTTATTTAGCTTTTGCGTCTCACATTTTGTTAAAAAAATATTTTTACATAGAACAAGTTTCTCTTTTTTATTTTATTTTTTCATTTTATTATTTTCTTGCACTATCATGAAGAGCATATATATATATATTTAATTTTTTTCGACCATAGTCATGTATATAGACAGACACCCGTAGAAAAATGTATTCCCCGTAGTCATTCATAGTAACACAGTTATAAAACTCTAACCGCCATCCATTTGCAAACACTCACAGTAACCCAAATTGGAACACTAGATATGCAACCATCGCCGCCATAGCTATTGCATCTCCCCATTGCCTTAACCACCTCCTACCGTAACCACCACCACCGCCCTAACCGCCTCCGTACCACTCCCACTATAGCCGCAGTCACCCACGATAGACACCTTCATAACCACCCCACCATATTCACGGCCACCGCAGCTGCCGCCACCCACCATAGCCGCATTCATAACTACCTGCACCATATCCCCGCCACCCACCGGTCATTGAGATGCTACATGTTAAGTGTATATTTTTACACTTTATCGTACCTTTTTATTTGAGCTTTTGGTGTGTTTTAACGATAATTGGTGCTTAAAAAGTTGATTTATTGTATTTTAGGTACAAATTGAAGAATTGGAAAAGTATGGGGTCAAAACTGCAATTTTGGCGAAAATATGGGTCAAAAGTGAAAATATCAAAATTCTGAAGATTTAAAGCTCGGACCCCCGTCCCAGTTTTAGTACAAATTGTGGGACCCCCGTCTGAGACTCCGAAGTTGCGCAGTAAAGGGATTTTAATTGCACAAGGAAACTGCCTTCTTCCCCAAGTTCTTCACCCTATATAAGACCAAGCCAAGCACACAATTGGGGATCCATCTTTATACGCAAATATCAAGAGAAAAGAAGATCAACGAAGATTCAAGCATAGTTTTTCTTATTTAATTTATTTATTTTATTTTATTTATCATAAGAATTACGAGTAGCTAAGTCTTTATTTCTAGGATTTTATTTTGAACCTTATGTGGGATTTATGAACCCAATTCTATGATTTTATGCAAGTTTTAATTCCGGATTATTTCTTCTACTTGTTTTATTAAGTGCATGAACTTGATCAACTTATGTACTTTTATGTTATTGTTAATCGCATGAATCGGAAGATCGGGTTAATAATTAGAACTGTGGTAGAAGAGCCTTTGTGGTATTAACATAGGAATATAGTTAATCTCTTAGGTAGCCATTATTGAGATTTGTGCTTAATGCTGTGTTCTAGAATTAATTGCATAGGAATATAGTAATTGAATCTAGAGTATTAGAATCGTAATACACGCGGAAGCGGGTTATGATTATTTTAGCATCTCAGGTTAATCATCCGGGTTAATTGCTTGCATAATTGAAGGAATTGGGGGAATAATAATCACATAGGGGGAAGAATAAAATCCTAGGCTTGCTCATCTTGATTAAATCTTCGTTTTAAATTGCTTTCTTGTTTTTGCTTGTTTTTAATTTAGTTTAATTTAGTTAATTCTCTCCAAATTCGACTGTGTAGGGTGGACTTGATAATAATTGGTAGAATTTAGCGTCTAGGATTAGATAATTAAATATTCCCTGTGGGTTCGATATCCGGACTTTTAGTCCACTATATTACTTGTACGATACGTGCACTTGCGTGTAGGTTTTCGCCCAACACTACACCCGGTGAAATACACTAGGTAATTATTAACTGTTGATGTGGTGAAATAACTTTCCACTAAGCACACATACACATAGGTGTGGGTGTGATTGTGTGCAGATCAACGGTCAATAATCACCCAAAAAAAGTAATAAATTATTTACAAAAGGTCGAGGTTTGGTTGAAGATTAGTCTAAGGCTCCTTAAGTAATTGAGCTATGAAACACCCAACGCTAGTTCTATGTACCCAATTTTTTCTAATTATATTCCAATATCCTGTGTAAAGAAGACCAAAAAATAGTTAATAAACAATTAAAGAAGACTTAAGAAATATTAATAATCAAGCGACATATATAAATTAAACGTGTAACTATTAAAATTACAAGGGTATATTTACAAATATGATGTATAAACATATAAATTTTTTATTTATATATAGATTCTTTTTATATATTTTCATACAAACATATTCAAAATAAATTTTACTGTCAACTATCAATTGCAATGAATCATTAGACCGTGTAAATAATTAGGGAACCAACAAAAATATTTTAAAATTTATTATTCAAAGCATGTTTCTAACTTTTAAAAAATTACAAAATGACCCATAACTTGCCATCGAGTGTCCTACACGAAATATGTCATAAACGCGGAGATGTTAGAAAATTGAAGTTTTTATGCTACATAGATAAGAAGTATACTAACTAATTCAATAAACCATAAAATAAGGGTTTTTATGATATAGGTCCCGGTGACAAAACTTATTATAACTAAATCACAAGTCCAACTAAATATTTGTTTCACATATTTATTAAATTTATTCAAAATTTGCCCTCCACCACACACAAAAAGGGAAATTTTAGCATTTAACATGTTTAATTTTGCATCCGACATTTTGTTAAATTTTTTTTACGTAGAACACGTTTCTCCGTTTTATTTTATTTTTTATTTTAGTTTTTTCTTGCACTATTATGAAGAGCATATATAAATTTATTCAAAATTTGCCCTCCTCCACACACAAAAAGGAAAATCTGCATCATGTAATATTCAAATTGGATTTATCATTTTTTATTTAGCATTTAATATCTTTATTTTAGTATTTTCTTTCACTATTATGAAGAGCATATACATATTTTTAATAGTTTTCGACCTTAGTCATGTATGTTGTATTGACAGGCGCCGTAGGAAACCGTATTCCCGACGGTCAATTATCAGCTATAAAAAATAATAAATTAAATTATTTACATTCCCGACGGTCAATTATCAGCTATAAAAAATAATAAATTAAATTATTTACAAAAGGTCGAGGTTTGGTTGAAGATTAGTATAAGGCTCCTTAGTAATTGAGCTACGAAACACCCAACGCTACCTCCAATAGTGGCCTTCCGCTACTACAGCCTTAATGCCCCTGCTTAAGTTACAGGCTCACGCCACTGAGCCCGGCAATTCTAACTTGCTGAAAAAATGGTATATTAATTAAGTAATATTTGTTTACTTTACCGATGTGGGATTACTAATTAATGATTCATGAAAATATAATAAGCAGCTACCATCCGTTTTTTTTTTTTTTTGGGTTCAGCGATTTAATTGGACTGCATAGTTTTGGGTAATTACACTTTGCACCGCACCCTCCAATTAAATTTTTTGAATCTAGGAATTCATTCTAATTCCAAAAGGCCCGGAAATTTCAGAATTTTGGAAAACAATCGGAAATCACATAAGCGTCAAAATTTCAAAACTTAGAGGAAATTTTCTAAAATGTTCATATTTTTCAAAAAATAAGAACATCCACGTCGATAAAAGTAAAACTACTAACTAATAAATTTCAGTTCAAAAAATAAATAAAAATAAACACAACATAATATCTAATAAAACTTCTAACAACAATTCATTATGTCAAAATCCTAAAACAAAACTTATAGGTGTATTTTTCGGAAAAATAAGTGTTATATAATATTTATTATTTATAGGTGTATTTTTCGGAATTTATTTTTGGAAATTTCTGATTTAATTTCGGAAAATAAATCAGATCGGAAATAAGAAATTCCAAATTTATTTCATATAATTCGAATTTCAATCCAAAAATACCGGAAAATTTTGAAAATCGAAATTTCAGAAGTCGGAATAAAAAAAGTTGTTCCAAAATCGGAACATTTCAGATCGGAACTGACGGGCATTGGACTTGGGCGTGAGATAGTGTCTTACACGCCCAACATGGGCGTTCAAAGCATTCTCCCTCTTTTCTTTTTCTTTTTCTTTTTTTTTAAGTATTTATTCAATAAGTTATGTAGCACGGACACGGTAATATGGAGAAACGGGAAAAGTGACACGGGCAAACGACATATCCAAAAAGGGCTTATTTTACATACCCTCAGCTACCAAATAAAATAGGGATAAACCCAAGCCAAAATCATCATTTGACATACCCCTGGAGAAGCGAAAGTACTATACTACCCTTATGTGCAAATTTCGGCCAAACTGCATTCAGCATTTCTGGTCATGCATTTAGCATTTTCGCTTATTATTTTTTATTATTTTTTTTAACGTTTTTTTATAAACCCGTTTTCGCTAATATTGATACTAATACTAATAATAATATTGATACTTACAATGATAATTATAGTGATATTTATACTAATACTAATACTAATACTAATACTAATACTAATAGTGATAGTGATACTAATACTAATACTGATACTAATACTAATACTAATACTTATACTAATACTAATACTATTACTAATACTAATACTAATACTAATACTAATATTAATACTAATAGTGATACTAATACTAATATTGGTACTTACCGGTACTAATACTAATACTAATATTAATACTAATACTAATACTAATAGTAATACCAATACTAATACTAATACCGATACTAATACTAATACTAATACATATATTAATACTAATACCGATACTAATAATAAAACTGTTATTAATACTAATACTCATACTCGTACCAATACTAATATTAATACTAATAATAAAACTAATACTAATATTAATATTCATATTGAAACTAACACTAATAATAATATTGATACTTACGTTGATAATTATAGTTATATTGATACTAATATTAATACTAATACTAATAATAATACTGATATTAATACTAATATTGGTACTGATACTAATACTGATACTGATACTAATACTAATACTAATACCGATACTACTACTAATATTAATACTACTACTGATACTAATAATAATACTGATATTAATACTAATACTCATACTCATACCAATGTTAATACTAATACAAATAATAATACTAATACTAATACTAATATTCATATTGATACTAATACTAATACTAAGAATAATACTAATATTGATACTAATACTGATAATAATATTGATACTTACTTTGATAATGATAGTATACTAATACTAAAACTAATACTAATACTAATACTAATACTAATACTAATACTAATACTAATACTAATACTAATACTAATACTAATACTAATACTAATACTAATACTAATACTAATACCAATACTTATACTAGTACTAATACTAATAATAAGACTAATACTGATATTAATACTAATAATAATACTGATACTTATAGTGATATTAATAGTGATATTGATACTAATATTAATACTAATAGTAATACCAATACTAATATTAAGACTAACAATGATACTAATAAAAGTAATAGTTCTTATACTAATACTAATACTTATACTCATACTAATACTCATAGTAATATTATATTAATACTAATATTAATATTTATACTGATATTGACACTAATATTGATACTCATAGCAATATTAATATTAATACTAATATTAATACTAATATTGATATTGATATTGATACTGATATTAATACCAATACTCATACTAATACCCACAGTAATACTAATATTAATATTGATACTCATATTGATCCTCATACTAATACTGATACTCATACTAATATTGATACTCATACTGATATTGATACTCACAATCATACTGATACTCATACTAATACTGATACTTATATTGATATTGATACTGATACTAATACTTATATTGATAGTGATACAAATATCGATAATGATAATGATACTGATATTGATACTGATATTGATACTAATGTTGATGTTGATACTGATATTAATACTGATACTGATACTGATATGAATACGAATACTGAAACTGAAACTGATATTGATACTGATAATGATACAGATAATGATATTGATATTGATACCGCTACCGATACCGATACTGATACCGATACCGATACCGATATCGCTATCGATATTGATGCCGATACCGATAATGATACCGATACTGATATTGATACTAATACTGATATTTAGACTAATATTAATTTTAATATTAATATTAATATTAATACTAATACTATTACTAATATTATTATTAATCTTAATATTAATATTAATACTAATACTAATATTAATACTATTTCTAATACTAATATGTTAATATTGTTAATGTTAATTCTAATGTACATATTCTAATGCTAATACTAAATTTAATGTTAATGTTAATCTGGATATGCTTATGCTGATTATAATTGTAATATTAATATTATCCAAATCCTTATCATATTCCTAATCCTATTCATAACACTAATCATAATTCTAATCGTAATCATAACTCTTATCCTAAACCTATTTCTAACATTAATTATAATCCTAATAATTTTACTACTAATAATACTAATGCTATGCTAATGTTAATTATAATTATAATTCTAATCATAATCCTAATTATAATCATAATACTAATACATGTTACTAATTGTAGTACGAATCAATAATGATAATCTCAATTATAATTCTAATACTAATATTAATAATAATCATAATCATAATATTAATTATAATACTATCTAGTATTAATACTAATACTAATTCAAAGATTATTAATTATAATTATAATTCTAATACTAATACTAATTACAATCCTAAATATGATTTTGCATCAATGTTTTTGCAATTATCTATTATTTTGTATAAAAAAAAATATATTCAATCTCGCAACTTTTATATCAAATTCCTTATGTGTAGTACCTGAAACATCAAGGAACACATATTAAATATATAAGAAATTAATATTTAATTATATTATCAAACTCACATTAAAATTATTTTAAATAATAAAAGGGTATATAAGCAAACATTAAGACGTGAAAATAACGATAATTGTTGTTAATAGGATAAATTACGAAAATCCTCATGAACTTAGGCTAAATTACGGAAATCATCCCCATTTATCGGTAATTACCTAAATCCCCCAGATATTTGTTTATGTCTTACACGACCCCCTCAGGGTAATTTTTGTCCTTAAAAAGTACCATAAACAAATGCCGTGAGCACGGTAGAATCAGCATTTTTCGGGGAATATTCCACGTAATAAAAAAAATTCCGTGAAAAATTATACCGTAAGAGGGTCGATGTAAGACGAAAACAAACATCAGGGAAATTTTGGTACGAATATAATATTAAATTAGTAAAAAAAAAAATAAACATATTCTCTGGTCATGTCCATGTAAAATGTATAATATCAAATGATTTATTTTGCAATATTTTTTTTTGTTATTTCATTGTTGTGCATAATTATAATTAATTATTAACGATAAGGGTATAAAATTTATGGGTGGAAATATATAGCGGATACTCCATTTAAAGTTAAATAATCAGATACCACTAATTATTGTACATGTGTAGTAATATTTAATAAAAAATGAATTATCGTGATCTAATAAAAGTTATTTGTAACGTATTGTGCCTTTAAAATACGAATTAATGAACACATTCAGTTTAAGAATAAAAGGGTTGGAGAATATTATTTTATTTTGCCATTAAATCAATTCATTTAATTATTTAATTTTATTATTATTTTTTTTCGTTTTTTTGTTTCTTTTTAATGTTTCTTGAAATTAAAATTATTTTTTCTCTATAATAATAGAAAATTCAAAATAATTATATTACGTATAAATTACAACATTAAATAATAATTCACATTGAGATGACTCCCTATCATTAAGTAATTGAAAGGGGAAAAAATGGATATAACTACATTTGAAGGAAAAAGAAAATAAAGAAAATAACATATTAAAAAAATATTTAATTTCCATTATTTAACAAAGTAACGTATGTGAAAAGTGATTTTTATCGTAAAAAAAATTAAATATACAAACTTAGATAATATTTTTCAATAAAATAACTTTCAAGATTCAATGCTTACATGAAGAACATAAACAATAAAATGAAAATCAACGACATCTCAGCATTTGAACTAATATTTTTAACTTCGAGAGAAATTTGTTGGTCGTCCATTAAACGAATTAGACAGTATCATACGACCTTGTAACGACAAAACATTCGCCTCTCCGTTCAAAACCGTGTATGACAATCCGTTACAATTTTCAAATATCAATTCTTTGTTATACAAACCATCGTCTGTCAATCGGCACGATTCAATCATATTAAAAGTATAAGCGAGGCACATGTCTTTCCTAAACCCATCGAACGTAGCTTTCGAGAGGATATTCATCTGAAAAATATAATGAAATTTAAAAATTAATTAGTAAGAAAGACAAAATAAAACATATTGGTAAAATCATGAGATAAAGATGATTCATTCATGTATTTATACGAACCTATATGATTCTTTCATAAAATAATTAAAAATATAAACACCAAATTTGAGCATATGATATATTGAAATTATAATTACGAAATTTTGAAGATAATACAATTTATAAAATTAAAAATGAAAGAAAAATCCTCAATGAAAAATAACGAAAGAACTAAATAATATAATGAAAAAAGAAATCAAGAAAACCTAATTTTAAAAAGGAGCCGATTTTATCAAAACAAAACGCACATAACTATACGTTTTTTAACTGAATGAAAAGTGATGGTGGAATAAAGTGAATCTATGGGAGGCTTATATACTTGTATATGAACAATGAAAAAGAAACAATCAATTACATTTGGTAATGATATAAAAAACATTAAATGCAAAGATATATATATATATATACACACACACATGATTCTATTATATTTATATATAATACGCAAGATTCTATTATCTATACATATATATATATATATATATATATATATATATATATATATATATATATATATATATATATATATATATATATATATATATATATATATATATATATATATATATATATGTATATGTATATATATATAATTATATATTTGATTGGTAATTTCTATATATACAAATTAATATTATATATAAAGTTAATAATTAAAGTTAATGACATGTACAATTATACAAATAATGACATGTTTTTTGCTTAATTTTCTTAACCAATTAAATGGACACATGGGATGAAATTAATGACATGTCATCATTTGAAATTGACAAATGTCAATCAATTAGACATGGAATTTAACTTTTATATATTATATAGATTCCAAAAGGCCCGGAAATTTCAGAATTTCGGAAAAAAATCGGAAATCACATAAGTGTCAAAATTTCAAAACTTAGCGGAAAATTTCTAAAATGTTCATATCTTTCCAAAAATAAGAACATCCACGTCAATAAAAGTAAAACTAATAACTAATAAATTTCAGTTCAAATAATAAATAAAAATAAACACAACATAATATCTAATAAAACTTCTAACAACTATTCATTATGTACAAAATCCTAAAACAAAACTTATAGGTGTATTTTTCGGAAAAATAAGTATTATATAATATTTATTATTTATAGGTGTATTTTTCGGAAAAAAATTTGGAAATTTCTGATTTAATTTTGGAAAGTAAATCAGATCGGAAATCGGAAATTCCAAATTTATTTTATATAATTCGAATTCCAATCCAAAAATACCGTAAAATTTTGAAAATCGAAATTTCAGAAGTTGGAATAAAAAAAGTTGTTACAAAATCGGAACATTTCAAATCGGAACTGGCGGGCATTGGACTTGGGCGTGAGATAGTGTCTTACACGCCCAACATGGGCGTTCAAAGCATTCTCCCTCTTTTCTTTTTTTTTTTCTTTTTTTTTTTTTGATCTTTTTTTTTTCATTGGTTATTAGTTTAAGTATTTATTCAAGAAGTTCTGTAGCACGGACACGGTAATATGGAGAAATGGGAAAAGTGACACGGGCAAACGGCATATCCAAAAAGACCTTATTTTACATACCCCCAGCTACCAAATAAACTAGGGATAAACCCAAGCCAAAATCATCCTCTGACATACCCCCTGGAGAAGCGAAAGTACTGTACTACCCTTATGTGCAATTTTCGGCCAAACTGCATTCAACATTTCTGGTCCTGCATTTAGCGTTTTCGCTTATTATTTTTTTCTCTTTTTTTCTTTTTTTATTTTTTTTTATAAACCCGTTTTTTTAATTTATATGTATTTTTATTAATTTTTTTTAATTTTATAAAAATAAAAAGTGAATTTTTTTTAAATTTAGGTTTTTGAAAAATCAATATGTTTAGTGTACTGATAATAACAACATGCACCGGTACTAAACTATAGCAAGTCGTAGTTATGTGCTTTTTTTTTTTACCCCATATTTTTATTCGATCAATTATGTATACACATGAATATTGGCTTATACAAAAGAAATTCATAAACCACAACAACAAAAATTTACAAATTTCAGTATTATAAATCACCTCAAAACCAATAAAATACAAATCCATAATACACAAATATATGCATATGTAACTACATGTTACTATATGTAAGTAGTAATGTATAATTATATATAGTAATGCACAGTAATGTATATAGTCTCTTGAACATTGCAACTTGAAGCAGAAATAAACTCTTTCATTTCGTGTACTACAACACGAAATATGTCTTAATATCATTTTTTTGTTTGTTTCGTACGTTTGGGTACGAAATGTTACCTTTAATTACGTTTTATGATAATTTCGTGCTAAAACCGGCGAAATTAAAGCTACTATTTCGTAAGATTTTACACGAAATTGTACCTCCAATTTCGTGTAATGTCATACGAAATCCCTTAAATATTGTCTTTTTAAAATATTTATGCAGGAACTAAGAGAACAATCTCACGATCATAGAATCAAGCCGAGCGGAATATCTTTAACCCACCCGAAGTGTTGGACGCAGCGATCAGGCATGTACGGCTCTACGACCCACATGTACTGGATCGTGCCATGATATAATGTATGAGGGATACTCTCGTGTATATCCCGACCATACGGTAGCCACTCGACCTAAACATAAAAGAAATATAAATACATTTTTAAAAATACATATGTAAAAAACATATAAATACATAAATCGATAAATTCATATTTAAGAAAATGTACATACATAAATCGAAAAATTCATATTTAAAAGATATATAAATACATAAATCAAAAAAATTTATATTTTAAAAAATATATAAATACATAAATCAAAAAACATAAATGCATAAAAAACTTACATCATCCGCCGTCATATTGTCGAGTAAATCTCGAACATGCTCGACCGTGCCTGCTTTTGGCGGCGCGTTCCACCTCTTGCATCGAGGTTGAAAGTCGCTGTACCGTCTGCTCTCCTCCAGTGGCTGGAATCTCGGGAAGTACTCGTATATCCAGCACTGCAATATTTTATTTACAGATATTTAGTTAAATAAACAATAGAAAATACATTAATTTAAAAACATTATGAAAAAAATAAGTATAAAAACTATATTAATTTACCTGAAGAAGCGTGGTGCAACCCGCCAAGCTCCTCGACTGCATATATCCAACTCCCTGTATAAATTGGCCAAATAGGCCGAACCCCACGATTACGTGCCGACCTGACCAAGTATAGCATCCTCGAGCACGTGCATATACCACGGCTTCACCCGATCATACGTCTCGTCAGGGAATAAAATCGAACCGAGAAGAAATACTAGATATATCTGAACTCGGCGTCTCATGGGCTTGTCGGGCATCAACAACTGTGCCTGTATCATCCTCCATGTGGGCCCCCCATGCTTCCATGCGTCGTCAATCTCTTCAAAATCCAGGTTCATAATCTCGGACAATAAATGCACGCAGTTTGTCCGCTCGATGCTCTTGTTGTACCTAGGTGCGACCACCCGTCCCTCCACCTGGGCACCTAGTATCGTCTGGATATTGCGGAGAGTGATATTCATCTCTCTCCACGGCATGTGAAAGTTGTTCGTCTCCGGCTGCCACCGCTCCACGAACGCAAACAACAATATGCGTGGCAAGAAAGAACGGGCTAGGGGGTACAAACCGGTCATCCGCAAAATGAATCTTCAATCGTCCAACCGGACATTCCTGCAATCATTTATTTAGAAGACATATTAGTTAATTAAATATTAAAATATTTTAATATAAAATACAAAAATTATAATATTAAAACTAAAACAAGTTATTAACTTACTTCTCCCCTCCAAATATATGCTGCTACGTGCGACTTGAAACTCAGAATCAAAACGGATAACACGGCCACCGGGAAATGATTCATCTAGCACATACGTATTGACAAGACTATGACTTCGACCACCACGACCTCCACGGCCCCGTGCTCAACCTCCACGAGCTACACACCTCAGTCTCGTGAACGGGGTCCACCGCATCCTCATCCTCCTCCATAGCATGGGAAGGCCCGACATCGGCATGTGCAACTGACGATCTGACTTCACCAGCTCTCTCAGCCTCTCGCCTACGTCGTGTTGACATAATCATGCGCTCGCGCTCTTGATGCTCGGCCTCATCACGAACTGCTCGCATAATTGCCTTTGACTTGCCTTTGTCTGCCATCTGTTAAATTACTAAGCACGTCAGTCTAACTAATAATAAATAAAACAAATTAAAAAAAAACACTTAAACTTTGCTCTACTTAAACTTTGTCTCGGGGCGATAGGGCAGTCTCGGACCATGTGTCCGGGCTTCTTGCATCGAAAACAGTGGTTGGTTCCGGCAAAACAATCGCCTAAGTGTTCTCGCTTGCATTTAGGGCAAAAGGGGTAGTTGCTCGGGGTCGCAGTTGCTCGGTTGATCGGTTGATCGGTTGCTTTCCCTTGGCGTTGCTGAGGTTCGGTTTCTTCCATGGTCGAGAAGAGGCATCGTGTGGAGGTCTCCATTGTCGTATTTCCATCTCGTCTTGTTCGGCTTCCAAGGCTTTGTCCACTACTCCACGGAAAGTAGAGCCAGAGGTTAGTCGAACGTCGCGCTTGATTATCGGGTTGAGGCCTCTTAGGTAGTGATTCATCTTTTCGGTGTGGTCTTTGGATATGAAAGGTTCGTAGAGGCTTCCTTGCTCGAAACGGCGTGTGAATTCGGCAACGGTTAGGTTTCCTTGTTTGAGTTCGAGAAACTCCTTAAGATTTTGTGCTCGAACATTCTTGGAAAAGTACTTTTCGAAGAAAAGGATTTTGAAAGCTTCGCAAGTGGTATTTGCTAGATCGATCCCACTCTTTGCGCCTTCCCACCAATTTCGGGCTTCCTTCTTCAACAAGAATAGTGCGCAATGGATTCGGTCGCTGTCATTCATCACCATGTACTCGAAAATAACTTCGAGGGATTTGATCCATTCTTCGGCAACAGTTGGACTTGGGCCGCCGTGGAATTCGGTAGGATGCATTTTCAAAAATCGCTCGTAGGTGGCTTGTGGGGCTGTATTTCTAGGTTGGGGAGGTGGAGGAGGGTTTTGGTTTTGAAGGTTAACAAGGCGGTTGATTTGTTCATTTTGTTCTCGGATGAGGGCGGTGAGGTCTTGCATGGTACGAGATTGATTGTGAGGATCATTAGCGGCATTTTGAGCTCGAGTTCTTGCTCCAGACATTTTAATACTTAAATATATACAAACAATTCACATTAGCCATAAAAATTCACATAAAACATATACCTGCCCGAGTGCTCAGTTGGAGTCGTGCTTTGAGAATCGTGAAGATCTTTAGGTCGTATGGAGATTTCCGGGATCGTTGCTCTGATACCACCGCTGTTGTGACACCCCTCTCTCGATTACTCTTATTATATGTAATCTCAGCGGAAGACTTTTTAAAAATAATTTTTGTGGATATACATTTACGTAAAAAAATTTCTTTTTAAATCAGAGGGAGAGAGGTCACAGTATACTAAACCCTAATCAACCAATTAGTACCAATGCATACTACATGCAAGGCTAAAAAGTAACTAGGCATGATGGACTTAATGCAAGTTCGGACAGATTCAATGCAGAAGCTTTAAAAATCAGGTCCTCTTAAAATACTCATGCAAATGACCCCAAAATAATACCATACCATCCAACACGGGTTTAGATCACTCAGTTAAAACAGTTTTGAAAGATGCTTGGCCATTTGGGAGAAATAAATAAAATGGCACAGTCACTTAGGTTAAAAATCCAGAACAATACCTATATGAGCCTTTGAGGACTCAATGAGAATCTTGAAGTATTATCGAATACACATAGCACATAGAGCATACATATATCTATATATATATACATACATATATCTTATACATGAACATGAAACATAAAGTAAAACAATCATATACTTCCCTTTTTCGTCGGCGTTCTTCATCACATAATTGTCACACGCATAGAGTGAGATAATTCCCACTCTTATAACCCTATGATCCCAAGACCATAGAGTGAGAATATCCCACCTTTATAACCCTATGCCATGACACGTATTGAAGATTATAGAATGAGAATTTCCCACCTTTATAACCCTACGATCCCAAGACCATAGAGTGAGATTTTCCCATCTATATCCTCAACACCATAATGCAACATGCATGACATGAAAAATTATCGGGAATCCCTCGGAAGAGTCAATCTAAGTTACCGGTAAATAACCTCATATATATCGAATCATGTCTATCTACGTGGGATCAAACCACCCTTAGGCCCTACGGTACCGACTCGCCGTACCCGGGAAATTTACCGTAACCTCGAAAGACTTTCCATCATAGTTTTATCTTTTAAAATTTCATGACACTAATGCACCCACACATGCACCCTTCTACTTACCCTTCTCTCATCCTCACACCCAATGATTCACATAAGCAAGCAAGAGCACATAAAAAAATACACATAAAGTTTCACAAAATCATTTAGCCATAAAAACATAAAGTAACCGAAATTTTAACATGCAAAGACAATCTAACATCAAAAGTTCATTAAATCTAGTATTTTTACCAGAATAAAATTCAAGACTTCCATCTTTGCATTTATTCAAGTAAATACACTAGATCTTCACATGCAATAGTATTTCAAATCAAGTTAGCACAAATTCTTAGTTCTTTTATCATTTTACATAGAAAACACTAGATCTTAACATGCAAGACTTTAGATCAACCATCAATCACCAGATCTTAACATGCAAGACCTTAGATCAACAATCAATCACAAATCTTAACATGCAAGGCCTTAAAACAACAATCAACACAAGATCAACACATGCAAGATATCAAATAAACCAAATAAGCAATTTTAAGCATTTTACCTCAAAAATTCGAAAGTTTCTTAACTAAGTCAAAAATTCAACTTATTTTCACAAATCAACAATCAAACACTAGATTAACACATGCAAGACACTAATTAAGCCAAATAAGCAATTTAAACATTTTTCCCCAAATTTTCGAAAAAGTATAAACCTTCAAGAACAAAGTTATCTTTTCAAAACACTAACATGCAATCATCATCTAAAACATATAATCACATAATATGCAAGGATAAACAATAAAAACACATAAAAACCAAAAATACTAGTGGTGTTGCATGTATGAGCAAGAATTCAAGAATTCTCACCTCTACTCTTTAGGGGAAGGATTTGTTAGCTCTTTTCTCTCTAATACAAGAAGAGATTAAGAGTTAGATTAGGTATTAAGAAAAGAACAAGAAGAAATTGGATGAAGAAGAGCTTGGCTCTTTTCGAAAAAAAAGAAAAAGAAAAGAGGAAGAGGAAGCTTACTAGCCTTGGCCGAAAATTCTTCTTCTATTGAAATAGAAGGAGACTTTGAACTTAAGGATAGTAAGATTGGAGGTGGAGAGTGTATTTTGATCTTGGGCATGGGAGGTATTTATAGAGTTTTTGGAGAGTTCAAAGCCAATGGAGAAGAAAGGAAAATACATCTTTTTGTGGGGGTGATTTTGAAATTTTCGAAAGTGGGAGTGGTGGTGGTTCTAAGGTGGTTCAAGCTTGAGAAGGTGGTGGCTATGGTGGAGGTGATATGGCTGCCGAAAAATGAAGGGGAGAGGAAGAAGAAAGAAAGACTTTTGGCCTTAAAGTGGTGTGTGGGAGTGGAAAAACATACCTAGTCTAGAGGGTAGGGAACTAGGCTTGGGTATTTCTTTCTATGCTCAAAGTACAACCACACTACTGCATGTCTTCTACTAATTAATATGCAATTTTAAAATCATGTGTGTGTGTGTGTGTGATGTCCGAAAATTCAAGAAAATAATTTAATTTTCTACATTAATTAAAAATCCTAAAATGCATGATAAAAATTTATTTTCTAAAATTTTGTGCATGCATAAATATGATGAAATGCTCATTTAAATTCATATGCAAGAATAAAATCCTAATTCATGAAAATAATTTATTTCGACATAATATCTCGAAATATTTCCTAAGCACATAATTCACATAATCAAATAATTCACATAATCACATAATTCACATAATCACATAATTCACACAATAATCACATAATTACCTAATTCACGTAAATACTAACCATGCAAGAATTATTCTAAATTCTAATTTCACAAATATGCACATAAAGGTGGTAAAATAAAATAATATTATTTTACCAAAAATGTGGGGTGTTACAAAAATATTTTAATATAAAATAAAAAAAATTATAATATTAAAACTAAAACAAGTTATTAACTTACTTCTCCCCTCCAAATATATGCCGCTACGTGCGACTTGAAACTCGGAATCAAAACGGATAACACTTAAACTTTGCTCCAATTTCGTGGAAAAAGAAACGAAATTTATGCTTACATTTCGTAACATATCTCACGAAATAGAAGAATAAATTTCGTGTCTTTTTCCACGAAATTGGAGCAAAATGTAAAAAACACACAAGTTTCATGCAAAATACAAACATAAAGAAAAACTTAAATTTTGTAAGTTTTCTCACGAAATTTAATCTTTAGTTTCGTAGTATTACACACGAAACGTAGAAGAAATAAAAGATAGTCACAATTTCGTGAAAAAAATGAAATTAGCTCTATAATTTCGTGATTTTTTTCACGAAACACATATTTTTTCCCGATAAGTTTCGAACTAAAGAAAACGTACCGATTTTCGATGAAATTTGTTTATATACAACTATAAAACATTGGGTTGACGAAATGGAGTCCGAGTTTTACCTTAAATCGTTGTCAGATTGCTCGTTTTTCCGCGGGAATCCGAAGGGTGTTGGAGAGGGTTTGAGAGGATTTTGAATTTTTTGGAGAAACATTACAAATGAATCAAAAGTGCACTGCAAGCCGGTAAAAATTGCACCATGAATAGCATTTCAGATAAACAAATATATGTTTTTATTTAGGGCAAATGGCAACGAAGGACATGACAATGGACTTAAATGCACATTGGTCCACAAAAAAACAGTCTTTCAAATAAACTCATCCCCATGTCTTTAGTCTAAAATACCCTCTATAATATAATTTCTATCAGTTCCATCTATTATACTCTAACCTTCTCAATGTTACACATTGACCCCGAATTTAAACAAATATATCACATTAACCCCCATTTTAATATTTTTTTGAAAAAATATATGTTTTTAGAAAATAAGTTTTTTTCTAAATTTATTTTTTCGGGCCAGATTCCTGTGTTGACTAGACGGTTCTCCGGCGTTGACTTATTATTATTATCATTATTGTTTTTTGTCTGTAATTTTTTTCCTGCTGGTCAACCACTGTTGACCGCCGGTCTCCGGCGTTGCCTGTTGTTTTTTCAATTTTTTCTTTGAATTTTTTTTAATTAATATTACTGTATTGTCTGCTAAATTACTGTCTCAGACAACAATATTACTGTTTGTGACTCTAATATTACGAATATTATTTTCCTGAATAATAATATTACTGATATTACTGTCCCGGACAGTAATATTACTAATACTACCGTCTCGAACAGTAATATGATTGCATGAAACACTAATATTACAGTTGGAGACAGTAATATTACGGTCGAAGACAGGAAAATTCCATGCCAAGACGATAAAATTAATTAATACATTAAAATTAGTGTCTCAGACACTTAAATTACTGTTGGAGACAGTAATTTAGCAGACAAGACAATAATATTAATTAAAATAATTTTTTTTTAAGAAAAAACAGAATTTTAGAAAAAAAAAAAAGGTAAATTAACAGTTAAATTACTGTTGGAGACAGTAATGTAGTAGCCAAGACAGTAATATTTATTAACATAATATTTTAAGAAAAAAAAAGTCGATTAACAGTTAAATTACTGTCTCCGACAGTTAAATAACTGCTGTAGACAGTAATTTAACAGCGAAGAGAGTAATATTATTTTTTTTAAAAAAAGTAAAGAAAATCAACGCGGGAGACCCTGCGGTCAACAGCGGTTGACCTTCTGGCAAAAAATTCAAAAAAAAAGAAAGTTTTCAAAAAAAAAAAAAAGGTCAACGAGGGAGACCAGCAGTCTCCCATGGTGGCGGGTCATAATTGGTGTCAAAATTGAAATTATGGTCAAAATTGGTTAATTGGTGAAATTGGGCTAAATTGGGATGTAAATCATGAAATTTGAGTTGAATTGGGTATCAATGAGTTGGGGGTAATTTTGATATATATAAAAGGTTTTCCTTATTTGCAAACAAGTTTGAATGAGCTGGAAATATTTGAAAGACAAAAAAGTTAGATGTCCCTTTTTTAATTAAGTACCCTTGTCGTGGCCTCTTTGCCATTAACCGTTTTATTTATTAATAAATTCTTTTTATATATCTTATACAAACATATTCAAAATAAATTTTACAATCACCTATCAACTGCAATTGATCATTAAACCGTGTAAATAATTAGGGAAACAACAAAAATATTTTAAAATTTGCTATTCAAACATGTTTCTAACTTTCTAGAAATTGCAAAATGGCCACTAAGGTGCCCGACAAGTGTCCGAGTGTCCGACACGTAACGTGTCCGGAACGCGGAAACGTTAGGGAATTGAAGTTTATGTGTTACATAGATAAGAAGAAATAACTAATTCAATAAGACATAAAATAAGGGTTTTTAAGATATAGGTCTTGGTAACAAAACTTATTAGAACTAAATAACAATTCAACTAACCATTTGTTTCACATCTTTATTAAATTTACTCAAAATTTGCCACACTCAAAAGAAGAAATACGCATCAAGTAATATTCAAATTGCATTTATTATTTTTTATTTAGCATTTAATATCTTTAATTTTATGTCTGACACGTTTCTCTTTCTTATTTTAATTTTTAATTTTAATATTTTATTGCACTATCATGAAGAGCATATATATATATATATATATATATATATATATATATATATATATATATATATATATATATATATATATATATATATATATATATATATATATATATATATATATATATATATATATATATATATATATATATATTTTTTTTTTTTCGACCATAGTCATGTATATAGACACTCGTAGAAAAATGTATCCCCCGTAGTCATTCGTAGTAACACAATTATAAAACTCTAGCCGCCATCCATCTGCAAACACTCACAGTATTCCAAATTGGAACACTAGATATGCAACCATTGCCGCCATAGTCATTGCATCTCCCCATTGCCATAACCACCTCCTACCGTAACCACCACCACTGCCCTAACCGCCTCCGTAACCACTCCCACTATAGCCGCAGTCACCCACGATAGACACCTTCATAACCACCCCCACCATATTCACAGCCACTGCAGCTGCCGCCACCCACCATAGCCGCATTCATAACCACCTGCACCATATCCCCGCCACCCACCGGTCATTGAGATGCTACACCCGGTGAAATACACCAGGTAATTATTAACTGTTGATGTGGTAAAATAACTTTCTACTAAGCACACATACACACGGGTGTGGGTGTGATTGTGTGCAGATCAACAGTCAATAATCACCCAACAAAAGTATTAAATTATTTACAAAAGGTCGAGGTTTGGTTGAAGATTAGTCTAAGGCTCCTTAAGTAATTGAGCTACGAAACACCCAACGCTAGTTTTATGTACCCAATTTTTTAAATTGGGTAACCTTTCTAATTATATTCCAATATCCCGTGTAAAGAATATAGGAGAAATAGATTTGGAGGAAAGAGAGAATGCATGTCTCGGACGTATATTAATCATATATATAGTTACATGTAGGAAACTCTAACGTACTACACAAGGTAACCTATTATACAAGGTAACTATAATAAATAAGAATAATAATAATATACGTAATATATATGATATATACGCTAATACACCCCCGTAGTCGAAACGGGAAATGAGAGGACGTGGAGACTGGAGACAAACTGTTGGAACAGTTGAGTAGGGAGTCCTTTCGTGACGCAAATTGGTAGGCGGATGGGACGTGATGAACTCGAACGTGTCCCAAAGCAACTTTGTCTCGGACAAAGTGGATATCGATCTCCACATGTTTCGTACGAGAGTGTTGAATAGGGTTGCTGGATAGGTAGATGGCACTGACGTTGTCACAATAGACAATAGTGGCTTTCGAAAGTGGGCAGAGCAACTCATAAAGTAGGTTGCATAACCAAGTCGTTTTGGCGACGGCATTTGCGACAGCTCGATATTCGGCCTCCGCACTCGATCGAGAAGTAATGACCTGTCGTTTGGAGGACGAAGAGATGAGGTTATTGCCGAGGAAAACACAATAGCCCGATGTCGAACGACGAGTGTCAGGGCAGCCACCCCAATCGGCGTCGGAGTAAGCGATAACGGAGAGGTCCGGATTGGGGGAGAGCTGAAGGCCGTGATCGAGAGTGCCACGAATATAGCGAAGGATACTCTTGAGAGAAGCCATATGAGGTTCCCTCGGATCATGCATGAATAGACATATTTGTTGCACAACAGAGCAGATGTCGGGACGAGTAAACGTGAGGTATTGCAGTGCACCGGCAAGGCTGCGATAAAGAGTAGGGTCAGCAACGGGGGGTCTAGTGGTCGAAGACAACTTGCTCTTTGTGTCACTCGGCGTAACACAAGGGTTGCAGGAAGCCATGTGTGCACGCTCTAGTATCTCGTCGGCGTACTTGCGTTGAGAGAGAAATAGCCCATTCGACGAGCGAGTAACTGAGATGCCGAGAAAGTAGTGAAGATCGCCAAGATCCTTCTTTGCGAACTCTTGATTGAGGGCAGCGATGATAGAGCGGAGCAATTCAGGTGTGGAGGCCATAAGTACAATGTCATCGACATACAGCAGAAGGTAGGCGCATGAACTGTCGCGACAGTCGCGTGAACTGTTGCGACAGTACACAAAGAGTGAAGTGTCGGACTTGCATTCTCTGAACCCCATGGTAGTAATGTGAGATGCAAAATTCTTGTACCAAGCACGTGGTGCCTGCTTAAGACCGTAGAGTGCTTTGTTGAGACGACACACGTGAGTGGGGCGAGATGGATCGACGAATCCGGGGTTGCTCGCAGTAGACAGTTTCAGAGAGATTGCCACGTAAGAAGGCATTTTTCACATCAACCTGGTGGATTGGCCATGATCGCGAGAGAGCAATACTGAGAACTGTTCGAACAGTGGCTGGTTTGACAACTGGGCTAAAAGTCTCGTCAAAATCGATGCCAGCCTGCTGGTGAAACCCACGAACAACCCACCATGCTTTGTATCGCTCTAGGGAGCCATCATACTTGAGTTTCTGTTTGTATATCCACCTACCAGAAATAACATTAGTGAACGGGGGGCGGGGCACAACATTCCAAGATTGTTTTTAATTAAAGCAGTATATTCCTCAATCATGGCGTTTCGCCAATCTTGGTCAAGAAGAGCTTGGCGATAGTTGGTGGAAATGGAAGAGGTAGAGGTCGCAACGAGAGAGAAATGGACTTTGGGTTTGTGGATGCCCACTTTACTGCGAGTCACCATAGAGTGAGCAGGGGGAGGTGGGGGAGGTGTGGGAGTAGGAGAAGGAGATATGGAAGTAGGAGAAGGGGTTGTGAGCTGGTCGTGGTCGAGAGGTGGTGCTGCAGGTGAAACAGGTGTTGGCTGTGTTATAGGACTGTTGGACGAACTGTTGGAACAGGGTGGTTCACTGTTGGAACAGTTGGAGGAACTGTTGCAACAGTTAGACGAAGTCTGAGGGATGAGGAACACAGAGGGTGTGTTTTCGTCCAAGGCAGAGGTAGGAAGTGTGTTTTTTTGGGGGGGGGGGGGCGGGTTGACTCAGCAAAAGGGAAGTGAGTTTCGTCGAAGGTAACATGACTAGAAATTATGATTCGGCCAGTGGATCTATCAAGGCAACTAGGTGTGTGGCCATATGAAGGGCTTCGACCCAATAAGTAAGAGGAAGATGAGCTTGAAAGATGAGGGATCAAATCATGTTAATTATAGTGCGGATCATTCATTATGCGTGTCCGTTTTGAGGGGAGGTGTGGGGACACGAAAAACGATTTAGGATGCCGTGTTTAGTGAAGTAGTTTTGAAAATCTGCATTTTTTAATTCACGACCATTATCACTTTGTAAGGCTTTCAGGGGATGTTGGAATTGAGTTTTGAGAAGTGTATGAAAATTGACAAAGGTTGTAAAAACGTCAGATTTATTTCGAAGAGGAAAAGTCCATAAATAATGGGTAAAATCATCAACTAACACAAGATAATATTTGACAGTTCGCGTTGGAGGCGTAGAAAACAACAGCAGTCTGCTCCGGTTCAGCAATTCTTGTTTCTTCCATCTGAAGAAGCGATCTAGTCTGTAGAAAGGTGGGAAGGAGATTCTGAAAGGAGATGAGGTTGGCGACGGTCCCGTAATTTTTCGTAAGGCCGTGTAGGGTTTGTAGGACGAGTTGTTTGTCGGAGATTAGATTTCCGACATCAGCCAAGTTGTCCGCCGTGGTTTTGATTATTTGGCAATAATCGTGAATGGAGAGAGTGCCTTTCTTGAGGGACTTTAATTTTTCTTTAAGTTGAATGGCTCGATAATCTTTGTTATCGGTGAAGAGAGAAGAGATGGCGGTCCATAGATCACTGGCGGTGGAGGTTTTTGAGAAAACCATGCTGGAAAAATCATCGGAGATGGTGCCGTAGATCCAAGATTGGAGGAGATAGTCGGCGCGCTGCCATTCATCGGCGGAAATCGAATCCGGTCGGGGTTTTCCATGTAGAAGATCGGAGAGGCAGAAACGACCGACGGTAATTGTGAAAAAGTGGCTCCACTTTTGATAATTGGGATTTTTCAGATCTAGAGTAACGGGGATAAGAGATTTGATATTAGAGATGGCATGAGCAAGGTGAAAAGGATTGAGAGGGGCGGTGGAGGGAGAAGAAGCGTCGCCGGCCATGGAGAAGAAGGGGGGGCGACGGCTATGGAGAAGAAGGGGTGGTGACGGCTCTGATACCATGTTGAATGACCATCTCAACCAAAAGCTTAAGCTGTTAGTGAAATGTATCATTTAATATTAATATCTCCAATACGCCCCCTCAAGTGCAGGCGAATTAGATTTGAAGCCTTGCACTTGAAATAATTTTAAATGGGTGGCTGTGGGATTCGAACTCAGGACCTTTCATTTGACCTGGCTCTGATACCATATAGGAGAAATAGATTTGGAGGAAAGAGAGAATGAATGTCTCTCACGTATATTAATCATATATATAATTACATGTAGGAAACCCCAACCTACTACACAAGGTAACCTATTATACAAGGTAATTATAATAAATAATAATAATAATAATAATAATAATAATAATAATAATAATAATAATAATAATAATAATAATAATAATAATAATAATAATAATAATAATAATAATAATAATAATAATATAATAAATATATATAATATATACGCTAATAAAGAAGACCAAAAAATAGTTAATAAACAATTAAAGAACACTTAAGAAATATTAATAATCAAGCGACATACATAAATTAAACGTGTAACTATTAAAATTACAAGGGTATATTTACAAACATGCTATATAAACATATATAAATTTTTATTTATATATAGATTCTTTTTATATATTTTCATACAAACAAATTCAAAATAAATTTTACTGTCAACTATCAATTGCAATGGATCATTAGACCGTGTAAATAATTATGGAACCAACAAAAATATTTTAAAATTTGTTATTCAAAGCATGTTTCTAACTTTTTAAAAATTAGAAAATGGCCCATAAGGTGTCTGGCAAGTGTCCTCGAGTGTCCTACACGAAATATGTCCGAAACGCGGAGATGTTAGAAAATTGAAGTTTTTATGCTACATAGATAAGAAGTATACTAACTAATTCTTTTTTTTTTTTAGAAGAGTATACTAACTAATTCAATAAACCATAAAATAAGGGTTGTTAAGATATAGGTCCCGTTGACAAAACTTATTAGAACTAAATAACAAGTCTAACTAAACATTTGTTTCACATATTTATTTTTGCCCTCCTCCACACACAAAAAGGGAAATTTTAGCATTTAACATGTTTAATTTTGCATCCGACATTTTGTTTTTTACGTAGAACACGTTTTTCTTTTTTATTTTATTTTTTATTTTAGTTTTTTCTTGCACTATTATGAAGAGCATATATAAATTTATTCAAAATTTGCCCTCCTCCACACACAAAAAGGAAAATCTGCATCATGTAATATTCAAATTGGATTTATCATTTTTTATTTAGCATTTAATATCTTTATTTTAGTATTTTCTTTCACTATTATGAAGAGCATATACATATTTTTAATAGTTTTCGACCATAGTCATGTATGTTGTATTGACAGGCGCCGTAGGAAACCGTATTCCCGACGGTCAATTATCAGCTATAAAAAATAATAAATTAAATTATTTACATTCCCGACGGTCAATTATCAGCTATAAAAAATAATAAATTAAATTATTTACAAAAGGTCGAGGTTTGGTTGAAGATTAGTATAAGGCTCCTTAGTAATTGAGCTACGAAACACCCAACGCTACCTCCAATAGTGGCCTTCCGCTACTACAGCCTTAATGCCCCTGCTTAAGTTACAGGCTCACGCCACTGAGCCCGGCAATTCTAACTTGCTGAAAAAATGGTATATTAATTAAGTAATATTTGTTTACTTTACCGATGTGGGATTACTAATTAATGATTCATGAAAATATAATAAGCAGCTACCATCCGTTTTTTTTTTTTTTTGGGTTCAGCGATTTAATTGGACTGCATAGTTTTGGGTAATTACACTTTGCACCGCACCCTCCAATTAAATTTTTTGAATCTAGGAATTCATTCTAATTCCAAAAGGCCCGGAAATTTCAGAATTTTGGAAAACAATCGGAAATCACATAAGCGTCAAAATTTCAAAACTTAGCGGAAAATTTCTAAAATGTTCATATCTTTTGCAAAAATAAGAACATCCACGTCAATAAAAGTAAAACTAATAACTAATAAATTTCAGTTCAAAAAATAAATAACAATAAACACAACATAATATCTAATAAAACTTCTAACAACTATTCATTATGTCAAAATCCTAAAACAAAACTTATAGGTGTATTTTTCGGAAAAATAAGTATTATATAATATTTATTATTTATAGGTGTATTTTTCGGAAAAAAATTTGGAAATTTCTGATTTAATTTCGGAAAGTAAATCAGATCGGAAATCGGAAATTCCAAATTTATTTTATATAATTCGAATTCCAATCCAAAAATACCGTAAAATTTTGAAAATCGAAATTTCAGAAGTCGGAATAAAAAAAGTTGTTCAAAAATCGGAACATTTCAGATCGAAACCGGCGGGCATTGGACTTGGGCGTGAGATAGTGTCTTACACGCCCAACATGGGCGTTCAAAGCATTCTCCGTCTTTCTTTTTTTTTTTATCTTTTTTTTTTCTTTGGATATTAGTTTAAGTATTTATTGAAGAAGTTCTGTAGCACGGACACAGTAATATGGAGAAATGGGAAAAGTGACACGGGCAAACGGCATATCCAAAAATAGCTTCTTTTACATACCCCCAGCTACCAAATAAACTAGGGATAAACCCAAGCCAAAATCATCCTCTGACATACCCCCTGGAGAAGCGGAAGTACTGTACTACCCTTATGTGCAATTTTCGGTCAAACTGCATTCAGCATTTCTGGTCCTGCATTTAGCGTTTTTGCTTATTGTTTTTTTCTCTTTTTTTATTTTTTTATTTTTTTTATAAACCTGTTTTTTTAATTTATATGTATTTTTATTAATTTTTTTTTTAATTTTATAAAAATAAAAAGTGATTTTTTTTTTAAATTTTTGTTTTTGAAAAATCAATATGTTTAGTGTACTGATAATAACAACATGTACCGGTACTAAACTATAGTAAGTCGTAGTTATGTGCTTTTTTTTTACCCCATATTTTTATTCGATCAATTATGTATACACATGAATACTGGCCTATACAAAAGAAATTCATAAACCCCAACAACAAAAATTTACAAATTTCAATATTTAAATTATAAATCATCTCAAAACCAATAAAATACAAATCCATAATACACAAATATATGCATATGTAACTACATGGTACTATATGTAAGTAGTAATGTATAATTATATATAGTAATGCACAGTAATGTATATAGTCTCTTGAACATTGCAACTTGAAGCAGAAATAAACTCTTTCATTTCGTGTACTACAACACGAAATATGTCTTAATATCATTTTGTTGTTTGTTTCGTACGTTTGGGTACGAAATGTTACCTTTAATTACGTTTTATGATAATTTCGTGCTAAAACCGACGAAATTAAAGCTACTATTTCGTAAGATTTTACACGAAATTGTACCTTCAATTTCGTGTAATGTCATACGAAATCCCTTAAATATTGTCTTTTTAAAATATTTATGCATGAACTAAGAGAACAATCTCATGATCATAGAATCAAGCCGCGCGGAATATCTTGAACCCGCCCGAAGTGTCGGACGCAGCGATCAGGCATGTACGGCTCTACGACCCACATGTACTGGATCGTGCCATGATATAACGTATGAGGGATACTCTCGTGTATATGCCGACCATACGGTAGCCACTCGACCTAAACATAAAAGAAATATAAATACATTTTTAAAAATTCATATGTAAAAAAAATATAAATACATAAATCAAAAAATTCATATTTAAGAAAATGTACATACATAAATCGAATACATAAATCGAAAAATTCATATTTAAAAGATATATAAATACATAAATCAAAAAATTTTATATTTTAAAAAATATATAAATACATAAATCAAAAAACATAAATGCATAAAAAACTTACATCATCCGCCGTCATATTGTCGAGTAAATCTCGAACATGCTCGACCGTGCCTGCTTTTGGCGGCGCGTTCCACCTCTTGCATCGAGGTTGAAAGTCGTTGTACCGCCCGCTCTCCTCCAGTGGCTAGAATCTCGGGAAGTACTCGTATATCCAGCACTGCAATATTTTATTTACAGATATTTAGTTAAATAAACATTAGAAAATACATTAATTTAAAAACATTATGAAAAAAATGAGTACAAAAACTATATTAATTTACCTGAAGAAGGGTGGTGCAACCCGCCAAGCTCCTCGACTGCATATATCTAACTCCCTGTATAAATTGGCCAAACAGGCCGAACCCCACGATTACGTGCCGACCTGACCAAGTACAGCATCCTCGAGCACGTGCATATACCACGGCTTCACCCGATCATACGTCTCGTCAGGGAATAAAATCGATCCGAGAAGAAATACTAGATATATCTAAACTCGGCGTCTCATGGGCTTGTCGGGCATCAACAACTGTGCCTGTATCATCCTCCATGTGGCCCCCCCATGCTTCCATGCCTCGTCAATCTCTTCAAAATCCAGGTTCATAATCTCGGACAATAAATGCACGCAGTTTGTCCGCTCGATGCTCTTGTCGTACCTAGGTGCGACTACCCGTCCCTCCACCTGGGCACCTAGTATCATCTGGATATTGCGGAGAGTGATATTCATCTCTCTCCACGGCATGTGAAATTTGTTCGTCTCCGGCTGCCACCGCTCCACGAACGCAAACAACAATATGCGTGGCAAGAAAGAACGGGCTAGGGGGTACAAACCGGTCATCCGCATAATGAATCTTCAATCGTCCAACCGAACATTCCTGCAATGATTTATTTAGAAGACATATTAGTTAATTAAATATTAAAATATTTTAATATAAAATACAAAAAATATAATATTAAAACTAAAACAAGTTATTAACTTACTTCTCCCCTCCAAATATATGCCGCTACGTGCGACTTGAAACTCGGAATCAAAACGGATAACGCGGCCACCGGGAAATGGATCATTTAGCATATACGGATTGACAAGACTATGACTTCGACCACCACGACCTCCACGGCCCCGTGCTCGACCTCCACGAGCTACACACCTCAGTCTCGTGAACGGGGTCCACCGCATCCTCATCCTCCTCCATAGCATGGGAAGGCCTGACATCGGCATGTGCAACTAACGATCTGACTTCACCAACTCTCTCAGCCTCTCGCCTACGTCGTGTAGACATAATCATGCGCTGGCGCTCTTGATGCTCGGCCTCATCACGAACTGCCCGCATAATTGCCTTTGACTTGCCTTTGTCTGCCATCTGTTAAATAAGATACTAAGCACGTCAGTCTAACTAATAATAAATAAAACAAATTAAAAAAAAAAACACTTAAACTTTGTCTCGGGGCGATAGGGCAGTCTCGGACCATGTGTCCGGGCTTCTTGCATCGAAAACAGTGGTTGGTTCCGGCAACACAATCGCCTGAGTGTTCTCGCTTGCATTAAGGGCAAAAGGGGTTGTTGCTCGGGGTCGCGGTTGCTCGGTTGATCGGTTGCTTTCCCTTGGCGTTGTTGAGGTTCGGTTTCTTCCATGGTCGAGAAGAGGCATCGTGAGGAGGTCTCCATTGTCGTATTTCCATCTCGTCTTGTTCGGCTTCCAAGGCTTTGTCCACTACTCCGCGGAAAGTAGAGGCAGAAGTTAGTCGAACGTCGCGCTTGATTATCGGGTTGAGGCCTCTTAGGTAGTGATTCATCTTTTCGGTGTCGTCTTTGGATATGAAAGGTGCGTAGAGGCTTCCTTGCTCGAAACGGCGTGTGAATTCGGCAACGGTTAGGTTTCCTTGTTTGAGTTCGAGAAACTCCTTAAGCTTTTGTGCTCGAACATTCTTGGAAAAGTACTTTTCGAAGAAAAGGATTTTGAAAGCTTCGCAAGTGGTATTTGCTAGATCGATCCCACTCTTTGCGCCTTCCCACCAATTTCGGGCTTCCTTCTTCAACAAGAATAGTGCGCAATGGATTCGGTCGCTGTCATTCATCACCATGTACTCAAAAATAACTTCGAGGGATTTGATCCATTCTTCGGCAACAGTTGGACTTGGGCCGCCGTGGAATTCGGTAGGATGCATTTTCAAAAATCGCTCGTAGGTGGCTTGTGGGGCTGTATTTCTAGGTTGGGGAGGAGGAGGAGGAGGTGGAGGAGGGTTTCGGTTTTGAAGGTTAACAAGGCGGTTGATTTGTTCATTTTGTTCTCGGATGAGGGCGGTGAGGTCTTGGATGGTACGAGATTGATTGTGAGGATCGTTAGCGGCATTTTGAGCTCGATTTCTTGCTCCAGACATTTTAATACTTAAACATATACAAACAATTCACATTAGCCATAAAAATTCACATAAAACATATACCTGCCCGAGTGCTCAGTTGGAGTCGTGCTTTGAGAATCGTGAAGATCTTTAGGTCGTATGGAGATTTCCGGGATCGTTGCTCTGATACCACCGCTGTTGTGACACCCCTCTCTCGATTACTCTTATTATATGTAATCTCAGCGGAAGACTTTTTAAAAATAATTTTTGTGGATATACATTTACGTAAAAAAATTTCTTTTTAAATCAGAGGGAGAGAGGTCACAGTATACTAAACTATAATCAACCAATTAACACCAATGCATACTACATGCAAGGCTAGAAAGTAACTAGGTGTTACCCCCTTAATCGGTGATATCGGTAATGACTCGAGTGTGGCCGAGTGATGACCGATAAATGGTGCCAAGTGGGGATTGGCACAAGGCAGCCACACAATCGGCCAATGAGTGGTCGAGTGATCGGCAAGCATTTGGGGTGCTTGGCCGAGAAAAGCAAGGATCGGCTTGATTCAAGTGGGAACGGTGATCGAAAGTACTTGTGGCTGGCACGGGCGTTGCTCAGCAGCAAAGACGGACAAAGCGTGGGCAATAATCGGCATGTGGCCGATAACGTGGGCAAACAAACGTTCGAGGGAAATCGACCACGACTTGACAAGTGTGGGCAAAATTGGCAAGGCAAGCAAGGCAGCCCGATGAGCGGGCGTGCCGATGACCTTGTGGGCAAAGACTGGCAAGTAATCGGTAAAGGAAGGCAAACGTGCGGAAAAGGCAAGGCAGATGGGCTGCCTAGCAACCGGCCGGGCTGTTTGGGCCGTTCGGCGCGCACGGGCGCGCCCGGTCAAGTTGGGCTTCGGAAATCAGCCTTGTGGGCGGATTTGAGGAAGTTATGGAGCGGTTGAGGCCTGAAAATGCAAGAAAACTGCCCCTTATTACTTGTAATAGTTCGCCAAGTGTCATGTTTGTATGCTGCCATGTGTCCTTAGGTAGTTTTGTGTGAAAACTACCTTTTCCTTGTATTTATTTGGCTATGAGTGCACAAATCCGAGGTATCTAGAATATGAGAGTTCAGATTGCAATTGTTGGGCAATTCTGAGTGAGGATTTTGTGTGTGCACCTTAGTCTCCTTTGTATTCAATTGTGGGAATTAATATAAAGGTTGGGCATTGCCCGTAAACGTGCTTGTGTGTTTGTTTTCCGCTGCATACTCTTGTGTTCGTTTACGTTGGCTTGAAAAGACTTGTGTTGTGCTTTTTGTGCGAAGAAAATCGTGAGGAAGGCTGACTGGTTTGGTGGGCAAATCAGGCCGTACAAGGGAAAATTTCGGTGATAAATTAACCCCTGTAACAGTTGGTATCAGAGCCCGGTTCAAGGGTTCTGAACGTGTTGCTGTTCGGCATGGCTGACGATTCTGGATCTTCGACAAATCCAAATCCTACTCGTGTGATGTTGCTAGATATGGAATCAAGGCTGCAACGTCTTGAAGCCTTGGTTGGGCCGCCCCTAGATCCAACGGATCCACCGATCTTACAAAGGCTTGCTGATGGGAAGCGAGATATCGATCGCTTGTCAAGATCGTTGGACGATCTGCCCGAATTTGTGGAGGGCAGATTCACGTCCGTTGCTGAGGAGATGGGACTCCTCATTGATGCCGTTGAGATGAAGCTTGATGGGATGCTTACAGATCTGGCGGTGCTTAAGAGGGCTGTTCGTAATGAAGGCTCGAGTTCTGAGGGCAGAACATCGGGATCCAAGGTTCGTGTGCCGGAACCGACTGCGTTTGATGGTGTACGCAGCGCCAAAGAAGTCGAAAACTTCGTGTGGGATATGGAGAATTACTTCGAGGCAGCGAAGGTTCCGGATCACGAGAAAGTGACCATTACAAGTATGTATCTTGTGGGCGATGCAAAGTTGTGGTGGCGTGCTCGTTTGTCAGACGATGCAAGTGCCAACCGAGTCAAGATCGAGACTTGGGAGGTGCTGAAACGGGAGTTGAAAGAGCAATTCCTACCTTGCAACGTGGGCTGGATTGCAAGGGAATCCCTTCGGCAATTGAAGCACAAGGGAACCGTGAGGGAGTATGTCAAGGACTTCTGTTCTCTGCTCCTTGACATACGTGATATGTCCGATGAAGATAAGCTGTTCAACTTCATGGCTGGATTGCAGCCATGGGCCCAAACCGAGTTGCGGAGACAAGGTGTGAAGGATCTGCCAAGTGCTATCTCGGCAGCGGACCGACTTGTCGATTACAAGGTGATGGGGGCCGATGATTCCGATAAGGAAGGCTCGAAGAGGGATAAGTCCAAGGGGAAGAAGTTCGGTGGCAAGGGTGGCCGAAATTGGAAGCAAAAAGAGAGCGGTGATGGCGAGGGATCCACGGTGCATGCCAAGACCGGTGGACAGCCCGTCGTCAACAAACAAAACCGTGGCTGTTTCCTATGTGATGGCAACCACCGGATGAAGGATTGTCCGAAGAGGAGCAAGTTGAATGCTTTGATGCGGGAGTCGGATAGTGAGGAAGAATCGGACGAGACGAGGAGAGCAAATCCGATTCAGTTGTTGAGTGCTTTGGTCGTGGACAAGGCACCCAACGGCACCAAGGGCTTGATGTATGCTTCGGTGCTGATCAACGGCAAAGAGGTGAAGGCTATGGTTGACTCGGGAGCAACTCATAACTTCGTTGCCGAGAGAGAAGTCAAGAAGCTGGGCTTGACTCTCTCAAAACATGCAAGCCAAGTCAAGGCTGTAAATTCAGAGGCGGGGCCGGTGAAAGGCAGAACCGATGTCGGTCTTGTGATCGGTGCTTGGAAAGGGCAGTGCGGACTGACTGCCGTACCACTAGATGATTTCGATGTGATATTGGGGCAAGAGTTCCTACTTGCTGCCAAGGCTGCGGTGATTCCGTTTCTCGGTGGGCTGATGATTATGGACGAAGAGCGTCCATGCTTTGTCGAATGCTTGTACGTGACAAAAGCAAAGGCGGGAAAGAAACCGGTGGCGAGGTTGGCTGCGGTGCAATTGGAGGCAGAATCGAACGACGAGGAGTCATCGAGCCTAATTGCAGCCGTTGGAACCAAGACGGTGAATTCTCGGGCTGGTTTGCTTGTACGTGCGTTGCCGAGAAATGAGTCGAGGGCAGAAGGCAAGTTAAGGTATTCATTTGGGCTTATGAATGGGCATTGTGGCCTTACTTTTGTTCCAAGTTGCTGCCGTGCGTGGCACAACTCGTGGGTTCGAAATGTGGTATTCTCTGAATTTCTGTGGCATGTTGGGTTTTTCGTGGGCTGGTTTCTGTTGTGGATGAAATGGAAGCCGTGCTTGGGTGATTTCCGTGGGTTGGTGATCTCCTTTCTCGATCGGTGTGGCAATCGAGATAAAATGCTAGTAGTGCCAAAAGCTAGCATTTTCACTTGTGGTTGGGTGCTGCCGTTTGAACGTGGTTGGCGTTCGTTTTTCCGAGGGCTGAAAGAACATGTGGGATGTTCGTGGGATCAGACTTGGGAGTTGGGATTCGATGTAGTGCTGGTGCTGAAGCACAATCGAAAACGGTGGCAAGACAAGTGGAAACGAGGAACAGATGAAGCCGATGGTGTCGGTTCGACGAGGGCGTCGAACACCGTTGGTGGGGGAGGTCTGTTACCCCCTTAATCGGTGATATCGGTAATGACTCGAGTGTGGCCGAGTCATGACCGATAAATGGTGCCAAGTGGGGATTGGCACAAGGCAGCCACACAATCGGCCAATGAGTGGTCGAGTGATCGGCAAGCATTTGGGGTGCTTGGCCGAGAAAAGCAAGGATCGGCTTGATTCAAGTGGGAACGGTGATCGAAAGTACTTGTGGCTGGCACGGGCGTTGCTCGGCAGCAAAGACGGACAAAGCGTGGGCAATAATCGGCATGTGGCCGATAACGTGGGCAAACAAACGTTCGAGGGAAATCGACCACGACTTGACAAGTGTGGGCAAAATTGGCAAGGCAAGCAAGGCAGCCCGATGAGCGGGCGTGCCGATGACCGTGTGGGCAAAGACTGGCAAGTAATCGGTAAAGGAAGGCAAACGTGCGGAAAAGGCAAGGCAGATGGGCTGCCTAGCAACCGGCCGGGCTGTTTGGGCCGTTCGGCGCGCACGGGCGCGCCCGGTCAAGTTGGGCTTCGGAAATCAGCCTTGTGGGCGGATTTGAGGAAGTTATGGAGCGGTTGAGGCTTGAAAATGCAAGAAAACTGCCCCTTATTACTTGTAATAGTTAGCCAAGTGTCATGTTTGTATGCTGCCATGTGTCCTTAGGTAGTTTTGTGTGAAAACTACCTTTTCCTTGTATTTATTTGGCTATGAGTGCACAAATCCGAGGTATCTAGAATATGAGAGTTCAGATTGCAATTGTTGGGCAATTCTGAGTGAGGATTTTGTGTGTGCACCTTAGTCTCCTTTGTATTCAATTGTGGGAATTAATATAAAGGTTGGGCATTGCCCGTAAACGTGCTTGTGTGTTTGTTTTCCGCTGCATACTCTTGTGTTCGTTTACGTTGGCTTGAAAAGACTTGTGTTGTGCTTTTTGTGTGAAGAAAATCGTGAGGAAGGCTGACTGGTTTGGTGGGCAAATCAGGCCGTACAAGGGAAAATTTCGGTGATAAATTAACCCCTGTAACACTAGGCATGATGGACTTAATGCAAGTTCGGACAGATTCAATGCAGAAGCTTTAAAAATCAGGTCCTCTTAAACTACTCATGCAAATGACCCCAAACTAATACCATACCATCCAACACGGGTTTAGATCACTCAGTTAAAAGAATTTTGAAAGATGTTTGGCCATTTGGGAGAAATAAATAAAATGGCACAGTCACTCAGTTTAAAATCCAGAACAAGGGAGTGAGTTTTGAAAATTCATAATAAATTCCTCATTGATCCAAAAACTACCAAAGTTTACCCCAAGGCAGAAACATAGGTTTAAAACATTTTCCAAGTGGAAACAAGGCATTTGAGTGTGTAAAACTCCAGTTATACCAGAAAATACCCGAATAACCCTGTTTCAATGCGGTAGTGAGAAATAAATCATAACTAATTGAATACTTACCCAAATCATGCAAAAGACCTATCAATATGATGATAACAGAGAGATGCAGAGAATCCTAAAGTTTCACGTTTTTCTAAGTAGAGTACCTATATGAAAATAATTTTAGAACATCGAGACAAAACACGAAGAAATTACTAGCCGAAAGCATGCATGCATATAAATAGTGAAAATTCGCTTTTGCTTACAAAAGACTACGGATTACCGATTTATTTTCCAAAATGGGGTAATCCTAATTACTATTAAACATATCGTCTTTTAATAATTTCCACCGATCGGAGGAAGCGAACGGTAGAAAATACCTAAAACCGTATCAAAAGTTTTTACAAGCATATTATACAAATAAAACCACATAACTAAATTAAGAGCCAACACAATCCACAACCCCTCCATACGATCTCCTTCCGATTCTCGAGCTCGGATCCCAACTTCACTCCTCGGGCCCCAAATCGGGTATACCTACAAACATATAACACCTATATGAGCCTTTGAGGACTCAATGAGAATCTTGAAGTATTATCGAATACACATAGCACATAGAGCATACATATATCTATATATATATACATACATATATCTTATACATGAACACGAAACATAAAGTAAAACAATCATATACTTCCCTTTTTCGTCGGCGTTCTTCATCACATAATTGTCACACGCATAGAGTGAGATAATTCCCACTTTTATAACCCTATGATCCCAAGACCATAGAGTGAGGATATCCCACCTTTATAACCCTACGCCATGACACGTATTGAAGATTATAGAATGAGAATTTCCCACCTTTATAACCCTACGATCCCAAGACCATAGAGTGAGATTTTCCCATCTATATCCTCAACACCATAATGCAACATGCATGACATGAAAAATTATCGGGAATCCCTCGGAAGAGTCAATCTAAGTTACCGGTAAATAACCTCATATATATCGAATCATGTCTATCTACGTGGGATCAAACCACCCCTAGGCCCTACGGTACCGACTCGCCGTGCCCGGGAAATTTACCGTAACCTCGAAAGACTTTCCATCATAGTTTTATCTTTTAAAATTTCATGACACTAATGCACCCACACATGCACCCTTCTACTTACCCTTCTCTCATCCTCACACCCAATGATTCACATAAGCAAGCAAGAGCACATAAAAAAATACACATAAAGTTTCACAAAATCATTTAGCCATAAAAACATAAAGTAACCGAAATTTTAACATGCAAAGACAATCTAACATCAAAAATTCATTAAATCTAAATCTAGTATTTTTACCAGAATAAAATTCAAGACTTCCATCTTTGCTTTTATTCAAGTAAATACACTAGATCTTCACATGCAATAGTATTTCAAATCAAGTTAGCACAAATTCTTAGTTCTTTCATCATTTTACATAGAAAACACTAGATCTTAACATGCAAGACTTTAGATCAACCATCAATCACTAGATCTTAACATGCAAGACCTTAGATCAACAATCAATCACAAATCTTAACATGCAAGGCCTTAAAACAACAATCAACACAAGATCAACACATGCAAGATATCAAATAAACCAAATAAGCAATTTTAAGCATTTTACCTCAAAAATTCGAAAGCTCCTTAACTAAGTCAAAATATTCAATTTCTTTTCACAAATCAACAATCAAACACTAGATTAACACATGCAAGACACTAATTAAGCCAAATAAGCAATTTAAACATTTTTCCCCAAATTTTCGAAAAAGTATAAAACTTCAAGAACAAAGTTATCTTTTCAAAACACTAACACGCAATCATCATCTAAAACATATAATCACATAATATGCAAGGATAAACAATAAAAACACATAAAAACCAAAAATACTAGTGGTGTTGCATGTTTGAGCAAGAATTCAAGAATTCTCACCTCTACTCTTTAGGGGAAGGAGAATTGTTAGCTCTTTTCTCTCTAATACAAGAAGAGATTAAGAGTTAGATTAGGTATTAAGAAAAGAACAAGAAGAACAAGAAGAAATTGGATGAAGAAGAGCTTGGCCCTTTTCGAAAAAAAAGAAAAAGAAAAGAGGAAGAGGAAGCTTACTTAGCCTTGGCCGAAAATTCTTCTTCTATTGAAATAGAAGGAGACTTTGAACTTAAGGATAGTAAGATTGGAGGTGGAGAGTGTAATATTGATCTTGGGCATGGGAGGTATTTATAGAGTTTTTGGAGAGTTCAAAGCCAATGGAGAAGAAAGGAAAATACATCTTTTTGTGGGGGTGATTTTGAAATTTTCGAAAGTGGGAGTGGTGGTGGTTCTAAGGTGGTTCAAGCTTGAGAAGGTGGTGGCTATGGTGGAGGTGATATGGCTGCCGAAAAATGAAGAGGAGAGGAAGAAGAAAGAAAGACTTTTGGCCTTAAAGTGGTGTGTGGGAGTGGAAAAGCATACCTAGTCTAGAGGGTAGGGAACTAGGCTTGGGTATTTCTTTCTATGCTCAAAGTACAACCACACTAATGCATGTCTTCTACTAATTAATATGCAATTTTAAAATCATGTGTGTGTGTGTGTGATGTCCGAAAATTCAAGAAAATGTGGGGAGGATTTTCTAATTTTCTACATTAATTAAAAATCCTAAAATGCATGATAAAAATTATTTTCTAAAATTTTGTGCATGCATAAATATGATGAAATGCTCATTTAAATTCATATGCAAGAATAAAATCCTAATTCATGAAAATAATTTATTTCAACATAATATCTCGAAATATTTCCTAAGCACATAATTCACATAATCACATAATTCACATAATCACATAATTCACATAATCACATAATTCACACAATAATCACATAATTACCTAATTCACGTAAATACTAACCATGCAAGAATTATTCTAAATTCTAATTACACAAATATGCACATAAAGGTGGTAAAATAAAATATTATTATTTTACCGAAAATGCGGGGTGTTACAAAAATATTTTAATATAAAATACAAAAATTATAATATTAAAACTAAAACAAGTTATTAACTTACTTCTCCCCTCCAAATATATGCCGCTACGTGCGACTTGAAACTCGGAATCAAAACGGATAACGCGGCCACCGGGAAATGGATCATCTAGCACATACGGATTGATAAGACTATGACTTCGACCACCACAACCTCCACGGCCCCGTGCTCGACCTCCACGAGCTAGACACCTCAGTCTCGTGAACGGGGTCCACCGCATCCTCATCCTCCTCCATAGCATGGGAAGGCCCAACATCGGCATGTGCAACTGACGATCTGACTTCACCAGCTCTCTCAGCCTCTCGCCTACGTCGTGTAGACATAATTATGCGCTCGCGCTCTTGATGCTCGGCCTCATCACGAACTGCTCGCATAATTGCCTTTAACTTGCCTTTGCCTGCCATCTGTTAAATAAGATACTAAGCACGTCAGTCTAAATAATAATAAATAAAACAAATTAAAAAAAAACACTTAAACTTTGCTCCAATTTCGTGGAAAAAGAAACGAAATTTATGCTTACATTTCGTAACATATCTCACGAAATAGAAGAATAAATTTCGTGTCTTTTTCCACGAAATTGGAGCAAAATGTAAAAAACACACAAGTTTCGTGCAAAATACAAACATAAAGAAAAACTTAAATTTTGTAAGTTTTCTCACGAAATTTAATCTTTAGTTTCGTAGTATTACACACGAAACGTAGAAGAAATAAAAGATAGTCATAATTTCGTGAAAAAAAATGAAATTAGCTCTATAATTTCGTGATTTTTTTCACGAAACACATATTTTTTCCCGATAAGTTTCGAACTAAAGAAAACGTACCGATTTTCGATGAAATTTGTTTGTATACAACTATAAAACATTGGGTTGACGAAATGGAGTCCGAGTTCTACCTTAAATCGTTGTCGGATTGCTCGTTTTTCCGCGGGAATCCGAAGGGTGTTGGAGAGGGTTTGGGTGGATTTTGAATTTTTTGGAGAAAAATTACAAATGAATCAAAAGTGCACTGCAAGCCGATAAAAATTGCACCATGAATAGCATTTCAGATAAACAAATATATGTTTTTATTTAGGGCAAATGGCAAAGAAGGACATGACAATTGACTTAAATGCACATTGGTCCACAAAAAAACAGTCTTTCAAATAAACTCATCCCCATGTCTTTAGTCTAAAATACCCTCTATAATATAATTTCTATCAGTTCCATCAATTATACTCCAACCTTCTCAATATTACACATTGACCCCGAATTTAAACAAATATATCACATTAACCCCCATTTTAATATTTTTTTGAAAAAAATATGTTTTTAGAAAATAAGTTTTTTTTCTAAATTTATTTTTTCGGGCCAGATTCCTGTGTTGACCAGATAATGGAGAGGTCCGGATTGGGGGAGAGCTCAAGGCCGTGATCGAGAGTGCCACGAATGTAGCGAAGGATACGCTTGAGAGCAGCCATATGAGGTTCCCTCGGATCATGCATGAATAGACATATTTGTTGCACAACATAGCAGATGTCGGGACGAGTAAACGTGAGGTATTGCAGTGCACCGGCAAGGCTGCGATAAAGAGTAGGGTCAGCAACGGGGGGTCTAGTGGTCGAAGTCAACTTGCTCTTTGTGTCACCCGGCGTAACACAAGGGTTGCAGGAAGCCATGTGTGCACGCTCTAGTATCTCGTCGGCGTACTTGCGTTGAGAGAGAAATAGCCCATTCGACGAGCGAGTAACTGAGATGCCGAGAAAGTAGTGAAGATCGCCAAGATCCTTCTTTGCGAACTCTTGATTGAGGGCAGCGATGATAGAGCAGAGCAATTCAGGTGTGGAGGCCATAAGTACAATGTCATCGACATACAACAGAAGGTAGGCGCATGAACTGTCGCGACAGTCGCGTGAACTGTTGCGACAGTACACAAAGAGTGAAGTGTCGGACTTGCATTCTCTGAACCCCATGGTAGTAATGTGAGATGCAAAATTCTTGTACCAAGCACGTGGTGCCTGCTTAAGACCGTAGAGTGCTTTGTTGAGACGACACACGTGAGTGGGGCGAGATGGATCGACGAATCCGGGGTTGCTCGCAGTAGACAGTTTCAGAGAGATTGCCACGTAAGAAGGCATTTTTCACATCAACCTGGTGGATTGGCCATGATCGCGAGAGAGCAATACTGAGAACTGTTCGAACAGTGGCTGGTTTGACAACTGGGCTAAAAGTCTCGTCAAAATCGATGCCAGCCTGCTGGTGAAACCCACGAACAACCCACCATGCTTTGTATCGCTCAAGGGAGCCATCATACTTGAGTTTCTGTTTGTATATCCACCTACCAGAAATAACATTAGTGAACGGGGGGCGGGGCACAACATTCCAAGATTGTTTTTAATTAAAGCAGTATATTCCTCAATCATGGCGTTTCGCCAATCTTGGTCAAGAAGAGCTTGGCGATAGTTGGTGGAAATGGAAGAGGTAGAGGTCGCAACGAGAGAGAAATGGACTTTGGGTTTATGGATGCCCACTTTACTGCGAGTCACCATAGAGTGAGCAGGGGGAGGTGGGGGAGGTGTGGGAGTAGGAGAAGGAAATATGGAAGTAGGAGAAGGGGTTGTGAGCTGGTCGTGGTCGAGAGGTGGTGCTGCAGGTGAAACAGGTGTTGGCTGTGTTATAGGACTGTTGGACGAACTGTTGGAACAGGGTGGTTCACTGTTGGAACAGTTGGAGGAACTGTTGCAACAGTTAGACGAATTCTGAGGGATGAGGAACACAGAGGGTGTGTTTTCGTCCAAGGCAGAGGTAGGAAGTGTGTTTTTGGGGGGGGGGGGGTTGACTTAGCAAAAGGAAAGTGAGTTTCGTCGAAGGTAGCATGACTAGAAATTATGATTCGGCCAGTGGATCTATCAAGGCAGCGATAGCCTTTGTGAGAGGAATGGTGACCGAGATAGACACAAGGAGTAGAACGGAGGGGCGAGTTTATGTGGTGTGGTGGCAGTGAGGTTGGGATAACAGAGACAGCCGAATACTCGAAGATGAGAGTATGTAGGTTTGATGAGGTAAAGAGCTTCGTGGGGAGTCCGGTTTTGTGTGGTTTTGGTAGGTAAGATATTGAGTAGGTGTGTGGCCATATGAAGGGCTTCGACCCAATAAGTAGGAGGAAGATGAGCTTGAAAGATGAGGGATCGAATCATGTTAGTTATAGTGCGGATCATTCGTTCTGCGTGTCCGTTTTGAGGGGAGGTGTGGGGACACGAAAAACGATTTAGGATGCCGTGTTTAGTGAAGTAGTTTTGAAAATCCGCATTTTTTAATTCACGACCATTATCACTTTGTAAGGCTTTCATGGGATGTTGGAATTGAGTTTTGAGAAGTGTATGAAAATTGACAAAGGTTGTAAAAACGTCAGATTTATTTCGAAGAGGAAAAGTCCAGAAATAATGGGTAAAATCATCAACTAACACAAGATAATATTTGAAACCCGTAAGACTAGAAACAGGAGAAGTCCATAAATCAGCATGAATAATTTGAAATAGAGCAACAGTAGTAGATTTTTGAGAAAAAAATGGTAGACGTAGTGCTGCATGGGGTGACGGTTAGTGCTGCGACCTCCGCGACGGTTGGATTAGCCACCCCCGCGCGGATAGCGCGAAGAACTACCTCCGCGGGAACTGTTGCAGGAACCGTTGCAATTGTTGGATGGACAGTTCGCGTTGGAGGCGTAGAAAACAACAGCGGTCTGCTCCGGTTCAGCAATTCTTGTTTCTTCCATCTGAAGAAGCGATATAGTCTGTAGAAAGGTGGGAAGGAGATTCTGAAAGGAGATGAGGTTGGCGACGGTCCCGTAATTTTTCGTAAGGCCGTGTAGGGTTTGTAGGACGAGTTGTTTGTCGGAGATTAGATTTCCGACATCAGCCAAGTTGTCCGCCGTGGTTTTGATTATTTGGCAATAATCGTGAATGGAGAGAGTGCCATTCTTGAGGGACTTGAATTTTTCATTAAGTTGAATGGCTCGATAATCTTTGTTATCGGTGAAGAGAGAAGAGATGGCGGTCCATAGATCACTGGCGGTGGAGGTTTTTGAGAAAACCATGCTGGAAAAATCATCGGAGATGGTGCCGTAGATCCAAGATTGGAGGACATAGTCGGCGCGCTGCCATTCATCGGCGGAAATCGAATCCGGTCGGGGTTTTCCATGTTGAAGATCGGAGAAGCAGAAACGACCGACGGTAATTGTGAAAAAGTGGCTCCACTTTTGATAATTGGGATTTTTCAGATCTAGAGTAACGGGGATAAGAGATTTGATATTAGAGATGGCATGAGGAAGGTGAAAACGATTGAGAGGGGCGGTGGAGGGAGAAGAAGCGTCGCCGGCCATGGAGAAGAAGGGGGGGCGACGACTATGGAGAAGAAGGGGTGGTGACGGCTCTGATACCATGTTGAATGATAATCTCAACCAAAAGCTTAAGCTGTTAGTGAAATGTATCATTTAATATTAATATCTCCAATACGCCCCCTCAAGTGCAGGCGAATTAGATTTGAAGCCTTGCACTTGAAATAATTTTAAATGGGTGGCTGTGGGATTCGAACTCAGGACCTTTCATTTGACCTGGCTCTGATACCATATAGGAGAAATAGATTTGGAGGAAAGAGAGAATGAATGTCTCTCACGTATATTAATCATATATATAGTTACATGTAGGAAACCCTAACCTACTACACAAGGTAACCTATTATACAAGGTAACTATAATAAATAAGAATAATAATAATATACGAAATATATATAATATATACGCTAATAAAGAAGACCAAAAAATAGTTAATAAACAATTAAAGAACACTTAAGAAATATTAATAATCAAGCGACATACATAAATTAAACGTGTAACTATTAAAATTACAAGGGTATATTTACAAACATGCTATATAAACATATATAAATTTTTATTTATATATAGATTCTTTTTATATATTTTCATACAAACATATTCAAAATAAATTTTACTGTCAACTATCAATTGCAATGGATCATTAGACCGTGTAAATAATTATGGAACCAAAACAAATATTTTAAAATTTGTTATTCAAAGCATGTTTCTAACTTTTTAAAAATTACAAAATGGCCCATAAGGTGTCTGGCAAGTGTCCTCGAGTGTCCTACACGAAATATGTCCGAAACGCGGAGATGTTAGAAAATTGAAGTTTTTATGCTACATAGATAAGAAGTATACTAACTACTTTTTTTTTTTAGAAGAGTATACTAACTAATTCAATAAACCATAAAATAAGGGTTGTTAAGATATAGGTCCCGTTGACAAAATTTATTAGAACTAAATAACAAGTCTAACTAAACATTTGTTTCACATATTTATTTTTGCCCTCCTCCACACACAAAGAGGGAAATTTTAGCATTTAACATGTTTAATTATGTATCCGACATTTTGTTTTTTACGTAGAACACGTTTTTCTTTTTTTATTTTATTTTTTATTTTAGTTTTTTCTTGCACTATTATGAAGAGCATATATAAATTTATTCAAAATTTGCCCTCCTCCACACACAAAAAGGGAAATCTGCATCAAGTAATATCCAAATTGGATTTATCATTTTTTATTTAGCATTTAATATCTTTATTTTAGTATTTTCTTTCACTATTATGAAGAGCATATACATATTTTTAATAGTTTTCGACCTTAGTCATGTATGTTGTATTGACAGGCGCCGTAGGAAACCGTATTCCCGACGGTCAATTATCAGCTATAAAAAATAATAAATTAAATTATTTACATTCCCGACGGTCAATTATCAGCTATAAAAAATAATAAATTAAATTATTTACAAAAGGTCGAGGTTTGGTTGAAGATTAGTATAAGGCTCCTTAGTAATTGAGCTACGAAACACCCAACGCTACCTCCAATAGTGGCCTTCCGCTACTACAGCCTTAATGCCCCTGCTTAAGTTACAGGCTCACGCCACTGAGCCCGGCAATTCTAACTTGCTGAAAAAATGGTATATTAATTAAGTAATATTTGTTTACTTTACCGATGTGGGATTACTAATTAATGATTCATGAAAATATAATAAGCAGCTACCATCCGTTTTTTTTTTTTTTTTTTTGGGTTCAGCGATTTTTAATTGGACTGCATAGTTTTGGGTAATTACACTTTGGACCGCACCCTCCAATTATGTGGTTTGGCACTTTGCACCCCCTCAATTCAATAAATGGCTGAATGCACCCTCCAATTATATTTTATTTGGCACTTTGCCCCCTAAATTAAATAAATGGTTTTTAAATTTCTGAAATATATATTTATTAATGTTGTATGTTAGTGTTAGTGTTAGTGTTACTGTTAGTATCAATATTAGTATCAATATTACTTACAGGTGAAAGTCGGATGGATCGGATCGGAATTAGCCTCTTCGGAAAATTTTCAAACAAAATTCGGAAGTACAAAATCAATTCCAATTCTAATTCCAAAATTTCTCAAATGTTCATATCTTTCCAAAAAATAAGAACATCCACGTCAATAAAAGTAAAACTAATAACTAATAAATTTCAGTTCAAAAAATAAATAACAATAAACACAACATAATATCTAATAAAACTTCTAACAACTATTCATTATGTCAAAATCCTAAAACAAAACTTATAGGTGTATTTTTCGGAAAAATAAGTATTATATAATATTTATTATTTATAGGTGTATTTTTCGGAAAAAAATTTGGAAATTTCTGATTTAATTTCGGAAAGTAAATCAGATCGGAAATCGGAAATTCCAAATTTATTTTATATAATTCGAATTCCAATCCAAAAATACCGTAAAATTTTGAAAATCGAAATTTCAGAAGTCGGAATAAAAAAAGTTGTTCAAAAATCGGAACATTTCAGATCGAAACCGGCGGGCATTGGACTTGGGCGTGAGATAGTGTCTTACACGCCCAACATGGGCGTTCAAACTTTGACATAACCCCTGGAGAAGTGAAAGTACTATTGTACCCTTATGTGCAATTTTCGGCCAAACTGCATTCAGCATTTCTAGTCCTGCATTTACCAATTTCGCTTATTATTTTTCTATCTTTTTTTTTATTATTTTTTATTTTTGTATAAACCCGTTTTTTTACATGTATTTTTATTAATTTTTAATTTTTTTTTAATTTTTTTTTTTAGTTTTTGTTTTTTGAAAAATCAATATGTTTACTGTACTGATAATAACTACATGTACCGGTACTAAACTATAGTAAGTCGTAGTTATGTTCTTTTTTTTTTACCCCATATTTTTAGTCGATCAATTATGTATACACACGAATATTGGCTTATACAAAAGAAATTCATAAACCCCAACAACCAAAATTTACAAATTCCAATATTTAAATTATAAATCACCTCAAAACCAATAAAATACAAATCGATAATACACAAATATATGCATATGTAACTACATGTTACTATATGTAACTAGTAATGTATAATAATATATGGTAATGCACAATAATGTATATAGTCTCTTGAACATTGCAACTTGAAGCAGAAATAAACTCTTTCATTTTGTGTACTACAACACGAAATATGTCTTAATATCATTTTGTTGTTTGTTTCGTACGTTCGGATACGGAATGTTACCTTTAATTACGTTTTATGATAATTTCGTGCTAAAACCTACGAAATTAAAGCTACTATTTCGTAAGATTTTACACGAAATTGTATCTCCAATTTCGTGTAATGTCATACGAAATCCCTTAAATATTGTCTTTTTAAAATATTTATGCAGGAACTAAGAGAACAATCTCACGATCATAGTTACTTCTTTGAACGTGGTATTGTGTTTGATAGTAGAGAACCGTTAATTATGTGGGCAAAAGACACAACAATTAGTCATAATCATCAACTAATTAATCATTATAAAACATAAAAATCTCATGTTTTAACGTGTGCAAGATATTAATTTGGGCGACACGGACTATTAAATAAACGTTCTTGTCCGTTCATGTTAATTGGCACAAAATCAACGAATAATGGATTATGGCGATTGAGTGTGAGTAATGATAATCATAACCATCTGCCGTATTTGAAAGATTAACTTATGTTTAAATTTGTATTTTTTTAATTTTGCATTTTAATGTTTAACTTACGTTTTAGAATATTTAAACTTGTAATGTTTTGTTTGGTATTTTAATGTTTAACTTATATTTTTGGAATGATTAAATTTGTAATGTTGTTTGTTTTTTATTTTAATGTTTAAGCTATGTTTTGGAATGTTTAAATGTATACTTTAACTGCTACACTTGTACGCAGTTTCTAAATTCATGAAATTAGTCACGTATAATACTTAAGAAAATCATTAAAATTAGTAAATTAAAATACAAAACAAACTAGTAAATTAAATAGTTCGTAATAATAATAAACAAAATTAGTAAAATAATTAGTTCCTAATAATAATAAAAATAAATTAGTAAATTAAATAGTTCCTAACAATAATAAAAATATCAAGCAAATTGCATGGTTCCTATTAATAACTAAAAACAACTTTTAAATTAAATAGTTCATAAAATTACATAACAGGCCAAAAATATATATAAACTACCGGCTCGCTCTCCTCGGTGGTTGCACCTCATGACGATGATCATTGTCGTCGTCATGGTCGATGCCAACATATCTGGCAGCAGGCTGCATAATATCTCCAAGGTCGGCACATAAATCGACAAACTGCTGCATCCAGTCTTGTCCAGTGCTCCTAGTGATCGGGTATAATGCAGATACTATCTGATAATAAGGCGGCTGATCTGATGGCCTCACATTCTCTCGAAGCAGTTCAGCCGGACTTACGTCGGGCTTGGTGATCTTCAGATGAGTCCGATCGGTGTACAAATCCATGTAGTGCGCGTCGACTTCCCCTCGTTGTCGTGCCGTCTTGTATACATTGGCATGAATGGAATGAGCGCTGGACCATGTCCCACATACCATCTGGAAATGGGTAGTTGACTTTGCACGTCGCACCTCCATTCGGACTGCGTAAACATGGCTTCATCAATAGAATCAAGCCGCGCGGAATATCCTGAACCCACCCGAAGTGTCGGACACAACGATCTGGCATGTACGGCTCTACGACCCACATGTACTGAATCGTGCCATGATATAACGTACATGGGATACTCTCGTGAATATCCCTACCATACGGTAGCCAGTCGACCTAAACATAAAAGAAATATAAATACATTTGTAAAAATTCATATGTAAAAAAAATATAAATACATAAATCGAAAAACTCATATTTAAAAAAATGTACATACATAAATCGAATACATAAATCGAAAAATTCATATTTAAAAGTATATAAATATGTAAATCGAAAAATTTCATATTTAATAAATATCTAAATACATAAATCAAAAAACATAAATGCATAAAAAACTTACATCATCCGCCGTCATATTGTCGAGTAAATCTCGAACATGCTCGACAGTGCCTACTTTTGGCGGCGCGTTCCACCTCTTGCAACGAGGTTGAAAGTCGTTGTACCGCTCGCTCTCCTCCAGTGGCTGGAATCTCGGGAAGTACTCGTATATCCAGCACTGCAATATTTTATTTAAATATATTTAGTTAAATAAACAATAGAAAATACATTAATTTAAAAACATTATGAAAAAAATAAGTACAAAAAATATATTAATTTACCTGAAGAAGGGTGGTGCAACCCGCCAAGCTCTTCGACAGCATATACCCAGCTCCCTGTATAAATTGGCCAAACAGGCCGAACCCCACGAGTACGTGCCGACCTTATCAAGTACAGCATCCTCGAGCACGTGCATATACCACGACTTCACCCGATCATACTTCTCGTCGGGGAATAAAATCGATCCGAGAAGAAATACTAGATATATCTGAACTCGGCATCTCATGGGCTTGTCGGGCATCAACAACTGTGCATGTATCATCCTCGATGTGGGGCCCCCATGCTTCCATGCCTCGTCAATCTTTTCAAAATCCAGGTTCATAATCTTGGACAATAATGCACGCAGTTTGTCCGCTCGATGCTCTTGTCGTACCTAGGTGCGACCACCCGTCCCTCCACCTGGGCACCTAGTATCATCTGACATATGCGGAGAGTGATATTCATCATTCTCCACGGCATGTGGAAGTTGTTCGTCTCTGGCTACCACCACTCCACGAATGCAAACAACAATATGCGTGGTAGGAAAGACGGTCTAGGGGGTACAAACCGGTCATCCGCAGAAAATGCTTGTATGCAGTGACATATATGCCTAGCGGGGCCAATGAATCTTCCATCGTCCAACCGGACATTCCTGCAATCATTTATTTAGAAGACATATTAGTTAATTAACTATTAAACTATTTTAATATAAAATACAAAAATTATAATATTAAAACTAAAACAAGTTATTAACTTACTTCTCCCCTCCAAATATATGCCGCTACGTGCGACTTGAAACTCAGAATCTAAGACGGATCCCGCATGCCACTGGGAAATGGACCATCTAGCACATACGGATTGACACGACTATGATTTCGACCACCACGACCTCCACGGCCCCGTGCTTGACCTCCACGAGCTACACACCTCAGTCTCGTGAACGGGGTCCACCGCATCCTCATCCTCCTCCATAGTATGGGAAGGCCCGACATCGGCATGTGCAACTGACGACCTGACTCCACCAACTCTCTTAGCCTCTCGCCTAAGTCGTGTATACATAATCATGCGCTCGCGTTCTTGATGCTCGGCCTCATCACGAACTGCTCGCATAATTGCCTTTGACTTCCCTTTGCCTGTCATCTGTTAAATAAGATACTAAGCACGTCAGTCTAAATAATAATAAATAAAACAAATTAAAAAAAAACTCTTAAGCTTTGCTCCAATTTCGAAGAAACGAAATTTATGCTTACATTTCGAAACTTATCTTACGAAATAGAAGCATAAATTTCGTGTCTTTTTCCACGAAATTGGAGCAAAATGCCAGAAACACACAAGTTTCATGCACAATACAAACATTAAGAAAAACTTAAATTTCGTAAGTTTTCTCACGAAATTTAAGCTTTAGTTTCGTAGTATTACACACGAAACGTAGAAGAAATAAAAGATAGTCATAATTCCTTGAAAAAAAATTATGAAATTAGCTCTATAATTTCGTGATTTTTTTCACGAAACGCATATTTTTTCCCGATAAGTTTCGAACTAAAGAAAATGTACCGATTTTCGATGAAATTTGTTAATATACAACTATAAAACATTGGATTGACGAAATGGAGTCTGAGTTTTACCTTAAATCGTTGTCGAATTGCTCGTTTATCCGCGGGAATCCGAAGGGTGTTGGAGATGGTTCGAGAGGATTTTGAATTTTTCGAAAAAAAATTACAAAGGAATCAAAAGTGCATTGCAAGCCGGTAAAAATTGCACCATGAATAGCATTTCACATAAACAAATATATGTTTTTATTTAGGGCAAATGGCAAAGAAGGACATGACAATGGAGTTAAATGCACATTGGTCCACAAAAAAAAAAACAGTCTTTCAAATAAACTCATCCCCATGTATTTAGTCTAAAATACCCTCTATAATATAATTTATATCAATTCCAACCATTATACTCTAACCTCCTCAATATTACACATTGATCCCGAATTTAAACAAATATATCACATTAACCCCCATTTTAATAATTTTTTGAAAAAATATTTATTTTTAGAAAATAATTTTTTTTCTAAATTTTTTTTTCTTAATTTTGTTTTCAATTTTTTCTTTGAAAAAAATACTTTAATTAATATTACTGTATTGTCTGCTAAATTACTGTCTCAGAAAACAATATTACTGTTTGTGACACTAATATTATGAATATTATTTTCCCGAATAATAATATTATTGATATTTCTGTCCCGGACAGTAATATTACTAGTACTACCGTCTTGAATAGTAATATGATTGCATGAAACAATAATATTACAGTCGGAGACAGTAATATTACGGTCTAAGACAGGAAAATTGCAGGCCAAGACGATAAAATTAATTAATACATTAAAATTAGTGTCTCAGACAGTTAAATTACTGTTGGAGACAGTAATTTAGCAGACAAGACAGTAATATTAATTAAAATAATTTTTTTAAGAAAAAACAGAATTTCAGAAAAAAAAAAAAAAAAAAAAAAAAAAGTAAATTAACAGTTAAATTACTGTTGGAGACAGTAATTTAGTTGCCAAGACAGTAATATTGATTAACATAAATTTTTTAAGAAAAAAAAAAGTCAATTAACAGTTAAATTACTGTCTCCGACAGTTAAATAACTGCTGGAGACAGTAATTTAGCAGCCAAGAGAGTAGTATTAATTAAAAACAATTAAAGAATATCAATGCGGGAGACCCTGCGGTCAACGGCGGTTGACCTACCGGCAAAAAGAAAAGGTTTAAAAAAAAAAAAAAAAAAAAGGTCAACGACGGAGACCAGCGGTCTCCCATGGTGGCGGGTCAAAATTGGTGTCAAAATTGAAATTATGGTCAAAATTGGTTAAATTGGGCTAAATTGGGATGTAAATCATAAAATTGGAGTTGAATTGAGTTTCAATGAATTGGGGGTAATTTTGGTATGTATAAAAGGTTTTCCTTATTTGCAAATAAGTTTGAATGAGCTGGAAACATTTGAAAGACAAAAAAGTTAGATGTCCATTTTTTAATTAAGTGCCCTTGTCATGGGCCTCTTTGTCATTAACCGTTTTATTTATTAATAAATTATTTTTATATATCTTATACAAACATATTCAAGATATATTTTACAATCACCTATCAACTGCAATTGATCATTCAACCGTGTAAATAATTTGGGAACCAGCAAAAATATTTTAAAATTCGCTATTCAAACATGTTTCTAACTTTTTAGAAATTGCAATATGGACCATAAGGTGCCCGACAAGTGTCCGAGTGTCTCACACGAAACGTATCCGAAACGCGAAAATGTTAGGGAATTGAAGTTTTTGTGTTACATAGATAAGATGAAATAACTAATTCAATAAGACATAAAATAAGGGTTTTTAAGATATATATCTCGGTGACAAAACTTATTAGAACTAAATAACAATTCAACTAACCATTTGTTTCACATCTTTATTAAATTTATTCAAAATTTGCCACACTCAAAAGAAGAAATCCACACCAAGCAATATTCAAATTGTATTTATTATTTTTTATTTAGCATTTAATATCTTTAATTTTGTGTCTGACATTTTGTTACAAAAATATTTTTACGTAGAACACGTTTGTTTCTCTTTTTTATTTTATTTTTTCATTTTATTATTTTCTTGCACAATCATGAAGAGCATATATATATATTTTTAATTTTTTTCGACCATAGTCATGTATATAGACACCCGTAGAAAAATGTATTCCCCGTAGTCATTCGTAGTAACACAATTATAAAACTCTAACCGCCATCCATCTTCAAACACTCACAGTAATCCAAATTGAAACACTAGATATGCAACCTTTGCCGCCATAGCCATTGCATCTCCCCATTGCCATAATCACCTCCTACCGTAACTACCACCACCGCCCTAACCGCCTCCGTAACCACTCCCACTATAGGCGCAGTCACCCACGATAGACACCTTCATAACCACCCCCACCATATTCACGGCCACTGCAGCTGCCGCCACCCACCATAGCCGCATTCATAACCACCTGCACCATATCCCCGCCACCCACCGGTCATTGAGATGCTACACCCGGTGAAATACACCAGGTAATTATTAACTGTTGATGTGGTGAAATGTATCATTTAATATTAATATCTCTACCAAAATCTTAAGCTGTTAGTGAAATGTATCATTTAATATTAATATCTCCAATACTCTCCCTCAAGTGCAGGCGAATTAGGAAACCCTAACCTACTACACAAGGTAACCTATTATATAAGGTAACTATAATAAATAAGAATAATAATAATATACGTAATATATATAATATATACGCTAGTAAAGAAGACCAAAAAATAGTTAATAAACAATTAAAGAAGACTTAAGAAATATTAATAATCAAGCGACATACATAAATTAAACGTGTAACTATTAAAATTACAAGGGTATATTTACAAACATGCTATATAAACATATATAAATTTTTATTTATATATAGATTCATTTTATATATTTTCATACAAACATATTCAAAATAAATTTTACTGTCAACTATCAATTGCAATGTATCATTAGACCGTGTAAATAATTAAGGAACCAACAAAAATATTTTAAAAGTTGTAATTCAAAGCATGTTTCTAACTTTTTAAAAATTACAAAATGGCCCATAAGGTGTCTGGCAAGTGTCCTCGAGTGTCCTACACGAAATATATCCGAAACGCGAAGATGTTAGAAAATTGAAGTTTTTATGCTACATAGATAAGAAGTATACTAACTAATTCTTTTTTTTTTTTGGAGAAGAGTATACTAACTAACTCAATAAACCATAAAATAAGGGTTTTTAATATATATGTCCCGATGACAAAACTTATTAGAACTAAATAACAAGTCTAACTAAACATTTGTCAAAATCCTAAAACAAAACTTATAGGTGTATTTTTCGGAAAAGTGACACGGGCAAACGGCATATCCAAAAATAGCTTATTTTACATACCCCCAGCTACCAAATAAACTAGGGATAAACCCAAGCCAAAATCATCCTCTGACATACCCCCCTGGAGAAGCGAAAGTACTATACTACCCTTATGTGCAATTTTCGGCCAAACTGCATTCAGCATTTCTGGTTCTGCATTTAGCGTTTCGCTTATTATTTTTTTCTCTTTTTTTTTTATTTTTTATTTTTTTACACCCGTTTTTCTAATTTATATGTATTTTTATTAATTTTTAATTTTTTTTTATTTTATAAAAATAAAAAGTGATTTTTTTTTTTAAATTTTTGTTTTTGAAAAATCAATATGTTTAGTGTACTGATAATAACAACATGTACCAGTACTAAACTATAGTAAGTCGTAGTTATGTGCTTTTTTTTTTACCCCATATTTTTAGTCGATCAATTATTTATACACATGAATACTGGTTTATACAAAAGAAATTCATAAACCCCAACAACAAAAATTTACAAATTTCAATATTTAAATTATAAATCACCTCAAAACCAATAAAATACAAATCGATAATACACAAATATATGCATATGTAACTGCATGTTACTATATGTAACTAGTAATGTATAATTATATATAGTAATGCACAGTAATGTATATAGTCTCTTGAACATTGCAACTTGAAGCAGAAATAAACTCTTTCATTTCGTGTACTACAACACGAAATATGTCTTAATATCATTTTGTTGTTTGTTTCGTACGTTTGGGTACGAAATGTTACCTTTAATTACGTTTTCTTATAATTTCGTGCTAAAACCGACGAAATTAAAGCTACTATTTCGTAAGATTTTACACGAAATTGTACCTCCAATTTCGTGTAATGTCATACGAAATCCCTTAAATATTGTCTTTTTAAAATATTTATGCAGGAACTAAGAGAACAATCTCACGATCATAGAATCAAGCTGCGCGGAATATATATATATATATATATATATATATATATATATATATATATATATATATATATATATATATTTTAATTTTTTTCGACCATAGTCATGTATATAGACACTCGTAGAAACATGTATCCCCGTAGTCATTCGTAGTAACACAATTATAAAACTCTAGCCGCCATCCATATGCAAACACTCACAGTAATCCAAATTGGAACACTAGATATGCAACAATCGCCGCCATAGCCATTGCATCTCCCCATTGCCATAACCACCTCCTACCGTAACCACCACCACCGCCCTAACCGCCTCCGTAACCACTCACACTATAGTTGCAGTCGCCCACGATAGACACCTTCATAACCACCCCCACCATATTCACGGCCACCGCAGCTGCCGCCACCCACCATAGCCGCATTCATAACCACCTGCACCATATCACCGCCACCCACCGGTCATTGAGATGCTACACCCGGTGAAATACACCAGGTAATTATTAACTGTTGATGTGGTGAAATAACTTTCTACTAAGCACACATACACATGGGTGTGGATGTGATTGTGTGCAGATCAACAGTCAATAGTCACCCAAAAAAAGTAATAAATAATTTACAAAAGATCGAGGTTTGGTTGAAGATTAGTCTAAGGCTCCTTAAGTAATTGACCTACGAAACACCCAAAGCTAGTTTTATGTACCCAATTTTTTTAATTGGGTAACCTTTCTAATTATATTCCAATATCCCGTGTAAAGAAGACCAAAAAATAGTTAATAAACAATTAAAGAAGACTTAAGAAATATTAACAAGGGCGAATGGCAAAAAGGCCCATCACATGGGACTTAAATACATTTTGGTCCACAAAAAAAACAGTCTCTCAATTAAGCTCATCACCATGTCTTTAGTCTAAAATACCCTCAATAATATAATTCTTATCAATTTCACCCATCAAACAGTCTCTCAATTAAGCCCAACCCCATGTCTTTAGTCTAAAATACCCTCAATAATATAATTCTTATCAATTTCACCCATTATGCTCTAACTTCCTTAATATTACACATTGACCCCGTATTTAAACAAATATATCACATTAACCCCCAAAACTCTTTTTTTTCAGAAAATAATTTTTTTTCTGAAATATTTTTTTTCTGGCCAGATTCCGGCCAGATTTCCGGCGTTGAGTTTTTTTTTTTTTTTTTTTTGAAAACTTTTTTTTTTCCTGAAATTTTTTCCGGCCGGTCAACCACCGTTGACCGCCGATCTCCGGCGTTGACTTTTTTTTTTTTGAATTTTTTTTTCTTAGAAGAAAAAAATATTTTAATGAATATTACTGTTTTGGCTACTAAATTACTGTCTCAGACAGTAATATTACTGTTTGGGAAATTAATATTATGAATATTATTTTTCCGAACAGTAATATTATTAATATTATTTTTCCGAACAATAATATTATTAATATTATTGTCTAAGACAGTTAAATAACTGTTGAAGACAGTAATTTAGCATCTAAGGCAGTACTATTAATTAAAATATTTTTTTTAAGAAAAAAAATGAAAAAAAAAAGTCAATTAACAGTTAAATTACTGTCTCCGACAGTTAAATAACTGTTGTAGACAGTAATTTAGCAAACGAATACAGTACAATTAATTAAAAATATTTTTTTTAAGAATAAAAAAGTCAATTAACCGTTAAATCACTGTCTCCAACAGTTAAATAACTGCTGGAGACAGTAATTTAGCAACGAATACAGTAATATTAATTAAAATATTTTTGAAGAAAGAAAAAGGTCAATTAACAGCTAAATTACTGTCTCCGGCAGTTAAATAACTGCCGGAGACAGTAATTTAGCAGCCAAGACAGTAATATTAATTAAAAAGAAATTTTAAGAAAAAAGAAAATTATAAAAAATAAAAAATAAAGTCAACGCCGGAGACCGGCGGTCAACGCCGGAATCTGGCCGGAAAAAAAACATTTCAGAAAAAAAAAATATTTTCTGAAAAAAAAAATTTTGGGGGGTTAATGTGATATATTTGTTTAAATCCGGGGTCAATGTGTAATATTAAGGAAGTTAGAGCATAATTGGTGGAATTGATAAGATTAGGGTTAAAATTGGGGTCAAAATTGAAATTAGGGTTAAAATTGGTTAATTGATGAAATTGGGCTAAATTGGGGTGTAAATCATGAAATTGGAGTTGAATTGGGTTTCAATGAATTTGGGGTAATTTTGGTATATATAAAAGAATTTTCCTTATTTGCAAATGAGTTTGAATGGGCTGGATTTATTTGAAAGACAAAATAGTTGGATGTCCCTCTTTTAATTAAGTGCCCTTGTCATGGGCCTATTTGTCATTACCCCTATTAACAATCAAGCGACATACATAAATTAAACGTGTAACTATTAAAATTACAGGGTATATTTACAAACATGCTATATAAACATATATAAATATTTATTTATATATAGATTCTTTTTATATATTTTCATACAAACATATTCAAAATAAATTTTACTGTCAACTATCAATTGCAATAGATCATTAGACCGTGTAAACAATTAGGGAACCAACAAAAATATTTTAAAAGTTGTAATTCAAAACATGTTTCTAACTTTTTAAAAATTACAAAATGGCCCATAAGGTGTCTGGCAAGTGTACTCGAGTGTCCTACACGAAATTTGTCCGAAACGCGGAGATGTTAGAAAATTGAAGTTTTTATGCTACATAGATAAGAAGTATACTAACTAATTCTTTTTTTTTTTTTTTTTTTGAGAAGAGTATACTAACTAATTCGATAAACCATAAAATAAGGGTTTTTAAGATATATGTCCCGTTGACAAAACTTATTATTACTAAATCACAAGTCTAACTAAACATTTGTTTCACATATTTATTTTTGCCCTCCTCCACACACAAAAAGGGAAATTTTAGCATTTAACATGTTTAATTTTGCATCCGACATTTTGTTAATTTTTTTTACGGAGCACACGTTTTTCTTTTTTTATTTTAGTTTTTTCTTGCACTATTATGAAGAGCATATATAAATTTATTCAAAATTTGCCCTCCTCCACACACAAAAAGGAAAATCTGCATCATGTAATATTCAAATTGGATTTATCATTTTTTATTTAGCATTTAATATCTTTATTTTAGTATTTTCTTTCACTATTATGAAGAGCATATACATATTTTTAATAGTTTTCGACCATAGTCATGTATGTTGTATTGACAGGCGCCGTAGGAAACCGTATTCCCGACGGTCAATTATCAGCTATAAAAAATAATAAATTAAATTATTTACATTCCCGACGGTCAATTATCAGCTATAAAAAATAATAAATTAAATTATTTACAAAAGGTCGAGGTTTGGTTGAAGATTAGTATAAGGCTCCTTAGTAATTGAGCTACGAAACACCCAACGCTACCTCCAATAGTGGCCTTCCGCTACTACAGCCTTAATGCCCCTGCTTAAGTTACAGGCTCACGCCACTGAGCCCGGCAATTCTAACTTGCTGAAAAAATGGTATATTAATTAAGTAATATTTGTTTACTTTACCGATGTGGGATTACTAATTAATGATTCATGAAAATATAATAAGCAGCTACCATCCGTTTTTTTTTTTTTTTTTTGGGTTCAGCGATTTTTAATTGGACTGCATAGTTTTGGGTAATTACACTTTGGACCGCACCCTCCAATTATGTGGTTTGGCACTTTGCACCCCCTCAATTCAATAAATGGCTGAATGCACCCTCCAATTATATTTTATTTGGCACTTTGCCCCCTAAATTAAATAAATGGTTTTTAAATTTCTGAAATATATATTTATTAATGTTGTATGTTAGTGTTAGTGTTAGTGTTACTGTTAGTATCAATATTAGTATCAATATTACTTACAGGTGAAAGTCGGATGGATCGGATCGGAATTAGCCTCTTCGGAAAATTTTCAAACAAAATTCGGAAGTACAAAATCAATTCCAATTCTAATTCCAAAATTTCTCAAATGTTCATATCTTTCCAAAAAATAAGAACATCCACGTCAATAAAAGTAAAACTAATAACTAATAAATTTCAGTTCAAAAAATAAATAACAATAAACACAACATAATATCTAATAAAACTTCTAACAACTATTCATTATGTCAAAATCCTAAAACAAAACTTATAGGTGTATTTTTCGGAAAAATAAGTATTATATAATATTTATTATTTATAGGTGTATTTTTCGGAAATATTTTTTGGAAATTTCTGATTTAATTTCGGAAAATAAATCAGATCGGAAATCAGAAATTCCAAATGTATTTCATATAATTCGAATTCCAATCCAAAAATACCGAAAAATTTTGGAAATCGAAATTTCAGAAGTCGGAACAAAAAAAGTTATTCCAAAATCGAAACATTTATATCGGAACCGGCGGGCATTGGACTTGGGCGTGAGATAGTGTCTTACACGCCCAACATGGGTGTTCAAAGCATTCTCCCTCTAATTTTTTTTTTCTTTTTTTTTCTTTGGTTGTTAGTTTAAGTATTTATTCAAGAAGTTTTGTAGCACGGACACGGTAATATGGAGAAACGGGAAAAGTGACACGGGCAAACGCCATATCCAAAAAAGAGCTTATTTTACATACCTCCAGCTACCAAATAAATTAGGGATAAACCAAAGCCAAAATTATCTTCTAACATACCCCCTGGAGAAGCGAAAGTACTATACTACCCTTATGTAAAATTTTCGGCCAAACTGCATTCAGCATTTCTAGTCCTGCATTTCGCATTTTCGCTTATTATTTTTTTCTCTTTTTTTATTTTTTTATTTTTTTTTTATAAACCCATTTTTTTTTAATTTATATGTATTTTTACTAATTTTTTTTTATTTTATAAATATAAAAAGTTAATTTTTTTTTTTTAGTTTTTGTTTTTTGAAAAATCAATGTGTTTACTGTACTGATAATAACTACATGTACCGGTACTAAACTATAGTAAGTCGTAGTTATGTTCTTTTTTTTTTTACCCCATATTTTTAGTCGATCAATTATGTATACACACGAATATTGGCTTATACAAAAGAAATTCATAAACCCCAACAACCAAAATTTACAAATTCCAATATTTAAATTATAAATTACCTCAAAACCAATAAAATACAAATCGATAATACACAAATATATGCATATGTAACTACATGTTACTATATGTAACTAGTAATGTATAATAATATATGGTAATGCACAATAATGTATATAGTCTCTTGAACATTGCAACTTGAAGCAGAAATAAACTCTTTCATTTTGTGTACTACAACACGAAATATGTCTTAATATCATTTTGTTGTTTGTTTCGTACGTTCGGATACGGAATGTTACCTTTAATTACGTTTTATGATAATTTCGTGCTAAAACCTACGAAATTAAAGCTACTATTTCGTAAGATTTTACACGAAATTGTATCTCCAATTTCGTGTAATGTCATACGAAATCCCTTAAATATTGTCTTTTTAAAATATTTATGCAGGAACTAAGAGAACAATCTCACGATCATAGTTACTTCTTTGAACGTGGTATTGTGTTTGATAGTAGAGAACCGTTAATTATGTGGGCAAAAGACACAACAATTAGTCATAATCATCAACTAATTAATCATTATAAAACATAAAAATCTCATGTTTTAACGTGTGCAAGATATTAATTTGGGCGACACGGACTATTAAATAAACGTTCTTGTCCGTTCATGTTAATTGGCACAAAATCAACGAATAATGGATTATGGCGATTGAGTGTGAGTAATGATAATGCCGTATTTGAAAGATTAACTTATGTTTAAATTTGTATTTTTTTAATTTTGCATTTTAATGTTTAACTTACGTTTTAGAATATTTAAACTTGTAATGTTTTGTTTGGTATTTTAATGTTTAACTTATATTTTTGGAATGATTAAATTTGTAATGTTGTTTGTTTTTTATTTTAATGTTTAAGCTATGTTTTGGAATGTTTAAATGTATACTTTAACTGCTACACTTGTACGCAGTTTCTAAATTCATGAAATTAGTCACGTATAATACTTAAGAAAATCATTAAAATTAGTAAATTAAAATACAAAACAAACTAGTAAATTAAATAGTTCGTAATAATAATAAACAAAATTAGTAAAATAATTAGTTCCTAATAATAATAAAAATAAATTAGTCAATTAAATAGTTCCTAACAATAATAAAAATATCAAGCAAATTGCATAGTTCCTATTAATAACTAAAAACAACTTTTAAATTAAATAGTTCATAAAATTACATAACAGGCCAAAAATATATATAAACTACCGGCTCGCTCTCCTCGGTGGTTGCACCTCATGACGATGATCATTGTCGTCGTCATGGTCGATGCCAACATATCTGGCAGCGGGCTGCATAATATCTCCAAGGTCGGCACATAAATCGACAAACTGCTGCATCCAGTCTTGTCCAGTGCTCCTAGTGATCGGGTATAATGCAGATACTATCTGATAATAAGGCGGCTGATCTGATGGCCTCACATTCTCTCGAAGCAGTTCAGCCGGACTTACGTCGGGCTTGGTGATCTTCAGATGAGTCCGATCGGTGTACAAATCCATGTAGTGCGCGTCGACTTCCCCTCGTTGTCGTGCCGTCTTGTATACATTGGCATGAATGGAATGAGCCCTGGACCATGTCCCACATACCATCTGGAAATGGGTAGTTGACTTTGCACGTCGCACCTCCATTCGGACCGCGTAAACATGGCTTCATCAATAGAATCAAGCCGCGCGGAATATCCTGAACCCACCCGAAGTGTCGGACACAACGATCTGGCATGTACGGCTTTACGACCCACATGTACTGAATCGTGCCATGATATAACGTACATGGGATACTCTCGTGTATATCCCTACCATACGGTAGCCAGTCGACCTAAACATAAAAGAAATATAAATACATTTGTAAAAATTCATATGTAAAAAAAATATAAATACATAAATCGAAAAACTCATATTTAAAAAAATGTACATACATAAATCGAATACATAAATCGAAAAATTCATATTTAAAAGTATATAAATATGTAAATCGAAAAATTTCATATTTAATAAATATCTAAATACATAAATCAAAAAACATAAATGCATAAAAAACTTACATCATCCGCCGTCATATTGTCGAGTAAATCTCGAACATGCTCGACCGTGCCTACTTTTGGCGGCGCGTTCCACCTCTTGCAACGAGGTTGAAAGTCGTTGTACCGCTCGCTCTCCTCCAGTGGCTGGAATCTCGGGAAGTACTCGTATATCCAGCACTGCAATATTTTATTTAAATATATTTAGTTAAATAAACAATAGAAAATACATTAATTTAAAAACATTATGAAAAAAATAAGTACAAAAAATATATTAATTTACCTGAAGAAGGGTGGTGCAACCCGCCAAGCTCTTCGACAGCATATACCCAGCTCCCTGTATAAATTGGCCAAACAGGCCGAACCCCACGAGTACGTGCCGACCTTATCAAGTACAGCATCCTCGAGCACGTGCATATACCACGACTTCACCCGATCATACTTCTCGTCGGGGAATAAAATCGATCCGAGAAGAAATACTAGATATATCTGAACTCGGCATCTCATGGGCTTGTCGGGCATCAACAACTGTGCATGTATCATCCTCGATGTGGGGCCCCCATGCTTCCATGCCTCGTCAATCTTTTCAAAATCCAGGTTCATAATCTTGGACAATAATGCACGCAGTTTGTCCGCTCGATGCTCTTGTCGTACCTAGGTGCGACCACCCGTCCCTCCACCTGGGCACCTAGTATCATCTGACATATGCGGAGAGTGATATTCATCATTCTCCACGGCATGTGGAAGTTGTTCGTCTCTGACTACCACCACTCCACGAATGCAAACAACAATATGCGTGGTAGGAAAGACGGTCTAGGGGGTACTAACCGGTAATCCGCAGAAAATGCTTGTATGCAGTGACATCTATGCCTAGCGGGGCCAATGAATCTTCCATCGTCCAACCGGACATTCCTGCAATCATTTATTTAGAAGACATATTAGTTAATTAACTATTAAACTATTTTAATATAAAATACAGAAATTATAATATTAAAACTAAAACAAGTTATTAACTTACTTCTCCCCTCCAAATATATGCCGCTACGTGCGACTTGAAACTCAGAATCTAAGACGGATCCCGCATGCCACTGGGAAATGGACCATCTAGCACATACGAATTGACACGACTATGATTTCGATCACCACGACCTCCACGGCCCCGTGCTTGACCTCCACGAGCTACACACCTCAGTCTCGTGAACGGGGTCCACCGCATCCTCATCCTCCTCCATAGTATGGGAAGGCCCGACATCGGCATGTGCAACTGACGACCTGACTCCACCAACTCTCTTAGCCTCCCGCCTAAGTCGTGTATACATAATCATGCACTCGCGTTCTTGATGCTCGGCCTCATCACGAACTGCTCGCATAATTGCCTTTGACTTCCCTTTGCCTGTCATCTGTTAAATAAGATACTAAGCACGTCAGTCTAAATAATAATAAATAAAACAAATTAAAAAAAAACACTTAAACTTTGCTCCAATTTCGAAGAAACGAAATTTATGCTTACATTTCGAAACTTATCTTACGAAATAGAAGCATAAATTTCGTGTCTTTTTTCCACAAAATTGGAGCAAAATGCTAGAAACACACAAGTTTCATGCACAATACAAACATTAAGAAAAACTTAAATTTCGTAAGTTTTCTCACGAAATTTAAGCTTTAGTTTCGTAGTATTACACACGAAACGTAGAAGAAATAAAAGATAGTCATAATTCCTTGAAAAAAAATTATGAAATTAGCTCTATAATTTCGTGATTTTTTTCACGAAACGCATATTTTTTCCCGATAAGTTTCGAACTAAAGAAAATGTACCGATTTTCGATGAAATTTGTTAATATACAACTATAAAACATTGGATTGACGAAATGGAGTCTGAGTTTTACCTTAAATCGTTGTCGAATTGCTCGTTTATCCCCGGGAATCCGAAGGGTGTTGGAGATGGTTTGAGAGGATTTTGAATTTTTCGAAAAACAATTACAAAGGAATCAAAAGTGCATTGCAAACCGGTAAAAATTGCACCATGAATAGCATTTCACATAAACAAATATATGTTTTTATTTAGGGCAAATGGCAAAGAAGGACATGACAATGGAGTTAAATGCACATTGGTCCACAAAAAAAAAAAACAGTCTTTCAAATAAACCCATCCCCATGTATTTAGTCTAAAATACCCTCTATAATATAATTTATATCAATTCCAACCATTATACTCTAACTTCCTCAATATTACACATTGATCCCGAATTTAAACAAATATATCACATTAACCCCCATTTTAATAATTTTTTGAAAAAATATTTATTTTTAGAAAATAAATTTTTTTCTAAATTTTTTTTTCTTAATTTTGTTTTCAATTTTTTCTTTGAAAAAAATACTTTAATTAATATTACTGTATTGTCTGCTAAATTACTGTCTCAGAAAACAATATTACTGTTTGTGACACTAATATTATGAATATTATTTTCCCGAATAATAATATTATTGATATTTCTGTCCCGGACAGTAATATTACTAGTACTACCGTCTCGAATAGTAATATGATTGCATGAAACAATAATATTACAGTCGGAGACAGTAATATTACGGTCTAAGACAGGAAAATTGCAGGCCAAGACGATAAAATTAATTAATACATTAAAATTAGTGTCTCAGACAGTTAAATTACTGTTGGAGACAGTAATTTAGCAGACAAGACAGTAATATTAATTAAAATAATTTTTTTAAGAAAAAACTGAATTTCAGAAAAAAAAAAAAAAAAAAAAAGCAAATTAACAGTTAAATTACTGTTGGAGACAGTAATTTAGTTGCCAAGACAGTAATATTGATTAACATAAATTTTTTTAAGAAAAAAAAAGTCGATTAACAGTTAAATTACTGTCTCCGACAGTTAAATAACTGCTGGAGACAGTAATTTAGCAGCCAAGAGAGTAGTATTAATTAAAAACAATTAAAGAATATCAACGCGGGAGACCCAGCGGTCAACGGCGGTTGACCTACCGGCAAAAAAAAAAGTTAAAAAAAAAAAAAAAAAAGGTCAACGACGGAGACCAGCGGTCTCCCATGGTGGCCGGTCAAAATTGGTGTCAAAATTGAAATTATGGTCAAAATTGGTTAAATTGGGCTAAATTGGGATGTAAATCATGAAATTGGAGTTGAATTGAGTTTCAATGAATTGGGGGTAATTTTGGTATGTATAAAAGGTTTTCCTTATTTGCAAATAAGTTTGAATGAGCTGGAAACATTTGAAACACAAAAAAGTTAGATGTCCATTTTTTAATTAAGTGCCCTTGTCATGGGCCTCTTTGTCATTAACCGTTTTATTTATTAATAAATTATTTTTATATATCTTATACAAACATATTCAAAATATATTTTACAATCACCTATCAACTGCAATTGATCATTCAACCGTGTAAATAATTTGGGAACCAGCAAAAATATTTTAAAATTCGCTATTCAAACATGTTTCTAACTTTTTAGAAATTGCAATATGGACCATAAGGTGCCCGACAAATGTCCGAGTGTCTCACACGAAACGTATCCGAAATGCGAAAATGTTAGGGAATTGAAGTTTTTGTGTTACATAGATAAGATGAAATAACTAATTCAATAAGACATAAAATAAGGGTTTTTAAGATATATATCTCGGTGACAAAACTTATTAGAACTAAATAACAATTCAACTAACCATTTGTTTCACATCTTTATTAAATTTATTCAAAATTTGCCACACTCAAAAGAAGAAATCCACATCAGGCAATATTCAAATTGTATTTATTATTTTTTATTTAGCATTTAATATCTTTAATTTTGCGTCTGACATTTTGTTACAAAAATATTTTTACGTAGAACACGTTTGTTTCTCTTTTTTATTTTATTTTTTCATTTTATTATTTTCTTGCACAATCATGAAGAGCATATATATATATTTTTAATTTTTTTCGACCATAGTCATGTATATAGACACCCGTAGAAAAATGTATTCCCCGTAGTCATTCGTAGTAACACAATTATAAAACTCTAACCGCCATCCATCTTCAAACACTCACAGTAATCCAAATTGAAACACTAGATATGCAACCTTTGCCGCCATAGCCATTGCATCTCCCCATTGCCATAACCACCTCCTACCATAACTACCACCACCGCCCTAACCGCCTCCGTAACCACTCCCACTATAGGCGCAGTCACCCACGATAGACACCTTCATAACCACCCCCACCATATTCACGGCCACTGCAGCTGCCGCCACCCACCATAGCCGCATTCATAACCACCTGCACCATATCCCCGCCACCCACCGGTCATTGAGATGCTACACCCGGTGAAATACACCAGGTAATTATTAACTGTTGATGTGGTGAAATGTATCATTTAATATTAATATCTCTACCAAAATCTTAAGCTGTTAGTGAAATGTATCATTTAATATTAATATCTCCAATACGCCCCCTCAAGTGCAGGCGAATTAGGAAACCCTAACCTACTACACAAGGTAACCTATTATATAAGGTAACTATAATAAATAAGAATAATAATAATATACGTAATATATATAATATATACGCTAGTAAAGAAGACCAAAAAATAGTTAATAAACAATTAAAGAAGACTTAAGAAATATTAATAATCAAGCGACATACATAAATTAAACGTGTAACTATTAAAATTACAAGGGTATATTTACAAACATGCTATATAAACATATATAAATTTTTATTTATATATAGATTCATTTTATATATTTTCATACAAACATATTCAAAATAAATTTTACTGTCAACTATCAATTGCAATGTATCATTAGACCGTGTAAATAATTAAGGAACCAACAAAAATATTTTAAAAGTTGTAATTCAAAGCATGTTTCTAACTTTTTAAAAATTACAAAATGGCCCATAAGGTGTCTGGCAAGTGTCCTCGAGTGTCCTACACGAAATATATCCGAAACGCGGAGATGTTAGAAAATTGAAGTTTTTATGCTACATAGATAAGAAGTATACTAACTAATTCTTTTTTTTTTTGGAGAAGAGTATACTAACTAATTCAATAAACCAAAAAATAAGGGTTTTTAATATATATGTCCCGATGACAAAACTTATTAGAACTAAATAACAAGTCTAACTAAACATTTGTCAAAATCCTAAAACAAAACTTATAGGTGTATTTTTCGGAAAAGTGACACGGGCAAACGGCATATCCAAAAATAGCTTATTTTACATACCCCCAGCTACCAAATAAACTAGGGATAAACCCAAGCCAAAATCATCCTCTGACATACCCCCTGGAGAAGCGAAAGTACTATATTACCCTTATGTGCAATTTTCGGCCAAACTGCATTCAGCATTTCTGGTTCTGCATTTAGCGTTTCGCTTATTATTTTTTTCTCTTTTTTTTTTATTTTTTTATTTTTTTTACACCCGTTTTTCTAATTTATATGTATTTTTATTAATTTTTAAATTTTTTTTTTATTTTATAAAAATAAAAAGTGATTTTTTTTTTAAATTTTTGTTTTTGAAAAATCAATATGTTTAGTGTACTGATAATAACAACATGTACCGGTACTAAACTATAGTAAGTCGTAGTTATGTGCCTTTTTTTTTACCCCATATTTTTAGTCGATCAATTATTTATACACATGAATACTGGTTTATACAAAAGAAATTCATAAACCCCAACAACAAAAATTTACAAATTTCAATATTTAAATTATAAATCACCTCAAAACCAATAAAATACAAATCGATAATACACAAATATATGCATATGTAACTGCATGTTACTATATGTAACTAGTAATGTATAATTATATATAGTAATGCACAGTAATGTCTATAGTCTCTTGAACATTGCAACTTGAAGCAGAAATAAACTCTTCCATTTCGTGTACTACAACACGAAATATGTCTTAATATCATTTTGTTGTTTGTTTCGTACGTTTGGGTACGAAATGTTACCTTTAATTACGTTTTATTATAATTTCGTGCTAAAACCGACGAAATTAAAGCTACTATTTCGTAAGATTTTACACGAAATTGTACCTCCAATTTCGTGTAATGTCATACGAAATCCCTTAAATATTGTCTTTTTAAAATATTTATGCAGGAACTAAGAGAACAATCTCACGATCATAGAATCAAGCTGCGCGGAATATATATATATATATATATATATATATATATATATATATATATATATATATATATATATATATATATATATATATATATATATATATATATATATATATATATTTTAATTTTTTTCGACCATAGTCATGTATATAGACACTCATAGAAACATGTATCCCCGTAGTCATTCGTAATAACACAATTATAAAACTCTAGCCGCCATCCATATGCAAACACTCACAGTAATCCAAATTGGAACACTAGATATGCAACAATCGCCGCCATAGCCATTGCATATCCCCATTGCCATAACCACCTCCTACCGTAACCACCACCACCGCCCTAACCGCCTCCGTAACCACTCACACTATAGTTGTAGTCGCCCACGATAGACACCTTCATAACCACCCCCACCATATTCACGGCCACCGCAGCTGCCGCCACCCACCATAGCCGCATTCATAACCACCTGCACCGTATCCCCGCCACCCACCGGTCATTGAGATGCTACACCCGGTGAAATACACCAGGTAATTATTAACTGTTGTGTTGTGAAATAATTTTCTACTAAGCACACATACACATGGGTGTGGATGTGATTGTGTGCAGATCAACAGTCAATAATCACCCAAAAAAAGTAATAAATAATTTACAAAAGATCGAGGTTTGGTTGAAGATTAGTCTAAGGCTCCTTAAGTAATTGACCTACGAAACACCCAACGCTAGTTTTATGTACCCAATTTTTTTAATTGGGTAACATTTCTAATTATATTCCAATATCCCGTGTAAAGAAGACCAAAAAATAGTTAATAAACAATTAAAGAAGACTTAAGAAATATTAACAAGGGCGAATGGCAAAAAGGCCCATCACATGGGACTTAAATACATTTTGGTCCACAAAAAAAATAGTCTCTCAATTAAGCTCATCACCATGTCTTTAGTCTAAAATACCCTCAATAATATAATTCTTATCAATTTCACCCATCAAACAGTCTCTCAATTAAGTCCATCCCCATGTCTTTAGTCTAAAATACCATCAATAATATAATTCTTATCAATTCCACCCATTATGCTCTAACTTCCTTAATATTACACATTGACCCCGTATTTAAACAAATATATCACATTAACCCCCAAAACTTTTTTTTTTTCAGAAAATAATTTTTTTTCTGAAATATTTTTTTTCTGGCCAGATTCCGGCGTTGACTGTTTTTTTTTTTTTTTTTTTTTTGAAAACTTTTTTTTTTCCTGAATTTTTTTCCGGCCGGTCAACCACCGTTGACCGCCGATCTCCGGCGTTGACTTTTTTTTTTTTTTGAATTTTTTTTTTCTTAGAAGAAAAAAATATTTTAATTAATATTACTGTTTTGGCTACTAAATTACTGTCTCAGACAGTAATATTACTGTTTGGGAAAGTAATATTATGAATATTATTTTTCTGATCAGCAATATTATTAATATTATTTTTCCGAACAATAATATTATTAATATTATTGTCTAAGACAGTTAAATAACTGTTGAAGACAGTAATTTAGCATCTAAGGCAGTACTATTAATTAAAATATTTTTTTTAAGAAAAAAAATGAAAAAAAAAGTCAATTAACAGTTAAATTACTGTCTCCGACAGTTAAATAACTGTTGGAGACAGTAATTTAGCAAACGAATACAGTACAATTAATTAAAAATATTTTTTTTAAGAATAAAAAATTCAATTAACCGTTAAATCACTGTCTCCAACAGTTAAATAACTGCTGGAGACAATAATTTAGCAACGAATACAGTAATATTAATTAAAATATTTTTGAAGAAAGAAAAAGGTCAATTAACAGCTAAATTACTGTCTCCGGCAGTTAAATAACTGCCGGAGACAGTAATTTAGCAGCCAAGACAGTAATATTAATTAAAAAGAAATTTTAAGAAAAAAGAAAATTATAAAAAATAAAAAATAAAGTCAACGCCGGAGACCGGCGGTCAACGCCGGAATCTGGCCGGAAAAAAAAACATTTCAGAAAAAAAAAATATTTTCTGAAAAAAAAAATTTTGGGGGGTTAATGTGATATATTTGTTTAAATCCGGGGTCAATGTGTAATATTAAGGAAGTTAGAGCATAATTGGTGGAATTGATAAGATTAGGGTTAAAATTGGGGTCAAAATTGAAATTAGGGTTAAAATTGGTTAATTGATGAAATTGGGCTAAATTGGGGTGTAATTCATGAAATTGGGGTTGAATTGGGTTTCAATGAATTGGGGGTAATTTTGGTATATATAAAAGAATTTTCCTTATTTGCAAATGAGTTTGAATGGGCTGGATTTATTTGAAAGACAAAATAGTTGGATGTCCCTCTTTTAATTATGTGCCCTTGTCATGGGCCTATTTGTCATTAACCCTATTAACAATCAAGCGACATACATAAATTAAACGTGTAACTATTAAAATTACAGGGTATATTTACAAACATGCTATATAAACATATATAAATATTTATTTATATATAGATTCTTTTTATATATTTTCATACAAACATATTCAAAATAAATTTTACTGTCAACTATCAATTGCAATAGATCATTAGACCGTGTAAACAATTAGGGAACCAACAAAAATATTTTAAAAGTTGTAATTCAAAACATGTTTCTAACTTTTTAAAAATTACAAAATGGCCCATAAGGTGTCTGGCAAGTGTACTCGAGTGTCCTACACGAAATTTGTCCGAAACGCGGAGATGTTAGAAAATTGAAGTTTTTATGCTACATAGATAAGAAGTATACTAACTAATTCTTTTTTTTTTTTTTTTTTGAGAAGAGTATACTAACTAATTCGATAAACCATAAAATAAGGGTTTTTAAGATATATGTCCCGTTGACAAAACTTATTATTACTAAATCACAAGTCTAACTAAACATTTGTTTCACATATTTATTTTTGCCCTCCTCCACACACAAAAAGGGAAATTTTAGCATTTAACATGTTTAATTTTGCATCCGACATTTTGTTAATTTTTTTTTACGGAGCACACGTTTTTCTTTTTTTATTTTATTTTTTATTTTAGTTTTTTCTTGCACTATTATGAAGAGCATATATAAATTTATTCAAAATTTGCCCTCCTCCACACACAAAAAGGGAAATCTGCATCAAGTAATATCCAAATTGGATTCATCATTTTTTATTTAGCATTTAATATCTTTATTTTAGTATTTTCTTTCACTATTATGAAGAGCATATACATATTTTTAATAATTTTCGACCATAGTCATGTATGTTGTATTGACAGGCGCCGTAGGAAACCGTATTCCCGACGGTCAATTATCAGCTATAAAAAATAATAAATTAAATTATTTACATTCCCGACGGTCAATTATCAGCTATAAAAAATAATAAATTAAATTATTTACAAAAGGTCGAGGTTTGGTTGAAGATTAGTATAAGGCTCCTTAGTAATTGAGCTACGAAACACCCAACGCTACCTCCAATAGTGGCCTTCCGCTACTACAGCCTTAATGCCCCTGCTTAAGTTACAGGCTCACGCCACTGAGCCCGGCAATTCTAACTTGCTGAAAAAATGGTATATTAATTAACTAATATTTGTTTACTTTATCGATGTGGGATTACTAATTAATGATTATGAAAATATAATAACTAATAAGCAGCTACCATCCGTTTTCCTTTTTTTATTGGGTTCAGTGATTTTTAATTGGACTGCATAGTTTTGGGTAATTACACTTTGCACTGCACCCTTGAATTATGTGGTTTGGCACTTTGCACCCCCTCAATTCAATAAATGGCTGAATGCACCCTCCAATTATATTTTTTTTTGCACTTTGCACCCCCTCAATTCAATAAATGTCAGAATGCACCCTCCAATTACATTTTCTTTGGCACTTTGCCCTCTAAATTAAATAAATGGTTTTTAAATTTCTGAAATATATTTTTATTAATGTGTGTGTCAGTGTTAGTGTTACTTTTAGTATCAATATTAGTTTTAATATTAGTATCAATATTAGTATCTGTATTACTTACAGGTGAAAGTCGGATGGATCGGATCGGAATTAGCCTTTTCGGAAAATTTTCAAACAAAATTCGAAAGTACAAAATCAATTCCAATTCTAATTCCAAAAATTTTGGAATCTAGGAATTCATTCTAATTCCAAAAGGCCCGAAAATTTCGGAATTTCGGAAAAAAATCGGAAATCACATAAGCGTCAAAATTTCAAAACTTAGCGGAAAATTTCTAAAATGTTCATATCTTTCCAAAAATAAGAACATCCACGTCAATAAAAGTAAAACTAATAACTAATAAATTTCAGTTCAAAAAATAAATAAAAATAAACACAACATAATATCTAATAAAACTTCTAACAACTATTCATTATGTACAAAATCCTAAAACAAAACCTATAGGTGTATTTTTCGGAAAAATAAGTATTATATAATATTTATTATTTATAGGTGTATTTTTCGGAAAAAAATTTGGAAATTTCTGATTTAATTTTGGAAAGTAAATCAGATCGGTAATCGGAAATTCCAAATTTATTTTATATAATTCGAATTTCAATCCAAAAATACCGTAAAATTTTGAAAATCGAAATTTCAGAAGTCGGAATAAAAAAAGTTGTTCCAAAATGGGAACCGGCGGGCATTGGACTTGGGTGTGAGATAGTGTCTTACACGCCCAACATGGGCGTTCAAAGCATTCTCCCTAGGGGTGGAAATCGGACGGATCGGATCGGATTTGGGTGTTTCGGAAAATTTCCGATTTTTTTCGGAACTCTAAAACGACTTCCGATTCTGATTCCGATTTTTTCGGAATTCAAAAAGTGATTCCGATTCCGATTTTTTCGGGATTTTCGGAAAATCGGAATTTTTCGGAAATATTCATTTTCGGAATTTTCGGAAATTTTCGGAAATATTTCGGAAATTTTCGGAAATTTTTCGGAAATTTTCGGAATTTTTCGGAAATTTTCGGAAATTTTCAATTAAATTAGATTTATTCTAAAAATACCCGATAGAGAGAGCGGCTTTGCTGGTGGTCGTCGGAGAGCCGGGAGGCCTGGTTGCGATGGTGGTGGTTGGAGAATCGGGAGGCGCAAGTGGTGGTGGTCGTCGGAGAATTGGGAGGCGCTGCTGGTGGTGGTGGTCGTCGGAGAGCCGAGATGCGCTAGTGGTGGTGGTCGTCGGAGAACCGAGAGGCAGTGGTGGTGGTGGTCGTCGGAGAAGGCGCTGGTGGTGGTGGGGGAGAAAGAACGGTCGGATTGCTGAGAGAGAGAGTCGGGAAATTAGGGTTTTGAAGTAATTTTAATAAATGTTGAGTTTTTGACTTTTGTATGTTTTAGAAAATTAAAAAATAATATATATATATATATATATATATATATATATATATATATATATATATATATATATATATATATATATATATATATATATATATATATATAATAATTGTAAAAAAAATATTAGTAATATACTATTAATTAGTACATGCGGATAGATATATACATATATTATATATTATATATAGTAATAAATATTAATATTATAATTGAAAAAATCGGAAAAAATCGGAAATAATCGGAATAATTTCGGATCGGAAATCGGAAATTCCGAAATTCTGTAATGTATTTCCGATTCCGATCCGATTTTTTTCGGAATTTTCGGAAATCGGAATTTCGGAATTCGGAATTGAAAAAGTCGTTCCAAAATCGGAATATTTCGGATCGGATTCGGCGGAAATCGGAATTTTCGTTCCAATTTCCACCCCTAATTCTCCCTCATTCTTTTTTTTGTTTGATCTTTTTTTTTCTTTGGTTATTAGTTTAAGTATTTATTCAAGAAGTTCTGTAGCACGGACACGGTAATATGGAGAAATGGGAAAAGTGACACGGGCAAACGGCATATCCAAAAAGAGCTTATTTTACATACCCTCAGCTACCAAATAAACTAGGGATAAACCCAAGCCAAAATCATCCTCTGACATACCCTTGGAGAAGCGAAAGTACTGTACTAGCCTTATGTGCAATTTTCGGCCAAACTGCATTCAGCATTTCTGGTCCTGCATTTAGCGTTTTCGCTTATTATTTTTTTCTCTTTTTTTATTTTTTTTATAAACCCGTTTTTTTAATTTACATGTATTTTTATTAATTTTTTTTTTATTTTATAAAAATAAAAAGTGATTTTTTTTTTTTTAATTTTTGTTTTTGAAAAATCAATATGTTTAGTGTACTGATAATAACAACATGTACCGGTACTAAACTATAGTAAGTCGTAGTTATGTGCTTTTTTTTTACCCCATATTTTTATTCGATCGATTATGTATACACATGAATACTGGCTTATACAAAAGAAATTCATAAACCCCAACAACAAAAATTTATAAATTTCAATATTTAAATTATAAATCACCTCAAAACCAATAAAATACAAATCCATAATACACAAATATATGCATATGTAACTACATGTTACTATATGTAACTAGTAATGTATAATTATATATAGTAATGCACAGTAATGTATATAGTCTCTTGAACATTGCAACTTGAAGCAGAAACAAACTCTTTCATTTCGTGTACTACAACACGAAATATGTCTTAATATCATTTTGTTGTTTGTTTCGTACGTTTGGGTACGAAATGTTACCATTAATTACGTTTTATGATAATTTCGTGCTAAAACCGATGAAATTAAAGCTACTATTTCGTAAGATTTTACACGAAATTGTACCTCCAATTTCGTGTAATGTCATACGAAATCCCTTAAATATTGTCTTTTTGAAATATTTATGCAGGAACTAAGAGAACAATCTCACGATCATATAATCAAGCCGCGCGGAATATCTTGAACCCACCTGAAGTGTCGGACGCAGCGATCAGGCATGTACGGCTCTACGACCCACATGTACTGGATCGTGCCATGATATAACGTACGAGGGATACTCTCGTGTATATCCCGACCATACGGTAGCCACTCGACCTAAACATAAAAGAAATATAAATACATTTTTAAAAATTCATATGTAAAAAAAATATAAATACATAAATCGAAAAATTCATATTTAAGAAATTGTACATACATAAATCGAAAAATTCATATTTAAAAGATATATAAATACATAAATCCAAAAATTTTAGATTTTAAAAAATATATAAATACATAAATCAAAAAACATAAATGCATAAAAAACTTACATCATCCGTCGTCATATTGTCGAGTAAATCTCGAACATGCTCGACCGTGCCTGCTTTTGGCGGCGCGTTCCACCTCTTGCATCGAGGTTGAAAGTCGCTGTACCGCCCGCTCTCCTCCTGTGGCTGGAATCTCGGGAAGTACTCGTATATCCAGCACTGCAATATTTTATTTACAGATATTTAGTTAAATAAACAATAGAAAAGACATTAATTTAAAAACATTATGAAAAAAATAAGTACAAAAAATATATTAATTTACCTGAAGAAAGGTGGTGCAACCCGCCAAGCTCCTCGACTGCATATATCCAACTCCCTGTATATGGCAAAATAGGCCGAACCCCACGATTACGTGCCGACCTGACCAAGTACAACATCCTCGAGTACGTGCATATACCACGGCTTCACCCGATCATACGTCTCGTCAGGGAATAAAATCGATTCGAGAAGAAATACTAGATATATCTGAACTCGGCGTCTCATGGGCTTGTCGGGCATCAACAACTGTGCCTGTATCATCCTCCATGTGGGCCACCCAAGCTTCCATGCCTCGTCAATCTCTTCAAAATCCAGGTTCATAATCTCGGACAATAAATGCACGCAGTTTGTCCGCTCGATGCTCTTGTCGTACCTAGGTGCGACCACCCGTCCCTCCACCAAGGCACCAAGTATCATCTAGATATTGCAGAGAGTGATAATCATCTCTCTCCACGGCATGTGAAAGTTGTTCGTCTCCAGCTGCCACCGCTCCACGAACGCAAACAACAATATGCGTGGCAAGAAAGAACGGGCTAGGGGGTACAAACCGGTCATCCGCAGAATGAATCTTCAATCGTCCAACCAGACATTCCTGCAATCATTAATTTAGAAGACATATTAGTTAATTAACCATTAAAATATTTTAATATAAAATACAAAAATTATAATATTAAAACTAAAACAAGTTATTAACTTACTTCTCCCCTCCAAATATATGCCGCAACGTGCGACTTGAAACTCGGAATCAAAACGGATAACACGACCACTGGGAAATGGATCATCTAGCACATACGGATTGTCAAGACTATGACTTCGACCGCCACGACCTCCACGGCCCCGTGCTCGACCTCCACGAGCTACACACCTCAGTCTCATGAACGGGGTCCACCGCATCCTCATCCTCCTCCATAGCATGGGAAGGCCCGACATCGGCATGTGCAACTTACGATCTGACTTCACCAGCTCTCTCAGCCTCTCGCCTACGTCGTGTAGACATAATCATGCGCTCGCGCTCTTGATGTTCGGCCTCACCACGAACTGCTCGCATAATTGCCTTTGACTTGCCTTTGCCTGCCATGTTTTAAATAAGATACTAAGAACGTCAGTCTAAATAATAATAAATAAAACAAATTAAAAAAAAACACTTAAACTTTGCTCCAATTTCATGGAAAAAGAAACGAAATTTATGCTTACATTTCGTAACATATCTCACGAAATAGAAGCATAAATTTCGTGTCTTTTTCCACGAAATTGGAGCAAAATGCAAAAAACACACAAGTTTCGTGCAAAATACAAACATAAAGAAAAACTTAAATTTCGTAAGTTTTCTCACGAAATTTAATCTTTAGTTTCGTAGTATTACACACGAAACGTAGAAGAAATAAAAGATTGTCATAATTTCGTGAAAAAAAATGAAATTAGCTCTATAATTTCATGATTTTTTTCACGAAACAGATATTTTTTCCCGATAAGTTTCGAACTAAAGAAAACGTACCGATTTTCGATGAAATTTGTTTATATACAACTATAAAACATTGGATTGACGAAATGGAGTCCGAGTTTTACCTTAAATCGTTGTCGGATTGCTCGTTTATCCGCGGGAATCCGAAGGGTGTTGGAGAGGGCTTAAGAGGATTTTGAATTTTTTGGAGAAAAAATACAAATGAATCAAAAGTGCACTGCAAGCCGGTAAAAATTGTACCATGAATAGCATTTCAGATAAACAAATATATGTTTTTATTTAGGGCAAATGGCGAAGAAGGACATGACAATGGACTTAAATGCACATTGGTCCAAAAAAAAGCAGTCTTTCAAATAAACTCATCCCCATGTCTTTAGTCTAAAATACCCTCTATAATATAATTTCTATCAGTTCCATCTAGGGCTGAAAGTCGGAAGGATCGGATCGGAATTAGCCTTTTCGGAATATTTCCAAAAAATTTCGGAAGTACAAAATCAATTCCAATTCCAATTCCAAAATTTTCGGAATCTAAAAATTCATTCCAATTCCAAAAGGCCCGGAAATTTCGGAATTTCGGAAAATTTTCGGAAATGACATAAGTATTAAAATTTCGAAACTTCGCTGAAAATTTCATAATTTGCTAAAAATAAAAATTATGAGTTGTGAATTGTGATTTTTGACTTATGGCAGAAATTATGACTCTTTGACTTTGCACAAGAAATAATAAACGTAAAACTAGGGTTTAACATAAAATAAACTAGGGCTTTTTTAGGTGACATGGCCCATAAAGAATAAATACAACTAAATAATTTAAAATAAGTATAATATATATATATATATATATATATATATATATATATATATATATATATATATATATATATATATATATATATATATATATATATATATATATATATAACTTAACGATGTATTTTTTCGGAAAAAAATCGAATTTTTTTCGGAATTAATTTTGGAAATAATCGGATCAGAAATCGGAAATTCCAATTTTTTTTTATATAATTCCAATTCCAATCCAAAAAAATCGGAAAAAATCGGAAATCGGAATTTCGGAAATCGGAATGAAAAAAGTTGTTCCAAAATCGGAACTTTTCGGATCGGAACCGGCGGAAATCGGAATTTCCGTTCCAACTTGCACCCCTAGTTCCATCTATTATACTCTAACCTCCTCAATATTACACATTGACCCCGAATTTAAACAAATATATCACATTAATCCCCATTTTAATAATTTTTTGAAAAAATATATTTTCTTAGAAAATAAGTTTTTTTCTAAATTTATTTTTTCGGGCCAGATTCCTGTGTTGACCAGGCGGTTCTCCGGCGTTGACTTATTATTATTAGCATTATTTGTTTTTGTCTGTAATTTTTTTCCGGCCGGTCAACCATTGTTGACCGCCGGTCTCCGGCGTTGCCTTTTGTTTTTTCAAATTTTTCTTTGAAAAAAAATATTTTAATTAATATTACTGTATTGTCTGCTAAATTACTGTCTCAGACAACAATATTACTGTTTGTGACACTAATATTACGAATATTATTTTCCTGAATAATAATATTACTGATATTACTGTCCCGGATAGTAATATTACTAATACTACCGTCTCGAACAGTAATATGATTGCATGAAACACTAATATTACAGTTGGAGACAGTAATATTACGGTCGAAGACAGGAAAATTGCAGGCCAAGACGATAAAATTAATTAATACATTAAAATTAGTGTCTCAGACAGTTAAATTACTGTTGGACACAGTAATTTAGCAGACAAGACAATAATATTAATTAAAATAATTTTTTTTTAAGAAAAAATAGAATTTCAGAAAAAAAAAAAAAAAAAGTAAATTAACAGTTAAATTACTGTTGGAGACAGTAATTTAGTAGCCAAGACAGTAATACTGATTAACATAATTTTTTTTAAGAAAAAAAAAGTCGATTAACATTTAAATTACTGTCCCCGACAGTTAAATAACTGCTGGAGACAGTAATTTAGCAGCGAAGACAGTAATATTAATTTAAAAAAAATGAAAGAAAATCAACGCGGGAGACCCTGCGGTCAACGGTGGTTGACCTTCCGGCAAAAAAATGAAAATAAAGAAAGTTTTCAAAAAAAAAAAAAACGTCAACGAGGGAGACCAGCAGTCTCCCATGGTGGCGGGTCAAAATTGGTGTCAAAATTGAAATTATGGTCAAAATTGGTTAATTGGTGAAATTGGGCTAAATTGGGATGTAAATCGTGAAATTTGAGTTGAATTGGGTTTCAATGAGTTGGGGGTAATTTTGGTATATATAAAAGGTTTTCCTTGTTTGCAAACAAGTTTGAATGAGCTAGAAATATTTGAAAGACAAAAAAGTTAGATGTCCCTTTTTTAATTAAGTGCCCTTGTCGTGGGCGTCTTTGCCATTAACCGTTTTATTTATTAATAAATTCTTTTTATATATCTTATACAAACATATTCAAAATAAATTTTACAATCACCTATCAACTGCAATTGATCATTAAACCGTGTAAATAATTAGGGAAACAACAAAAATATTTTAAAATTTGCTATTCAGACATGTTTCTAACTTTCTAGAAATTGCAAAATGGCCCATAAGGTGCCCGACAAGTGTCCGAGTGTCCGACACGAAACGTGTCCGAAACGCGGAAACGTTAGGGAATTGAAGTTTCTGTGTTACATAGATAAGAAGAAATAACTAATTCAATAAGACATAAAATAAGGGTTTTTAAGATATAGGTCTCGGTAACCAAACTTATTAGAACTAAATAATAATTCAACTAACCATTTGTTTCACATCTTTATTAAATTTATTCAAAATTTGCCACACTCAAAAGAAGAAATCCGCATCAAGTAATATTCAAATTGCAATTATTATTTTTTATTTAGCATTTAATATCTTTAATTTTGCGTCTGACATTTTGTTAAAATTTTCTTTTTACGTAGAACACGTTTCTCTTTCTTATTTTAATTTTTCATTTTATTATTTTCTTGCACTATCATAAAGGGCATATATCTATATTTTTAATTTTTTTTCGACCATAGTCATGCATATATACACTCGTAGAAAAATGCATCCCCGTAGTCATTCGTAGTAACACAATTATAAAATTCTAGCCGCCATCCATCGGCAAACAGTCACAGTAATCCAAATTGGAACACTAGATATGCAACCATCGCCGCCATAGCCATTGCATCTCCCCATTGCCATACCACCTCCTACCGTAACCACCACCACCGCCCTAACCGCCTCCGTAACCACTCCCACTATAGTTGCAGTCACCCACGATAGACACCTTCATAACCACCCCCACCATATTCACGGCCACCGCAGCTGCCGCCACCCACCATAGCCGCATTCATAACCACCTGCACCATATCCCCGCTACACCCGGTGAAATACACCAGGTAATTATTAACTGTTGATATGGTGAAATAACTTTCTACTGAGCACACATACACATGGGTGTGGATGTGATTGTGTGCAGATCAACAGTCACTAATCACCCAAAAAAGTAATAAATAATTTACAAAGGGTCGAGGTTTGGTTGAAGATTAGTCTAAGGCTCCTTAAGTACTGACCTACGAAACACCCAACGCTAGTTTTATGTACCCAATTTTTTTAATTGGGTAACCTTTCTAATTATATTCCAATATCCGGTGTAAAGAAGACCAAAAAATAGTTAATAAACAATTAAAGAAGACTTAAGAAATATTAATAATCAAGCGACATACATAAATTAAACGTGTAACTATTAAAATTACAAGGGTATATTTACAAACATGCTATATAAACATATATAAATTTTTATTTATATATAGATTCTTTTTATATATTTTCATACAAACATATTCAAAATAAATTTTACTGTCAACTATCAATTTCAATGGATCATTAGACCGTGTAAATAATTAAGGAACCAACAAAAATATTTTAAAAGTTGTAATTCAAAGCATGTTTCTAACTTTTTAAAATTTACAAAATGACCCATAAGGTGTCTGGCAAATGTCCTCGAGTGTCCTACACGAAATATGTCCGAAACGCGGAGATGTTAGAAAATTGAAGTTTTTAAGCTACATAGATAAGAAGTATACTAACTATTTTCTTTCTTTTTTTTTTTTTGAGAAGAGTATACTAACTAATTCAATAAACCATAAAATAAGGGTTTTTAAGATATAGGTCCCGATGACAAAATTTATTAGAACTAAATCACAAGTCTAACTAAACATTTGTTTCACATATTTATTTTTGCCCTCCTCCACACACAAAAAGGGAAATTTTAGCATTTAACATGTTTAATTTTGCATCCAACATTATTTTAAATTTTTTTTACGTAGAACACGTTTCTCTTTTTTATTTTATTTTTTATTTTAGTTTTTTCTTGCAATATTATGAAGAGCATATATATTTTTATTAATGTGTGTGTCAGTGTTAGTGTTACTTTTAGTATCAATATTAGTTTTAATATTAGTATCAATATTAGTATCTGTATTACTTACAGGTGAAAGTCGGATGGATCGGATCGGAATTAGCCTTTTCGGAAAATTTTCAAACAAAATTCGAAAGTACAAAATCAATTCCAATTCTAATTCCAAAAATTTTGGAATCTAGGAATTCATTCTAATTCCAAAAGGCCCGAAAATTTCGGAATTTCGGAAAAAAATCGGAAATCACATAAGCGTCAAAATTTCAAAACTTAGCGGAAAATTTCTAAAATGTTCATATCTTTCCAAAAATAAGAACATCCACGTCAATAAAAGTAAAACTAATAACTAATAAATTTCAGTTCAAAAAATAAATAAAAATAAACACAACATAATATCTAATAAAACTTCTAACAACTATTCATTATGTACAAAATCCTAAAACAAAACCTATAGGTGTATTTTTCGGAAAAATAAGTATTATATAATATTTATAATTTATAGGTGTATTTTTCGGAAAAAAATTTGGAAATTTCTGATTTAATTTTGGAAAGTAAATCAGATCGGAAATCGGAAATTCCAAATTTATTTTATATAATTCGAATTTCAATCCAAAAATACCGTAAAATTTTGAAAATCGAAATTTCAGAAGTCGGAATAAAAAAAGTTGTTCCAAAATCGGAACCGGCGGGCATTGGACTTGGGTGTGAGATAGTGTCTTACAGGCCCAACATGGGCGTTCAAAGCATTCTCCCTCATTCTTTTTTTTTTTTTGATCTTTTTTTTTCTTTGGTTATTAGTTTAAGTATTTATTCAAGAAGTTCTGTAGCACGGACACGGTAATATGGAGAAATGGGAAAAGTGACACGGGCAAACGGCATATCCAAAAAGAGCTTATTTTACATACCCCCAGCTACCAAATAAACTAGGGATAAACCCAATCCAAAATCATCCTCTGACATACCCTTGGAGAAGCGAAAGTACTGTACTAGCCTTATGTGCAATTTTCGGCCAAACTGCATTCAGCATTTCTGGTCCTGCATTTAGCGTTTTCGGTTATTATTTTTTTCTCTTTTTTTATTTTTTTTATAAACCCGTTTTTTTAATTTATATGTATTTTTATTAAATTTTTTTTAATTTTATAAAAATAAAAAGTGATTTTTTTTTTTTTAAATTTTTGTTTTTGAAAAATCAATATGTTTAGTGTACTGATAATAACAACATGTACCGGTACTAAACTATAGTAAGTCGTAGTTATGTGCTTTTTTTTTACCCCATATTTTTATTCGATCGATTATGTATACACATGAATACTGGCTTATACAAAAGAAATTCATAAACCCCAACAACAAAAATTTATAAATTTCAATATTTAAATTATAAATCACCTCAAAACCAATAAAATACAAATCCATAATACACAAATATATGCATATGTAACTACATGTTACTATATGTAACTAGTAATGTATAATTATATATAGTAATGCACAGTAATGTATATAGTCTCTTGAACATTGCAACTTGAAGCAGAAATAAACTCTTTCATTTCGTGTACTACAACACGAAATATGTCTTAATATCATTTTGTTGTTTGTTTCGTACGTTTGGGTACGAAATGTTACCATTAATTACGTTTTATGATAATTTCGTGCTAAAACCGACGAAATTAAAGCTACTATTTCGTAAGATTTTACACGAAATTGTACCTCCAATTTCGTGTAATGTCATACGAAATCCCTTAAATATTGTCTTTTTGAAATATTTATGCAGGAACTAAGAGAACAATCTCACGATCATATAATCAAGCCACGCGGAATATCTTGAACCCACCTGAAGTGTCGGACGCAGCAATCAGGCATGTACGGCTCTACGACCCACATGTACTGGATCGTGCCATGATATAACGTACGAGGGATACTCTCGTGTATATCCCGACCATACGGTAGCCACTCGACCTAAACATAAAAGAAATATAAATACATTTTTAAAAATTCATATGTAAAAAAAATATAAATACATAAATCGAAAAATTCATATTTAAGAAAATGCACATACATAAATCGAAAAATTCATATTTAAAAGATATATAAATACATAAATCCAAAAATTTTAGATTTAAAAAAATATATAAATACATAAATCAAAAAACATAAATGCATAAAAAACTTACATCATCCGCCGTCATATTGTCGAGTAAATCTCGAACATGCTCGACCGTGCCTGCTTTTGGCGGCGCGTTCCACCTCTTGCATCGAGGTTGAAAGTCGCTGTACCGCCCGCTCTCCTCCAGTGGCTGGAATCTCGGGAAGTACTCGTATATCCAGCACTGCAATATTTAATTTAAAGATATTTAGTTAAATAAACAATAGAAAATACATTAATTTAAAAACATTATGAAAAATATAAGTACAAAAAATATATTAATTTACCTGAAGAAGGGTAGTGCAACCCGCCAAGCTCACCGACTGCATATACCCAACTCTCTGTATAAGTCGGCCAAACAGGCCGAACCCCACGATTACGTGCCGACCTGATCAAGTACAGCATCCTCGAGCATGTGCATATACCACGGCTTCACCCGATCATACGTCTCGTCAGGGAATAAAATCGATCCGAGAAGAAATACCAGATATATCTGAACTCGGCGTCTCATGGGTTTGTCGGGCATCAACAACTGTGTCTGCATCATCCTCCATGTGGGGCCCCATGCTTCCATGCCTCGTCAATCTCTTCAAAATCCAGGTTCATAATCTCGGACAATAAATGCACGCAGTTTGTCCGCTCGATGCTCTTGTCGTACCTAGGTGCGACCACCCGTCCCTCCACCTGGGCACCTAGTATCATCTGGATATTGCGGAGAGTGATATTCATCTCTCTCCATGGCATGTGAAAGTTGTTCGTCTCCGGCTGCCACCGCTGCACGAACGCAAACAACAATATGTGTGGCAAGAAAGAACGGGCTAGGGGGTACAAACCGGTCATCCGCAGAAAATGCTTGTATGCAGTGACATCTATGCCTAGAGGGGCCAATGAATCTTCAATTGTCCAACCGGATGTTCCTACAATCATTTATTTAGAAGACATATTAGTTAATTAACTATTAAAATATTTTAATATAAAATACAAAAATTATAATATCAATACTAAAACAAGTTATTAACTTACTTCTGCGCACCAAATGTATGCCGCTACGTGCAACTTGAAACTCGTAATCTAAGACGGATTATGCGGGCCACCGGGAAATGGACCATCACGGATTGACACGACTATGACTTCATCCACCATGACCTCCACGGCCCCGTGCTCGACCTCCACGAGCTACACACCTCAGTCTCGTGAGCGGGGTCCACCGCATCCTCATCTTCCTCCATAACATGGGAAGGCCCGACATTGGATGTGTAACTGACGATCTGACTTCACCAGCTCTCTCAGCCTCCCGCCTACGTCGTGTAGACATAATCATTCGCTCGCGCTCTTGATGCCCGGCCTCATCACGAACTGCTCGCATAATTGCCTTCGACTTACCTTTGCCTGCCATCTGTTAAATAAGATACTAAGCACGTCTGTTTAAATAATAATAAATAAAACAAATTAAAAAAAAAAAATACTTCAATTTTGCTCCAATTTCGTGAAAAAAGAAACGAAATTTATGCTTACATTTTGTAACTTATCTCACGAAATAGAAGCATTAATTTCGTGTCTTTTTCCACAAAATTGGAGCAAAATGCCTAAAACACACAAGTTTCGTGCATAATACAAACATAAAGAAAAACTTAAATTTCGTAAGTTTTCTCACAAAATTTAAGCTTTAGTTTCGTAGTATTACACACGAAACATAGAAGAAATAAAAGATAGTCATAATTTCGTGAAAAAAATTATGAAATTAGCTCTATAATTTCGTGATTTTTTTCACGAAACGCATATTTTTTTCCGATAAGTTTCGAACTAAAGAAAACGTACCGATTGGATTGACGAAATGCAGTCCGAGTTTTACCTTAAACCGTTGCCGGATTGCTCGTTTATCCGCGGAAATCCGATGGGTGTTGGAGAGGGTTTGAGAGGATTTTGAGTTTTTTGAAGAAAAGTTACAAATGAATCAAAAGTGCACTGCAAGGCGGTAAAAATTGCACCATGAATAGCATTTCAGATAAACAAATATATGTTTTTATTTTGGGCAAATGGCAAAGAGGGACATGACAAGGGACTTAAATGCACATTGGTCCACAAAAAAAAAAAAACAGTATTTCAAATAAACTCATCCCCATATCTTTAGTCTAACATACCCTCCATAGTATAGTTTCTATCAATTTCATCGATTATACTCTAACTTCCTCAATATTACACATTGACCACGGAGTTGAACAAATATATCACATTAACCCCCATTTTAATAATTTTTTGAAAAATATATTTTTTTTAGAAATTAATTTTTTTCTAAATTTATGTTTTCGGGCCAGATTCCAGTGTTGACCATGCAGTTCTCCGGCGTTGACTTATTATTATTATCATTAATTTTTTTTTGTCTGAAATTTTTTTCTGGCAAGTCAACCAACGTTAACCGCTGGTCTCCGGCGTTGCCTCTTTTTTTTATTTTTTTCTTACAAAAAAATATTTTAATTAATATTACTGTATTGGCTGCTAAATTACTGTTTTAGACACTAATATTATGAATATTATTTTCCCGAACAATAATATAACTGATATTACTGTCCCGAACAATAATATTACTAATACTACCATCTCGAACAGTAATATTATTGCATGAAACAATAATATTAGGGTTGGAGACAGTAATATTACGATCGAAGATAGCAAAATTGCAGGCCAAGACGATAAAATTAATTAATACATCAAAATTAGTGTCTCACAAGTTAAATTACTATTGGAGACATAAATTTAGCAGACAAGAGAGTAATATTAATTAAAATATTTTTTTTTAAAGAAAAAACAGAATTTCATAAAGAAAAAAAAGTAAATTAACAGTTAAATTACTGTTGGAGACAGTAATTTAGTAGCCAAGACAATAATACTGATTAAAATATTTTTTTTAAGCTTAATCGACTATTTAACATGTACGTAGTCGATTAAGCTTTATTTTTTAACCTTAATCGACTACCAGAGCATAGTCGATTAAGCTTAATCGACTATTGAACATGTACGTAGTCGATTAAGGTTCCAGCATGCGCGAATTTTTCTATTCGTGCCTTACTCTGCATGAGCTACCAAAAAACCCTAAATATGTCTCCCCACACCGTCGGAACACCACACCATCCCATAATCCTTGCAACTTCATCCCATTCCATCTCACACCTTGCGACTTCATCCCATCCACAATCCTTTAACCCAAACAAACCATTTTTCCTTCTCCAACTAGATTTAGATTGAAACCAAAACCAAAATACAGATCTAGATTGAAACCAACTAGATCGGAGAAATACATTTATAGCTACTCAAAAGACATGGTTTTCCGGCGTCAATGACTTTAGACATGGTCTTCACTCTCCGTCGACGCTGCCATCGTCTCCGCCTCCGTCGCCGCTGTTATCGTCTCCGTCTCCGCCGCCGCTTCCATGGTCTTCACGTCTCCGTTGCCGATGACTTGAAATATGGTCATCCCCTGCCGCTGGTGTTTCTGTGAGTGAAGAGAATGGAAGAGAGAATGAAGAACGATGGAAATTAGGGCTGGGGTATGTATTGGCTTTATAAGGGTAGTTTGGAGATTATTAAAAAAATCATTTTGCTAGAAATATACCTAACGGGGTTTTTCTCTAATTATTTTTGTGAGAGGGTTTTCTTTAACTGTTTCCGAAATTGGGTGTTCTTGCTAATTTTTCCTAATGAAAGCCTGTTTTATTCCATTTATGATCTCATATTTATATAGAATATAATGAAGAAACTATGAATAAACTAGCTACTAATACTCCTTACATATATGAGATTTACATACAACAAATATGCTAAAGAATAGGTAAAAGATTGACATAAAATAACAGAAACCAGAAATCTTGGCAAGAGGTTAAGATGTGACAGAGTTGTAATACACTCCCTCCTCAAGTTAGGTGTTGAGAAACGACTCCTAACTTGGACAAATTATGATGAAATGCAGGCGTTGGAAGAGCTTTCACTACTGATCAGCAGCATGTATATGAGTGACCGTAATATGTTGTTTCGTAAATTGATCTCTGACAAAATGAAAATCAACTTCGATGTGTTTCATTTTGCTATGCAAGACTGGATTTTGACAATGGTATTTGGCTCCAATATTATCACATATATAAGATATTCGGCGGGCGGTCGAGAGTACGGCACTTGAAGTTCATTCAGCAAGTTCGTGACCTAATTTGTTTTGGAGATAGCACTTGCAACGGCCATGTACTCAGCTTCGGTGGACGACCTAGCAACGATTTTTGGTTTCTTTGGCGACAAACTGATTGGATTTGATCCAAAGTAGAGGAGAAATCCGGTTGTGGAAGTTCGGTCATTTGGATTGACAGCCCAATCAGCATCGGAGTACACGTACAAATAAAGAATCAGTTTTGTTGGTTATTTTGAGACCAAAATCCGTTGTTTGTTTCAAGTATGTTGGCCGAAAACCTACACGCAAGTGCAAGTATCGTACAAGTAATAAAGTGGACAATTAAGTCCGGATATCGATCCCACAGAGAATATTTAATTATCTAATCCTAGACGCTAAATTCTACCAATTATTTTTAAGCTCACCTTACACAGTCGAATTTGGAAAGAATTAACTAGATTAAAATAAATTAAAAAGCAAATTAAAACGACAAAGCAAGAAAGCAAATTAAACACAAAGATTTATCAGAGTAAACAAGCCTAAGATTTTCTTCCCCATATGTGATTATTATTCCCCCAATTCCTTCAATTATGCAAGCAATTAACCCGGATTATTAACCTGAGATGCTAAAATAATTATAAACCGCTTCCGCGTGTATTACGATTGTAATACTGTAGATTCAATAACTATATTCCTATGCAATTAATTCTAGAACACAGCATTAAGCACAAATCTCAATAATGGCTACCTAATATATTAACTATATTCCTATGTTAATACCACAAAGGCTCTTCTACCACAGTTCTAATTATTAATCCGATCTTCCGATTCATGCGATTAACAATAACATAAAAGCACATAAGGTGATCAAGTTCATGCACTTAATAAAACAAGTAGAAGAAATAATCCGGAATTAAAACTTACATAAAATCATAGAAAAGGGTTCATAAATCCCACATAGGATTCAAAATAAAATCTTAGAAATAAAAACTTAGCTACTCGTGATTCTTATGACAAAGAAAATAAAATAAATTAAATAAAAAAAACTATGCTTGAGTCTTTATTGATCTTCATTCCTCGCGTTTTGTGGTGTATAATTTCTTCCTTATGATGTAGGGACTTGTTGCTTTTATAGGCTTTTCTTGATAAGGAAGTAGTAGAAACCTAATAGGAATCAATTTCCGCCACTTTCCTCCATCATGATTTGTTCTTCGATTTTCGCCATGTTGGAGTCCGAATTTTAGAATGTTGTGTAAATAAGAATTGTAGCCCTTGAAATTAGTTTTCCAATGCCGCCAAAATCAGCTGATTTGGAGTTCGTATGAGAGAGATATGCTCGAAATGGTGGACACTGCGAAAGCTGTGGCGAGATTCCTTCTTCCAATTCGATTTGTTTCCTTATTTGCAACTTTTTCTTTCTTTTTGATATTTTTTCCTTCATGGACACCTAATTCTCGTTTTTACATATAAAACACAAAATCAATCAATTAAAAGAACAAATATAATTAAATCTAAACAAAAGATCCACGTAAAGTAAACGTATTGAGCGTAAAATTTACACTCAACACACCCCCAAACTTGAACTTTTGCTTGTCCTCAAGCAAAATGTAATCGTAAGCAAATAACTCAGCTACCTCATCTCTTCACATAGATTAATGACCAACTTCACGTTTTCAGAACTTGTAATTATAATGAAAATTCTTAGGCATTCGCAAGCTCAAAATTCAAAAGCACTTAGTCACTTACCATAGCCAAAAACCACAAATCATGCAATTGCTTCAACCATCCAATATTTGTAAATTAAAGATAGAAAAAATTTATGCTTACATGCATATGTTTGACTCTAAATACTCACCAAATTATTCTACTCTACTAATATCGAACATTAAGCTATTGGGATCATTGGGACTTTGTGGCTTCCAATTGTTATGCTCTTTGGTTCGAGGTAGGAAATATGGGTATATGTGGCTATTATTCTTGAATTGGGGTGATTACGCCAAAATTTGAAAGATAGGCGTTTGAAACAATGAATTCACCTCTAAGGACTTTAATAAACTCGATTATCAAAAGTTCAAAAGTCTCCACTTTTGCTTTTGAGGCAATGGATCGAGCTTTCAAAAATAATTTCAACAACTAGTCATTTCTTCTCCCTTCTAGTCTCTTCTTATTCTTCTCTTTTTTTTTTAATATATATATATATATATATATATATATATATATATATATAGAAGCATATATATTTATCTCTTTTTTTTTTTAAGAAGAGAGACCTTATAAAAAATTTCGACCTAACTCCAAGGGGTAATTTTTCAAAAATCTCCACTTTTCTACCTTATACAAATTGGCTAAAAGAAAGAACACCTTTTCTCCGAGGCTCAAATCAAGGTTCTAAGGATAATTTCGATAAAAAGGTCGGCTTGAAAGGCTCAAACGGTTCAAAGAAGGCCCAAATCATATCCCAAATCACTCACTACTCAATACTTCGTATCATAAATTTCCTAAGTTGAGTTTTAAAACCGAACATAGCATGATCTCGCACAAATTAATTCCAAATTTAAAATACAAAACATTCAACCAAAGCAATGCACAAAGTGTGATTCCTAGCAATAATTCGTTTCTAAGTTCCGTTGAATCGAAAGCTAAACAAACATCTAATCCTTATCACACAAAACAAGCAATTTCATCATCAAACATTGATCATCTCTCATCATCATAACTCATCGATGCGATCGACTCAAGCAATTTTTTTTTTAAAGAAAACAATAAATAAACGAAAAAGACTAAAAAGAAAAAAAAATCCTAAAGCATGCAATCTAAAACATATAAAGCACATAAAAAGTGTTTTTCCACCCCCAAACTTAAAATTTACATTTTTTTCAATGTAATTAAAACGAAGTTTAAGGATAGAATACACCTTGATTAGTCGAAACGTCCTCCACGTGTTGCACCCCTCCATCTCTCTTCCTCTTTGAAGCAAACACCTTTTTTTTTTTTTTCAGGGGTGTTCCGGACGGTCGTCCCACATTTTGCACTGTTTTTGGGACGACCGTCCCACAAACAGTAGGTTCACAACTCGTCGTAACTTCTCCGGACGGCCGTCTAGGGTTTTGGCTTGATTTTCGGACGGCTGTCTGGGCTTTTTGTGTCCGTTTTTCGACCTAAAAATTCAAACATGATTAAATTATTAGATTGCACGCTTATATGTATATTCTAAGAAAATTAAAAACAACTAAAAATACGAAAAAATATGAGACAAAAAAAAAACCGATAAATGCTCGGGTTGCCTCCCGAGAAGCGCTAAATTTTAAGTCTTCAGCCGGACTTTGCTTCTTGAAATTGTCATGTCGAATCCAAAGACTTGTAGATTGCGCATCCATCCATGAGCTTTGTCACTTCAATTGCAACCGATACAGGGATAGGATTGCAATATGTCAGGGTCCACTTTAGAGTGTAATCTTTCTTAGTTGTAATCAATCGGTACGAAGCCAAGATGGGATCTTCATCACCCGCTCCCTCAAATTGGTACACAAAAACCTCACGTCCGCGTATAACCTCCACTTCAAACACATTCGTCTTCTCATCAACCTCTATTGATGTCTTTAAAGCCACGTCATGAACAACAATAATATCCTCAATTTGAATATTTGCACTAACCACATCCATCTCCTTCTTCTCTTGTTCCGGGACATCTTTGGAGTTTAGCTCGATTGCAGTGTCAGATTCATCATCCTTAAGCGTCTTCATAATTTCTTTTTCCCTCTCATCGACACTATTTTCTAGGTCTAAAGGATTTTTCTCACTACAAATTTCAAACGGATTTTCTTTGTTGCAACCATTCTCGATATCGTCTGAAATATTTTCAAGAGACCTTTGGCGCTTGAATTCTTCCAACTGTAACTCCAGTCTTCGGATAGATGCTTGAGTGGATTTCATAAACTCTTCAAGGACGGAGTTCAAATAACACTCCTGAACAGTGGGTTCTCGTGGCGTGTTGGTGTATGTGTTCCAATAACCGCCGTTGGTGTTATCTATGAAATTATTCGCTTTCGGTGCATACCAACATTGGTTAGTGTAATGATCTCCACCACATATTGAACAAAGTGACGGCATATCATAGGTATTTTGGAGGTATTCGCCAGACGGAAGCCATTTGTATCTCGTTTGAGGTGCGCGAAAATTGTAACCTGACATGTAACCAAAGAAAAAAAAAATATATATATATATATATTAAAAAAATTAATTTGGGTGAATCGTGAAAATTGTTCAAATTTAGAGCTAGAATAAAATAAATAATTAAAATATTCCCCGGCAACGGCGCCAAAAATTTGTTGGCCGAAAACCTACACGCAAGTGCACGTATCGTACAAGTAATAAAGTGGACAATTAAGTCCGGATATCGATCACACAGAGAATATTTAATTATCTAATCCTAGACGCTAAATTCTACCAATTATTTTCAAGCACACCTTACATAGTCGAATTTGGAAAGAATTAACTAGATTAAAATAAATTAAAAAGAAAATTAAAACGACAAAGCAAGAAAGCAAATTAAACACAAAGATTTATCAGAGTAAACAAGCCTAGGATTTTATTCTTCCCCCTATGTGATTATCATTCCCCCAATTCCTTCAATTATGCAAGCAATTAACCCGGATTATTAACCTGAGATGCTAAAATAATCATAAACCGCTTCCGCGTGTATTACGATTCTAATACTGTAGATTCAATTACTATATTCCTATGCAATTAATTCTAGAACACAGCATTAAGCACAAATCTCAATAATGGCTATCTAAGAGATTAACTATATTCCTATGTTAATACCACAAAGGCTCTTCTACCACAGTTCTAATTATTAATCCGATCTTCCGATTCATGCGATTAACAATAACATAAAAGCACATAAGGTGATCAAGTTCATGCACTTAATAAAACAAGTAGAAGAAATAATCCGGAATTAAAACTTGCATAAAATCATAGATAAGGGTTCATAAATCCCACATAGGGTTCAAAATAAAATCTTAGAAATAAAAACTTAGCTACTCGTGATTCTTATGACAAAGAAAATAAAATAAATTAAATAAGAACAACTATGCTTGAGTCTTTATTGATCTTCATTCCTCGCATTTTGTGGTGTATAATTCCGTCCTTATGATGTAGGGACTTGTTGCTTTTATAGGCTTTTCCTGATAAGGAAGTAGTAGAAACCTAATAGGAATCAATTTCCGCCACTTTCCTCCATCAGGATTTGTTCTTCGAGTTTCGCCATGTTGGAGTCCGAATTTTAGAATGTTGCGTAAATAAGAATTGTAGCCCTTGAAATGAGTTTTCCAATGCCGCCAAAATCAGCTGATTTGGAGTTCGTATGAGAGAGATATGCTCGAAATGGTGGACACTGCCAAAGCTGTGGCGAGATTCCTTCTTCCAATTCGATTTATTTCCTTATTTGCAACTTTTTCTTTCTTTTTTATCTTTTTTCCTTCATGGACACCTAATTCTCGTTTTCACATATAAAACACAAAATCAATCAATTAAAAGCACAAATATAATTAAATCTAAACAAAAGATCCACGTAAAGTAAACGTATTGAACGTAAAATTTACACTCAACAAAGTACCAGATCGAGCACTCGCTTGATTGCTTATCAATGAATGCATAAGTTGAGATAATTTATTAACAGAGTAGGAAATGTCCGGACGTGTAAACGATTAATATTGCAACTTTCCTATAACATTCCGGTACTCCGTTGCATCAGTCAAGTTGGCACCATCATTAGTGACGAGAATCTTACTAGAGCTCATTGGAGTGAGAACATCTTTACTATCTTGCATGGTACAAGCATGAAGAATATCTAAGATATACTTGGATTGAGACAAAAAGTATGCCACGAGGTAGTTGGATGACCTCAATTCCCATGAAATAGTTTTAAGGACCCAAGATCTTTGAGAGAAAATCTTTAGGAAAGAGTAGAGATGATAGTCTCTATGAGGGGTTTACTTCCTCCAATAATTATAATGTCGTCAACATGTCAACATGAACAAGCAAATAAATAGAGACACCGAGATTGTGAAAGATGGAGAGAGATGGGTCGGATTTAGACTGATTGAATCCTTCTTGCAATAGAAAGATCGTCAACTCAGTATACCAAGCTCGTGGAGCTTGTTTAAGTCCGTAAATTGCGTTATTGAGCCGACATACGTGGTTGGGCAAGTCTTGATGTTTAAATCTAGGGGGTTGTTGCATAAGAACTTCCTCGTCCAAGTGATTATTTATGTCTAATTGCATAGGGAGCAATTCTTTTGGACTGCAATAGACAATACAATGCCAACTGTTGTAGACATAATGACAGGACTGAACGTAAAGTCGTAATCTATACCGGTGCGTTGAGTGAAACATTGGGCTACAAGATGAACTTTATAACGATCTATGGCGCGTTGCAGGATCTTAAACCCGGAACCGACCCGTTTGGGGTGGGTTTGAGTAAGTTAAACAGTTTTGGGTCGGGTAATGGGTTTAAGTTTCTAGAACAGATGGTTCAGGGTCGGGTTACGAGTCTTAATGGAACCGACCCAGAACCAATCCGTTTGCGGTGGATCTGGGTAAGTTAAATGGTTTTGGGTCGAGTAATGGATTTAAGTTTCTAGAACCGGATGGTTCTGGGTCGGGTTACGAGTCTTAATGGAACCGACCCAGAACTGATCCGTTATTTAATAGTTAATCTAAGTTGTGCAAATTAATTTAGGATTTCATTCATTAAACTTCCAACTCTCATCGTGTCTATTCTCATTTGCCAAATTTTCACCGTTTCACTCGTTTAAATCTTGTTTCTCGTAAGTAACATCTATCAAACTAGTCGACCACCGTTTGCCGTCTTGCCTTTTGAACTTTTTTTATTGTAAAAGTTAAATATAATTAATTATATAATTTTATTATTCACTTTATATCATTTCTACAATTTTTTAAAATATTGTATTTTAATTTTGAGATTTTTTATTAAAATATACAACATAACCGACCCCTCTAAGCTAAAATGGGTTGGGGTCGGTGTGAATTTATATATTTTTATTGGGGTCCCTTGGGACCAATTCCCATGTTTGATTCCTCTAAAGCATCATATTCTTCTTTCGTATCAGCTCTCCAAAGAGGACAGAGTGAGCAGCCTGCTTGAAGGTGTTGGGAGGGGTGGCAGGTGGAGAGATGTGAGCTAAATAAAAAGTTAATTGATTATGAATCCTCCCTCCAACTCCAATAGCTATGCTAAAATTTGCAATTTCTTATCAAATTATATACAATGAACAGTGCTTTAGCACACCATTTTTAATGACTTACTCCAACTTATATTTTAATACACCACCTTTAACCCATCAAGTAACTTCAACAATAATTTTAGGGTAAATTACACGCACACCCCTCAGGTATGATGAAATAACCTTAAGGTCCCTGTGGTATCGGCAATTACCTTCACCCCTAAAACATAGTTAGAAACTCTAATGAGATAATGCATTGAATACATTATTCCGATAGGTTTCTAACGAACTATTAGTTTCAGGAAGTGGTAGAGACAACATAACGCTATGGGTGATTTAAGAAATGTTGGGGAGCCATGTCACCCCCTAACTCTATGTTTTCTCCACCACTTACTTAATGTAATAGTCCGTTAGAACTCTATTGAAACAACCTATCTAATGCATTATCCCATTAGGGCCCTTTTGCTTTGAATGAAATCCCAAATTACTCTCAAGCCCTTAGGAGGCAAATGTCTTTGTAGCAGGTTTAGTGATCAGATTAGTTGTTGGCGTTTGCGAGAATGACGGTGGAGGATTCGGGGAAGTTATTATCGCCGGAGTTTTATCCATTTTGGGTTGTGTTCCCGCAGCGCCAAAAGGTTTAATTTGTTTTATTTTTGTGCTTTATTTTTTGTAGTTAACTTGGCATAATCTTCAACTGGAAAAGATCTGGCATATGTCAATGAGGTGTAATTTTTTGCTTGGATTCTTGGTTTTGTGGTTTTTTATTTTTTTAATGAATTATGATTTATAATTTATGATTATGATGTTTCTTGAGTATTAATTATCTTTTCGCTTTTCAACTTCGTTTATGGTAAATTTTGTTGATTTTTGGGTTATTTTGGGATTTGAAGACAGCGTCTGAACTGATTAAGGCGAATGTGGATCAATATAGGCCGGTTATATTGGCTTCTTTGACTTTTTCCATGTTCATGCTTGGAACTGTAGCTCTTCAGTAGCTCTTTAGTTCACATGTTTGATTATATATAGATTGTTGTTCTTGATCCTAGTTTAACATCATCGACTTTATATTTTTGCACGACTAGCTGTTCTCGTATATGACGAATGTGGGCTGAACCGTTAAGAAATAATGATCATGTGTCAGGGGTTTAGCCCTGTTTTAAACTCATCAGCTACTCGACAACATTCAAACATTATTCTGCTCGTTTTTCCTCCATGGAGTTGTATGCTGCTGTGCACACTCGTAGAGAGAAAGAGCTTAAGTAAAAAAAAAAGACACAAGTTGGAGAAGAGCTCAAGTAAAAAAGACCAAAACCCGTTTCCTCCATTTTTTTGGGTGTATATAGAATTGCCATCACTTTAGGGGACTTCAATGAAAAGTCCACTTTTGTTATTGGAGGGTTGAAAACTAATATTACTTTTCTAAATTTGATGCAAAATTAAGGGAAAATTACAGTTTATGTCCCTAAACTTTACCACTAAAACGATTTATGTCCTCAAACATTTCAATCCACGAAATATGTCCTCAAACTTGCCACTTTTGATCACTTTATGTTCTGCCATTAACGTCGGCAGCTAACTTCGACGGAAATAGCACGTGTGGCTCACGTGACGTCTATGTGGCCGTTAAATATGACATGGAATAATATATTGAATATTAAATGTTGACGTGGCACAAGAATATACTAATTTCCTCTAACTCACTCTCCCAGATCCCAAATCCCAAATCACGTTTCATTCCCATTCCCAAATTTTCAATCCAATCTGCATTCTTGCTCGAACCCATACTAAAATCGAAGTCATAAACCCATAAAAAATCCAAACATTCTCACATTTGAAGAATTTTTCCCTTCTCAAAGAACAGCAGATTCACATGCAAACACATGCCTACAATCGAGAGGAAGAAGGTAAACACAACTCCTCTTCTGGTTCTGAAAAAGATTTTAGAGGAAGCTTTAATTCTTCTCCCAACCCCGTCTCTAGAATGTTGGGGTCGTGTGATTCTTCGCCTGCTGATGCTTGTGCCTCTTGTGGTCTCGATGAAGCGAGCACAAGGATGGTGAAGATGGCACAAATTCTACCCAACTCGGCAGTTTCCGAATCTGCCCAGAAGGTGTTCGACAAAATGTCTGAACCAATTCCGGAGAAAAAAAACATGCATCACCTGTCAAAGCTGCATATAATTCTTTTTTTGCCAAGAATAGAGTGCCCAAAAATGGATTCCAGCTCCCCAACTTCCCCAACAAAGTGGAAGAAGACATGATATTTCAGCCCGAAGATGAAAGTGAAATCGAGGAAACATTCGGCATTTGTTTATTGGGTTATTTTGCTGGTATAACACCACGAAAAATGGCCATGGATATTCTGTTATTTTCGAATTTCACCTCAATTGAATGATTCGAAATGGGGTTTTAGGGATTGGATTTACGGGTTCATTGGGGATATGGAGAATTAGGGATTTTAGAATAGAAATAGGGGAGGAGAATGACGTGTCGCTCCACATCACGTTTCGTCGACCAAGTAGGCACTGGGTATTGTACAGCTCGACATTTAACGGCCACATAGACGTCACGTGAGCCACGCGTGCTATTTCCGTCCAAGTTAGCTGCCGACATTAACGGCATAACATAAAGTGATCAAAAGTGGCAAGTTGGAGGACATATTTCATAGATTCAAATGTTTGAGGACATAAATCATTTTAATGGTAAAGTTTAGGGACATAAACTGTAATTTTCCCCAAAATTTCCTTTTGTTGGAATGGTTGCCTCTCACGAATGAAAATTATGTCACAATTTTCATTATATTTGCCCCCAAGTTAGAGTCTTTGACTTTGCCTTACCAACCACATCTACGAGGAACAACATATCATAGACGTCGGGTTGATTGAACATGAATTTGATATCGGAGAAAGAGATGAGGGGTGAAGATTGTCCCCATCGGGTGTGCCAATTTGTAAACCGTAAATTTTCGAGTATGCAAAATATAATAAAAATACAAGACAAGAAAATAGGGAACAAATAATTTATTAATCAAAACGATATGGATTACAATATCCGTAATTCCCCTGATTCTTCTCTCCTATTCTAATTTTGATTCAAGGGCTTAATAGCTTATTCTTGAATCGAACATATGATTTCCTATCACGAACACCTCGAATTCAAATATGTTATGAATTCGAGGCAGAGGCTCGAGACTTGGGCTTGAGAGCTCGATTTGCGTCTGTGTGAGTCTTGTTTTTTTGCATGCACCGAATGTCGCTTTTTATAGGCACGAGCTAGGGTTTTGACTTGTAGCATGGGCCGATGGACTTGGATACTTGCCATTTGATTTATTGGGCTAGATTCGAGCCCAATTAGATAATCCGTAAAATAAGAATTTATTACTTATTTAAGGATTAATCCATTTGTAAAGCCCAAATATGTTATGGACTTAGATTTGGGACCCAATTAATAACCGATTTATTTGTCGATTAATTGGTGAAATTTCGGTGTCAACAATGACCTTATGTTAACATCCAAGCGTCTGCATGAGAGCTTCAAAATCGCCAATATGTGGATGTTCTTTACCTTGAAGATTCCGAGTTCCGATTATGTTTTAGTCAACATTATGAGAATTTATTTTTTCTCTCTTATTTGTCCTTCTCAATCTTTTAAAGTGGGAGTATGGATGTTTTAAATTATAGCTGAAACCTAAGTTTTGGAATTTAACATTATTAAAATTTGATCCTTGCATATTCATATACTCTATGACGTTTCAGTTGTCATTTAGAATTTATTTCATTCATCATTTGTTTATCTCAACATATATGCATTGAAGATCTTATCCATTTTCTAATTGTCGGCCTTACTTTTCGAGTTCAATGTTTAAAGTTGGGTGATGAGTATTTGTTGAATACTTTGAATTTCAGAACTTGACACTCCAAGCATTATATTGTATATATGAATTGAAGACAAAATGTTTTCATTAATCACAAGTTGCCAGCCATTATAGTTTTATGTAAATTACAATATGCTTATTTAGTGTTGTTATTAACTGTACGTGAAAGCAGGGGCGGATCCACCTATGGTCTAGGGTGTGCAGTTGCACACCCTTGGGTCTGGACAAATATTACTATTATAGATAATTTGACATCAAAGGCTGTTGGTTGAGGTGGTAAAGATATTCTAACTCCACTAATAGGTCATGGGTTCGATTCCCCACTCTCTCAAAAATTGACTTCTTTTCAAATCTTAACATTTTCACATTTTTTTCTCTTTAAATATTCCACAATTCACCCAAAAATTTTAAATTGTAAATTTTTGGTCCACTAATTTTAACATTTTCACATTTTTTCTCTTTAAATATTTCCACAATTCACCCAAAATTTGTAAATTGTAAATTTTTAGTCCACTATTTTTATAAAGTGATATTTAAATTTTTTATTCTACAATTTTGAACCCCCTTGGCAAATATCCTGGATCCGCCACTGCGTGAAAGAATATAATATTTTACATATCTTGTCATCATACCAGTAGAAAAACATACATTCCATATCCTGGTACAAAAACATGTATGCAATAGAGGGTATTTTTGGTTTTTAACAAATTGGAAAAGGTAATAATTACATGTAAAACTTGTAAATAGTCTTTTAAACCTAAGAAGTGTTACGTAAGCACTAATTGATAGTCCACCTAGTTAGTCCTTGGAATATAAGATGACTTTGAAACTTTTCGAACTAATCCAAATAGTAAAATCATGGCTAATCAATATGGGGGAGATTTATCACATCTTGAAAAGCAAAAGGGCCCTTAGAGTTTCCAACTATGTTTCAGGGGAGTGAGTGTAATTGCTGATACCACAGGGACCTTAAAGTTATTCCAGCATACCTCAGGAGTGTACGTGTAAATTACCCATAATTATATAATAATAAAGAAATATTATATTTTATTATATCTGCACATAACAAGAAAACTTTTGGTGCATAGGGAGTTGATGTGTATTAAATCTTCCATATTTTTGTACTTTGTGTCAAAAACTAAATTTTAGCAGACGAGCTTGCTTGTCAAATTTAGAAAGCCAAATCCATATTTAGCTAGTGTGCTAATTTTTAGATTAGCTGTTGGAGGTCATTTTTTTATAAAAGTTGTAACATATCCTAAAATTTAACATATAGGGCCTATAGCACATCTGTTGGAGATGCTTACATGGGTTTAAATAGTCCAGCCTATTAATCGGTAAACTGAAATTACAGAAAGACCCTCATTATTGCAAAGTAAATTAAAAATGGATTTTCGCCGATCACTTTTTAATCGGTTAACTCATTGTTTATGTTTTCTGCCCGATATGCCTAATTGGGCCAACCCAATGGGCCTACAATTACTTTACCTACTGGGCTACGAGCCCAATATCGAAGACTAATATCACCGAGGCCCAAACACCTTCAAGTAAGGCTTGGGCCCAACAAAGCAAACCCAACCCAATAAACGACATATAAATAGAGGTTTTCCTCATTTTATTAAGGTACGTCCTATTAACTGAGCAATACTACAACTGTATTCTCTGGACTATTTTCTATGATCAGCACGTCTGACTTGAGCGTCGGAGGGGTTTCCGCCGGATCAACCCCCGGCTTAGTTCATGTGTTCTATGATCGCAGGTACCTCAGGATCATCAAGTTGTCAAGCTACTGATCTGCTTTGCTCTCCCAGCTCATTTTCTACACCACCCTAGGTGAGCTACATTTTAGCATCATCATTTTGGCGCCGTCTGTGGGAACGATGCAAACCAGATCACGTAGCCAACAAGATCCTCCTGAGGCGTCTGCTCGGAGAGAGAAGGACACAGCAAACGACCTCCCACCTCGTGGAGGCTCTGGCTTGCCACCTCCTCCACATCCCATGGATCCGCCTCGCGAGGTTCAGGTGATCCCCTTTGGGGACCAACCACTCGCCGATCCACCGCTCCCTGCTCCTCGAATGGTTCAAATAACCGAGGATGCGCTTCAACGCATGATAGTAGAAACTTCAACTCGCGCTGCCATAGAGGCCGTGACCCAATATATCGCCACGAAGGGAGCAAATGCTCCCAACGCGATATCAGCACCTGCTCCACATGTGGAGCCATCTATGGCACCACCGCCGTCGACCCCCTGGGGGCTTACATATGCCCCCAAAATATTTCGCTCGCCAAGGGTTATCGACTCCCTGGGGACTTACATCGCCCCCAAAATATTTCGCTCGCCAAGGGTTATCGACTCCCTGGGGGCTTACATCTGCCCCCAAAATATTTCGCTCGCCAAGGGTTATCAACTCCCTGGGGGCTTACATCGCCCCCAAAATATTTCGTTCGCCAAGGGTTATCGACTCCTTGGGGGCTTACATCTGCCCCCAAAATATTTCGTTCGCCAAGGGTTATCGACTCCCTGGGGGTCACATCGCCCCCAAAACATTTCATTCGTCATAGCAGGAGCCAACGCTCCTCCTCGTGAGGCCCCACTGGGTCCTCAACATGATCAATTTCTACTTAATTCTCGAACGGTTCAGATAACCGAAGAAGACCTTCAGCGTATGATCACGGAAGATTCAACTCGTGCTGCCACTGAATCAGTGGCACCATATATCGCCAAGGTGGGGCATCTCACCCCAGTGGTTCGTGATCGCCTCATCCTAAATGGGGGGTTATCCCATCCTAAAGTTGGGCATCACATCTCAAGGGTGGTACATCCACTTACCTTTCAACCCCAAGGGGTTTCACATCCCATCAAGTGTTTCACGTCCCTAGTTCAAAAACAGAAAAAATGGTATGACGCGCACGCGCGAACCAATGGCACAACCATGCGCATCCACCTCAGACCATAGGTCTCGAACGCCTCATCCTACAGTGGGCAGTTATCCCCATCCTAAGGTTGGGCATCACCCTTACCTTTCAACCCTAAGTGGGTTCACATCACATCTCAAGAGACGAGTATAAACTCACTACTCAAAAAATAGAACATCCCCAAGGGGGTGCACATCCGATCTCAAGGAACGAGGATAATCTCCATACTCAAAAAATAGAACATCCCCAAGGGGGTGCACATCCCATCTCAAGGAACGAGGATAATCTCCCTACTCAAAAAATAGAACATCCCCAAGGGGGTGCACATCCGATCTCAAGGAACGAGGATAATCTCCCTACTCAAAAAATAGAACATCCCCAAGGGGGTGCACATCCCATCTCAAGGAACGAGGATAATCTCCCTACTCAAAAAATAGAACATCCCCAAGGGGGCGCACATCCGATCTCAAGGAACGAGGATAATCTCCCTACTAAAAAAATAGAACATCCCCAAGGGGGTGCACATTCCATCTCAAGGAACGAGGGTAATATCCCTATTCAAAAAATAAAACATCCCCAAGGGGGTGAATATCAACCAAATAAAAGCAAATAGAAGAAAAAAAAAAAGAGAATGAAAAAAGAGAAGAAGAAAGAAGAAGAAGAAAGAAGACGAAGAAAAAAGAAAAGAAAAGAGAAGAAGAAAAAAGAAGACGAAGAAAAAAGAAAAGAAGAAAGAAGAAGAAAAAAGAAGATGAAAAAATAGAAGAAAAAAGAAGAAGATGAAAAAAGAGAAGAAGAAAGAAAGGAAAAAAAAAAAAAAAAAAAAAGAGGCGCATGTGCAGTGCACGCGCGCGCTGACGCGCGCTGGCGTCAGCGAAACCAAAAAAAAAAAAAGCTGGAGGCGCGCGTGCACAGCACGCGCGCGTGGCTAACACGCGCCGGACGCGCGCGCGTGCACAGCACGCGCGACAGCAAAAAAAAAAAAAAAAAAAAAAACAGGTGGAGGCGCGCGTGCACCGCACGCGCGCGTGGAGTACACGCGCTGACGCGCGCGCGCGTCAGCAGGAAGAAAAAAAAAAAAAAAAAAAAAAAGATACTTGGAGCGCCCGCGAGCACGTGCGCGCGCTTTCCAAGACACCCTTGGACTGCGCGCTCCTATCAGATCGCGCGCAACTTTGTCTACTCTCTACCAAATTGCGCGTAGATTTTGACTCGCTTCTCCAAATCGCACGAGAATTTTAACGCGCTCCACCACATTCCGCGAGCTATTTAACGCACCTACCAAATGGCGTTCGCTATCAAATGGAAAATAAAAAAAAATAAAAAAAATTATTTCTCCACGCCATGCCAACGATTAACGCAAGACTACAACACCGATCTACTCTCAATACGATCCGGTACCCCTTTCAACTTGGCTCCCACATCGTCTCGAGAGTGGGGGGCTTGCGAGACAACTTCCAAGAGGAGCCAACTCGCTCAGTACTACCACCCGTTGCGAGATAACTCCCACGAGGAGCCAACTCCCTCGGGTCTACGAAACCATAGCGAGATAACTCCCACGAGGAGACCACTCGCTCCGTCTTATAACCCGTTGTGAGATAACTCCCACGGGGAGCCAACTCCCTCGGGTCCACGAACCCATAGCGAGATAACTCCTACGAGGAGACCACTCGCTCCACCCTACGACCCGCAGCGAGGAAACTCCCACGAGGAGCCAACTCGCTCGGTTCCACGAACCCACAGCGAGATAACTCCCACGAGGAGACCACTCGCTCCATCCTATCACCCGTTGTGAGGCAACTCCCACGAGGAGTCAACTCCCTCGGGTCCACGAACCCACATCGAGATAACTCCTACGAGGAGACCACTCGCTCCATCCTACGACCCACAGCGAGGAAACTCCCACGAGGAGCCAACTCGCTCGGTCCTACGAACCCACAGCGAGATAACTCCTACGAGGAGACCACTCGCTCCATCCTATAACCCGTTGCGAGGTAATTCCCACGAGGAGTCAACTACCTCGGGTCTCATAACCACAGCGAGATAACTCCCACGAGGAGACCACTCGCTCCGTCCCACAATTCACAGCGAGACAACTCCCACGAGGAGCCAACTCGCTCGATACTGCAACCCGCAGCGAGACAAGTCCCACGAGGAGCCAACTCGCTCAGTAATACAACCCGCAGCGAGACAACTCCCACGAGGAGACAACTCGCTCGGCCATACAACCCGTTTCGAGATAACTCCCACGAGGAGACAATTCGCTCAGAGCGACCTCAGTCCGCGCGCTCCTCAGTCGCGCGCCATCCGATGCTTTTACAACTCCCCTGCGAGACAACTCCCACGAGGAGCCAACTCGTGCAGTAATACAACCCGCAGCGAGACAACTCCCACGAGGAGACAACTCGCTCGGTCCTACAACCTCTTACAAGGAAACTCCCACGAGGAGCCAACCCCCTCGGGTCTCAAAACCACAGCGAGATAACTCCCACGAGGAGACCATTCGCTCCGTCCTATAACCCGTTGGGACAACTCCCACGAGGAGCTAACCCCCTCTAGTCTCAAAACTACACCGAGATAACTCCCACGAGGAGTCCACTCGCTCAATCCTACAACCCGTTGCGAGACAACTCCCACGAGGAGCCAACTCCCTCGGATCTCAACACCACAGCGTGACAACTCCCACGTGCAACCACCTCACTCGATAAATATTACTCACCGCGAGACAACTCCCATGAGGAGACAACTCGCCCGAAATTCACTATATAATCACAAGCTCAAGTTAGCACGATTACAACCCTAGAAGCACTTAGAGACATTATGAGAATCTATATAGCCTGGCCAGCTTGATTACTCAAAAATATCTACTTGTTTTCGATGGGTCATTCATTAAAACGTGGCCACGGTCCAAACATACTTAAGACCCACGAGGTCTAACAAGGGGCACGACCCCCATAAAAAAAAAAAAAAAAATCTTGAGAGTCTGATCCCCTCCTCAAGTACATCACGCACAAGGCTATATGTAAACACATATAAGCAACGCGTCAAAACATTGACAATGTCGAAAAATAACAACTCCCATGAGGAGAATACTAGCTCCGTGCTACTACATTATCGTGAGACAACATCCACGAGGACGTAACTCGATCAACTCGATTACCCAAAAGACAACTCCCACGAGGAGATTACATGATCCGTGCTACTACATTATCGCGAGACAACTCCCACGAGGAGATAACTCGATCAACACTATTACCCCGCGACAAGACAACTCCCACGAGTAGATAATTCTCTACTACATCGTCGCGGGACAAAACCGACGACTCAATTAACTTACATCGCGACAACCTTGTCGCGTTATGCGCCAACGCGCATTCACGCCCCTCCGACATACGCTCCAACGCGTTTTCGCATACTATTAGGTCATACGCCAATGATCGACTTCTACAATTTTTACTCTCGACACGATTTGAGACCCATCACAACATGGCCCCCACATCGACTCGAGAGTGGGGGGCTTAATGATATGCCTAATTGGGCCAACCCAATGGGCCTACAATTACTTTACCTACTGGGCTACGAGCCCAATATCGAAGACTAATATCACCGAGGCCCAAACACCTTCAAGTAAGGCTTGGGCCCAACAAAGCAAACCCAACCCAATAAACGACATATAAATAGAGGTTTTCCTCATTTTATTAAGGTACGTCCTATTAACTGAGCAATACTACAACTGTATTCTCTGGACTATTTTCTATGATCAGCACGTCTGACTTGAGCGTCGGAGGGGTTTCCGCCGGATCAACCCCCGGCTTAGTTCATGTGTTCTATGATCGCAGGTACCTCAGGATCATCAAGTTGTCAAGCTACTGATCTGCTTTGCTCTCCCAGCTCATTTTCTACACCACCCTAGGTGAGCTACATTTTAGCATCATCACTGCCAATTGTGGATGATCCTATCGTTTTATGTTTTATGCCAACTGTGGAATTGGGTTGTGTTGCAGTGAGGAAGAAGATGAGTGGCGAGGCCCATTTTCTATTTTTATTTTTTAAAATATTCTATGCTTTCATTTTTACCAATAAAAATCATTTTTTTTTTATTTACAAATAAATAATGATTTTATACTGGGCATTTAATAAATAAGTCCATGGATACTTATTCATAAAGAGGTTCAGACAATAAATATTTTTACAAAAAAATCCACACATGGTTTAGAGGTTTGTAAAATACTAAAATAGCCCCTCATATTTTAATATGCTTCAAGTTCATCATTTAATTTAATCTAACCTTAATTTGACTACAAATTTCACAAATTATTCAATTTTGACCCAAAACACATTTTTATGGACAATTTCGTCCATGACAGCACAATTCCGGTTTATCGGCGGGCGTAAAATAAGAAAGAAAAAAAAAGAAACAAAAAGAAATAAAAAGATAAAAGAAAGTCAATGTCGGAATCCGGCGGCGGAAAAAACAGACCAGAAAAACATATCGACAAGTCAACTCCGAAAACTGGCGGCAAACAAATAATATTTGAAAAAAAAAGTTTTTGAAAAGAAAATGTCAAATTGGATTCATGTGGTCAAAATTGATTAAATAGGGGTTACAATTAAGAATTGAGTGTAAAATGTTGGAGGTAATTTTGTCATATACATGATTTTTTTCTTTATTTATAATAAATATTAAAGGGATGGCTTATTAACGAAAGAGATATAGCCCCTAAACCTAGAATAATAAAGATGGTTGGTTAGGACTTATGCGCAAAAACCCCTTTATATTGTACTCAAATCACTTATTATCTTCCAGCAACTTTTAATTTCTAGCTCTATTTTAAGGACACGTTACAAGTAACCTCATAATTGAATACTTATTCATAAAAGGGTCGAGATAAAAAATTATTTTACAAACAAATTCGGACATTATCCAGAGGTGTGGATAAAACTAAAATACCCAATCACATTTTAATATACTCCAATTTCATCATTAATTTAATTTAACCTCAATTTGATCCCAAATTTCACAGATTATTCATTTTAACCAAAAACTCAATTCTAAGTACAATTTCGCCCGTCGCCGCCGTTGACTTTGAAAAAAAAAATATCTCTCCGCCGCCGGTTTCCGGTGCTGACTTTTTAATTTTTTATTTTTTATTTTTCCCTAAAAAAATATCTTTTTTTTACGCTCGCTGCTGAACGTTGACCGTAATTGTACTGTCACTAAAAGTAATTATACTATCGTTGACAGTAGTTGTACTGTCATTGAGAGTACATTTACGTAATCGTACTGTCGTTGACAGTACATTTACGTAATTGTACTGTCGTTGATTACTGTCCACCACAACAATATTATTATTTTTTTGGCTTTTTTTTTTATTTTGTTTGATTTGTTGACAAGTCAACGTAATTATATTATTGTCGTTGACGGTAAAACTATTGTAAACACAATAATATTACTGTCAACCATATCAATATTATTTTTTTTAGTCATTTTGTTTTGTTTGATTTGTTGACCATATTACCGTAATAGTATTACTGTTTACTATTGTAATATTACTATAAACACAATAATATTACTTTCAACCACACCAATGTTAATTTTTTTGGCTTTTTATTATGTTTGTCTTTATTAAATGTTCAACATATTAATATTACTCGATTACACAATAGTAATGATTTTTGTTGTGCTAGAGAGTAATATAGCAATATTAATGTGTTAAACTGTAGTATAGTTAATATTACAGTGTTAAACAGTAATATAGTTAATATTACTGTGTTAAACAATAATATAGGTAATATGACGGTCAATCACAACAATATTATTGTTTAAACGTGCAAAAAGATGTTGAAGAAAAAACAAATTCAAAAAAAAAGGTCAACGATGTCGGAGACCTGCGTAGAAGGCCGGTCAACGGCGACAGATAGAAAAAAATTAAAAAAGTCAATGCCGAAAACCGCAGGAGAGAAAAAAAAAAGTCATCGCGGAAAACCGGCAAAAAAAAGTTCAGAAATAAAAAAAATTTAAAAAGAAAAAGTCAAAATTATTTTTTTTTGTCAAAACTGAAATTAAATTGAGGTTAAAACTTACAATTAGAAATTGAATTTAAAGAGTTGGGGATAATTTTGTCATATACATTATTTTTTTGTTTATTTTTAATAGATATAAAGGGATGGACTTATTGACGGTAGAAATATAACCCCTAAATCTAGAATAATAAAGAAGGTTGATTCATAAAAACCCCTTATTTTAAACTTATTAACGGTAACAATAGTTATGGAAGATTTTTATATACAACAATATATATATATATATATATATATATATATATATATATATATATATATATATATATATATATATAGAGAGAGAGAGAACAAAACGTATAAAATAATAAGTATTCGATGAATTAAAATAATATGAGGAAAGGGAATATGGACTATTTGGTTTTTTTCCTTACAATCCATTATAATTAAAAGAAATGCAAATCAAATGGTTATATTTACGAGGATATACCAAAATTAAATCACAAGAACCAAACAAGATGTTGTATAATTCTCAGTACATTCCTACCATGGAAATAACCAAAAGCGGCCTAAAAAGGTCTCAGGTTCGACTCGCAAACATTTCGCGGCGTGTCTAAGTCAAAATCCACCACACTTCACATTAAAAATTCGGGTTCCCTGATAGACCTGAGCATAATATGGTTGATCCAGTTCCGGAACATGGGTCAATGCGATAGGTCTAGGTCGGGGCGTGGCGGTTAATGGAGCAGGTCCGGGTTTGGTCTAGGGTTCTAGATGAATACGAGAGAGTCGAGCTCCGTTTTTGCTAAAGAAAACATACCTTGTGTTTAGATTTTTTAATATATTATTTAGTTTACTTTTTAATTACGGGTTTATTTTTCATTTTAATTGTAATATAGAGAACAAGCTCTAAAGTGGTTGAGCATAAGTGAAATCCACAATGCACGAGAGATCTTAAGGGCAAATCGCAGGAAAGATCTTGAGATATTGGATGACCTAGGTTTTATTATTCCAAATGTTTACAACTTAGTTTAAGTGATTTATAAATAAAATTATACTGCTATATATACTATTCCACCTATTAATGGATGGTGGTGATTGATACAATTGTACGGATGTTCTAGCTCCCTAAATCAATCCATGAAACTTGTAGGTACATATATTCTAGAAGGTAAATAAAATGGAGAAGCTTTTAACTCGTTACTAGGTATCTCTATAACTTCACAATAACTTTCTACATATTTCAAAAAATAATAATATCTACAAGCGGTCTACTTTAGATCTTTCTTTTGTGAGAATTTCCATAGTCATGTTGGAATCTCTTCAGGCAAAATAACGGTAAAATTTCGGATTGTGACGCATGGACCTCCTTATATACAGTTAAACATCTACAAATTAATATAGTCAGGCTCAATCAAATTCTATTAATTTTGCGAAATATTAATTTAACGAAATATTTTTTAGCACGTTGCTCTTGAGTCGGGACCAAGCAAACATATTAATTAAACGAGGTTATTAATTTGTCGAATATTAATTTATTGAGGTTATACTGTATGTTATTTGAAGTTATTTATTATTATTTGGGTAAATAGCACTGAAACACCCTGTGGTTACAAGCGTTTGCAGATGAACCCTCTGTGGTTTGGGGGTAGGTTCCGTTAGTTTTTTGCGTCAAACTTAATCGCCTATGTCAAACTTCAAAGTATTTTTTTGCAGATGACCCCCTTGTTCTTACATTTTCCCTTCCATTTTTGCAGATGACACCCTTGAAGTTTGACACAGACGGTCAAGTTTGACAGAAAAACTAACGGAAACTAACCCCCTAAACCACAAGGGGGTTATGTGCTGAAAAAACTTATTATAACTAAATAACAAGTCCAGCTAAACATTTGTTTCACATCTTTATTAAATTTAGGGTAAATTATGCAAACTCCACTCAACTTAGGCTAAATAACAAAAGATACCCCCACCTATTCGTAACTATCAAAAACACCCTGAAGTTTGTTTTCGTCTTACACCAGCCCCCTTACAGTGTGACTTTTCACGATTTTTTTTATTCCACGAAATAGACTTTACACAATTTCAAATATTTTCTTTTATTTCTCACCTATTTAACATAAGGTATACTAGACTGTACACATTTATAGTTAAAAAATTCGATCAACAGTTAATTAGAGGGCGGTTTAGGTTATTACGGGTAGGTGGGGGGGGGGGGGGGGGGGGGGGGGGGGGGGTTAATCGTTATTTAGTTCAGGGGGATTTTCGTAATTTACCCTTAAATTTATTCAAAGTTTGCACTCCACGTGCAAAAAAAAAATAAACAAGAAAAAGGGTAATATGCAATACCCCCCTCATTTAGAAAATATTTTGAATTTAACCCAACTGACTTTAAAAACTTTTTTCCATAACCCAAATCCCAATCTGAATTAGTGAGACCCCCAGACCAGATATGATAAAACTAAAGTGCCCCGATGTTTTAGGTTTTTAATGTGATACAATTTTATTTCTCACTCTTGTATATCTATCTCTCTCTTTCGTTCACAATTTTTTTTTTCTTCACATCTAAACAACTGTCGTCGCCCTCCTTCATCTTTTTTACACCACCGTCGTAGTCCGCTCACCCTAGCCACCGACCACAGCCGCTCATCCCACTACACCTAGTCGTCTGCCTCGAGATGCCGCCGCTGTTTGCGCACTCCTCACCGCTGAAGCCCACAATACCCTTCAAATGCCACCGGCCGAAACCCGTTGCAGCAGGCCCTCCTTCACCGATGTTGTAGATCGTCCCCCACCTCGTCGCCGCCCTCCGTCGGATGTGTGATTTACTGATTTCTACAGGGAGATTCCCCTTTTTCGTTATCTCTCTCGATTTCTTAGTTTGTTTGTTTTTTCAGATATGTCAACCACGACCACCGTCGCCTCTCTCATTCTCTCTTTCGTTTACAGCTGCCACCGTCGTTGTCGTCGACTCCTCCTCCCTCTCTTTCGTTATATTTCTATCTCTATTACCTGTATTTTTTTATTTCGCTTTTTTTTTTTATTTGTCCTCCAGATCTGAATTGGCAGCAGTAACATGACTATAGTCATATTCGAATATGACCACTGTTTGAATATGACTAGTCATATTCGAATATAAGTATTGTTGAATATTACTGTAGTCATACTCAAATATGTTCTATTTTCTCGTTTCAAGATAACTTGTAATAACAACATTCAAATTGTGATTTTTGTGTGGATGTTGATTGGATTATTTTCGTAAACACGAGGCAATTTTCGTTGTTTTATATAATTTGGTAAACATGACTATATCACACTATATAATCGGATTTTTTAAGGTGAATGTAAAAACTGCAATATAAAGAAAGAATATGACTACAGGTGATATAGGCACATATAGTCATATTCGGCGTAGGAGACAATAGACATGTCGAGAAAAAAATTCAATTTTTTGTTTAAAAAAAATAAAAAAAAAATAAAAAAAAATGCTAAATAAAGTTTGAAAATAATAAAAAATAAAAAATAAAAAATCATTTTTTTTTATTTGGTAGCAGTTTAGGAATAAAATGAATAGTTGGAATAATTATTAGACAAATTAACATAAGGATAGTATTGAGAATAATTTTTTTAGGGGTTCTCACAAAGAAAGATTTAAGGGGTGAAAGTATCACCATTTCTTAGCTATATGAGAGGCTTATTGATAATGACAAAAAAAAAATCTGCATCAAGTAATATTCAAACAATATTATCAAATTTTATTTAGCATTTGATATCCTTAATTTTGCATCCGAAATTTTGTTAAAAAAAATTTTTAGGTACAACACATTTCTCTTTTTTATATTTTGTCCTTTTTCTTCTATGTAATACTGAAAATTATGAAACGAATATATATATATATATATATATATATATATATATATATATATATATATATATATATATATATATATATATATATATATTATTTTTTTTCGACGTAGTCATCTATAGACACCCGTAGGAAACTGTCGTCACACATTGCTTTACTCCGGATGCCAGATGCGGTGATGTCAGCTTCTTGGGGGTCATCTGGATCGAGAGTCACATAAGAGGGTACCTGCAACGCCGGGGAGGGTGTTTCCCGCCAGAGAGTCTCAAACGATCAAGTTAGAAAGCTAGTTTATATATCACGTATCATGTTATATGTGTGTGTATGCGCGTGAGTTTGTTAAGGGGACTTCCCTTTTATATATATGGATTGCCTTGGAGGTCAAGGCTTTCCTTCCAGGGTTTCTTCCCCAACTTCTTGCCTTATGTTGCCTATTGGACCGGGCCGATCCTTTATAGGTTGTGTTAGGCCAGTAATTAATTATGTCTATTGACGAAAAGGTCCATAAAGGCGAAATGTTCCGTATCACCCATAGTCACTCGTAGTCACACAATTTGAAAACTCTAGCCCGCCATCCATCCCATAGTCACTCGTAGTCACACAATTTTTCCATCTCATAGTCACTCGTAGTCACACAATTTGAAAACACTAGCCCGGAGCCATCCATCTTCAGACACTGAAAGTAATCGCACCCACCCCATAGCCATAACCACCTCCGATCGTGACAACCACCACCGCTCTAGCCGCCTCCATAACCACTCCCACCATATCCAAAAAAAAATGAATTAATAGACGGTTAGAGAAGACTGAGAAAACAATAAAATAGCAAATTAAAGAAGAGTTTATAAAACAATTAAGAAGTAATAACCAATTCAATAAGACATAAAAAATAATAAATTATTAACAAAAAGGTTGAGGTTTGGTTGAAGATTGGTCTAAGACTCCTTAGTTTATTTGAGCTACGAAACACCCAACACTACCTCCAATGGTGGCCTTCCGCTAGTATAGCCTTAATAAAATTTGTTTAGTTTCTCGATGTGGGATTAATAAAATATTAATATAATAATTTATGACTAATAATCAGCTACCACGTGTTTTCTCTTGCCCCCTCAAATTACTGTGGCAGTGGCACTTTTGCGCCCCCTTCCTAATGTGTATCATGGTTATCTTTTTCTTCTATATATCGTTCCGTATCATATATCGTATCGTACCATAAGATATTTCGTATCGTACCATAAGATATTTGATTACTTAATAAAAATAGTGCAAAATGTATATCATTATAAATATGTAAAACTTAATATTTTAAAGTTAAACCATTCATTCGAAATATGTCTAATTTAAAGTTTCGACATTACATTAACTAGGACAAATGTCATAATTTTAAAAAGGGTACATTACAAATAAACCCATCAAGGGATACTTATTTATATTGGGGAACAGACAAAAAACTCTTTTACAAAAAAGTTCACACGTTGTCCAGAAATGTATAAACGACTAAAATACCCACTCACGTTTAATATGCTCCAATTTCATCCTTTAATTTAATTTAACCTCAATTTGACCCCAAATTTCACAAATTATTCAATTTTTTGACCCAAAACTCAATTTTGAGTACAATTTCGCCAGTCGCAAACCGTTGACCACTGTTCTCCGGCGATTTTTTTTTCTTTAACATCTTTTTGCCCCGTTTAAACATCATACTGTTGTGGTTGATAGTCATATTAATTATATTACTCTTAAACAGAATAATATTAACTATACTACAGTTTAACACATTAATATTACTATATTAATCTCCAGCACAGTAATATTAAAACAACAAAGGTCATTATTATTGTGAATAGAGTATTGTTAATATGTTGACCGTTCGACAAAGGTAAACATAATAAAAAGACAAAATAATTAATATTGATGCATGTGTTTGACAGTAATATTACTGTCATCCACAGTAATATTACTGTAACGAACAGTAACATTACCGTCAACCATAGTAATATTATTGTGCTTACAGTAATATATCAATAGTAGACAGTATTATTATTAAGTTAATCCATCAACTACTCAAACAAAACAAAAAAGCCAAAAAAAATTAATATTGATGTGGTTGACGGTAATATTATTGTGTTTACAGTTATTTTACCATCAACGACAGTAATATAATTACTTTGACATGTCAACAAATCAAACAGAATAATAAAAAAGCCAAAAAAAATAATAATATTGTCGGTGACTGTAATTGTACTGTCAACGACAGTAAAATTACATAAATATATTCTCAACGACATTACAATTACGTTAATGTCCTGTCAACGACAATACAATTATTGTGAGCGACAGTGTAATTACTGTTAATGATATATAGTACAATTACGGTCAACGTTTAGTGGTGGGCGTAAAAAAAGAATAAAAAAATTAGGAGAAAAAAAAAGTCAACGCCGGAGACCGGCGGCAAAAAAAAAAAATAATAATAATTTCAGAAAAAAAAAAAAAAAGTCAAATTTGATTAAATTGAGGTTACAATTAAAAATTGGGTGTAAAGGGTCATGGCTAATATTGTCATATATACTAATTTTTCCTTTATTTATAATTGAAAGAATTTATGGTCCCGAATTCGTTTAATACAGAGGTGTTATCTTAAGTGTTATGACACTTGAACAAACATGCAGCGGAAATATAAAGATAAAAGAACAATACTCAGAATTAAAAATGTTCACAAGTAAAGACTTGTGAACTTGCCCTTTACAGGACGGAAAAATATATTAAAATCAGTATTCCAAGAATACAAACAGAAGAGGTGCGAAAACTTCTTCCTTATGAATGAATCATTCTCATGATCATTCTTACATTCAAATCTAGATACAAAAAGAAAAATATTAAAAATTCTAGATTTCAAAGATGTACTCGTGAGGAGTACGTAAAGAACTTATGAATGAATCACTATCTTGATCATTCTTACAACCAAGTCTAGAAACATATATACTAAACAATCTAGACTACAAAGAATGTACTTATGAGAAGTACGTAAAGAATGTATTCATGAGGAGTACAAACGACCGATTCTAAAACCACTCTAAAACACTCATGTATTCTTTTCAGCTCTCGGTTTTTTTATTTCGTAGAATCGATCAATTTCATTGAGTATTGAAATCGGTATTTATAGACATTTCAAGCTTCCACTCCTCAGCCCATGATCTGCAAGAAAACCAACCACAAGAGCACTCAAGAAAATGGGTTAGTGGGTTAGTTAGGAAGTTAGAATAAAATCCACAATTAAATCCACTAAGCACTACTTAGCCCACTAAGCACTATAATTAACCCACTAAGCACTATAATTAACCCACTAAGCACTATACTTAACCCACTAAGCACTACTTATTCCATAACTAAAATTTAGTTTAAAAAATAAGAAAGTTAAAAACACAATGTGGAAATAATCCACGTGTTTCAAACTCCCCCTTTTTAACTTTCTGATCAAAACTAAATTTTAGCTTAACTCCCCCTGAGTCATTGCTTGAACTCCCTCTGAATATGATAACCAATATAGCAAATAACAAAATAGTGCAATCCTAGCATAAAAATTCAGAGGGAAAATAAAAAACTGAACAAAAACAAATATTTTTCATAAAAATAACTTTAGAGCAGAATATCCAAAGTCTCCCAAAGTCTCCTCAGAATCAGCTGCTGTTGCTTTCCTCTCCTCTGCTCCTTCAGCTTCACCCTCATTCTTTTCTTCTTCTTCATTAACTCCATGTTCTCTGCCTCTGGCATCCAAATGATGAGAAGTCCCTGCTTCAACTTCATGACTAGCTTTTTCTCCCCCTTTTTGATCAGAAAGAGTTTTCCAAAGCATTTCCACCATGGACTGGTGATAGGTAATCTGAGCTAGAGAATGAGTAAGCTGTTGTAACAAGAGATCTCTAGGAACAGAAACAAGATTGTCAGGGGTGTTGTCAACATGAAGAGCAACACCTTCAATACCAAGATTATTTTGACCTGATTCAGTTGAGAGAAAATTATCTCCATTCCAGGGAAGATCTTGGACATGAGGAGCTTTGAGAAAATTTTGAGAAACAGTTATCATGCCAAGTGGAGTGTGAAGATATTATGATTCATCTTGGCCCAAATTTTGAGAAAACAGAATAGAGTAGATGAGAGAAGGATACGAAACATGAGTGGAGGATGAAATTTTCTGGACAAGATGACCTAAATTATTAAAGAAAAGTTTGCCAAAATCAACTTGTAATCCCATCCCCAATTTGTACATGAGTACTGCATGAGGTTTAGTAACCACATAGACATTTTTGGATGGAATCCAATTCATCACTGTGAGTCTGAACAAGACATAATAAAATGCAGTGAGTTGAGAAACTTTGAATTTTCTGGGGTGACCAGGCCAACATTTTAAACGATTGCCAGAAAGAGTCTTACAAACCTCAGTAGAATCACCATAATTATCCTCATCAATCACAGTAGGAGTTTGTAAATGAGAGTTGATAATTTTGGGAGAAAAGGGAGAAAATGGAATTTCGCACAAAAATTTTGCCAAAGTTTGGAGAATTTTTCTTTTAAAAAAGAGGTTTGTAAATTGGCATAAAATTCCTTCACAACAGAGGGATCATAAGGATAGGCAATCTCAACTAGACTAAGGATTTTTCTTTGATCAAGAAAATCAGTAATCCTATGTCTATCAAACTCATCCTTGGAAATTTTCTTCTCCTCAATGAATTGGCAATTCATGATTTGAGGACTTCAAATTTGAATCAGATTCAAAATAAAAAGTAGTACTGAAAGCATTGTTTACCTCAAAAGGAGTTGACAGATCATTCCCATCCAAGTTCAGCTCTTCTTCCTCAGAAGATTCCTCTTCGTCAGAGTCTTCAAGTTCATCCGGGATGTATGCTGGCTCAGGTGATGCAACAGGTGGGGCAGCATCTTCCTGCATCTGAGAGGATTCCTCAGAAGAGTCATTGTCTAACTCTGGGGCAGCATATTCCCAGATATCATCACTTTTCTCTTCTTCTTCAGCCTGGGAAGGTGATGCATCCACTTGAACAGCTGCTTCTGCAAGAGTTTCCAGAGGGTCTGCATGTGGTGCTGAGGGTGTTTCTTCAGTGGTAGTGAAATCCTGAGCATCAACAGAGGGAATGTCATCATGCTCGGCAGAGGACATCCCTGAAAAATCAGGCATTTCCTCATCCTGGTAGGGAGCAGCATCCTCAGCAGCACTCTGAGAAACATTGGCTGAGACAGTGGGTGCAACAACATCTTCTGGAACATGTGCAACAACATCTTCAGAAACAGGATGTTGTGAAGGTGCTGCTGCCATGTTAGGCTGAGATGTCTCCCCCTGAGTTGATGCTAGTGGAATCGAATCATTTGAGGATGATTCAGAGGAGCTTGAGGAGAGAACTTGGGCTTCTGGTTCTGCAAAGGTAGGATCTCCTTCTTCATCATCTGTTTCTTCATCAACCAATTGAAGGCCTCTTTGTGGGTTTGGCCTAACTGGAGTACGACCACCTTTGCCGCCTCTTTTTCCACCTCTGCCGCCTCTGCTGGGAGAATTTCCTCCCCTTCGACGTTGTGACCCAGTTGCATTCAGATCTGGGAATGGATTCATGCGCTTGGAACGGCGAGTTGGAAAACTTCCTGCAGTGGAAGAGGGACCTACGAACTCGAAGTTGTCTGGGTCAATCGGATTCAGCTCGTCTCCGGGCTCAATGTAACTGATCGGCATTGCTTCAAGATTGACAGGATGAACGATGATGGCCAGATTCGGGTCTGCTGGTTCAGGTGCTGCGGCATCGTTGTGGACATCATCTTCGGCTGGAAGGGGATTTCTAGGTGGAGATGCCATGATACAGTAGATAAAAATTTCTTCTTGTGCTTTTGATTTGAGAGTGTGAATTTTTGAAAGATTAAGCACAAAATTTATAAGCCCTAATTTTTGCTGAGAAAAATCGAAGTGGAGAAGGTGAAGAAGTGGGGTGCGTTTTTCTTGGAGAAAGTGTGATTAAGGAGAATAAAGGTTTATTTGGCAGTTTAAAGCAAAACGTGACACATGGCACAATAAGGAGTGGACTTAGTGGAAAATAAAAGACTAACCCATGTACCCCATGACCCATATAAATAGTGATAATTCAATAATAAATAAAATAATAATAAAAATAGTAGCACTCACGAAATTTTCACAAAAATAAGAAACACATTTATTAATGATTAATTGTGTGAGAAAAATAAATTGGCTAACAAGCATAGAATTTTTTTTTTTTTTTTTTTTTAAACTCTTATTTTCAAGTCAAACAATTCACATGGAACATGATCAAGTGTTCAGTTTGAAGGTTCCTCAGTTACTAAGATATGACTATCAAAATAGAGGAGTTTGACTTATGTGATTATGATTGTTCTCTGAATGTTTACATGAAGCATGATCACGTTTCAAGGTGAAAGACTTCCAGTTACTGATTTAGAGAATAATCCATCACAGTGAAGTCATTATTTAAAGAAGCTAAGCTTCAGGAAATTATGTTGCAGCTTAAGATGTTTGATGAGGTGCTGCAACATATTTTAGGACATGTTTATTGAGTACACATCCCGAGAGATTTTCTAAGTTTAGAGAACCTCTCATAATCTAATGCCTTTGTAAAGATGTCAGCCAGCTGATCTTGTGTAGGAATGTACTTTAAGCACACTATATTTTTCTCAACTATATCACGAATAAAATGATGTTTAATATCTATGTGTTTAGTACGTGAGTCTTGAACATGATTTTTTGAAATATCAATAGCACTTGAATTATCACAATATATGGCCAGGGTGCCACTGGTTAACCCATAATCCCCCAACATTTGTTTCATCCAAATTAGTTGACCACAACATCCTCCAGCAGCTACATATTCTGATTCAGCTGTTGAGAGAGATACACAATTTTGCTTTCTACTAAACCAAGAAACCAGATTATTCCCCAAAAAGAAACATGCACCTGAGGTGCTTTTTCTGTCACTAATATCCCCAGCCCAATCAGAATCACTAAAACCTATCAAGTTTGTATTAGTGTCTTTGAAAAACCGAATCCCTAAATCTACTGTACCTGCAACATACCTAATAATCCTCTTCACAGCTTTAAGATGAGTGACTTTGGGATTATCTTGATACCTGGCACACACACAAACACTAAACATAATGTCAGGCATGCTTGCTGTTAGATACAGAAGGCTTCCAATCATACTTCTGTAAAGAGTGCTGTCAACATCTTCTACAACATCATCCTTGGACAGTTTTTGGCTGGAACCCATTGGAGTTTTCATGTGCTTGGCTGACTCCAACTCAAACCTTTTGACCAGATTGAGAGCATACTTCTTTTGATTTACAAAAATTCCTTCACCTGTCTGTTTGATTTGGAGTCCTAAGAAGTAATTCAACTCCCCTACCATGCTCATTTCAAAAGTGTGAGACATAGAATCTACAAAAGACTGTAAAAGGTTAGCACAAGTACAGCAAAAAACAATATCATCAACATATATCTGAACAATAATGATATGATTATTAGTTCTTCTAACAAATAGGGTTATGTCTGCCTCTCCTCTGTTGAACTGTATTTCAAGTAAGAAGTCAGTGAGTCTTTGATACCAAGCTCTAGGAGCTTGTTTAAGACCATACAGTGCCTTCTTAAGCTTGAAAACATGATTAGGCTTGGCAGAATCTTCAAAACCCTTGCATATGCTTCCTCATTTAAAACCCCATTCAGAAATGCACTTTTGATATCCATCTGATACAGTTTGATTTTAAGAAAGCAGGCTATAGCAAGAAGTAACCTAATAGATTCAATTCTAGCTACTGGAGCAAAAGTCTCATCAAAGTATATACCCTCAATTTTAGTATAACCTTGTGCTACTAACCTAGCCTTATTTCTAACCACTGTACCTTTTTCATCAGTTTTGTTTTTGAAGATCCACTTAGTTCCTATCACATTTACATGGCTTGGTCTGGGAACTAAGTACCAAACATCATTTCTGATGAACTGATTCAACTCTTCATGCATTGCATTGATCCAGAATTCATCCTTCAGAGCTTCTGCAATATTCCTTTGTTCAACTGAAGACACAAAGCAAGTAGTTCCAGTTAGTGCACATTCAGAAGATAAATTTGCAAATCTTACCATATCTCTATAATTCACTCTCTCTTTTCTTCTGGTTCTTATCCCATCAAAGATATCTCCCACAACTTGAGTAGCGGGGTGATTTTTCTGGATTCTACTTGATGGTTCATTTTTGCAGACATCATGAGTTAGCTGCAATTCAGCTTCTGTACTCTCTGTAGGCTGTATTGAGTCAGGTGTGGTAACACTTGGTTCAACACCCTCTTCTCTTGAGACTGGACTGTTTATATCTGGAGCATCTGTGGCAGTAGTGTCTCCTCTGGTTGTTTCACCTTCAGCAATCAGGTCATCAACTTCATCTTCAACTGTTTTACTGCGGAGATCAGCAAAATCATCAAATACCACATTTACAGATTCAATAATGGTTCGAGTTCTTAAGTTATATACTCTATAAGCATGACTGTTATTAGAGTATCCCATAAATAAACTCAAATCACTTTTTGAATCAAATTTAGCTAGATGATCTGTGTCATTTAGGACAAAGCAAACACATCCAAACACATGCATGTATTCTAGATCAGATTTTTCTCTTAAAAAATACACCAAAGTATATCTCGAAAAATCATCAACACACACAAATACATATTTTTTACCACCTAGGCTTTCTACCTCTATAGGACCCATAAGATCCATATGTACAAGTTCAAAACAAATGGTGGTACCAACGGGTTGTAACACTTTGTGTGGTACTCTAGTTTGCTTTCCCTTCTGGCACATTCCGCATATAGGAATGTCCTTGATCTTGAGATCAGGAATTCCTCTTATGACATTGTACTTGTTGAACAGCTTCAGATTTTTGAAGTTTGTGTGCCCAAGTTTCTGGTGCCACAGCTCTACTTCACTTACGCTTGAGCTCTTGCATGAGATGGTGTCACCTGTTTGATAACAATTATCCATTGATCTGAAACTAATACTGATGAGATTTGACCCCAATCCTTCAACATGTAAGACATTTGAAAGTTTTGGAAATCCCTCAATAATGAGTGTTCCACGTCCAACCACTTTGCCTTTAGCTCCTCCTCCATAGGTTACACGTCCACCATTGAGTGTATGGTAGTTTGATAGAAACTCTTTAGTTCCAGTCATGTGCCTAGAGCATCCACTATCAAAGTACCATGAACCTGAAATGTTAGCATTTAAAGAAGTGTATACTGTTTTGCACATAAGTTTACCTTTGGGAGTCCATATTCTACACTCCTTTTTGGTAAATTCTACCTTTTTCTTGGAGGTGTTCCCTGGAGTGTTGTGACTCATCCTGTAGACAGTATTATTATTAAGTTAATCCGTCAACTACTCAAACAAAACAAAAAAGCCAAAAAAAATTAATATTGATGTGGTTGACGGTAATATTATTGTGTTTACAGTTATTTTACCATCAACGACAGTAATATAATTACTTTGACATGTCAACAAATCAAACAGAATAATTAAAAAGCCAAAAAAATAATAATATTGTCGGTGACTGTAATTGTACTGTCAACGACAGTAAAATTACATAAATATATTGTCAACGACATTACAATTACGTTAATGTCCTGTCAACGACAATACAATTATTGTGAGCGACAGTGTAATTACTGTTAATGATATATAGTACAATTACGGTCAACGTTTAGTGGTGGGCGTAAAAAAAGAATAAAAAATTTAGGAGAAAAAAAAAGTCAACGCCGGAGACCGGCGGCAAAAAAAAAATAATAATAATTTCAGAAAAAAAAAAAGTCAAATTTGATTAAATTGAGGTTACAATTAAAAATTGGGTGTAAAGGGTCATGGCTAATATTGTCATATATACTAATTTTTCCTTTATTTATAATTGAAAGAATTTATGGTCCCGAATTCGTTTAATACAGAGGTGTTATCTTAAGTGTTATGACACTTGAACAAACATGCAGCGGAAATATAAAGATAAAAGAACAATACTCAGAATTAAAAATGTTCACAAGTAAAGACTTGTGAACTTGCCCTTTACAGGACGGAAAAATATATTAAAATCAGTATTCCAAGAATACAAACAGAAGAGGTGCGAAAACTTCTTCCTTATGAATGAATCATTCTCATGATCATTCTTACATTCAAATCTAGATACAAAAGAAAAATATTAAAAATTCTAGATTTCAAAGATGTACTCGTGAGGAGTACGTAAAGAACTTATGAATGAATCACTATCTTGATCATTCTTACAACCAAGTCTAGAAACATATATACTAAACAATCTAGACTACAAAGAATGTACTTATGAGAAGTACGTAAAGAATGTACTCATGAGGAGTACAAACGACCGATTCTAAAACCAGTCTAAAACACTCATGTATTCTTTTCAGCTCTCGGTTTTTTTATTTCGTAGAATCGATCAATTTCATTGAGTATTGAAATCGGTATTTATAGAAATTTCAAGCTTCCACTCCTCAGCCCATGATCTGCAAGAAAACCAACCACAAGAGCACTCAAGAAAATGGGTTAGTGGGTTAGTTAGGAAGTTAGAATAAAATCCACAATTAAATCCACTAAGCACTACTTAGCCCACTAAGCACTATAATTAACCCACTAAGCACTATAATTAACCACTAAGCACTATACTTAACCCACTAAGCACTACTTATTCCATAACTAAAATTTAGTTTAATAAATAAGAAAGTTAAAAACACAATGTGGAAATAATCCACGTGTTTCAATAATAGATATTAAAGGGATGGATATATTGACGAAAGAGATATAACCCCTGAACTTAGAATAATAAAGATGGTTTGTCAGAGACTTATGCACAAAAACCCAATTTAAAAAATGCTATTGTCGGTTTTCACTGCCTTTGCTTATATATATATATTGATTTTGATTTATGTGATGTTCAACAAATTTGCTGGGTTTGATTGGGGTAACAACAAAATTTATCTGAAGCATTTTTTTTTTTGGCTTTACCTTAATAAGAAAGCAAAAAACCACACAAAATCGCACAAAACTCCCCAAATTATGCTGCAAATCACCATTAAATTTGTTGAAAATCGACAAGATCACCCCCGAAACAAGTATCGTAATCGTATCGCGGTATTGGGCGATATTTGCTGGTATTTGATCACAAGCAATACAAATGCCAAGTCGTATCGTTTTCATAAAAATCGTATCATATCAATATTGACTACACTGATGTGTATGAATCTTATATAAGTCTGATTGTCTCTAACAAAAGTAATACAGTTAATTCTCTATAAATTAATATAGTTGGGGCCAGAGAAATTATTATTTAATCAAGGTTGTTAATTTATCGAGTATTAATTTATCGAGGTTCTACCGTGTATGTGAATATAAAGTGAAAATTACAAAAAACCATGTTTAGCGAAGATAAAAATATAGTTAGCTACTTAATTAAAACTAGAATCAAATGGCCTCTATATCTAATAAAAATTAGTTTGAAGGTTCCTCTAATTGTACATTTTTTTTTTAGGGAAAATTAGCAAGTCCTCCTCCCCCATTTAGAAAAAAAAATATTTGAGGTAGAATCCCCTCAAAAAAATAATTTGAGAAAACTCGTTTACCTTAGATCTATCATTTCCCACACATTTAAATTACCCAATATACCCTTCTAAAACTTTATCTCGTTATGCTTCTCTCTTTCATTTTCACGTCTTCTTCCTTCTCTAATTTTTCTCTTTCATCATTCTCTTTCCCACCCAAATTTGTAGATTCTTCTCTCTCAATTTTGAGATGAAAAACCAGCGCCCGCCATAACAACATCGATGTTTCACCTTCTCACCCGCGAATGTTTCTCGCTCTTTGTTGCGCCGCCGTGCCAGATCGACCGCCCAAGAAACCAGCGGATCAGCCACCAAACAAGCAGTCCCACCACCACCATCTCCTTTATATCCATTGGGAGGGCCTTGGAGCATTGGTGGTGAAATTTGGTCCCGCCATTGTCAATCCATCATCCAATTTATATAAATCGATTATAATTTTTGCATATTTGTTGTTTTGTAAAAAAAGTTGATTTTCGTTTTTTTTTTGTAGTCGTGTTTTTTTTTCTTTTCTTTTTTTTTTTTTTGATTTTTTTTAATCGTGTTGGGTTTCATTGAGTGTATTCAGATTGTTTTTGTTACTTTTAGTAGTCAATTTCATTATTCAGCAACGATTTCAGTAGCCGGTTCATTAATCGACTATGTTTCAGTTGGTAGTCCATTAATACACCTGACAACGAAAAAAAAGTTAAAAAAATGACAAAAAGAATATAAATAAAAAAAAAAATTTAAACAATAATAATAATAAATAGATAATAAAAAATAAAAATTATTTATAAAAAAATGAAAATGGGGATGGGAGCAGGGGAAAGAAGATAGTGAAAGGGTAATTTTGGAATTAGATAGAAGGTGAAAGGACTACTATGGGTTTATGTCATATAGTGAAATATGAAGTCTCTCTCTACTGAAGAAAGGTTGGGGGATTTTTACAAAGAACACCAGTTTTTGGTTAAAATTTCTCATGTTGTGCCAAGTAGCTTAATTATAGGAGTTGGTTTGATAGGACAAATGTACCAAGCCTCTTGAATCACTACCATTATCGAAGTTTCGGTAATGTGAAATTTATTACTAATGTTGTACCAAAACTATCGGTATACCGAAATTCGATATATCAAAAGTTCAGTACATTACGGTATGGTAATGGTAATTACCAATTCATTTTATTCACTATTTTAATAAAAATCGAATATCAATTTTTTCAATGCAATAAAAGTCATATACTTGTTTAAAATGTTCGAAACTACTATTTAAGATATTATTATTCTAAATATATGTTCTTAACTTACCTACTTTAAAATATTTCTTAAATAAAATTATAACATAAAAATTAAAAACTCTTAACATAAACTATATCATCACTAATGAAAAGCATTCATAATATTTTTGACATGCCTTTAAGAACAACTAAATTTAATTAATAATAGTTACTTAGCCTATTATCTTCACTCTTTATATTAAATTGATTAATTATCAAAATTATTTTATTAATAATATTTCGGTAAGGTAAAGTAATATCATTATAATAATATTGAGTATCGTTACCGTACCAAAATATTTCGGTACGGTACGGTAGTTATTCGGTAAAATTATTTTGATAGAAAATCAGTATAGTTCGATATGCCAACGGTTTGATAGGGCAATATGATTAAAAGATTATAAAAAAAAAAAAGGAAAAACACACACACACACACACACACACACACACACCAAACAAAGTTACAAACTACCCGGCACCCATAGATGCATATGTAATGCAGTGTCCTCCGAAGAAACAGAAATGTGATAAAACGTTAAATAAGTTATGTAGATTATTATTCAACATCATGGGCATTTGGTCTAGTGGTATGATTCTCGCTTAGGGTGCGAGAGGTCCCGAGTTCAATTCTCGGAATGCCCCTTTTTTCATAATTTTACTATTCATTTTCAGCATTTTCAATTATACAGTACGGTGTAACAAAAAAAAAAAAAAAAAAAAAATTATACAGTACGGGATTCATTTTCAGCACTTTCAATCATAATAATTGTAAAAAACATTATTCTCTATTTACATTTTATATGTATATAAAACACCGGAATATTCTTATTATCTCAATAATAATTATATTTCTTTTATCTATAAAAAAAATTACATTTATTTGACAACCTTTATTTTATATTAATATTATTATTTGTAAAATTAATTTATATATATTTTAATAATATTTTAGAAATAAGAGTATTTGAGTCAAATAACTTTTTAACAGTTATAATGGTGATAAACATACATTTTATTTCCAAACACTTAAACCACTTATATGAACTAATATTTACTTAAAATCTACATATCCAAACACCTTAAAAAATAATTTTTAAAATAAAATCTAACAGCTTATCAACTCCTAAAATATCTTATCAGATGTAGGAGCTTATAAGATGTTTTAAATAAATTTAGCCAAACGAGCTCCTAGTGCATTTTTTACCATTTACGACGGTGCGAAATAATAAATTATTTGTTGAGAAATTCTTTGAAAATGTTACAAATGCTCTCAACCTTCTTAAAATTTCCAACATTGAGGCAAAAAAACCACGTTTTAGTCGAATTTCGACATTTTGTTTATGCATTTCATGTAGAACTACACGAAATTGTACATTGAATTTCGTGAAATCGTGCTTACTTCCACATTTGCTCCACTTCATATAACTTCTCACATAATGACTAAAAAATAGGGTAAATTACAACCGTCCCTATGAGGTAAGGTCTATTCACGAATAGACCCCTTATTTTTCCATAATTACATCCACCCCTTGCATTATGTAGATTTTTTACATTAACACCCTTTAGTATGTGGTGGATGTAAAAAATTTACAAACTGCTTTAATTTCTCAAAAAAGAAGGTTTTTTTTTTTTCCCCTTGCAATTACACTTCACCGCAGGTAGGCGGTTATAATTTACACATGGAAAATATGATAACTTCATTCACACATTGTTCTTTCTTGATTTTATGGGTTGTGCCTATACAAACTGATATTAAAATTAACGTCACAATTGAAACTTGCCAAATTTTAAAAAATCTACACTAAGAATCACAATTACGAGTCTCCAAAAGGTTCGTCGAAAGTAATATATAGCATCAACAAGCACATGATTACATTAGAACGAGAGTATTTCAAAACACACACAACAAGGGTTGAAAATAATGTACAAGAAAGCAGCTTAGTTACTGGATCCTCTTTACAAAAACAGGTCAAGTTCTCTTTTTCTTTTTCTTTTTTCCTTGTGGGGCCAAGGAAAATGGAGACAACGAACACACATCAAAAAAAAATGAAAAGCAAAAAAAAAACGAAAAAAAAGGGAAGAAGAAGAAACACGAGCAGGATCAGTACCTGTAGTCATCCTCGTAAATGTAATCCTCGTTATAGAAAGTGTAATGGCTACTCTTGGAAGTGGTTTCTCTAGACTAGACAAAAACAAAACTCACATCAGAACAACGGAAGGATTTGTAACAATTTTTCAAGACACAAAAATTAAGTTTACGAATGTAATAATTTTACGGAAAATTGACAAACGTAAGGTCTTATAATGAAGAGGAATAAAAGAATAACATACCTTGTGAATCATCTTCTCAAAGGCTTCGGGACCGTTTTCTTGGATATATTTTTCAGCGGCAGTTAGAATATCATCGGGCTTGCTGAAAGCATCTTTCTTTCTCGGAACATACCAGATATTAACAGTCTTCTGACCAGTGACGATGTACGGTCTAACGTAGTGCTCGTACACGTATGCAGCTCCACTGAAGTACGGTATGACTAACCAGCAGGTGAATATTAGCTTTAAGTATGACCAGAATGGTAACCTAGCATACATACAAAATCGAGGTTATTATTACTAACTCTGTAATTGTCAAATTACAGGGCTATTGCCACTACGACTTTAATAAGAACTATACGATAAAAAATAAAGTAAACTAAAAAGATTCAATATTAGCTGACTCTGAATCATTCGGATCGATACATATAATATATTTCAAACCTTATTGATATAACTCTAACTATAATTTTAAACTATACATGGTTTATATTATGACTGATTAGTGACTATGATTGCCAATGTAACCAATGTAAGAATGCTAGCAAGCAATTCAATTTGTCTGAGTATGAAAAAGTCAAAAAGCGACGAATAATGCTATGACTCGTGCAGAAAAAAAACATGGGCTCTGATTTATCGAGAGATGGCTCAGCGTACATTCAAAAGGATATCTTAATCCAGTGATTCATTTTTTATTCGGCATTTCATCCCAAAAAACGAAAAGGGTCAAGCTTCTTATAAATTGTTAAGCCAAACATACAACCACACATATACAAGAAGTAAAGATATGACTTACGAGTGATTCAATCAACCCCAGCTATTAACAAAACGAGAAACATAGCAATCAAAGAGCCATATAATATTGTCGTATGTAAATTTTTTACCAAAACTAGCCGGGAAAAAAAACACTAACCATTCAATAAGGGCTGCAAAAGTGAGCTCGAAAAGGGTAATCATCGAGTAAAGAACCCAATAAGTAAGCCATTGTTGATCATCAACTGGAGACTTGGTCTCGATTGCCCTAATAGACGCGTATCTATCCGAAAAAAATCGTACAAAATTTTCGAAAATCAGCACACAAGAAAAATACTAAACTTGATGCAAAAATCAAAGTTAGAGCAATCAATATACAGTTTTGTTTATATATATATATATATATATATATATATATATATATATATATATATATATATATATATATATATATATATATATATATATATAACCAAACAGAAATTAGCCACACTTACAGAGGATAACCCAGACTCACTGCAGGCCTGCAATAATATCAGAAAACATTAATTATAAAATAAACAAATAAAAACACATAACAAAAATTCATTAAAAAAATCAATAAATTAACCTCCTCTACAGAATCCCCAATTTGCAAAATACACACAGAATACGCACTGAATAACAAAAAATAAAAATATATACTGAAAAAAAAAATCGAATTAACCGCTTTAAATCAAGTATCAACCAGGAAAAATATATATAAAAGAAAATTGAATAAAAATTGAGAATAAGAGTGAAATTATACCCAGCGAGAAGATCGAAATTAGTGGCCACAAGTTTGAGGAAGCTCGCCAGACCAGATCCACCCATCTCCAACAAATTAAATTATTTATTTATTTATTTATTTCGATTCAGAGGAATATATATAATTGGAAAATTGCGAGAAAAATCTGAGCAAATTGTTTGAATTTATGTGAAGGTGAGTTGATGAAAAAGAGTTGAGAGAAGTAAAAAAGGAAGAATAATGGAGAAAAGTGTGAAGCGACGAAGAGGTGTGACAAAAGGGGAGGGAACAGGTGGTGTCCTACTGTCGTAGCTGAGTGCTGATTAAGCAAAGAATAAATTAATAAACACCACTATTTATTTATTTATTTGTGTTTTTATTTATTTATTATTATTATTATTATTATTATTTTTTATTTTTCATTTGTTGTTGAACAGTTTTTTTTTTTTTTTTCGGGTAATGACAAATCGGCACATGACAAGGGCACTTAATTAAAAGAGGGACATCAAACTTTTTTGTCTTTCAAATAATCCAGCTTATTCAAACTTATTTGCAAATAAGGAAAATCCTTTTATATATACCTGATATGCCTAATTGGGCCAACCCAATGGGCCTACAATTTCTTTACTTACTGGGATACGAGCCCAATATCGAAGACTAATATCACCGAGGCCTAAACACCTTCAAGTAAGGCTTGGGCCCAACAAAGCAAACCCAACCCAATAAACGACATATAAATAGAGGTTTTACTCATTTTATTAAGGTACGTTCTATTAACTGAGCAATACGATCAACTGTATTCTCTAGACTATTTCTATGATCAGCACGTCTGACTTGAGCGTCGGAGGGGTTTCCGCCGGATCAACCCCCGGCTTAGTTCATGTGTTCTATGATCGCAGGTACCTCAGGATCATCAAGTTGTCAAGCTACTGATCCGCTTTGCTCTCCCAGTTCATTTTCTACACCACCCTAGGTGAGCTATATTTTAGCATCTTCATTTTGGCGCTGTCTGTGGGAACGATGCAAACCAGATCACGTAGCCAACAAGATCCTCCTGAGGCGTCAGCTCGGAGAGAAAATGACACAGCTAATCAAGATCCTCCTGAGGCGTCAGCTCGGAGAGAAAATAACACAGCTAATCAAGATCCTCCTGAGGCGTCAGCTCGGAGAGAAAATGACACAGCTAATCAAGATCCTCCTGAGGCGTCAGCTCGGAGAGAAAATGACACAGCTAATAACCTCCCAGTCCGTGGAGGATCTGGCATGCCACCTCCTCCACGTGCCGCGGAGCCAGCTCCTCCACGTGCTGCAGATCCACCTCGCGAGGTTCAGGTGATCCCTCATCGGGACCTACCACTCGCCGATCCACCACTCCCTCCTCCTCGAACGGTTCAAATAACCGAGGACGCGCTCTAACGCATGATAGCAGAAGCCTCAACTCGCGCCGCCACAGAGGCCAAGATTCAATATATCGCCACGATGGGAGCAAACGCTTCCAATGCGATACCAGCGCCAGTTCCGCCTGTGGTGCCGCCTGTAGTACAAAATATTTCGTTCGTCAAGGGTTATCGACTCCCTGGGGGTATACAGTGCCCCCAAAACATTTCGCTCGCCATGGGTCATCGACTCTCTGGGGGCCTAGCGAGTTGGTTCCTCGTGGGAGTTGTCTCGCTGCGTGTTGTATACCCCGCTGCGAGGCAACTCCCATGAGGAGCCAACTCGCTCAGTACTACAACACGCAGCGAGACAACTCCCACGAGGAAACAACTCGCTCGGCCATACAACCCGTTTCGAGATAACTCCCACGAGGAGACAATTCGCTCAGAGCGACCTCTGTCCGCGCGCTCCTCAGTCGCGCGCCATCCGATGCTCCTACAACTCCCTTGCGAGACAACTCCCACGAGGAGCCAACTCGCGCAGTAATACAACCCGCAGCGAGACAAATCCCACGAGGAGACAACTCGCTCGGTCCTACAACCCGTTACAAGGAAACTCCCACGATGAGCCAACCCCCTCTAGTCTCAAAACTACAGCGAGATAACTCCCACGAGGAGTCCACTCGCTCAATCCTACAACCCGTTGCGGGGCAACTCCCACGAGGAGCCAACTCCCTCGGATCTCAACACCACAGCGAGACAACTCCCACGAGGAGACCACTCGCTCCGTCCTATAACCCGTTGCGAGGCAACTCCCACGATGAGCCAACTCCCTCGGGTCTACGAAACCACAGCGAGACAACTCCCACGAGGAGCCAACTCGCTCGACACTACAAATTCGTTGCAAGACAACTCCCACGTGCAACCACCTCACTCGATAAATATTACTCACCGCGAGACAACTCCCATGAGGAGACAACTCGCCCGAAATTCACTATATAATCACAAGCTCAAGTTAGCACGATTACAACCCTAGAAGCACTTAGAGACATTATGAGAATCTATATAGCCTGGCCAGCTTGATTACTCAAATTTATCTACTTGTTTTCGATGGGTCATTCATTAAAACGTGGCCACGGTCCAAACATACTTAAGACCCACGAGGTCTAACAAGGGGCACAACCCCCATAAAAAAAAAAAATCTTGACAGTCTGATCCCCTCCTCAAGTACATCACGCACAAGGCTATATGTAAACACATATAAGCAACGCGTCAAAACATTGACAATGTCGAAAAATAACAACTCCCACGAGGAGAATACTAGCTCCGTGCTACTACATTATCGTGAGACAACTTCCACGAGGACGTAACTCGATCAACTCGATTACCCCAGAGACAACTCCCACGAGGAGATTACTTGTTCCGTGCTACTACATTATCGCGAGACAACTCCCACGAGGAGATAACTCGATCAACACTATTACCCCGCGACAAGACAACTCCCACGAGGAGATAATTCGCTACTACATCGTCGCGGGACAAAACCGACGACTCAATTAACTTACATCGCGACAACCTTGTTGCGCTATGCGCCAACGCGCATTCACGCCCCTCCGACACACGCTCCAACGCGTTTTCGCATACCATTAGTCCATACGCCAACGATCGACTTCTACAATTGTTACTCTCGACACGATCTGAGACCCATCACAACATGGCCCCCACATCGACTCGAGAGTGGGGGGCTTAATGATATGCCTAATTGGGCCAACCCAATGGGCCTACAATTTCTTTACCTACTGGGCTACGATCCCAATATCGAAGACTAATATCACCGAGGCCTAAACACCTTCAAGTAAGGCTTGGGCCCAACAAAGCAAACCCAACCCAATAAACGACATATAAATAGAGGTTTTACTCATTTTATTAAGGTACGTCCTATTAACTGAGCAATACGATCAACTGTATTCTCTAGACTATTTTTATAATCAGCACGTCTGACTTGAGCGTCGGAGGGGTTTCCGCCGGATCAACCCCCGGCTTAGTTCATGTGTTCTATGATCGCAGGTACCTCAGGATCATCAAGTTGTCAAGCTACTGATCCGTTTTGCTCTCCCAGTTCATTTTCTACACCACCCTAGGTGAGCTATATTTTAGCATCATCAATATCAATATTACCCCCAATTCATTGAAATCCAATTTAACTCTAATTTCATGATTTACACCCCAATTTAGCCCAATTTCACCAATTAACCAATTTTAACTCTAATTTCAATTTTGACCGCAATTTTGACCCGCCACCACCGGAGACCGCCGGTCGTCGGCGTTGACCGGCGTTGACTTTTTTTTTTTTTTTTTAATTTTTTTTTTCCTGAAATTTTTTTCCGGGTCTCCGGCGTTGACTTTTTTTTTTATATAATTTTGTTTTTTCTTAAAAAAAATATTTTAATTAATATTACTGTCTTGGCTGCTATTGGCTGCTAAATTACTGTCTCCGGCAGTTATTTAACTGTCGGAGACAGTAATTTAACTGTTAATTGACTCTTTTGTTTTTTTTTCTTCAAAAATATTTTAATTAATATTACTGTATTCGTTGCTAAATTACTGTCTCCAGCAGTTATTTAACTGTCGGAGACAGTAATTTAACTGTTAATTGACTTTTTTATTCTTAAAAAAATATTTTTAATTAATATTATTGTATTCGTTGATAAATTACCGTCTCCGCCAGTTATTTAACTGTCGGAGACAGTAATTTAACTTTTAATTGACTTTTTTTTTTCCTTAAAAAAAATTATTTTAATTAATATTACTGCCTTGGATGTTAAATTACTGTTTCCAACAGTAATTTAACTGTCTTAGACAATAATATTAATAATATTACTGTTCGGAAAAATAATATTCATAATATTACTGTCTGAGACAGTAATTTAGTAGCAAAGATAGTAATATTAATTAAAATATTTTTTCTCTAAGAAAAACAATTCAAAAAAAAAAAAAGTCAACGCCGGAGACCGGCGGTCAACAGTGGTTGACCGGCCGGAAAAAAAAATTCAGGAAAAAAGAAAAAGTCAACGCCGGAGACCGGCGGTCAACGCCGGAATCTGGCCGGAAAAAAAACATTTCAGAAAAAAAATTATTTTCTGAAAAAAAAAGTTTTGGGGGTTAATGTGATATATTTGTTTAAATTCGGGGTCAATGTGTAATATTAAGGAAGTTAGAGTATAATGGGTGGAATTGATAAGAATTATATTATTGAGGGTATTTTAGACTAAAGACATGGGGATGAGCTTAATTGAGAGACTGTTTTTTTTGTGGACCAAAATGCATTAAAGTTCCATGTGATGGGCCTTTTTGCCATTTGCCCTTTTTTTTTTAATGTAAGAATGATTAGGACCGGTGTTGGCCTAAATATCTAACACGCAAGTGCACGTATCGCAAACAAGCAAACAAGTAGTAAAAGTGGACTCGTAAGAGTCGGATGTCGATCCCACAGGGAATACTCAAATTATCTAATCCTAAGTACCAAATTTTAACAATTAATGATTTTTATCCAGCCGACGCAAAGTTGTCAAATCTAATCAACTAAATAATTAAACTAATTATGCAAGCAAATAAACACGAGAAAATATCAATAAAAACGGACCTAGGATTTTATATCCCCCCTATGCAAGAATTGCTCACCCAAAACCCCTCAATTATGAAATATATGATTCCTGATTATAGACTCATAACCCGCTGTCGCGTGTATTATGAGTCTATTATTTATAAACGGTTCACTATATGTCTATGCAAACCAATTATGAATAAAACATTAACTAACAAGTCTCGTAAATGGCTACCTAAGGTGATACATGTATGTCTACGACACCACATGCAATTGACACACTCATCCGGTGAAAACTACTCGAAGGTTCTTATAATACCGTCTAATTATCAAAATAGCTCTATCGAGTCAATCCCAATAATCACCGATAAAGCACATAAATTGATCAGGTTCATGCACTAACAATCATAACAAGTAGAAGAAATAACCATAAAATCATAATTGCATAATCTCAAGAAAACGGGTTCACCATCCCCACATAGGGTTCCAACAAAATCCTAGATAAAAAACTTAGCTACTCATGTTCTCTAAGCAAAACATCATAAAAATATAAAAGGAAATAGATTAAGAAAAGATAGATGAAAAAAGAATTGTGATGAAGATTTGTCAATTCTCCGTCTTCGATTCTCCGTTCTCTCGCTCCTCCTCCTCTAAGATTGTGTTCAAAAGTCCTTTAATTCGTGCTCGGTTTGCCTTTAAATAGATGTCCCAACCTGGTAGAAGATTTTAGGTTTCCTTGTGTGATTAAAACTCCAAAATTGTCTCCAACGTGTTTTCACACGGCCGCGCGAGAATCAGTGCAATTCTCACACGGCCGCGCGAGAATCGCCGAAACCTTTTGCCCTCATTCTGCAGTTGGCGCGGCCGCGCCAAAAATAGGCTAAATTTGGCACGACCGCGCCGGCCAATTTTCAGCATATTTTTGTTTTCTTCCGTTTTTACCCTTTTTGACCTTTTTTTGCTCGTTTCGTCCTTGGAACTCCCAAATGGTCAAGTTGTACATAAAATACAATAAACCACTCATTAAGCATCATTAAATCAATAAAAATATACAAAAATCCTCGTAAGAAAGTATACATTGAGTGTAAAATATATACTCAACACACCCCCAAACTTGAACTTTTACTTGTCCTCAAGCAAAAACTAGCAACCTTCAAAGCAACACTTTCAACAAATGCCTCTCATCACATAGATTAATGGTCAACTTCACGTTTTCAGAACTTGCAATTATCATGACAATTCTTAAAAATTTACAAGCTCGTAATTCAAAGATACGTATTCACTCACCCTTGCCAAAAACCACAAACCATGCTATCGCTTCAAGTATCCCATATTTGTAAATAAAAAATGGAGAAAATTTATACTTACATAATAATATTCAACTCCAAAGACTCACCAAATGTCTTTACTCGGCTAGTATCAAATAAATTGAGCTATTGGGATCATTGAGACTTTTTGGCTTTCAAATGTTGGGCTTTTGGTACAAGGTAGAAAATATGGGTAAAAGTGGCTACTCTTCTCCTTTCATCTCACAATTAGTCACTAAGAGTTGCACTTGACGGAATTTTAACTCTCGTTCTTGACTAGACGTGTTTTTCGCTAAGATTTAGCTTTTGGAATTATTACTTAACCTCGAAGGACTTATTTCTTAACTCGATTTGTTAAGAGTTCAAAGTCTCCACTATTGCTCTTAACATGATGGTTCGAGTTTTTACTTTAAAACCTTTATCCAGTCATTTCTTCCCCTTTTATCTTTCTTCTTTTTTTTTTTTTTTCAACCAAACTCCAAAGGAAAATTTATCAAGAAATCACCATCTAATCTACCCACTTTATTTCGGCTAAAAGAAAGAACACCGTTTCTCCAAGGTTCGAATGATAAAAATTTAAAGGTAGGCTTGAAATGCTCAAACGGTTCAAAGATGGCCCAAATCACTTCCCAAATTGCTCAACAATTTAATATTTCACTTTGTAAATTCCTAAGGCAAGTTCTAAAACCGAATAGCATATGATATAGTATCAATTAACTCAAATTTTAAAACACAAAACTTTCAACCAAAGCAACGGATAATTTGAGATTCCTAACAACGACTCCTTCCTACGACACTTTGAATCGAAAGCTCACCAAAATTCGATCAAAATCAAGATAAAACAAGCAATTTCATCATTAAACATCAACCATCTTTCATCATCATGATTCATCGAAGCATTTATCTAAAAAAAAATTTCGAAAGCAATAAATAAACAAAAACAACTAAACTAAAACAAAAATCATAATGCATGCAAACCAAAAATTAAAGCACGTAAAAATAAGCAATTTTCCACCCCCAAACTTAAAATTTACATTGCCCTCAATGTAATTAGCACGAAGTTTAAGGATATAATACACCAGAATTAGTTGTCTTGGCCATGTCCGGGCTGCTCTTCACCCTCGCTTTTATAATGCTTCTGTTGCGTTTCGCACGGCCGTATGAGATTATAGTATGTTTTTCGCGCGGCCGCGCCCCAAGCTGAAATTGGGCAGTAGCTTCCCCGATTTTTCACACGGCCATGCGAAATTTAGTTACTTTTTCCGCGAGGCCGTGCCCCAACCCAAATTTGTACATAATGTTTTTCTACTTTGCACACGGCCGTGCGGGATTCAAGCCTTTTTCTTTTGTGCGGCCGTGTGAAATGCAAAATTGCATTTTGACCACCTGAAAATAAAAAAAAAATTGCTTGTTTCACTAGTTTGCATGCTTCAAATAAAAATAAAAATAAAAATAAAAATAAAAATAAAAATAAAAATAAAAATAAAAATAAAAATAAAAATAAAAATAAAAATAAAAATAAAAATAAAAACAAAAATGAATAAAATAAAAGAACGAAAAAAAACGAAATCTCGGGTTGCCTCCCGAGAAGCGCTAAGTTTACAGTCTTCAGCCAAACTTTGTCTGCTTCTTTGTTCAAGCTAAAGTGACCGAAGTCACTTGACCATCCTTACTCGATTCCCACAAAGGCTTGTTTGGTTCTTTAGGTGGCCACATCCTCCTTGCTCGTTCATCGTCGTTAACACCCCAACTCTTTTGACTATCTCTCGGAGGAGTTGAAATTGAATCCGCAAAATAAACTTGCTCCTTCCGATTTCCTTTTTCTGCCATCATCTCCTGCACTCAAAGATGCTTTCCCATGGTCCAAGATCGAAACATCAAATTTTTCATGATTTGTAAAATCCATAAGATCGATAGTAAAGCACTCATTATTATCACATGGATTTTTATTAGCACTAAAAATATTAAATTTGATCGTTTGATCATGCACCGTCATTGTAACATCACCACTAGCACAATCAATTAGAGTTTTCGATGTGGCTAAAAACGGTCTCCCTAAAACAAGAGGTATCTCCCTATCTTCATCTATATCAAGTATAACGAAATCAACAGGGAAGATAATTTTGTTCACTTTTACTAGCACATTCTCTAAAATATCTTTTGGGTAAACTAAAGACCTATCGGCTAATTGAAGAGTTATAGTCGTTGGTTCAATCTCACCTAACCCAAGATTTTTATAAGTGGAATAAGGCATAAGATTAATGCTAGCACCTAAATCAATGAGCGATCTAAAATTTTTACCTCATATAGTACAAGGAATAGTGAACTTACCTAGATCGCCGAGTTTTTGTGGAAGGGGCCGTGTAAGAATTGCACTGCATTGCTCCGTGAGTTGAATCATCTCGTTCCCTTGCAATTTCTTCCTCTTTGTCACGAGATCCTTGAGGAATTTCTCACACTTTGGCATCTTTTGAAGTGCTTCGATAAAAGGGATATTTATGTGAATTTCCTTCAACTTGTCCAAAAATCCTTGGTATTCGGCATCAAGCTTCTTCTTGAGAAACGTTTGAGGATATGGAATTGGAGGGGCTTGTGGAATCACTGTTGATGGTGGTGTTTGTTCGTGAGTTGCTTCTTTGTCCCCAATCACTCTCGGCTTCTCAATTACCGTGTTTCTCTTCTCTCTTCGTGGGGCTTCCTCCAATTGTCTCCCATTCCTTAAACTTACAGTGTTGCACTGCTCCATGTTGCTCTTCTGAGGATCTTCCGTATTCGACGGCAGTGCTCCCGATGGCCTCGCGTTTAGCTGGGTTGCAAGTTGACCCATCTGTGTTTCCAAATTGCGGATGGAAGCTTGAGTGGATGTCATAAATTGAGCCAAGATATTTGCGAGATCTCCACCTTGAGGTGGAGCTTGAGGCGGATTTTGGAATCCGGGAGCTGGCCGTGAATAACTAGGCGGTTGACCTTGAGGTGGTGTTTGCCGTTGTCCTTGCTGATTGCCTCCCCATCCAAAGTTGGGGTGATCTTTCCATCCCGGATTATAAGTGTTTGAGTACGGGTTCCTCTGTTGTCGGTTGGTGTCATTCACATAATTTAGATACTCCGTTGCTTCTAAGCACTGGTCGGGACCTTGGACTGCATGCTGAGTCTGCAAAGCTGCTACTTGCTTTGATAGCTTTTTTAACTGGGCAGTGATTGCGGTGACCCCGTCTAACTCCAAAATTCCTCCTGTCTTTATGGCTCCGCTATTTGACCGGTCCGATGCCCGCATGTATTTATTCCTAGCGATTCGCTCCAAAAGTTCGTATGCTTCGTCATAGGTTTAACTCATGAACATTCCTCCAGCTGTAGAGTCGAGCACAGTCCTCGAGTTATCTTGCAATCCATCGTAGAATATTTCCAGCTGGCACCACTCTTGAAGTCCGTGATTCGAGCATCTCCGAATAAGTTGTTTGAACCGCTCCCACGTCTCGAATAACGCTTCACCGGCTTCTTGTATGAAATTATGTATTTCTCTCCGGATTATTTCTGTTTTTTGTTGGGGAGTTATATGTGTTCATGAAGAGTTGTGCTAGCTGGGGCCACGACGAGATGGAGTGCGGTGCACGAGTTTGTAACCATTCTCGGGCTGCTCCTTGTAAAGAGTGCTTGAACAGGCGGAGTTGCAGTGCTTCAGGTGATACTCCGTTCATCTTATGTGAATCACACGTTTCGATAAAGTTGACCAAGTGGAGATGCAGATCTTCATGAGCTAATCCGCTGAACAACCCATTATTTTGGAGCATAGTAAGGAGTCCCGCTCGAAATTCGAAATTGTTGGCTTCAATGGGGGGCTGCTGGATGCTTGATTGAAACCCATTGAGTGTTGGAACGGTGTACTCATGCAATGCTCGTTGACGAGGTGGTGGATTAATGAGCTGCTGTTGCTCTTGCTCGTTGACTATATTTCCTGCCGCATTCGGTAGGCGCCCTTGGTCATCTCCCCTACGATTAATCTCTTCTTCCATTGTTGCGGGAACGTTTTGAGCTAACTGTTGATTTCTCCTAGCGTGCCTAAACGTTCGCTCAATTTCGGGATCAAGAGGTAGCAATTTCGTGTCGTGTCCTCTTCGCATAAAAAGTACCTAAAACAAAAATAATAAAAATAAAATAAGCAAATAAAATAATTAAATAAAATAAATAAAACGGCTGAAGTAAGAAAAATTGCTCAAATTTAATATTAGGATAAATAGATAATTTAGCCGTATTCCCCAGCAACGGCGCCAAAAACTTGTTGGGCGAAATACCTAACACGCAAGTGCTCGTATCGCAAACAAGTAGTAAAAGTGGACTCGTAAGAGTCGGATGTCGATCCCACAGGGAATACTCAAATTATCTAATCCTAAGTACCAAATTCTAATAATTATGATTTTTATCTAGCGTACGCAAAGTTGTCAAATCTAATCAACGAAATAATTAAACTAATTATGCAAGGAAAAAAACACGAGAAAATATCAATAAAAACGGACATAGGATTTTATCTTCCCCCTATGCAAGAATTGCTCACCCAAAATCCCTCAATTATGAAATTATGATTCCTGATTATTAACCCGAGACACTAATTTACTCATAACCCGTTGTCGCATGTATTATGAGTCTATTATTCATAAACGGTTCACTATATGTCTATGCAAACCAATTATGAATAAAACATTAACTAACAAGTCTCGTAAATGGCTACCTAAGGTGATACATGTATGTCTACGACACCACATGCAATTGACACACTCATCCGGTGAAAACTACTCGAAGGTTCTTATAATACCGTCTAATTATCAAAATAGCTCTATCGAGTCAATCCCAATAATCACCGATAAAGCACATAAATTGATCAGGTTCATGCACTAACAATCATAACAAGTAGAAGAAATAACCATAAAATCATAATTGCATAATCTCAAGAAAACGGGTTCACCATCCCCACATAGGGTTCCAACAAAATCCTAGATAAAAAACTTAGCTACTCATGTTCTCTAAGCAAAACATCATAAAAATATAAAAGGAAATAGATTAAGAAAAGATAGATGAAAAAAGAATTGTGATGAAGATTTGTCAATTCTCCGTCTTCGATTCTCCGTTCTCTCGCTCCTCCTCCTCTAAGATTGTGTTCAAAAGTCCTTTAATTCGTGCTCGGTTTGCCTTTAAATAGATGTCCCAACCTGGTAGAAGATTTTAGGTTTCCTTGTGTGATTAAAACTCCAAAATTGTCTCCAACGTGTTTTCACACGGCCGCGCGAGAATCAGTGCAATTCTCACACGGCCGCGCGAGAATCGCCGAAACCTTTTGCCCTCATTCTGCAGTTGGCGCGGCCGCGCCAAAAATAGGCTAAATTTGGCACGACCGCGCCGGCCAATTTTCAGCATATTTTTGTTTTCTTCCGTTTTTACCCTTTTTGACCTTTTTTGGCTCGTTTCGTCCTTGGAACTCCCAAATCGTCAAGTTGTACCTAAAATACAATAAAACACTTATTAAGCATCATTAAACCAATAAAAGTATACAAAAATCCTCGTAAGAAAGTATACATTGAGTGTAAAATATACACTCAACAACCGGTAGTTGAGGCGGGTCTAATCGAAGTCCGATGATTCAGCCCGATTTTATTTGAGTCGAGTATGTTTTTAATGTGTGGGTCGAGTTTTAGTCGAATATGATTTCTTTGTGAGTTGAGCTTGAGCCTACTATGGCTCGACCAGAATAACATTCTAACCGATTAAGTTAATAATAATATATACTGGGCAAATTACGGCCACTTCCTTGAGGTTTGGCCAAATTATGACAAAAACCCTCTTGTTTGGATAATTACAGTCACCCACTCATTTGAAATATTTTTACATAAAATTTATGTAATTCGATTATTTACCAAACCAAATCGTATATTCAGTTCGGTAAACGGTATGAAATGTTGTCTTACAGAAATTTCGGTTTGGTTTCAGCGATTTAACAGTCCTAAATTTATCTATGGAGGGTTTTTTTCGTAAGATAGTACATAGTTGAGGGGTGCCTGTAATTACTCAAATAAAATGAGGGTTTTCGTAATTTGACCATAACTCATGGTGTGACCATAATTTTCCAAATATATAATATGTATGGCTGAATATACAAGTTGCAATCTTCTAAGATTATCAAAAAACGATAAAAAAAAAAAAAAAGAACTAAGTGATGGCGGTAGCAATAGGTAAAATATGTATCAAATGCAGGATACCCGTTCAAATCCAACCAGGGGCGAGTCCACCCTTTTGTAAGGGTGGACTTAAGCCCACCCTTAGCTTAAATTACAATATTTTCCTCATATTATACTTATATATCTATTAAGTTCACTCAATATTTTAATAGCCCACCCAAAATACAAATTAATGCAAAAAAAGTTCCAATTATTATTAATTAGTCCACCCAAAATTCAAAATGATGCAAAAAATCCCTTATATTATTTTTTCTTTCCTATTTTTTTGATTTTGTCACAAAAAAAGTCCTAAATTTTTTTTCGGGGGCAGTGTCCCTGTACCCCTGAAAATTTAAGCACACCATGTATCATATTTCTGGACTCGCCACTGAATCCAACTGCTGAAATTTAACACCAAGATTTGAGAATCCTGCATATTCATTGATATTAATGACAAAATTCTCAAAAAATAAATTTTCATTAATATGAAATTGTGATCTTCAGGGAATCCTGCATTGGGTTTCAGAATCTTCACCAGGTGTTTTGAACTTTAAACTTTGAACATCTAAGTTTATAGCCTTAGTCGTTTTCGTTTACTTACGATCTCCATTTTGCTTCAATCCGTTCAGGCTATTTTGTGGTCGATAAAGACTCTTCTCCTCAAAAGCTCGTATGTAATTGTACTGTGACGTTACCTGATTATGTGAAGGGAGAGGAAAATAATAGAGATTGAGCTAACAATTCATAGGTAAACAACTCTTTGGTGTTAATTCGAAAGTCAAAAGAAAGTTACATAGTTTTATTTCAATGTCTATCTTTTTTTTTTTTTTAATACCTACTAGTAATTTAGCCCGTGCGAAGCGCCCTAGCTGTTAGAACTTAGAATATAATAGGAGATATGTAACATTTACAAATATAAATGAATCATATATAACATATAGATCGCAATCGATCTACAAATGTACTTGGGATCGATCTCATGTATGATCGCAACATAAACAATTGTTAGAAACACAGTAAGGCAAAAAAAATCGAGATAAATCATAAAATTAATTGCATAAAGTTCCACAAAAATCAATATTGGGCTAAAAAACTTAATTATTGAATCGCATACTTAGAGACTAAGGGTTTGTTTGATACCGCTGAATGACCGCTGAGTGACACTAATTTCTTATTCGGTCAGTGGTTCTTTCATTAAGAGAGTTTATTTTAGACATCTGAACCAAATCATTAGGTGTTGACCGATTCAGGTCAAAATACACACCTTATTCATCCAGAGGTTGTGCTGAATGGTTATTAGACTAATTTATCCCTACCAAAAAATGATATTATAATATTTAGCTCTCATGCGGCATGAGTCCTGGCCATTTACTTTTTTTTCCCTTTTAAATATATTATATTTAATTGTATAAATTGGTTCAATTCTCAATGTAATTTAGCACTTTATGTTTGATGTTTATAGTGAAAGGTTTTAGAATTAAATTTACTACTTATTTTCACTAAATTAATAATATAATAATTACTAGGTTTATTGTTACAATTATGATTTTATGTTCAATGATTTGAAGGTTAATATTGTAAAAATATACTATTCAGACATGAAAGAATTTATGGTCCCGAATTCGTTTAATACAGAGATGTTATCTTAAGTATTATGACACTTAAGTAAACATGCAACAGAAATATAAAGACAATACTCAGATCTAAAAATGTTCACAAGTAAAACTTGTGAACTTGCCCTTTACAGGACGGAAAAATTATATTAAAAATGTATTACAAGAATACAAAGGGAAGATGTACGAAAACTTCTTCCTTATGAATGAATCATTAACATGATCATTCTTACATTCAAATCTAGAAACAAAAAGATAAATACTAAAAATTCTAGATTTCAAAGAATGTACTCGTGAGGAGTACGTAAAGAACTTCTTTCTTATGAATGAATCACTATCTTGATCATTCTTACAACCAAGTCTAGAAACATAAAAACTATATACTAAACAATCTAGACTACAAAGAATGTACTCATGAGGAGTATGTAAAGAATGTACTCATGAGGAGTACGTAAAGATTGTACTCATGAGGAGTACAACCAACCGATTCTTAAAAACACACTAAAACACTCATGTATTCTTTTCAGCTCTCGGTGTTTATTTTTTGGAATCGATCAACTTCCTTGAATCTTGAAGTCGGTATTTATAGACATTCCAAGCTTCCACTCCTCAGCCCATGATCTGCAAGAAAACCAACTACAAGAGCACTCAAGAACATGGGTTAGTGGGTTAGTTTAGTAGTTAGAATAATATCCACAATTTAACCCACTAAGCACTACTTAGCCCACTAAGCCATATACTTAACCCACTGAGCACTACTTATTCCATAACTAAAATTTAGTTAGAAAATAAGAAAGTTAAAAAGAAAATGTGGAAATAATCCACGTGTTTCAAACTCCCCCTTTTTAACTTTCTGATCAAAACTAAATTTTAGCTTAACTCCCCCTGAGTCATTGCTTGAACTCCCCCTGAATTTGACAACCAACATTAACATAAAAGTTCAGAGGAAAAATAAAAACAGAACAAAACCAAATATTGTTCATAAAAACAATTAAAGTAGAATATTCAAGGTCTCTTCAGTATCAGCTGTTGTTCCTCCATCACTAGCACTGGACTCACTGCTTTCCTCTCCTTCTTCAGCTTCACCCTCATTATTTTCTTCGTCTTCATTAACTCCTTGCTCTCTGCCTCTGGCATCCAAAGGATGAGAAGTCCCTGCTTCAACTTCATGACTAGCTTTTTCTACCCCTTTTTGATCAGAAAGAGTTTTTCGAAGCATTTCCACCATGGACTGGTGACAGGTAATCTGAGCTAGAGAGTGAGTAAGCTGTTGTTACAAGAGATCTCTAGGAACAGAAACAAGAATTTCAGGGATGTTGTCAACATGAAGAGCAACACCTTATGTACCAAGATTATTTTGACCTGATTCAGTTGAGAGGAAATTATCTCCATTCCAGGGAAGATCTTGGACATGAGGAGCTTTGAGAAAATTTTGAGAAACAGTTATCATGCCAAGTGGAGTGTGAAGGTATTCTGATTCATCTTGGCCCAAATTTTGAGAAAGCAGAATGGAGTAGATGAGAAAAGGATAAGGAAGATGAGTGGAGGAAGAAATTTTCTGGGCAAGATTACCTATATTGGTGAAGAAAAGTTTGGCAAAATCAACAGGTAACCCCATCCCCAATTTGTACATGAGTACTGCATGAGGTTTAGTCACCACAGAGAAATTTTTGGATGGAATCCAATTCATCACTGTGAGTCTGAACAGGACAGAGTAAAATGCAGTAAGTTGAGAAACTTTGAATTTTTTGGGGTGGGCAGGCCAAGATTTTAGACGATTGCCAGAAAGAGTCTTACAAACCTCAGTAAAATCATCATAATTATCCTCATCAATCACAGTAGGAGTTTGTAAATGCGAGTTGATAATTTTGGGAGAAAAAAGAGAAAAATGGAATTTCGTACAAAAACTTTGCCAAAGTTTGGAGAATTTTTCTTTAAAAAAAAGGTTTGTAAATTGGCATAAAATTCCTTCACAACAGAGGGATCATAAGGACATGCAATCTCAACTAGACTAAGGATTTTTCTTTGATCAAGAAAATCAGTGATCCTATGTCTATCAAACTCATCCTTGGAAATTTTCTTTTCCTCGATGAATTGGGAATTCATGATTTGAGGACTCAAATTTGAATCAGATTCAAAATAAAAAGTAGTACTGAAAGCATTGTTTACCTCAAAAGGAGTTGACAGATCCTTCCCATCCAAGTCCAGCTCTTCTTCCTCAGAAGATTTCTCTTCTTCTGAGTCTTCAAGTTCATCTGGGATGTATGCTGGCTCAGGTGATGCAACAGGTGGGGCAACATCTGCTTCCATCTGAGATGAGTCCTCAGAAGAGTCACCGTCTGACTCTGAGGATGGCAGATTTTTGCGGAATGAGGCAAGTAGAACTTCCGAGTTGTCATCACTTTTCTCTTCTTCTTCAACCTGGGAAGGTGATGCATCCACTTGAACAGCTGCCTCTGCCAGAGTTTCCAGAGGATATTCAGGTGGAACTGAGGGTGTTTCTTCAGTGGTGGTGAAGTCCTGGGCATCAACAGTGGGAATGTCTACATGCTCAGCAGAAAGCATCCCAGAAAAGTCAGGCATTTCCTCATCCAGGTAAGGAACAGCATCCTCAGCAGCACTCTGAGGGGCATTGGCTGAGTCAGTGGGTGCAGCAGCATCTTCTGGAACATGTGCAACAACATTTTCAAAAACAAAATGTTGAGAAGTTGTTGTTGCCATGTTAGGCTGAGATGTCTCCCCCTGAGATGTAGCTGGTGGAGTTGAGTCGTTGGAGGATGACTCAGTGGAGCTTGAGGAGAGAGCTTGGGCTTCTGGTTCTGCAAAGGTAGGATCTCCTTCTTCATCATCTGTGTCTTCATCAACCAAATGAAGACCTCTTGGTGGATTTGGCCTAACTGGAGTACGGCCACCTCTGCCGCCTTTTCTTCCACCTCTGCCGCCTCTGCTGGGAGAATTTCCTCCCCTTCGACGTTGTGACCCAGTTGCATTCAGATCTGGGAAGGGATTCATGCGCTTGGACCGGCGAGTAGGAAACCTTCCTGCAGTGGAAGAGGGACCCACATTCTGGAAGTTGTCTGGGTCAATCGGATTCAGCTCATCTCCGGGCTCAATAAAGCTGATCGGCATAGCTTCAAGGTTGACAGGATGAACGATGATGGCCAGATTCGGGTCTGCTGGTTCAGGTGCTGCAGCATCGTTGTGGACATCACCAACGGCTGGAAGAGGATTTCTAGGAGGAGATGCCATGATACAGTAGATGAAAAATTGCTTCTAGTACTTTTGATTTTTGAGTGTGAATTTTCGAAAGAGAACCACGAAATTTATAAGCCCAATTTGCAGAAAAAAATTGATGTGGAGAAGGTGAAGAAGTGGTGTGCGTTTTTCTTGGAGAAAGTGTGATTAAGGAGAATAAAGGTTTATGTGGCTGTTTAAAACAAAACGTGACACATGACACAATAACGAGTGGACTTAGTGGAAAATAAAAGACTAACCCATGTACCCCATGACCCACATAAATAGTGATAATTTAATAATAAATAAAATAATAATAAAAATAGTAGCACTCACGAAATTTTCACAAAAATAAGAAACAAATCTATTAATGATTAATAGTGTGAGAAAAAAAAAATTGGCTAACAGGCATAGAATTTACTATATATATAATAATAATTTTTTTTTTTTTGAACTCTTATTTTCAAGTCAAACAATTCACATGGAACATGATCAAGTGTTCAGTTTGAAGGTTCCTCAGTTACTAAGATATGACTATTCAGATAGAGAAGTTTGACTTATATGATTATAATTGTTCTCTGAATTCTTACATGAAGCATGATCACGTTTCAAGGTGAAAGACTTCCAGTTACTTATTTAGAGAATAATCCATCACAGTGAAGTCATTATTTAAAGAAGCTGAGCTTCAGTAAATTATGTTGCAGCTTAAGATGTTTGATGAGGTACTGCAACATATTTCAGGACATGTTTATTGAGTACACATCCCGAGAGATTTTCTAAGTTTAGAGAACATCTCATAATCTAATGCCTTTGTAAAGATGTCAGCCAGTTGATCTTGTGTAGGAATGTACTTTAAGCACACTATATTTTTCTCAACTATATCACGAATAAAATGATGTTTAATATCTATGTGTTTAGTACGTGAGTGTTGAACAGGGTTTTTTGAAATATCAATAGCACTTGAATTATCACAATATATGGTCAGGGTGCCACTGGTTAACCCATAATCCCCCAACATTTGTTTCATCCAAATTAGTTGACCACAACATCCTCCAGCAGCTACATATTCTGATTCAGCTTTTGAAAGTGATAAACAATTTTGTTTTCTACTAAACCATGAAACCAGATTATTCCCCAAAAAGAAACATGCACCTGATGTGCTTTTTCTGTCACTAATATCCCCAGCCCAATCAGAATCACTAAAACCTATCAAGTTAGTATTAGTGTCTTTGAAAAACTGAATACCTAAATCTACTGTACCTGCAACATACCTAATAATCCTCTTCACAGCTTTAAGACGAGTGACTTTGGGATTAGCTTGATACCTGGCACACACACAAACACTAAACATAATATCAGGTCTGCTTGCAGTTAGATACAGAAGGCTTTCAATCATGCTTCTGTATAGGGTGCTGTCAACATCTTCAGCAACATCATCCTTGGACAATTTTTGACTTGAACCCATTTGAGTTTTCATGTTCTTGGCTGACTCCAACTCAAACCTTTTGACCAGATTTAGAGCATACTTCTTTTGATTTACAAAAATTCCTTCACCTGTCTGTTTGATCTGGAGTCCTAGGAAGTAATTCAACTCTCCTACCATGCTCATTTCAAAAGTGTGAGACATAGAATCTACAACAGACTGTATGAGGTTAGCACAAGTAGAACCAAAAACAATATCATCAACATATATCTGTACAATAATGATATGGTTATTTGTTATTCTAACAAATAGAGTTATGTCTGCTTCTCCTCTAGTAAATTGTATTTCAAGTAAAAAGTCAGTGAGTCTTTGATACCAAGCTCTAGGAGCTTGTTTAAGACCATACAGAGCCTTCTTAAGCTTGAACACATGATCAGGTTTGGCAGAATCTTCAAAACCCTTGGGCTGCTCTACATATGCTTCTTCATTTAAAACACCATTTAGAAATGCACTTTTGATATCCATCTGATATAATTTGATTTTAAGAAAACAGGCTATAGCAAGAGGTAACCTAATAGATTCAATTCTAGCTACTGGAGCAAAGGTTTCATCAAAATCTATACCTTCAATCTGAGTATAACCTTGTGCTACTAACCTAGCCTTATTTCTAACATCTGTACCTTTTTCATCAGTTTTGTTTTTGAAGATCCACTTAGTTCCTATTACATTTACATGACTTGGTCTGGGAACTAAGTACCAAACATCATTCCTAATGAACTGATTCAGCTCTTCATGCATTGCATTAATCCAAAACTCATCCTTCAGTGCTTCTGCAATATTCATTGGTTCGACTGAAGATAACAAACAAGTAGTTCCAATTAGTGCACATTCAGAAGATAAATTTGCAAATCTTACCATATCTCTGTAATTTACTCTCTCTTTTCTTCTGGTCCTTATCCCATCAAAGATATCTCCCGCAACTTGAGTAGATGGGTGATTTTTCTGGATTCTACTTGATGGTTCCTCTCTGCAGATATCATGAGTTAGCTGCAATTCAGCTTCTGTGCTCTCTGTAGGCTGTATTGAGTCAGATGTGGTAACACTTGGTTCAACACCCTCTTCTCTTGATACTGGACTGTTTATATCTGGAGCACATGTGGCAGTAGTGTCTCTTCCGGCTGTTTCTTGTTCAGCAATCAGGTCATCAACTTCATCTTCAGCTGTTTTACTACGAAGATCAGCAAAATCATCAAATACCACATTTACAGATTCAATAATGGTTCCAGTTCTTAAGTTATATACTCTATACGCATGACTGTTATTAGAGTATCCCACAAATAAACTCAAATCAATTTTTGAATCAAATTTAGCTAGATGATCTCTGTCATTTAGGACATAGCAAACACATCCAAACACATGCATGTATTCTAGATCAGATTTTTCTCTTAAAAGATACACCCAAGTATATCTCGAAAAATCATCAACACACACAAATACATATTTTTTACCACATAGACTTTCTACCTCTATAGGACCCATAAGGTCCATATGTACAAGTTCAAAACAAATGGTGGTACCAACGTGTTGTAACACTTTGTGTGGCACTCTAGTTTGCTTTCCCTTCTGGCACATTCCGCATATAGGGATGTCCTTGATCTTGAGATCTGGAATTCCTCTTATGGCATTGTACTTGTTGAGCAGCTTCAGATTTTTGAAGTTTGTGTGCCCTAGTTTCTGGTGCCACAGCTCTACTTCACTTACTCTTGAGCTCTTGCATGAGATGGTGTCACCTGTTTGATAACAATTATCCATTGATCTGGAACTGATGAGATTTGACCCCAATCCTTCAATGTAAGACATTTGAAAGTTTTGGAAGTCCCTCAATGTTGAGTGTTCCACGTCCAACCACTTTGCCTTTAGCTCCTCTTCCATAGGTTACACGTCCTCCATTGAGTGTATGGTAGTTTGATAGAAATTCTTTAGTTCCAGTCATGTGCCTAGAGCATCCACTATCAAAGTACCATGGACCTGAAATGTTAGAATTTAAAGAAGTGTATACTGCTTTGCACATAAGTTTACCTTTGGGAGTCCATATTCTACACTCCTTTTTGGTAAATTCTACCTTTTTCTTGGAGGTGTTCCCTGAAGTGTTGTAACTCATCCTGTACAACATTTTGTCACTACTTAGTTTCTCACAAAATGGACGGATATGTCCTGGTGAGAAACAGTAATGACAAATGCATCCCCTTATTCTGGACTCTGAAGTGGTGACTGTGGAATTTATGCATTCTTTTCTATTTGAACCCTTCTCTTTTACAGAGACAATCTCCTTCTTCTTTACTGGCTTGTGTTTCTTCACTTGGTTTTTGAACCCTAGACCTTCATTTTTGTTGTACTTCTCTAGTGACACAATCTCTTTGAGTTTAGTTGTGCCGGTATTCATCCTCTTGATTGCTAGAGTCGCTTCTTTGAGTTCATCTTTCACCTTTGCCAGTTCAAGATCCTTCTTGGTGATACCAACCTCCAAATGAGTGATTGTTTCTTTGAGAGAAGAATTTTCATTGTTGGCTACATCTAGAGCATGAGTCTTCTTCTCCAAGTCACTGAACAATTTCTTGTACATTTCTTCCTCATCTCCTACTGCTTCTTTACTGTATTCTGCAGCATTCAAAGAAATAGAGTTCAAACATGTATAATGACTATTATCTAACTCAGAAATTTCAGTTACTGAAAGTGTTTCAGAAAGTGTTGCAGCATCTAGAGAAACTCCTTGTGATTCTGTTTCAGAATAATTTTCAGTGATATATCTGACAGAAAGAGCATGTTTAGTGGATTGCTGCTCCTCTGTCTGTTCAGGTTGCTCTTCCTCCTCATCACTGACAGCACAAATCAGACTCGTTCCTCTTCTTCTCAAGGTATTTGCACATTCATTAGCATAATGTCCAAATACTGAACAGAGCCTGCATTTAATATGATCCAAGTTAGGTGGTTCAGAATTTGAACGAATAAATGAAGATTTTTTAAAGTGTTTTGAGAATATGTTTGAGGAAATGTTCTCTGTGGAATAGATCTGTTCCGAGGTTGAGTTTGTCGATTTTTTGGAGAGCCATCTAGAAATAACTGTCTAGGCTTGATTCCACTTCGTCTGTATGCCCTATTGAATTTCTGAATCAGAAATGCCACATTGTTGAGACATTCCTCTGCATCATCATCATATTCCGTAGCAACTTCTTCCTTTTCTAGTTCTGCCCGGAGTGCATTTGATAGATCGTCTGCTGTCCACCGTAATTCTGGTGTTGGAAATACATCCCCATCCGCATCTGTGATAGTTGGTGGCTTCCATCCAGTAAGAATAGATCTTCAGGCTTTCTCATCAATGGCTTTGATGTACGCCCTCATCTTGACTTTCCAGTAGGTGTAGTTTGTGCCATCAAGTACAGGAGGTCGCATAGAAGCAGTCATCTGAGTATCCATCACGAATTCGTTTCTGATAAAATAGGAACAAACACTTAGTATACGTCAAGTGTTGGCTCTGATACCAATTGAAAGAATTTATGGTCCCCAATTCGTTTAATACAGAGATGTTATCTTAAGTGTTATGACACTTAAGTAAACATGCAGCGGAAATATAAAGACAATACTCAGATCTAAAAATGTTCACAAGTAAAACTTGTGAACTTGCCCTTTATAGGACGGAAAAATTATATTAAAACAGTATTACAAGAATACAAAGGGAAGATGTACGAAAACTTCTTCCTTATGAATGAATCATTAACATGATCATTCTTACATTCAAATCTAGAAACAAAAAGATAAATACTAAAAATTCTAGATTTCAAAGAATGTACTCGTGAGGAGTACGTAAAGAACTTCTTTCTTATGAATGAATCACTATCTTGATCATTCTTACAACCAAGTCTAGAAACATAAAAACTATATACTAAACAATCTAGACTACAAAGAATGTACTCATGAGGAGTACGTAAAGAATGTACTCATGAGGAGTACGTAAAGATTGTACTCATGAGGAGTACAACCAACCGATTCTTAAAAACACACTAAAACACTCATGTATTCTTTTCAGCTCTCGGTGTTTATTTTTTGGAATCGATCAACTTCCTTGAATCTTAAAGTCGGTATATATAGACATTCCAAGCTTGCACTCCTCAGCCCATGATCTGCAAGAAAACCAACTACAAGGGCACTCAAGAACATGGGTTAGTGGGTTAGTTTAGTAGTTAGAATAATATCCACAATTTAACCCACTAAGCACTACTTAGCCCACTAAGCCATATACTTAACCCACTAAGCACTACTTATTCCATAACTAAAATTTAGTTAGAAAATAATAAAGTTAAAAACAAAATGTGGAAATAATCCACGTGTTTCAAGACATAATAAAACTTTCAGTTACCAAACAAACTTAAACGTTCAACATTCAGTATTTAGATACGGTCTTAACCATTCTGTTCGTGTATTCAGCATTCAATATTCAGTGCTTAATTTTATCAAACAAGCCCTAAATTAACACACCAACATTAAATTCGATAACAACTTCTAAATTATATTGCATAATGGGTGACGCCGACCTCCTTGTAAGGTGGACGAGTCTTGTTTTTTATCCGTAAACCTTGATAATCTTTAAATAAGAATCCTCTGTACTTTGGTGGCTCACCGATTTATGTAGTAAAATGGGGTAACGGTTCGATCCACTTGTCTCCTCCCATGTTGTAGAAAAACAAATACGAGTAACTATAGGAAGAATAGAATAGGAGAAAGAGAGAAATAATAATACGTGATAGAATAGAAACCCCCATTATGTTATGGATTGATTACATGGAATATATATAGAGAAATATTGCAAGGTAATAGAGTTTGACTAGGTAACTAAATCCTAACTAATCTAGGTAACCGAATCATACTAGAATCATAATATTAGGAGAGTTCTATAATATAATATTCTCTAACACGCCCCCGCAACACGCCCCCGCAGTCGAAACATGATGAACGTGAAGAATGGACAATCACTTGCTAACACGTTCCTGCAGTCGGAACTAATATACTCCAAAAGTGAAGACTGGAAAAGAAGTCGTGAAATACAACGCTAGAGACTTCCTCTGTTGAAATATCTGCCAAATTTAAAAATAATAATAATAATAATAATAACGGGTGAGAAAAAAATAAGCAACTTTTTTTTTATCGAGATAGAGAGAAGAGATGAGAGAAAGGGAAGAGTAATAATTACAACAAGATAGAGATTAAAGAGAGAAAAATTATATTAACCGACTAAGAAGAAGAAGATGTCGGATAATAAGAAGAACTGATAAAGATAAAGATGATGCACCACCACCGGGGGAGGGAAGAAATTGGGGTGGTGGTCGCCGGCCATGGAGAAGAAGAGATGCGGCGGCTAGGTTTTAGGCCATAGGCCATGGAGAAGAAGAAGAACAGAAAAGATAAAGAAGATGCACCACCGGGGAGGGAGAAAATTTGGGTGATGTGCATGGAAAAGATAGAAAAAGAAAAAAATATTAGAGTACCACCACCGGGGGAGGGAGAAAATTAGGTGGTCACCGCCTTGGAGAAGAAAGGCGGCTAGGTTTTCACCGCCATGGAGAAGAGAAAGGCGGCTAGGTTATAAAACCTAAACCTGGTGCTCTGATACCATATAGGAAGAATAGAATAGGAGAAAGAGAGAAATAATAATACGTGATAGAATAGAAACCCCTATTATGTTATGGATTGATTTACAAGGAATATATATAGAGAAATATTGCAAGGTAATAGAGTTTGACTAGGTAACTAAATCCTAACTAATCTAGGTAACCGAAAATACTAGAATCCTAATATTAGGAGAGTTCTATAATATAATATGCTCTAACAGTAACGACTGCTTCCTTTTGGTCTTATAACTCCGTGCAACGAGCTCGTCAACTTTTCGTTTGTAAGCACCTCAAAAATGTACCCAGATTATATTAGACTCGAATGTGACACACTATTATTAACAACTTTGAACATAGATTAAATATGTCAACTCCTAAAATGACGATTGGTTCCACGATATAGTAGGTGAATTATGTTTCGTAGACATACACACAATAGATATTTCATCAGATGTAGCATAGATAGATTTGAGTCAACTAACTATGTGAAAATATTAGTCAAGTCTTCCATAAAATAATATTCAAAATTTGGAAAAATACAGTTCTCATCATTGAAGTTTGCACTTATTTCACATTTTGTTCCCATGTTAACAAAAAGTACATTTAATCCCTCATATTTCAAACTTTCAACATTTTTAGTTATTTACGTCAAATTTCAGTTAAAACTAATGGAATCAAGCGTGTGCCCATCATTGCCTTAACCGACAGGCTAACAGTCAATTGATGGCAATGACTAAAAGTGTTATTCACCGGGTGTAGCATCTACAAAATCATTATATTGTTCACGGATATTACATGGATATTCGTGAAATTAGCAATTAATTACAAATTACAAATGAATATTTTGCCATGTATTTTATTGAAAATGTTTTATCTTTGCATGATTGTAAGTCAATATGATTGGGTCCAACATTCGTAATTTCGAATTATGAATGAGAATAAGAGAAGGAAAATAATAGGCGAAAATCTTAGTGAACATTCTAAATCGGAAAGTTTCCAAATTTAGAAAGTGCACTGAATTAGGGTTTCCACTTTTGGAAAGTTGGAAATCGAGAGTTGACACTCGTAATGACGAGGACATTATAATGATTCCGAAAATGTAATCGTTACAATTTTCCAATCATTGAATTGAGAGAAACGAGCGAATAAAAGACTAACGAACTTAAGCTATTGGGCCCGGTCCAACTTAAGCCCCTTAGGAATTTTATGCAAGACACTATACATACTTGATTTATAGGTCTTGCACATAACACACAACCCTAACGAAACCCTAGCCGTCCATTCGCCGGAATCGGCCTCCCCTTGGCCGATTAATCGTGGTAGATCCTTTTCCTTCTTATTATTTCCGTTTATTCTAACTACTGCGTGTCTAGTGCCACGTTTTAGTAGATCGAAGTATACGAGGAGAATCCGAGAGGAGGAAGATCGAATAATCGAAGAATCGAGGAGCATCCCCCGAGCCAACGACGCACGCGCCTCCACGCGCCGCCTGAAGACAGCGCATAAACCACACGCGCCGCCGTTGCTCACCCTGGATTGCACGGATTGGTTTCCGTGGCAATCTTGCTTCGTTTCGTGCGCCTACCTCACACTTCAAGAGGTAAAGTTTCGAATCCGTAGTTATTCGATTCAATTTAATTTAGATTAAATATGTATGTTCGTATCGTAAATATATTGTATGAATTTATGTATGTTATGTTATGTAATTACATGAAATTCATTATTTACTGCGAGAATGATTAATTGATTTAATGCGAGCATGCTAGTTGATTTAATGTTGATTAAATAATTCACATGTATGTTGTTTTTAATTTCACTGGAAGTGCAAAAGTACGCAATTAATTGTTTACAATTATCGAGCATGTGATTATGTGTTTTAAATTCGTTTAATTCGCATAAATTTTTGTTTTCCACTGCGTACACGTGTCCGATTCCCAACAGTGGTATCAAAGCTTGTTGCGCAATTAATTGCGTTTTTAATATGCTATTATTTTTATGCATGTTCGATTTATTAAAGTAGCGGTTGTTGTATTATGTAATTGGGAGTTTTCGAAAGTTTAAAATACTTGTTTAAAATTTTTCCAGCTTTAAAATTGTTTAAAATTGGAAAATCGGATCTGAAATTTTATTTAAAACGTCGGTTGCCGGTTCGATGGTTGTGCATGATCCAATTGACCGAATCCACGTGGATTCGGGTCGGTCAGACCGGTTCTCGGTCCGACTGACCCGGCCCACTGATTTGGGTCAACTGGACCGGGCAAAACCGAACCGTTTCGGTCCGAACCGGTCAGACCGGTCGGACCGAACCGGTTCACTGAAAAAAAAAAATCAGATTTCTAAAATTAAACTTAAAACAAAATGATTTTAATTTTCAGAAAATTATTTTCAATTAATCCCAATTAGATAATCGAATCAACAATCATCTATTTTAGTAAATAGGTGTTAGATTAATTAATTAATTTAAATCGTTAGATTGATTTCAATTAATAGAACACACATATAATATTGATTATACTTCAACTTAATTAATAGTACCTCAACATTATTTGATTGATCTATGCTAGTTGAGGTCCTATAATTATTTTGAAAAACCCGATAATTAATTAATGTAACTAATTATATGGTTAGGTCGTATGTTCCTCTTAGGGCAATATGCGTTTCCATATACCTTTAGAGAACATAGATATAGGAATCACATAGACCAATCCGAACCTTCTGATGAGATAAAACATTTTAATAAAATCCCTCATTCTTAATCTAATTAAGAATTATTTCAACCTATAAATAAAAACCAATTTGTTGAATTTTTCTTTCCTTCTGCCAACGGTTGAATTATGTGTAGCCCTTTACTGTAGTGCAGTAAACTGTGTTAGCGGGGAGTGCTATGGTAAAGTAAGATGTAATTCAATTGACATAACAATGAAGGTAGCCATAGAAATGGGTTATGCTCGATTAACGTGGTCGGCTAGATTAACTAGGGACCGCATTAGTTTGGCATAATTAAGTTCTATGAGCATCTTTGATTGGTAGGTTAGACTTGAAACACGACGATTTTGAATTCGTGAGATTAATTTAGGTCATTATCAAGTGTGAGGAAAATTAATTTAGGGTCATATAATGGATATGATTGATTGTGATCTACCTTTGGGCAAATATAATCGGGCTAGATTAACTAAGGTTTATATTTGTCTATTGGACCTAAAGCCCATTAAAGAAAAATCGGGTTTCTCGTTCGTCTACTAGAGGGAAGTGGAACTCGATAAAATTAGTGAGAGAACAATTAAATAACATAAGTCCAAAAATTTAATTGTAACAATCATTTAATACGATCTCGCAAGGCGATGCACAATTTCCGAGGCAAGATATTTGTGTTTTTCAAGCCTACTATAAATAGAACAAGCCCTCTCCAATTTTCGACTTCTTGAAGACTTCTTCAATTTTCTCTTCGCTTTTCACCAGTTCTTCGCGGGAAGCTTCGACGACGGTTTCGACTCGGGTTTTTCATAAGCCTTTTCTTTACGTTTAGTTTATGATTTCTCGTGTTCGTCATTTTGATGCTATGTTTGTAATGAACTGAGCATTTTGTTTTTGGTAAATGAAACCTTAAGCTTGTATATACTGATTTTGATTTCCAGATCTGAGATCTATTTGTCGTTCTTTGGTTATGTTATTTATGTTTTCCTGTATCACATGTTTTCGATTGTTTGGCCAACAGTTGAATTGATTGTAAATGAGAATGAACTCGAGAGAGAATTTCTCGGTTGATTTTATGAAAACATAGCTCAGGTTATGGAAACGGAGACGTGATGCACCTTGGGTAGCCCTTAAGGACTTGGCCTAAATGCTTTGTTAATATCATGTTCTGAACGGAGACGTCAGACCTGTGGGTAGACTCTAACTACACTGGTGACGGGGTTAGGGTATTTTAGTGTCTGAGTTAGCGAATATAGAATTGACATTAGATTTGGGTATGTAGATCTTTATATATAGTACACTGGTGAATTTTACCCTAGAAGCCATCACACGTCGGAATTCCTTGCTTGTCCTGGCGGACCGTTGTTTTTATTATCGTTACTTTTAACTTCATTTCGCCCATCATTTTCCGATCGTCTAGATAAAGTTTAGGATAGTATAATTACGGTACTTGGTAAATTTAGGAACTTAATTCCATGTGGATCGATATCAGGAATTCACTATTCTACAAAACGCGATATTGTACACTTGCGGTTATTCATACATAGGTTTTACGCGTATCACGTGGATGCAAATCAATTTTCCATGTTTGTTTTGGTCGTGAGCCACGTTTTCACGATTTATAGAATAAAAACGAACAAATTTTACTTCATTGGATTGTGTATCTCGATCCTCATTTGATGCACTAATTTTCTTTTGTAAATCGCTACAATAAGATGGGTTTCTGAGACAATTTCTAATATAAAACTTGAGAGGATTTTTTTTAGAGAGAGAAAAAGAAGTAGAGAGTGAATTATTGTAAACCCGTATTCGTTAAAATGCTACAGCGAATAGGAGTGTGAACGAGACGAGCTCGCCTCTGTTGGCAGGCTCGAGCTCGAGCTCGAGTCTATTTTGTTGAGCTCCAGCTCAAGCTCATTTTTTATTTTTTATTTTTTATTAACTATTATTTAAAATTATTCAAAAGTATTACAAAATAAATAATAAATTGTAATTATATATATTTTTAATATTTTTATTTTATTTTTATTTATTTTGTGCAATACTTTATATTATTATACATTATTTAAATAAAAAATAATATATAAAAAAATAATAAAAATATAAAAATAATAAATAAGGATCGCGAGCTGGCTCGTGAGCTCATGAACAACTAAAAGCTGGCTCGAGTTTGACTCGTCTGAAAGCTCGATCTCGTGATCTCAAAAAACTCGAGTCCGAGATTGAACTGTTTTCGAGCCCGCTCATCGAGCTCACGAGTCGAATTCACGAGTCGACTCGACTCGACTCGTTTACCTAATTACACAATCCACCCCTTTTACTTTGTACTTGTAACAGTCCTCTCCCAAACCCTAAGCGCCTGTATAATTCTCATAAACACATTCTTCTTCTCTAACTATTGCTGTACACAGCAGCTGAGGGTTTATTTAGGGTTTAAGCAAATTCCCCAACAAGCGATTGCGAGACCCAAAATTGAATCAAAAATTCCTATTTTTAAAATTTTTTCGGGGTTTTGAAGAAAAAATGGTAGCAGACAAAGGAAAGAAGCAGAAATCGGAAGTGGTGGAGGAAGAAATTAACGGCGCAGAGCACATTGACGGAGAGCTCGTTCTCTCCATTGAAAAGCTTCAGGAAATTCAGGATGAGCTCGAAAAAGTATATTACTTTATCTCATTTTTCTTCAAATTGTTTTTTCTTTTTTTTTCGTAATGTTTAATTTTCACCTGCCTGAAAGTGAACAAATTTTGGGAAAAAAAATCTAATCTTTTTGGTTTTGATTTTGATTTTGGTTTTTCACCGGAGCTCATTTTGTTTGTCTCTCGACCTCCGCCCAAAAAAGGAATTTTTTTTTTTTTAATTAAAATTAAAAAAAAAATGTTGAAGACAATTGTTATTCGAAACGACTAAGGTATGATTATTTTTTAATTTAAATTTTGTCTGATGGTTGATTAATTGCTAAGTTAGAACCAAAAAATAAGTTTTCTTGGGACTTTATCTGTATGTAGTAAGTTTAGAAGGTATGGTGCATTGTGTTCACAAGTTGCTAGTTGTAGAACTTTCTGATTTGGCAGCATCGATTTTTCTTCGAGTTTGGATGAATAGACTCTAAGAGAAATGATCTGCCATTTTTCGGTAGAAGAATTTAGCACTTGTTGTACGTTAATATCTAGTGATTGACTGACGACTTTCTTCTAGTCTGTAATTTAGGACAAAACTTCTCTAGTATATTATAAGCATCCTTAGATGTTTGTCATCTTGAAAATCGAATATAGAAACTTCGTACCTTCAGATTTGTAGCTTGCTAGAGAGGGAACATAATATTCGATTTTGCTTGTGGGACCCCTGTGCAGGGGCGATCATGCAATTTCAGTTTTTTACAGTTGGAATGTAGTTAAAATTCACCTACATTTATTGTCTTGTCGTCGAATTTTCCGTTTTTATAGCTGGCTCGTGTTATATAATGTCAAATTTCTGTATAGACGCTCATTATCCGCCACATCGAAAAATGTGCCTTGGACCATGTGGTGCACGTGTAATTGAAGCGAGGCACATAAATGCAGAAATATGGTTTATATCGGCCTTTGTAAAAAACAAAATTCCGTAAAACTGAAATATCCAAACCGGGAAATAAATTCTGCATTTATTACGCAAGATTCAGCAATTATTTAAGAATATTTCGTGACTTATCTCGGGAATTATTTCAATGGAATCGAAGCAAATTTTTCAGTACATGTGATGTTATGATGTTTTCGAAGTAATTATTTAAGAATACGATAACTTTTATGGAAGCAAATCAAAAAGTCATTACATGTGCATTCTCCGGTGATGTCATGCTGTTTTCTTGTGCATTGGGTTGTGTGTAAATTAAATCATTAAATTATTTCGATTCTTATATTATGGTCGTTTTTCGTTGGGTGTTATCCACTTCTTCTAATCATGCTAATAATTATGGCATTTTCTTTGCTTTCAGATTAATGAAGAAGCAAGTGAAAAAGTGTTGGAAGTCGAACAGAAGTACAATGAGATACGCAAGCCTGTCTATGATAAGCGAAACGACACCATCAAATCCATTCCCGATTTCTGGTTGACTGCGGTTAGTGTTTATTCAAACTGTTTTCTCTCTCTACGAGAGAAGTGCATACTCTGTTTCTCTTGGTCGTAAATATCTATTTATATCTGATAAACACGCGCTCTCTTTTTGCAGTTTATGAGTCATCCTGCTCTCAGTGAACTGTTGACTGAAGAAGACCAAAAGGTTTTACTTTTCTCCCTGCGCTTAAATAAATAAAAAAAACATATCCACAAATAATATCTATCTTGTAAAACGACAATTTTCTTTCTTCCTTTGCGTTGTGTTAGATTTTCAAGTATCTAAACAATCTGGAAGTAGAAGACTTCAAAGATGTGAAATCTGGTTACTCCATCTCGTTTGTGAGTGTTCTTTGTCTTCGTCCCACTTTTTAGACAATTTCATGCAGAAAAATGCCATCTTAAGTTTAGTCTATAAAGATATTATCTTTTTTTTTTTAATTTTTTTTTTTAATTTTTTTTTTTTAATTTCCACTCAGATATTCAAATCCAATCCATACTTCGAAGATTCCAAGATCACGAAAACATTCAATTTCCTAGACGAGGGAGTAACAAAAATCATCTCAACACCAATTAAATGGAAAGAAGGCATGGTAAATTTTACACACCATGGCATGTCTCGATTTTGAAGAGTTTCCAAATACTGTGCATAAATTAATTGGACATGTCTTGTTTTTTGAAGGGCATTCCTAATGGCGTTACTGAGAATAAGAAAGGAAGCAAACGTTCTCATGCTGATGAAAGGTTGGTTCTCTCGTTCTTCCGTCCAATTCCAATCTCTAATATATTGCAATTATACGGTCACTATAAACAAATGCTACTATCACGAAAGCATAATATGGAGTTAGCAAAGCTCAAAATTTTCCGTGTGTGAAATATGGTTCAGGACATGAACATGATAGTGTCATCTATACGTTTTGAGCTATTAAAACTTTTGGAAAAAGTCAATCAAGAAATCGATAAACTGAATGCTCCAAAAATGGTCCATGCAGCATCTTAAAAAAAAATAGTTGAATAGTAGATTATGTATAAATAATAGGGTAAATTACAACCAACCCCCTGAGGTGTGGTTAAATTACGAAAAAACCCCTCCTGTTTGGGTAATTACAACCACCCCCCTCAACTATAAATCTTTTTACATGTCCACCCCTACAATTTCAAATTTAGTGGAATCATTCGAGATTATATAGAATATTATCACTTTTGTACCCGCTTTATCCCATTCGAACTCCACATTTTGAAGCAAGATGATCATAATGTGTGTTTTTTGGCTTGTATATATCAGATTGTGGTGCATCAATAATTGTATTTTTACACAAAACGAGTACAAACTAGAGCATATTCCGCGAAATCTAGATGATTATGTTGAATTTGACACCATAAGGGTGGAGGTGTAAGAAAAAATAATAGTTGGGGGTAGATGTAATTATCCAAACAAGAGTGGTTTTTTCGTAAATTGACCATACATTAGGGGGATTATATCGCAAATTTGAATTAGTTGCTTATGTTGTGATGTTGAAACAGATGCATTTGCGATGGTAATTCTGACAGTTAACATGAATGCGATATGCATTACAACTTTCTTAATCCACACTAATTTTTTCGGAAATCTATGATGGCTGGCTTACGATCAGGATATTCATACACTTCAGTTATGTCATTTTTTGTTTTATTAGTTGCCTAATACTCATAAACAATTTGAATAGTTCCGTTGAACAATAGAAGTGTTCCCCTTTTGTATTATGTTCTCGAATTTTTATTTTATTATGCCATAAGTCCCTATTACGAGATCTGGAAATTTCTTTCCAGTTGTTATTTGATAGGCTGTATAATTGAATATTGACGAATCTTGATGATTTAAAAAATAACGCTCTGCTGATTTTTCTCAAATACGGGACTGATTATTGTGAATCCCCTATTTTTTTCTATGCAATGCAGCTTCTTCACCTGGTTTAACAACTCTGAGCATAAAGGTGATCTGTATGAGATTCATGACGAGGTATACATTCTGCCTCAAGCTGATTGGACGAGTTTTGAGTTTTTTTTTTCTTTTTTTTTTTCGTTAATGTACGTTTTTTTTTTTTTAATTCTTGTCATAGGTGGCTGATATCATCAAGGATGATTTGTGGCCAAATCCTCTTACATATTTTAACAATGTACGTTTTTTGCTCCTCGACTATCTTTTTGCCTTGTTTTCTAAATATTAATTAGTTAATCGATGTTCAATGTGATGTCAACTTAAAATATAAAAAGTATTATCTATTTTACTTATTTATATATTTCGTTTTAATTTGCCTTTGCTGTAGGAGGCTGATGAAGAGGAACTTGAAATGGATGATGATGAAGACGATGAGGTAAATTCAGAAAACACCCTAATAGAACTTTTAATTAATAACTAAAATGCCATTTCTGCTTCAATAGTGTAAATGCTTCGATTCACTTGTTTTCCAGAAACTATAAATTGAAATAATCATAATAAAATTTTCTAAATATTTGAATATCATATTTGAAACTATATGCAGGAAAAGGGGAGTGATGGTTCTGAAGATGACGAAGAAGAAGACGACGATGAAGAATGAAGGCGAAACTAAACTTGTTCATACAGTTTGAACATAAAAAAAAAGGTTTTTCTATGTTAGATAATATATTCTCAACATCCTTTGAAAAGTCCATTTTGTCCCTGTCAGCACCCTTTCAGACAGACCCCTTGTCATATATTATTTAACATTTTGATGGTCTTTAAATGTGTAAAATATATATGATGCTTGTTTTTGACATATTTAGTTGCAAAAATAATTTCGGAATATCTTTTATTATTTATTATTATTTTTTGTTGGAACAAGTCTACCTGTATCCAGGTGAGGTGTTTGGCTACATGTGTATTATTATATATTATATCACCAAATAGGTACAGTCGTACAGAAGATGCCTTCTCCTTGGAATAAAATTTGACAAGTGCTTGACTATTAACAAACACATGAAATTAAAGCTAATTTCGTGTAATTTGCATATACAATAGTTGGCTGCAAGTTCCTTGGTTTATAAAATAGAAATAAAGTTAGGTGTCTAATTATGCTAATTCAAAAAAATATAGGGGTCGACTTGTATTTTTGAAAACTTCATCGGATATAGTCTGGACTTTCTACTCTCTGATTTCGTCACCACTAAACTACAAGATGAAGCCATCCTCTGCTGACAAATATTAAATAACACACACACACACACACACACACACAGACACACACACACACACACACATATATATATATATATATATATATATATATATACAATGTAACAGAAAGGCAAAGCAACAATAATGGAGATTCCGACGGTGGATCTATCGGATTTCTTGAGAGATGAAGGAGAAAGTAGTAAAGAAGGGAAGAAGAAGGCAATAAACACAATCAAAGAAGCATGCTCAGATTATGGGTTCTTCCAAATAGTCAACCATGGCGTACCCCTCGATCTGATGATCCAGGCCGTCCACCTGTCCAAGATATTCTTCGCATTTTCCGATGACGAAAAGCTCAAATACAGCCCGGAGAGTGGCGCACCTCTCCCGGCGGGTTACAACAAGCAGCCGGAAAACTCGCCGGATAAAAACGAGTACTTTCTGATGTTTCAGCCTCAATCTGGCTTCAATAATTTGCCCACAACTCCTCATGGTTTCAGGTAATTAATTACAAAGTCTTCATCAAAGTTATTCAAATATATATATATATATATATATATATATATATATATATATATATATATATATATATTTAAAATATATAAAAATGAGAAATCTTGGGGAGCGATGACCCCTCGGTGTTGATGTAGTATATGTGATATGCGCGGAAAATTGTAGTTTTGGTACTGTATGTTTGCCTGCTTAAGAATTTAGTATCTTCTTCTAAGTTGTCTTATTTCGATTTTACATGGAATAACTATGCAAAAGTAGCATTTTTGATCTTATGAAATTACCCAATGTTTAATAATGTAGCTAACAAACTTGCCCAAATTTATTTAATTTATACCGGCGTTTGAAATTACAAACGCTCATTTACCTTGGTTTATAGAATATTCGACCTCTCATCATAACCAAAGTTCTAGAAAGCTAGGTTATTAGATGTCGAATCTATAATTTTTTAGCATCCATATATGTAAAATCCATGCAAAATAGGGCCAAAAATCCTACATTTGCAAAGTTATCGCATGTAAAATTTAAACATGACAAGTTAGAGGACCACATCTCTATTAGGTCAACATAGAGGACCAAAACTACAATTTTCCAAAGTATTTAATATAAAGTGGTTTTGTCAGTTATTTTACATAGCATTATCCATATAGATTCTCAATGTTTTACTCATTGTTTTCTTTAAACCAATTATTGCTTTCATTAAGAAATGAGAAAAATGTTTCAATATATTTAACTTGTTTGTTTAATATTGTGGACTCCGTGGGAAAGTCAGTGTATGGCCAGGGGTCATGGCCCCTCTCTAGTTTTAATTTTTTTACTATTATATATGTATTTATAATTTATTGCATTTTATATTGTGCTTCTATAATTTTAACAGTTAGTTTTATTTTTAAATAAAAGTAAGTGTTTTTAATTGAAAAAAAATAAAGAAAAGTAATAAATAAATCGAACAAGTAGGATAATGAATTTAAAAATTGTGAAATGATGGAGTCAAGCACATCCACCCAAATTGTATTATTTAGTCCCACACTGTTAGCCTGGGTTTGACAGCAATTGTCCACGTGCTGGAGGCCCGGGTATGGGCGGCCCACAATCGAATGCCGTGGGCGCTTGTGTGTGTTGAATGCACTATAAGGCTAGAGTTTGCGCCTTTCCTAACACCAATTGGTTTTAGGACAACTGGTAGCGCCTGAGGTCCTACACACACTAAAGTCAAATTAATGCCAAAAAATGTCCTAAATTTTTCTATCTTCTAGTTGTCAAAAAATAAAAAATAAAAAAAAATCCTTTTTTTTTAGGGTTGTTGCCCCCAACCCCCAAAAATTGAAATCCACCATGTAACAATATCATAGACTCTCCACTCTTGAAATAATCATTGTTGTCGTTAATTTCTTTATGCTCAGTTAAAGTTAATTGTAATCGCGTATTCGATCCCCGAGTGATGGAATCCTGGCTTTTCCCACTAATTGTGGTGACATAACATAATAAATAAAAACAGGGAAGTTGTTGAAGAGATGTTCATGCATTTGAGGAAAACTGGAGAACTCATCGAGAAAATTCTGAATGAATGCTTGGGTTTGCCTCATGATTTCTTGAATAAGTACAATAAAGAACGGAGCTGGGATTTCATGGCGGCACTGCGGTATTTTCCGGCGACGGAAACGGAAAACAACGGCATAACGGAGCATGAAGATGGTAACTTAGTCACATTTGTAATACAAGATGAAGTTGGAGGACTTGAGGTCAAGAAAGATGGTCAATGGATACCTGTTGTTCCTGCTCAAGCCACAATTGTTGTCAATTTAGGTGATGTTATTCAGGTAAATTCATTCATTCATTCACCAAATATATACTTCTTCTCATTAATTGGGTATTTGATTTGTATTTCTTTTATACTAATTAAATAGGGCAAATTATGGCTACCATTAAAGTAAGGTATAATTACGAAAAAAACCCTCTTGTTTGCAACCTCAACTATGTATTGTCTTATACATTCACCCTTACAATGTCAAATTTACCTAGGGCTGTTCATGAGTTCATCCGGTCGGTAATTGATCCAATCGAACCAAACGAAAATTCGTACATGCCGATTACCGAACCGTTAATTCGGTGTGGCATATATATATATATATATATATATATATATATATATATATATATATATATATATATATATATATATATATATATATATAATATTAGTATTTAAACTAAAATAAATTAAATAAAATAAAAAATCAAAATTTAAGATACTTTTAATAAAATTTTGGGAATTCGGTTATTTATCGAACCAAACTCTAAACGGTATGAAATTTTGGTACCGCAATTTCTGTACATTTTTTTCCAAACGAAAGCCCCTAAATTTATCAACCGGAGGGATTTTTTCTTAAGATAATACATAGTTAAGGGGGTGCTTGTAATTATGCAAACACAGGGGTTTTTCGTAATTTGTCCAACTAAATAAATATATATATGTTCATGTAAATTCAAGAGTATTTTTAATTTACAGGTGTTGAGCAACAACAAATTCAAGAGTGCTACTCACAGAGTTGTGAGATACAAGGAGAAGAACCGGCATTCTTTCGCGTTTTTCTTCACCGTAGAGGGCGATAAGTGGGTCGAACCATTGCCTCAGTTCACAGAAGAAATTGCAGAAAAACCGAAATACAAAGGATTTTTGTACAAAGATTATCAAGCCATGAGAATGAGGAACAAGACTCATCCCCCTTCTAGGCCTGAAGATGCTATCACCATTAAGCATTATGCTATAGAATGAATTAATTATTTGATTAATTGTAAAACTTTGTTTGAGTTTTTCTTTTTCTTTTTTTTTTTTTTTCATGAGTGCAATAATAATTGTTGAACATATAAATTCCATTTTATTAGAGTGATGGTTTGAAATAACTAAGGCTTGATTTTCAGTAAGTTAAGAAGCCTATTTAGTATATCTATGTGTGTGTGTGTGTGTGAATTGGGCAAAAATATGTTGCATTAGCCAAAAATAGGTTGAATTGGTCAACATTTGACAAATAACAATCCTTTTTTTTAGGGAACACATAACTACCAAAATTAGAGCGGAGATTGAGTTGGATTGGCCGAGTATCGACTAAAAAACGATCTATCCGACCATCCAATTTTGCTTAAATTTAAAAAATTATTGTCGACCCAATCTTTGTGGGTTCGTTGATGGTTGACAACTAAATCTTTGATTCTAAAATAAGTCGGTTGGTGAGTATAAAATCCAAAATTAAAAAATCCAAAATTTAGAGTACGAGTATGCATATTATGCCTAATGTCACTGCTCCATCATCATTTATCAATTCAAAATATATATTTAATAGCAATTCCAAAAAAATATATATATTCTGAAATTCAAACCAATTCCAAACATGGACTTTCAAAGTTCGGTGAAAGATCTATGCCAACTTTTATTTTATATTTTTTTATCTAAAATATTATTAATATTGTTGGTTGACTGATAATTATCGACCAACCAACTTTTGATAATATTAGAAACCATCAATCGAACCATTATAAATGGATTTGTTAAAATTTTCGACCCGATCCAATAAGTCGGTTAAAGAAAATAGGGGTCTTAGGATATAGGTCTCTGGTGACAAAACTTATTTGAACTAAATGACAAGTCTAACTAAACATTTGATTCACTTCCTTTATAAAATGGGGCGTCCTAAATCCCACACTAAAATTTACTAAATCCCACACATATATTAAAAAAAAATCTTTCTCTACTCATATTTTTTCTAACTTCTCTCTAAGATAATTTTATCAATGTCACCCAAAATTCTTTAATTTTTTTAGGTGAATAATCGTAAAAAATGAGTTCAATGTTATTTAATATTTATTCAATTTCATTAAGCCTTTTTAATTATTCAAATTCATATCAATTCGATTTTTTTTTCTCAAATTCCCATTTTATTTTAGTTGGACACGTGAAGATTTTTTTTCTCAAATTCGAACTTGGAATGCCAGAGACGTTTTTAGTGTGTGATTTTGTGAAAAAAATAGGGGAAAAAAAAATAAAGGTAGAGAAGGAGAAGAGAATATTTTAGAGAGATAAATAGTTTCAGTTGTGTGCAGGATTTGGTAAAATTCGTGTGGGATTTAGCATTTCAGTTATAAAATTCATTCCAAGAATGCACCTCCACTCACAAATTCGAAATATTCATTAAGTAAATTCCAAACTTCATTTATCATCTTATTTATTATGGATTTAATATTTTCATATTTTCATCCAATATTTTTTTTCTTCAAAATATCCGTTTGTCTTCCTTTTTCTCGTTATTCATTTTAGCATCTTATACACTATTATCATTTTTTTTCTTTTTTTTTTCTACATAATATTAAGAATTACAAAAAAAAAAAAAAGCATGCTATATTTTTATTTATTTTAATTTCAATTTATATATTTTTCAATTTTTCTGTAGTAGTCTATGGTATACTACGATGTACTGTAGTATACTATAGTGCAGTAGTGTACTACGATATACTACAGTGTAGTATAGTATACTACAGTGTACTATTCTTTACTACCAAATCCTAGCCACAAAAAACTCCAAATCGTCGTAAACCCTAGTAGCCAACGCAGCCCCCGCCAACCCTAGCAACCCACACTCGCAGCCGCCGCGACTATAGTCACCTACCAACTTTGGGAAAACCTAGATCTGGCATTTGAACAACCCAAATCAAGCAAAATCTTTCAAAACACAAGGAAATTAGATCAATTGATTATTCCAAAAATACTTTCCATAACATCTCAACCATAATCACAGCCCCGCCCGCACAACCCCCACCACTAGGGATGGCAATGGGGCGGGTATGGGGCGGGTTTTGCAATCCCCATCCCCGCCCCGCTACGGAAATCCCCATCCCCGCCCCGCTATGGAAATCCCCATCTCCATCCCCGTCAAAAGTCCCCACGGGTATTAAAAGAATCCCCATACCCGCCCCTTAAAATCCCCACGGCTATCGGGGCAGGTAAAAATCCCCATCTATTTTTTTTTTCTTTTTTTTTTAATAAATAAATATGCAATTTACTTATAATTTAAAAGTTTATTTCAACAAATATTATAATACTAATATTTAATTATATAATGGAAACCTAAAAATCCCCATTTTTAACTAGTATTTAATATATTACTACTATTTAATTATTTATATTTAATATAATAATTAAAAAATATATATTATATATATAAATAATGCGGGGCGGGTACGGGGACGGGTACGGGGCGGGTCTACGGGGCGGGTATAGACAAACCCATCCCCGTACCCGTACCCGGTCAAAAAAACTTTTCAATCCCCATACCCGCCCCATTTTTTTTCGGGGCGGGTAATACCCGAAATATTTCGGGGCGAGTGGGGGCGGGGATTTGTCTGGACGGGTCAAATTGCCATCCCTACCCACCACGCCTTCCATTCACCGCCGCCGCCTCCACCCGCCGCCACCGCCTCCACCGGCGGCCGCCGCTTCCACCCACCGTTGTCGCCTTCACCGGCCGCCGCCGCCTCCACCAAACCCTCTCGATCCATCGCTGGAATTTGCAGATCTGTTGTTCTCCGTCACCATAGCCCACCAACCATAGCCACCGTCCATAGCCGCCGTCACCGGCGAGAGAGATGTGGAGAGAGAGAGAGAGATTGAGAGAGGAAAAAAAACGAGAGGGAGATAACGAGAGAGAAGCATTGAAAAAAGAAAATAAGAGAAATAAATCTGATAAGTTTGAGAAACGTGAATATAAATATTATATTCAGGGTATAAGGGCAAACTAGAAATTAAAGAAAATTAAAGAATGTGGCTCATATATTATTTGAAAATAGAAATTTAATTAAAAGATTAAATATAAGGTTGTCATTTGGTTCAAATTATGTTTGATTTGTAGGGCTCTTAGCATATTACCCCAAAAAGATATTATCCACCTGAAAATATGGTTAGTAATTAGTCGGTTATTGGGTAAAAACCAACACAACCCCACCCTTAATCAAAATAGTTCAGATTGATTGAAAATAATTTAAATATGTGCAAAATGGTTAAATAAGTAAAACATAATAATAAATAGAGTAAAATACACTTTGCCGTTTTAAAAAACTCATAATTGACACTTTGCTCCCCTAGGAAACCAAAAAAAAGACTCCCCTCCCCTTCCAAATTGTGCCCCAGTTGCACTTTGCCACAAAATTCGAATTCCGGTGTATTTTTCACCGGATTTCAAATATCCCCGTCCACTTAAGGGGTATATGCATCATTTTAGGGTATAGATGTTTTTCTTTTAAAAATTTCACTTAATTTTAAATTTCTCCATCTAACTTGTAAAAGGACTAAATTGCAAATTTTCATAATTGCCTTAAAAACCCTAATCCCCTTTCTTCTTCCCACCACCGCACCACCACCACCACCACCGCCACCTCTACCACCACTCTTCATCATCATAAAAAATCACAATCATCTCCGGGGCAAAAGACCCACCAACTAATGCTTGCTCACCCTATTGTTGCTCAATTTTTGTATTCCCATTACTAATTTTCGTAGCTCAATTGATGCAGTGTGGTGGTGTTGGGTGGCTGTTCGTGGCGGAACAGAAGATCGATGCAGAGTTGTTTGGCGGTGGAAGTGGGTGGGGGAGGTGCAAAGAGAAGAAGATTACTAATTATTTTTATCTTTTTTTGCTTTTTTTCCCCCTAGTTATATTGAATTTATATTTTTGATTTTGTTTCTTTAAAATTCAATACTATTAAAACTTTATTAAACAATAATTAAAATATTTGTAACATGAATAACAATTACAAAAATATTTTTGGAGTTACACAAAGTTGAATATATTGCATTAAAAACTATAATTTGTAATTGTAAATGAAAACATTAAACAAACAAATAAAAACTTTCATTGGAAAAAAAAAATTTGCACACTTAAAAATTTCAATTATGTGAAAAAGATGATTTGACGCACATACCCTTAAGTGGATGGAGAAATTTGATTTCCGGTCAAAAATATACTAATTTTGGGGTAAAGTGCAACTGGGACACAATTTTAAAGGGGGGAAGTCTCTTTTTCGGTTTCTTAGGGAGGAAAGTGTGAATTGTAACGTTTTTACGGGGCAAAGTGCATTTTGCCATAATAAATAAATAAATAAATAAATAGGATGAGGGGTTCAGTGAACTCATCAATATAGGCACCCACTTATGTATGCCGATGTCACAACACCAATTACCGATAAAAAGCAGTACGTATATACTAAGTGCTCGTCTATAATGGAAAATGCATATATCATCATTAATGATGTAACCCGTGGATATAGAACCACTTTAACAATTACATTACTAACATTATATTATTTCATTATTTAACTAGATCAATTCACAATAATTATATACAGTTAGAATATGTTTTAGGTGCTATATTGGACAATGACAATTATATAAAGTTGGAATATATTTAAAAAAAATAATTAAATTTGCTTGCAAGACTTAATAAAGTTAAATAATATTAAAGCAAGCGAGTGTCATATCTATTAAATTTGCTTAAATGCACCATAGGACACATCTGAAACCCAACATACGGTGCGTAAGATGCAATGGCTAAAAAAGTCTCGTTGTTAAAACAGTTAGCAATTAACACCTTATGTTGCATTTTATTTAGTTCTTTGTCCTATAGTGGAAATAAATATATTTATTTAAAGGAAGTGATTGTATTACGGTTTAATTAATAACATAAAATTGAATTAATATATAATAGAGGCCAAATTGCAATTTTACTAAACTTTTGAAACTTAAATTAGAGGCCTGAATTGTAATTTTTTCAAATGTCAAATCGAATTGGACTTAAATATAATTAATCCAAAACTTTGAATCAAATTGCAATTTTTAAAATTTCTTAAATAAAGAAAAAAAACACATTTTTATATGGAAAAAAAGGGGAAAAAAGTAGAGAAAATTGTGTCTTCCCCATTTAAATCACCACAACCAAATTCACAACACCACCTCCGGCAATCACATCTACACGCCACCGCCACCCCTTCCTTCCACCACCCGCCTCCGCCGCTTATCTCGTCCCCTCCACCGCCAACTTCTCCTTCCCATTTTCACACCGGCCGAATCTTCTTTTGCAAATTACTTAACTCCAGCCAAAGCTTTAATCGCCACCACCGCCAAAGCCCTAATTGCCACTGATAAGTGTTCGTTTTGCACGATTTTTGCTTATCAAATCTTTGAGTTTTGGTCTTCATTCGTCCGAGTTTCGGCTTTATTTGTATATATTATCGCGTTTCTTGTTTTATTTCCTTTTTTAGGTTTTGTTAGCTATTTTTGCCAAGTCGAAGCCATTTGGAAGCGAAACCGATTTTTCAAGCCGAGAAAGTGGCCATTAAGACCCAGATCGCGATCCAGGAGCTTCGGGTCGCGATCTAGGTGCAAATTCCAGTAGCAAGTAATTTCAGACCCAGATCGCGATCCAGGAAAGTTGGATCGCGATCTGGTGGCAAATTCCAGTAGCATCGATAAATTGGGGCAAATCGCGATCTGGGATGGCGGTTCACTTTTTTACGAGAAGCCAGATCACGATCTGACTTTATTGGATCGCGATCTAGCACGATTTTCGAGGGCAGATATTTTCAAAAGCAAAGCTTCTTGAGGAAGCTTTGCAATTTACTATGAATAGAAGCAAGCCCTCACTCTTCGTTCTTCTTCGACTTTTACGGTTTTCGACAGTTCTTCACGGGAATCATCAACGGGGGTTTCGACTTGGGTTTTTCTTACGCAATTTCTTTACATTTTGTTCTTCATTTCTTGTGTACATTCTTTTGACACTATGTTTGTTATGAACTAAGAACATTTTCTTCGAGGGTAATGAAGCCTTGTATATATTGATTTTGATCGTCATTTATGTTATCTATTTGCCGTGTTTCGATTTCGTTTATGTTTTCCGGTATTAAATGCTTCTGATTGTTTGATCAACTCTCGGATTGATAATAAATAGGAATGAACTCGAGAGAGGATTTCTTGTTTGAAGTTTGGAAAACATAGCTCGGGGTGTGGAAACGGAGACGTGATGCACTTCGGGTAGCCCTTAAGGACTTGACCTAAATGCTCTCCTAATAGCAGGTTCTGAACAGAGACGTCGGACCTGTGGGTAGACTCTAACTACACTGGAGACGTGGGTTAGAGTACATTAGAGTCTGGGTTAACGAATAGGAATTTGATTTTAGATAACGGATTTGTAGATCGTTGTTGATTATACATAGGTGGATTTGGCCCTAGAAGTCCCTTTTAAATCGAAGTCCCCCCGCGTTGAGTTGTCGCGATTTAAATTACGTACATCCTATATTTGCATGTTTACGATCTTGCATGCTTTTAAATTAGGGTTTCTCACCATTCCAAATATTAACGATCGACTAGTTAATATAACGATAATATAATTACACTGCTCAACATGTGAATCTACAAGGTCCTTGTGGATCGATATCCGGAACCACTGTTCTGCAAAATGCGATACTGTGTACTTGCGGTAATTTATACGTGAGGAAAACGCGTATCAAGTTTTTGGCGCCGTTGCCGGGGACCAATTTGATTTTATCTTTGTTGATAGTGTTACCAATTATCTGATTATTACTTTAGCTATTTACCTGTTTTATTTTCGATTTTCACCTTGATTTTAACCGATCACTTTGTTTATGCCCAGGCGTCGAAATTTGGAAATCATACCTTACGATCCCGAGATTGAAATGACATTTCGTAGACGAAGGGTCATGCGCAACCAACAAAGTGAACCAATGGCCGACGATCAAGGAAATCCAGAGCACCTGGCCTTTGAGTACGATCGAGAGCCAGGACGAGATCACGAGCAGCCAAGACTGAACCTGCCACCCGAGCGAACAATGCGAGAATACCGAACTCCAGTTGTGAATGAGAACTATTCAGGAATCAGGAAACCGACGATAGCCGCAAATAACTTCGAGCTAAAGACGGGCCTAATCGACATGGTCATGGCGAATCAATTCTCCGGAGCAGCCACTGCAGATCCAAATCTCCATCTTGCCAATTTCTTGGAGATTTGTGACACAATCAAAGTTATCGGTGTTTCTGATGATGCCATTCGGTTGAATCTATTCTCATTTTCTGTCAGAGACAAATCGAAGAGTTGGCTTTTGAGTCTTAATCCAGGATTACTCACCTGTTGGGAAGAATTATCACAAGCCTTTCTAGCACGATTCTTTCCACCCTCGAAGACCGCGCAACTACGAATAGATGTAGGCAACTTCAGACAGATGAGCCAAGAGCCTATGCACGAGTCTTGGGAGAGGTTCAAGGACTTATTACGACAATGCCCTCAACACGGATTCAACCCTTGGGATCAAATGGAGTTGTTCTACAATGGGCTCGATCAACCTGCCCGATCTCTAGTCGATGCTGCCTCAGGTGGATCATTGCAAAACAAGACTCCCACAGACGCTCGAGACATTGTCGAGCGAATGTGTGAGAATGCTTACCATTGGCCGTCCAAACGAAGTGGCATACAAAAGGTGGCCGGAGTCCACCAACTCAATCCTTTAGCCTCGGTTTCAACACAGTTAGCGACCCTATCAAATCAGGTCGCCCAATTATCAGTTCGAGTGCCAAAGACCGAACGAGTAGCAGCATCAAGTACCTCGCAATCCACAAACGACGATTGGGAGCAGACACACTTTATGAACCACCGATTCAACAATTTCCGGGGAAACAACAATCAAAACCATAACCCTACTCACTACTACCCGGAAATTCGGAATCACGAGAACTTCTCCTACGCCAATCCAAAGAATGCTCTACAACCACCTTCCGATTTCAACCATCAAAGAGAGCAACGAGGACCGACGTATGACGAGCGTCTTCACTGACAATAACAGGAGATGGAGGGCCTAAAATCAACAATGAAAAACATGGAAAAACAAATAGGGCAAATCGCTCAATCCATGTCCACGATGGCCAAGGGTGGATTTCCGAGCAATACCGAAGTCAATCAAAAAGAAAGTTGTCAAGCCATAACCACCCGAAGTGGTTTGCAAATGACCGATCCTCCTTATCCGACAGACGAGTCACCAAGGCCAGCTGTACAACCGACCCCGGTCGAGCCGGAAATCACCATTTCAGGGAGTAGTACAAAAGAGGCTAGTAAGCCCAATAACATTTCTTTTCGTGATAATCCTCCTCTTATGATAACTCATATTCCTTTTCCAGAAAGACAGAAGAAGAAGAAGTTCAAGGATCAATTGAAGAAGTTCATTGAAAATATCAAACATATTCGAATCAACATCCCTTTTGCAGAAGCCTTGGAGGTAATGCCAAACTACACCAAGTTCATGAAGGAGGTCCTATCCAAGAAAATTCGGATCGAAGAAGACACACCAGTGACACTCACGGCAACTTGCAGTGCCATTTTTCAGTCAAATCTCCCACCGAAAATGAAAGATCCAGGGAGTTACACTATTCCTTGTATTATTGGAAATTCTACTTTCGATAAAGCTTTGTGTGATTTGGGGGCAAGTATTAATTTGATGCATATATCTGTATTTCTAAAACTGGGCTTAGGAAATTTGAACCGCACTCGCATGACTTTACAACTAGCTGATCGTTCATTGAAATATCCCGATGGGATTGTAGAAGATGTGCTAGTTAAAGTAGATAAATTCCTTTTGCCTGTTGATTTTGTGGTACTTGAAATGCCTGAAGATGATGAAGCACCAATCATTTTAGGTCGTCCATTCTTAGCCACCGGTAAGGCGATCATTGATATGGAATTAGGATCTTTAATGCTTAGGGTAAATGGGGAAGAAGTTGTTTTTAATTTGACAGATGCATTTAAACACTCTGAGCATGTTGAGCATTGCAATAGAATAGACGTGATCGAGGACTATGTTTCCTCCTTTTTTGATTTGTATGAATTATGTGATTCTGTTTAGCACAGCATTGTAAACTATATTGATTTGCATTCCGCCTCCCCTGAAACTCCTATTGAAAAATGATGTGCTTGATTGTGTGTTGTTTCTTGAGTGTGCCGAGATTTTAGGCATAGACGAGGTATGAATCGTCCCCGAGATACCAGTTAGTGAGAAAACGGCCCCCGTACTGGAATTGAAACAATTACCGGATTATCTTTGTTATGCTTTTCTTGGAGCAGACAAGACCTATCCGGTGATTATTTCTTCTAGTTTGAGCGAGGCCGAAACAAACACACTGCAAGGGGTCGTTAGAGAATATAGGTCGGCTATAGGTTGTTCTATTGAGGATATTAAGGGAATGAGCCCGTCTATTGTTCAACACAAAATTCTAATGGAAGACGTCTATAAACCGAGAGTCCAGCCTCAGAGGCGGTTAAATCCGTCAATGAAAGAGGTAGTAAAAAAAGAAGTCTTAAAACTGTTAGGCGCTGGTATAATTTATGCAATTCCTGACAGTCCGTGGATCAGTCCGGTGCATGTTGTGCCAAAAAGGGGTGGGATGACGGTTATTGTGAATGATAAAAATGAACTTATTCCTTCTAGGACAGTCACTGGGTGGCGTGTGTGTTTCGATTACCGATTATTGAATGCAGCCACTAGAAAAGACCATTTTCCCCTTCCGTTTATCGATCAAATGCTAGACACGCTAGGAGGTTTTGAGTATTACTGTTTTCTTGATGGTTATTCGGGGTACAATCAAATTTCAATCGCCCCAGAAGACCAAAAGAGAAAACTACTTTTACTTGCCCCTACGGTACGTTTGCATTTCGTAGAATGCCTTTCGATTTGTGTAATGCGCCTGCTATCTTTCAACGATGTATAATGTCTATTTTTCATGATATGGTAGAAGAATTTCTTGAGGTATTTATGGATGATTTTTCTGTGTTTGGATCATCTTTTAATCATTGTGTGCACAATCTGAAACTTGTTTTGAAAAGATGTACAGAAACAAACCTTGTTTTAAATTGGGAAAAATGTCATTTTATGGTTAGTGAAGGTATTGTTCTAGGTCACAAGGTCTCAAAAAAGGGTCTTGAGGTGGACAGGGCAAAAATCGAAACGATTGAAAAATTGCCTCCACCGAAAGATGTCAAGGGGGTTATAAGTTTTTTGGGGCATGCTGGGTTTTACCGTAGATTTATTAAAGATTTTTCGAAAATAGTAAAACCATTATGTCATTTGCTTGAGAAGGAAGCCATCTTTGATTTTAATGCTGCTTGTTTTGCAGGCTTTCACGTTTCTCAAGGAGAAGCTAACCCAATCACCGATTATGATTACTCCCAATTGGGAGGAACCGCTCGAGATCATGTGCGATGCAAACGACTATGTATTAAGTGCATTATTGGGACAAAGGAGGGACAAAATCTTCAAGGCCATCTACTATTGCAGTCGTACACTTGACCAGGCACAGAAGAACTATTCAACGACCGAAAAAGAAATGCTTGCAGTTGTCTATGCCGTTGACAAGTTCAGACCGTATATTTGGGCTCTCAGGTGATCATTTACACCGACCACGCAGCTATTCGATATTTGTTCGCAAAGAAGGACGCCAAGCCCCGACTCATCAAATGGGTACTACTACTCCAGGAGTTCGACTTGGAAATCAGAGACACAAATGAGAGCGAGAATGTGGTAGCAGATCATCTTTCCAGACTCATACTTGACGAAGTTCCAGCCAAAGGAAATATTCAGGAATCGTTCCCAGACGAGCAGCTGCTCGCCATTAGTACTCACACTCCGTGGTATGCTGATGTGGCCAACTTCCTGGCCAGTGGAATCATTCCTGACGATCTTTCTTATCACTAAAAGAAAAAATTCCTTCACGACACTCGTTTCTATCTTTGGGACGAGCCGTTGCTTTTCAGAACCGGCCCCGATCGAGTCATCCGAAGATGTGTTCCGCAAACTGAAGTACGTGAGATTCTCACACATTGCCACTCTTCACCTTGTGGCGGGCATCACGGGGAATCTCGCACAACTGCCAAAGTTCTGCAGTCAGGCTTCTATTGGCCAACCCTTTTCCGAGATAGTTACGAGTTCGTGAAACGGTGTGATCGATGCCAACAAACAGGGAACCTATCCAACAAAAGCCAAATGCCGCTGAACAATATGCAAGAGGTGGAGCTTTTCGATGTTTGGGGCATAGACTTCATGGGACCATTCCCTTCTTCGAACGGGAAGTTATACATTTTGCTTGCCGTGGACTACGTGTCCAAATGGGTCGAAGCAATTGCCACCACTGCCAACGATGCTCGTACGGTCCTCAAATTCTTCCACAAGAAAATTTTCTCAAGGTTTGGGACACCTAGGGAAATCATTAGCGATGAAGGATCCCACTTTTGCAACAAACTGCTCACTAATCTCACGAACAAGTTGGGGATCCGACACAAAATTGCATTAGCCTATCATCCACAAACAAATGGCCTTCCCGAGTTGTCTAACCAAGAAATCAAGCATATTCTAGAGAAGACCGTGAGCACGAACCGAAAATATTGGGCGTTGAAGCTCGATGATGCACTTTGGGCCTATCGAACCGCATTCAAGACACCGATTGGGATGTCTCCGTACAAACTCGTGCAAGGAAAAGTGTGCCACCTGCCAGTGGAATTGGAGCATCGAGCTTATTGGGCGGTCAAAAAGCTCAATTTCGATCAAATAGCTACTGGCGATCGTCGATTTCTTCAACTCAATGAAATGGAGGAGTTCAGAAACGATGCTTACGAGAATGCCAAGATTTACAAAGAAAACACGAAAAAGTGGCATTACAAAAGAATTAAAAAGCGAGAGTTCGGGGCAGGTGACCAAGTCCTGCTATTCAATTCTCGGCTACGACTATTTCCGGGAAAACTCAAGTCCCGTTGGTCAGGACCATTCGTAGTCCTGAGCGCAACCCCACAAGGAGTTATCGAACTACGAGGACGAGACGGTCCGTCGTTCAAAGTGAATGGGCAACCAGTTAAGCATTACTACCCGAATGGTGCTCCCTAGGAAGTGGAGCGTGTCGCACTAATTTTCTCCCAATAAATCCAAAAGAAGTCGAGCCGTCGACTGTAAAACATGCGCTAAATGGGAGGCACCCCATTGTTGCTCATTCTCTGTCATTTTCCTTTTGTTCTTGTTTTCATTTTTCTTTTTAGCCTTTCCGTGCATTTTTTTTATTGTAGGGTTCAATATCTCTATCTCACCCATTTAAATTTTCTATTTGGCAGGTTTTGGGGGGACCAGATCGCGATCCAGGAAGGTCGGATCGCGATCTGGGGTGTTTTTCCAGTAGCAGCGAATTTTGGGCCCGGATCGTGATCCAGGTAAGTCGGATCGCAATCTGTGACCTTTTTCCAGAAGCTGCAATATTTGGGGCCGGATCGCGATCCAGGTAAGTCGGATCGCGATCTGGGACCTTTTTCCAGAAGTTGCAATATTTGGGGCCGGATCGCGATCCAGCATCACCGCATTGTGATCTGGGGCCTTTTTCCAGAAGCTGCAAGGTAAGCCTACATATCGCGATCCGAGTATTGTGGATCGCGATCTGGGATCGAAAAACTTTGTTCAAAAGGCACAAACCCCTTTCATTTTCTGATTCTCCCTTTTCTAATTCCAAGCCCTAACCCATCCCCAATTTCAAAATCTTCAATTTCTTTCATAAAACGCACATCAATCACACACTTGATCATTACAAAATTCACGATTTGCACATTTACTCCAATAATTTGTGGGTGAATCTTCAAGAAAGGGTAAATTTTCAATCTAGTCCTCATTTTTTTTATTTTCTTCAATTCTTTCGAATTTCCCCAAAATTTCATGATTATTCCCCTTGTTTGTTAAATGTGTATGCTAGTACGTAATTTTGTACTTGGTGTTGGGATTCAAAGCATGAATTGTGGGTGAACCAATGTTTAGATATAGGAATTGCCCTATTGTTCTTAATTTCGAAATGAAGAATAAAATAAAAATTTGAATGACTTGGGTTGGTTGTTTAGCTACATATTGTTGTATGTAGTGGTGGATTCTCACTTGGGGTGTTGTGATTAATGTAGGAGGGATAGGTACCGAACAACCGGTGGAATCCAAAAGGCATACCAAGTTGGGCACGCCACGTGTTCGACAAAATTCCCGAACTAACTTCCAAAAGCTTTCGACCCTCCATCTCGCGCAAATTCGAACGAAATGACGTCGCTGGCCAAGAAACTCTTAAAAACGGGCGACACCACCAAGAAGGCCCAACCAAATGTCAAGGAGAAGGCTCCGGCAAAGGGAAAAGCCCCACCAAAGAAAAAGGCAACTTCTCGAGGCAATGGAGGCCAAGAAAGCACTTCGAGCACACCACCACCGTCCGAGGTGCCGGAATAGCAACAAACCCCACGCAAGGGAAACGCGTAACTTGAGATGGGCTCCCGTGCTAATCAACACACCATCCTTGACCACGTAGTCCTCGAACCGGGAGATGAGTTTTTGTACGTGAACGTCGAGGCCAAGAGAGAATTTATACGTCGCCATAGCCGACCGTTTGTTCCAGAAAGGGAATTAGATATCTATGGCATGGAAAAAGAATCGATCATAGCAAACTTTGATCATAGACAATGGAAGTACTTGGCCAAAAAACCGGAGGACTACAACGAGAATCTAGTGAGGCTTTTCTTTGCCAATGCCGGTTTTCACGAAGGGTCGGTGGCCGTTCTTCGAGACAAAGAGGTGCGCTATGACGCCGCTACAATCAACAATTTTTTCCACATACCCGAAGTCCCGGCCGAGCCGTTTCAAGAACTGAAGATGGCAACGACCTATGAGCAGCTGATTCAGACTCTATGCCCTAGGGGTTCGAGGTGGAGACGAGGAGAGCACTGGTTCCGTCAGGGGGAACTTGCAAGAGAAGCAAAGGTGTGGATGTACTTCGTCAGTAGCCGGCTCATGCCCACAAAATCGACGGCCAAAACCTATGCCCCACGTCTTACACTGATGTATGACATTATGAAGAGGACACTTGTGAATGTGGGCGCGTAATACACACTGAGATCCGACGATGCTTAGGTGATACCTCTCTAGGTCTGATGTTTCCCTTCCCTCATCACTACACTGTGTGATCGTGCAGGGGTCCCACATACGCTAATGACCGGATTTAGGTTTTGTTAGCTATTTTTTCCAAGTCGAAGCCATTAGGAAGCGAAACCGATTTTTCTAGCCGAGAAAGTGGCCATTAAGACCCAGATCGCGATCTAGGAACTTCGGATGCAAATTCCAGTAGCAAGCAATTTCAAACCCAGATCGCGATCCAGGAAAGTCGGATCGCGATCTGGTGGCAAATTCCAGTAGCATCGAGAAATTGGGGCAGATCGCGATCCGCTCTTTGTGGATCGCGATCTGGGATGGCGGTTCAGTTTTTTACGAGAAGCCAGATCGCGATCTGACTCTATTGGATCGCGATCTGGCACGATTTTCGAGGGCAGATATTTTAAAAAGCAAAGCTTCTTGAGGAAGGTTTGCAATTTACTATAAATAGAAGCAAGCCCTCACTCTTCGTTCTTCTTCGACTTTTTATGGTTTTCAACAATTCTTCACGGGAATCATCAACGGGGGTTTCGACTTGGGTTTTTCTTACGCAATTTCTTTACGTTTTGTTCTTCATTTCTTGTTTACGTTCTTTTGACACTATGTTTGTTATGAACTAAGAACATTTTCTTCTAGGGTAATCAAGCCTTGTATATATTGATTTTGATCGTCATTTCTGTTATCTATTTGTCGTGTTTCGATTTCGTTTATGTTTTCCTGTATTAAATGCTTCTGATTGTTTGATCAGCTCTCGGATTGATATTAAATAGGAATGAACGCGAGAGACGATTTCTTGTTTGAAGTTAGGAAAACATAGCTCGGGGTGTGGAAACGGAGACGTGATGCACTTCGGGTAGCCCTTAAGGACTTGACCTAAATGCTCTCTTAATTAATAGCAGGATCTGAACGGAGACGTCAGACCTGTGGGTATACTCTAACTACACTGGAGACGGGGGTTAGAGTACATTAGCGTCTGGGTTAACGAATAGGAATGTGATTTTAGATAACGGATTTGTGGATCGTTGTTGATTATACATAGGTGGATTTGGCCCTAGAAGTCCCTTTTAAATAGAAGTCCCCCCGCGTTGAGTTGTCGCGATTTAATTTACGTACATCCTATATTTGCATGTTTACGATCTTGCATGCTTACGATCTTGCATGCTTTTAAATTAGTGTTTCTCACCATTCCAAATATTTACGATCGGCTAGATAATATAACGATAATATAATTACACTACTCGGCATGTAAATCTACAAGGTTCCTGTGGATCGATATCCGGAACCACTGTTCTGCAAAATGCGATATTGTATACTTGCGGTAATTTATACGTAAGGAAAACGCGTATCAGCCACCACCGCCGAATCCCTAATCATCGGAGAGGACGGTAAAAAGAAGAAAAACAACGGGGAGGTTTGGCTCCGCAGGAATCATGTACCTTGCATAATGGTGGGCTACTATCGGGAGACGCCAGTGAAGACGCAAAAAAATGCAAAAAATAGTTTTTTTTCGTGGATTATTTTCTCTGAAAAGCTCTGTTTTCGATGGGGTCAGATATTTTCTTGGATTTTCACGGGTTAATGAGTTTTGCAGAAGAATAAAGCTTGAATCTGAGCTCCAAATCGAACCGAATTTAGTCGGAGAAAAGGTTGGAGTGGTGGGGCGAGGCGGAGGCTGATGATATTTTTGGAAATAAGTCCCTGACTTAAGGAAGAAGAGAGCTTTAATTTTCTGAAACTTCAAGGGACTTAATTTAAAAAAAATGAAAACTTTATTTGGGGCTTATTTTTTAAATTTATAGTGTAACGGATATTTGAGTCTTTTCACATCAAAAAATCAAACCCTGGTCGCATATTTGGCTAGTGTATCATCGCATATTTGGCTAGTGTATCACACGACCAGCTCGCAGGAGACTTAATGTCGTTCACTATATAACACAAGGGGGTATGCGCTAATTGTTTTAACGTATGGATTTTTTTAGCTATTAGACATTACACAGGGGTGCCGAATGCTAAAACCTCCAAACCCCCAAACCCCGCAAAATAAATTATGTACATTATAAATGAAGGCCCTTAAATTTAAAACAAAATTTTATATTTTCAAATAAATAAACAAAAATGAATTAATTTTAAATTAAAAAAATAATATAAGGGTCACGAATAAAACTATTTGCCTAAGGCCCCATGGAATGTCATGACTGGCTCTGCTCACATCTTTCGGTGCTTTTATATATAATTATCTTTTGTTCTTAAAGTTTTCAGTCGTGTGTTTTTTTTCTTTTGCTAAGAGAAAATTTAATATGCTCTTTTCCTCTTGGTTTGGCTGGTTTTAGTCATATCTTTTGTAGAGTCTTATTTCTAATTTTCCCAAAATTAAATTTATCCAATTGCATTAATATTAAATTATCATATTTCATTGACAGCTTTGACAGAAAATATTTGGAAATAGTGCCTTAAATGCAATTTTATCCACATATTTGACAGGCAAGAATTTGGTCACCTTCGGTTGTATATATATATATATATATATGTATATACATAAATACAAAGTTCAATATATGTAATATATCACAAAAATATGTATATATGAGCAGAAATCTGAAAATGGAAAAACTAAGCAAAAACAACAACGTTCCGACAATCGATCTCTCAGTTTTCTTCAGAGATGGAGACGAAGAAGCCAAGAAGGCGGTTAAAGAAAAGGTGGGCCGAGCCTGCACCGAGTACGGCTGCTTCATGGCCAAGAATCATGGAATATCGGCTGAGCTGATGAGCCGAGCCATGCAGCTTTGCAGGGAGTTCTTTGATTTGGAAGATGAGGAGAAGCTGAAGTGCAGCCCTATTGCCGCCGGCCCCGCGTGGCGGATCCCGGCGGGATACACAAAGCATCCGGCGCACTCGCCGGATAAGAACGAGCATTTGCTGATGCTTGCACCTCAAAGCGGGTTAAACGTTTTGCCAAACAGTCCTCCTGGATTTAAGTAAGTGTACGCTTAATTTCATTGCCATATATATCAACTATTAATATTAATACCTTTTCTTAACTTTAGCAAATTTAAATTAAACTACAATATTTAAATTTAAATTAATTTTTTTGTTAATTTTCTTTTGTTTCCAATGATAATTTGTATAACAAGTGGAGGATCAATTAGATCCATTCCATTCGACTTAACCCTTAATATAGCTTATCCTTTTCTCTTCATACTAATTATATATTACCGGATATTCAATTTATCCACCCCACCAACTTATTGTATTTAGCCCATTCAAAAAATATCTAAGAAATTTATTTTTTTGCAAATTTTAAACATATTACGCTTTGGTTTAAAAAACTTGAATTAGATTCCACTAGTATGTATTTATTTTATATTTTATATTTTATTTTTTATAATTACATCTAAATAAATTGTTTCATGTCATATTTCTTTAGGTAAGTAGCACATAACCCCCGTGGTTTGAGCTTTATGCACATGATATCCTTGTACTTTCAATACAGGCACATGATTTCCCTGTAGTTTGAACTTTGTGCACATAACCCTCTACTTAATGCAAACTATATTATCCAATAGTCCAGTTTTTCACATAACATTATTGATCACTATGTGTGGTGTTTTTTAGGGACGCCGTGGAAGAGTTGTTTGAAAATTTCACAAAAACAGGCGAACTAATACTAAGCATCTTAACCGATTATATGGATTTCCCTCCGAATTTTCTCAAGGAATTCAATCAAGATCGGAGCTGGGATTGGATGAACATTAAGCGCTATTTTCCAGCTATGGAACCCGACAGTGTTGGAATTTCGAGTCACAAAGATGGGAATGCGGTTACGTTTGTATTCCAAGATGACGTTGGAGGGCTTGAGCTTCTCAAGGATGGATGGTATATTCCTATTCCGCCTTCTCCCGGAACATTGGTTTGCAACCTAGGCGATATTTTTCAGGCAAGTAATTAATTCATATATTTGATGGTTAATTCAATATGTTTCTATTAAATATACATATATTTTTTCAGGTCCTCACAAACGAAAAGATAACGAGCCCGTTGCACAGAGTTGTAAGTCCAACGGGAAGTAGCCGTTACTCGTTTTCGTTTTTCTATAATATGGGAGGAGACAAGTGGATAGAACCGTTACCCCAATTCACTACAGAAATTGGTGAGCCACCAAAGTACAAAGGTTTCATGTTTAAGGAGTATCAAGCTTTGAGGATCAGAAACAAGACTCATCCACCTTACGGAGAGTCGGTCGACATCACCCACTATGCAATATAAATAATGTTTGGCTAAATTTTTAAGATATTAAAATGAAATTTTAAGATGTTTAAGAGGTTATAATGTAATCCTCACCTATTAAAAATGTATTTAATGGTGTCGTACTATTTTACAGTCCTCTATCTATTTTACAATATGTTTTGTCAAAACTCAAATTTGACCTCAATATCAATAAAATTAAATTTGACATCCTCATAAAAAAATAAAAATTGACTTGTTGTTTCTTTAATTTTTTCTTCTTTCGTTTTGTCTTTGTTTGCTTTTAAAAACCCAAGCTTAAAATAAACTTTTATTTATATCTTATATAATTTATAAATTCGAAAAATTTGACATGTATTAATAATAATAATAATAATAATAATAATAATAATAATAATAATAATAATAATAATAATAATAATAATAATAATAATAATAATAATAATAATAATAATAATAATAATAATAATAATAATAATAATAATAATAATAATAATAATAATAATAATAATAATAATAATAATAATAATAATAATAATAATAATAATAATAATAATAATAATAATAATAATAATAATAATAATAATAATAATAATAATAATAATAATAATAATAATAATAATAATAATAATAATAATAATAATAATAATAATAATAATAATAATAATAATAATAATAATAATAATAATAATAATAATAATAATAATAATAATAATAATAATAATAATAATAATAATAATAATAATAATAATAATAATAATAATAATAATAATAATAATAATAATAATAATAATAATAATAATAATAATAATAATAATAATAATAATAATAATAATAATAATAATAATAATAATAATAATAATAATAATAATAATAATAATAATAATAATAATAATAATAATAATAATAATAATAATAATAATAATAATAATAATAATAATAATAATAATAATAATAATAATAATAATAATAATAATAATAATAATAATAATAATAATAATAATAATAATAATAATAATAATAATAATAATAATAATAATAATAATAATAATAATAATAAGAAGAAGAAGAAGAAGAAGAAGAAAGAAGAAGAAGAAGAAGAAGAAGAACAAGAACAACAACAACAACAACAAAAAGAACAACAACAACAACAAGAAGAAGAAGAACAACAACAACAACAACAATAATAATAATAATAATAAAGTGAAAAAGTTGTTAGCAAAGGTCGACCGTCAAAAAATAAGACTAACCTTACGGAACCAAGTGAAAAAGTTGCTACCAAAGGTCGACCTTCAAAAAATAAGAAAGAAAATTCAAGCACTCGTGACAAATCACATTTTGAATATTTGGAGCCAAAGAAAAAAAGAAAATTGAAGCAAGCTAGTTGTTCCTTAAAGGTAAATGTCGATATTATCGTCTCATTTCATTATTGTTGTTGCATTTTATAATTGTGATAAGTAATTCTGGTTAATGTACTGCAGCTTATACCTGTGAATCCGTTCAAGAAACCGTACTGAAGAGATTTAGAGTGGCCTCGAATGAGTCTATTAGCACTATACCGACTCAAGAGTCAGGGAAAAGCACTATACCGACGCAAGAGTCGTTCAATCCATTATTTGAAGAGTTAGATGTATGATTGCCACCAGGTTTGATCGGCAAGAATAAGTATATTGAGACGATCCATCCACGATTTCGTATGCATATTCGGGAAATCATCAATGTAGGTTCAGATGGCCACTGTGGATTTCGGGCAGTTGCCTCTATGATGGGATTTGGGGAAGATTAATGGGGTCGAGTATGAGATAACATGCTACGGGAGTTGACTGCTAATTTTTTCATTTACACGGACATGCACCATGGCGAAGAAACTGTTAGAACCATGGAATTTGTTGTGAGTAACTGGGATGTTCCTGCCATGCGTGACCATTGGATGTCTTTTCTAAATATGGGTCATGTAATTGCTTCAACATACAATATTGTGCTTGTCTACTTATCCAAGTATTATTGTCTCACGTTCCTTCCTCTATTGAGTGATCCGATGCTTTTTGGAGAGACAAGAGCACGGAATGGCATTCGTCGACAACTGTCACTTCGTGCATGTTGTCTTGAACAACAATTATCCAATACCTCATATCGTCGATTTTTGGTACCGATGCCATGATCGTAAATCTGATGGTTGGAGGCCTGCAGAAATGGATGGTCGGTTTACAGCATTCCGAGAATTAATACGTCAAAATGTTGCCATGCGAGAGAGTTTCGAGATTATTACTATATCGGATAATGGTGATAGTACTCCGAACAAAACTATGTACAGTTAATGGGGACCCCAAAATTATGTAAATTTCAATGTTATTATGTCTTGTGTTTTATTTAATTTTTTTTTAATTATTTTTTTGAACACAAAATCTATTTCAATGTAACATAAAAAACATATTCTAAGTGTTTTTGGACAAAAAAAAATTGCAAATTATCAAAAAAAAAAAAGTAACAGTTACAGACAAAATTGACAGCTGGCTGTCGAAAACAAACTGTTACTTTTTTTTTTTTTTACAATTTGCAATTTTTGTTTTTTTAGTGAAATGAACTCAAAATCTATTTCAATGTAACATAAAAAAACATATTTTAAATGTTTTTGGACAAAAAAAAAATACAAATTATCAAAAAAGTAAAAATAAAGTAACAGTTAGAAATCGACAGCTAGCTATCGAAAATAAACTTTTACTTTTTTTTTTTTTTGATAATTTGCAATTTTTATTTTTTTATTGAAATTAAGTCAAAATCTATTTCAATGTAACATAAAAAACATATTCTAAGTGTTTTTGGAAAAAAAGATAACAATTCCAAATTATATATAAAAAAAAAAGTAACAGTTATAAATCGACAGCAAGCTATCGATTTTACATAAAAAGTCGACAACTAGCTGTCAAAAAGAAGCTGTTACTTTTTTTTTTTTATTGATAATTTTGCAATTTTTTTTAGTTAAAGTAATTCAAAATCTATTTCAATGTAACATAAAAAACATATTCTAAGTGTTTTTTGGAAAAAAATAAAATTGCAAATTATCAAAAAAAATCCATTTAAAACAAACAAAATCCATATAAAACTAAATTTAAAAGAAAAACATGTAAACCAAACAACATCCATCTAAAACAAAAAATAAAAAAAAAACCATCTAAACCAAACAAAATCCATAAAAAATACACAAAGTCCTAAAACACACAAGACTAATCATGTGTTTTTTTTTCTTCCTACTAAACACGCGTTTCACAACTGGTTATGTTTCTTCTAGAGTAGTATGATGAGGAGGTGGTGGTGGGGCATCCGATGAGCTCGATGGCGGTGGAAGTGGCTCCAACGAGCTAGCTGGAGGTGGTGGTGGGGCATCCGACGAGCTCGATGGAGGTGTAAGTAAGTGGGGCATCCGGCTCGATCAATCTGACCATATCTTTTAGTGTCCCCCACATGACTGTATGAGCGTCGGATGGCTCAAGTCCCCGTACCTCGCTAAGTGTACCCTTCACCAACTCTGAAATTTGCAAAAGTTGGACCTCTTTATCGGGACCACCCCGTGGACGAGCTTCACGTGGTCGAGGTCGATCCGCCTGGGGTCGAGGTGGATGGGCTCCATGCCTACTGAGTTGTCACATGCATCTCGGCCGGAACCAATCCATGTAGTCCGGCAAAGTATCCGCCTCCCCTAGTTCAACTTCAACGGACCTTGACTCCTTGTACAGACAATACTCCTCCCACCGATCAGAGAATTGTTGGCCATACGCGGCGAATACCGAGTTCTGGACTGGTTGACCTTTGTTAACCAGAGTTTTGTACATATCCTTTGACATGTATACCGACCTGGAATAATCTGGATCCGGTTGAACTGCCTCAACACTCTGTCCGGATGATATGCCTCGAAGTGGTCCGTGCAAAATATCATCCCACTAAATCAAACAGAATCTGGCGTCGGGAAACGATCACGAATAGCCGTGTACGGTGACCATGGTACTTAATAAAATAAATAAAAATTTAGATTTGGAAACCTACTTAATTAGTAATAACAAATTATTAAACTTGTATGTTACCTGATCGGGTATCAAATCATCTAATCGAGATCGCAAGTACATGGCTCGTTCAGGCGTCGAACTAGTCATTGACTGAGGCTCCCATCGGCTGGCGAATGGCCCCTTGAATTCCGTCTTCAATGTGCCAGCCGCCAAATAAGGAAAGTGCCCGTAAATCCATGATTGGAAGAGCGTCAGCCAGCTAGCCATCGATTTCGTTGAATTTTGTGAGGCTGACGATAGTTCATCGTACAACCGGCAAAGACACGTAGTGCCCCAAGCATACTCACCGATCCGATCCAAATCAGAGACGAGATTTTGATACTCCACGCTTACCATGTTGTCGGTCTTGTCGCACAATATAGTACACCCCAACAAAAATAACAAATACGCCCGAATGACGTATGTCCTCTTCTCCACACTGTCTCTCGTGGTCACCTTACTAAATTTGGCCTTCAACCATTCCAGCTTCACCGCTTTCCTCTTGTCTACATCTTCCGGGTACTCACCTTGCAATTTGAACATCAAATTACTGGCCTGCGTTTTGGAATCACGGATCAAACGCTCGCAAGATACAGTACGCCGAACAACTGGCAAACCGACCAACGTACTCACATCATCAAGTGTGATGGTCATCTCTCCAACATGTAAATGAAATGTGTTGGTAGCTGACTGTCATCTCTCTATGAAGGATCTAAGTAGATGGCCGTCCACAGTGTTGTACGTGGCGTGTACAACTGATATTAGTCGAACTCTCTGTACGGCCTCCATAATAAATGGCGTCGGCGCCTAGCCTTTCAAAGTATGTGTGTGATTCCGAAATCGAAATTTTGAGCCGCGCTCCGAGCGCTCTGGACCTCCGTTCACAATATGATAAGCAATATGCTTATCAAAGTTTATGTACAATTCCGATATCTCGGGACCTCGGACCGGTTCGTTGCTCGAATCACCAACTTCTACAGTCGAAGGTAGAGCCGGCACCGGATTCGTTGAGGAAGAACCCTATCCTGACTTATTCTTGGTCGTGGTCTTTTTCTTGGTCGTAATTGACTTGCCTTGCCCATATTGGATAATTATTTTCTCTTCTTACGGTTCGAGGCAGTCGGGGGTATACGAGGTTCACGTGGTTCTTCCACTGCAAAAACCCAAAAATAACACACAAATAAATAAATATACATAATATAAAAAACAAACAAATAAAAATAGGAATGGAAAAAAATTAATAACAGTTCATTTTCGATCGAAACTGTTGGCAAAATCGACATTAACTTGTCGATTTTGACATAATTTTCGACAGGAAGCTGTCGATCATGAACTGTACTAAATTTTGAAAATTTCACAAAAATCGATTAGAAGGTGTCAATTTATGCATCATTTTCGACGGCAATATGTCGAAAATTTTGACAAAATCGACACTTTCAGGTCGATTTTTGTCAAACGAAGATTAACCCATGAAATTTCTAATCAATGCTCGACTGAATTTAGATGTACCCATTACTAAATAACGATCATTCCTACCTAAAACAATCAAATCCTAAATACCCATATCAATCAATCAAATCCTAACTCAATATTAAAGGGAAAAAAATCGGAACTAACGACGGCGGCGGCCGCGGTTTGTTGGCCTATGGGCGTCCTCGGCGACGGCGGTTTCGACGGCGACGGCGGCGAGGCGTGAGGATAGGTTGAATCTGGCCGGTGAGCGACGGTGGAGGTTGCGGCGCCGGTGGGTGGGTTCAAAGGGGGAGGGTTTTTTTTTTTTTTTTAATTGGTTTTAAAATAAGTAATTTCAAAATCTTTTTGATATAATTGATATTTTGTTAGAAAGTGTATTTTTATACTTTTAATTTTTTTTAGTATTAAAGTAAGAAAAAAATTATAAATATATACTAAATTGTGGTTTTAAACTTTGTAGTATTGAACTAAGAAAAAATTGGAATTTGTTTTAGTGACCCTCTTCTTCTTACACTAATTGAAATCATTAAACTTGGGCCGTGGAAAGAGGCGGCGACGGCGACCTGGGCTGTGGAAAGGGGCGGCAGAGACATCGGTGGTGGCTAATCTGAAAAGAGGCGACGACGACGCGACGGAGTTTCTTCCGGTCAGTTTCAGTAGGGCCGCACACGGTGCAATTTACTCTTCTTCTTCGATTTTCTCTGTATTAAATTCCGTCGAAGTAGCTATAGGTTTCAAATTGATGATTTTTTTTTCTTTGAAATTCCATTGAAGCAGCCAGGAAATATTTTTTGGAGATTTTTTTTTTAATTAATTGTATTTTTTCAGTATATATATATTTCGCAATTGGAAATATGCTTTGGATATTTTTTTTTAAATTAATTGGATTTAATTAATAGGGGTCATTAAAATTATTCATAAAGAGATTCAGACAAAAAACTCATTTACCAATAAATTTACACATGGTCCAGATTTTTGTAAAGGACTAAAATAGCCCATCATACTTTAATATGCTCCAATTTCATCATTAACTTAATTTAACTTCAATTTGACCTCAAATTTCACAAATTATTCAATTTTGACTCAAAACTTTTTTTTTTTCAATTTTTTCCCCGCCGGATTCCAGCATTGACCGGCGGTCAACGCAGGTCTCCGGCGTTGACTTTTCAATTTTATTTTTTATTTTTTATTTTTTTTTCTTTTCTTCCGGATTTTTTCGCCGGTTTCCGACGTTGACTTTTTCGATTTTTTTCCTTTATGTAATTGACAGTAATATTAACTATATTACTGTTAACACAGTAAAATTAACTAAACTACAGTTTAACATAGTAATATTGCTATATTAATCTCTAGCACAGTAATATTAACACAACAAAACTCATTATTATTGTGTAATAGAGTAATATTACTATGTTGATCGTTCAACAAATGTAAGCATAATAAAAAGCCAAAAGAATTAATATTACTGCGAGTGACAGTAATATTACAATAACAACAGTAATATTACCGTCAACCACAGTAATATTAGAATAATAGACATTAATATTATTACGTTACTCCGTGAATAACTCAGACAAACAAAAAAATCCAAACAAAATAATAATATTGATGTGGTTGACAACAATATTGCTATAACAACAGTAATATTACCGTCAACCACAGTAATATTATTGTGTTTACAGTAATATTACAATAATAGACAGTAACACTATTACGTTACTCCGTGAATAATTCAAACAAAACAAAAAACAAAAAAAAAATTAATAATATTGAAGTTGTTGACAGTAATATTATTGTGTTTAAAGTTATTTTACTGTCAACGACAGTAATATAATTACGTTGACTTGTCAACAAATCAAAAAATAATAAAAAAAAAATATCAAAAAATAAAAAATAATAATATTATGTTAATTTACTGTCAACGGCAGAACAATTACATAAATGTATTGTCAACGACAGTACAATTACGTTAATTAACTATCATTGACAGTATAATTGCGTTAATTTACTGTCAGTGACAGCACGATTATGGTCAACGTTTAGCAGCGGCGGATACCGGCGGCAAAATTCTTATTTTGATAAAAAAAAGTCAAAATTGAAAAGTCAACGCCGGAGACCAGCGGCAAAAAAAATTTTGAATTTTTTTTTTTTATGAAAAAAAAAAATTGGGTCAAAATTGAATAATTTGTGAAATTTGGGGTCAAATTGAGGTTAAATTAAGTTAAGGATGAAATTGGAGCATATTAAAATATGCTCCAATTTTTAAAAGTCAACGCCGGAATCCGGCGGCAAAATTTTATTTTTGAAAAAAAAAAAAATCAAAATTGAATTTTTGTGGTCAAAATTGAATTTTTGTGGTCAAAACTGAATTTTTATGGATAAAATTGATTAAAGGGTTACAATTAAAAATTGGGTATAGAGGGTTGAGGGTAATATTGGCATATACATGAATGTTTCCTTTATTTATAATAAATATTAAATGGATGGGCTTATTGGTGAAAGAGATATAGCCTATAAACCTAGAATAATAAAGATGCTTGGTTGGGGACTTATGCACAAAAACCCCTAATTAATAAAGGTCGGAGCTGGGATTGGATGAACATTACGCGCTATTTTCCAGCGATGGAACCCTACAATGTTGGAATTGCAAGTCACAAAGATGGGAATGCGATTACGTTTGTATTCCAACATGACGTTGGAGGGTTTGAGCTTCTCAAGGATGGACGTCATATTCCTATTCCGCCTTCTCCCGAAACATTTGTTTGCAACCTAGGCGATATTTTTCAGGCAAGTAATTAATTCATATATATGATGGTTAATTCAATATTTTTTTATTAAATATACATATATTTTTTCAGGTCCTCACAAACGAAAAGATAACGAGCCCGTTGCACAGAGTTGTAAGTCCAAAGGGAAGTAGCCGTTACTCGTTTTCGTTTTTCTATAATATGGGAGGAGACAAGTGGATAGAACCGTTACCTCAAGTCCTCAATTTACTACAGAAATTGGTGAGCCGCCAAACTACAAAGGTTTCATGTTTAAGAGCTTATAATGTAATCCCCGTCTATTTAAAATGTAATTGATGGTGTCGTACTATTTTACAACCCTCTATCTATTTTACAGTATGTTTTGTGAAAACTCACATTTGACCTCAATATCAGTAAAATTAAATTTGACAGCCTCATAAAAATATTTTCAGCCAGGAAATATTTTTTGGAGATTTGTTTTTTTTTTTTTTAATTAATTGGATTTTTTCAGTATCTATATATAATATAAAAAGAGGATATGCTCTATATGATTGACATGTGGCAAATGATGATGTCATTTGTCAAAATTGCTTAGTTGGAGTTCAATTGATTAGGTGGATTCTTCAATTGATTAGGTGGCTTTTTTATTTATGGATGTTTTTTAGTTCTTTCCTATTTTACATTTACACAATCATTTAATAATTACCACATATATATATTATTTCCAAAGTTAATATTTTATAAATTCGAAATAAAAAAATCTTATTTATATTTTCAGTATTTCAAAATATTTTTATTGAAAAAAATTCATGAAACTCAATTTTTTTACGAATATTCAAATAATTTTCATAAAAAAAATGTTTTTTTAAATACTAAAATATTAAAATAAAGGAATATGTTGTTGTTGTTGTTGTTGTTGTTGTTGTTGTTGTTTCATGCATTTAATATTTCATGCATTTAATATCCTATAAATTCGATTTTTTTTTTTAATAGTTTAAGTTTTCGAAATATATTTCCACCTATATTTTTTTAAAATTCAGAAAACTCAATCTTTAATGTATAAATATTCAATTTTTTTATATCATGTATATATTTTCGATTTTTTTAATATTATGTATATATTTTTGATTTTTATTATATTATGTTTATATTTCCGTAATTTTTGTATTTTTTTTTTGTATTTTTTTAGTATTAGATCTTTGAAATATATTACATTTATAGGATTTCACAAACTAATTCGAAATATCATGTTTTTAGGTAATTGTTTGATTTTTTTTCTTTTTAAATCCGATAGTATATATATTATGCTTTAAATATATTGAATTGTAACTAATTTCTAAGAAAAGATAAATCTTCAAATATTAATTTTGGCAAACATATCATAATTTTATTATTTGATTTGATAAATGTGAAGGATTTAATATGGGAAAATAATATATTGATTTTATTTCCCATTTTGAGAATAAAATATTTACATGACACAATATTGTACCATAATTATTTAAATGTGCTTATTGATTTTCGGAAAAGAATGATTTCTTAACAATTAATTGATTTGTGCCTTAATTATGTATTATTTACCTTTTTAGCAAACTAAAGACAAGTATAAAATCATTTTTACCATGCACTCATCACTTTCATCCAATTTCGTTCCAGAAAACAACAAATGTTCCATAAAGTTTCATTTTTTCTGTTAATTTTCGCATGCTTTATATTTATGCGTTTTTATTATTAATTATGTCGTATTCATACAATAATTATTTATAATTTTATTTACATATAAGATTGTATATCTAACATTTTATTTTGTTTGTTTATTATTGCAGATATAGTCGGCAAAGGTTTGTTTTTCGTACTGATTGATTATTTTATGTTAAGATTTAACTCCATAATAATATATCATTACATTAAATAATTGTCTTATTTGAAATTGCAAGGAAAAACTCAAGACTCAATGACAATATAGAGATTATAGGTAAGACTCAAGACTCGGTGACATCAAATAATTGTCTTTTTTGGATTGTGCCAAGAGAGCCGGTGAGTAGAGTTTGATTGGTCTACCAATTGTTCATACGAATTTATATTATATATATATATATATATATATATATATATATATATATATATATATATATATATATATATATATATATATATATATATATATATACAACGAGTATTGCCGCAATACAAGATTCGTTGTGTATCATTTTCTTCTATGGTGCAAAATGGACATTTTTTCTACTATGTTTAAGATTGTTGATACTATATGATTTGATTGCATTTAGTTGCTTATTTTAATTTCTTTAATGTTGATTTTCATTTTTTTTCAAATATCTATGTTGTTTTCTTAATCATTATGATTCATGTTGAGTAAAATTTTGTTCTGGTTATTCATCTGGACTTTTTACAATAATTCAGTACTTAGTGTAACGAAGAAATAATTTTTTTTTTATTTCTTACGTGAAATATTAATTTTATTTTTTTAATCCATAAGTTCTTAGAAAATTTCGAAACAAATAAATATTTTGTATTATCTATAAATGAAACTGTTTGTTTTGGTTATTATAATTTTGTAAAATCTTTAATTATTAATTTAAATGTAAAAGTGAGCTTTTAGAACTATTAGTGTGCTGAAATATTTGAACAGTTCACATAACCTTAAATGTCTTAAATTATCAAACATATTGGTAGAAATATATTTTTATGTATATATATATAATAAAAAAATATCTTTAAAGAACTTTTAAAATAGTATATCATACTTTACCTTATTAAAATATATTTTTAATCATATTATTAATATACAATATTGGTATTATTGATAATATAACAAAATATTTACTAATGGGCAATTCGAGCTACTATGTAAAATATCGTATTTAGTTTGGTTACCTACATGAATATTACTTACTAAAAAAATCAGAACCCCAGCTACAAATAGGTGGTATATTTTTATTTTTTTTTTTGCTAGATTTAGTTTCATATATTAATTGTCAATTTTGATATAATTTATCTTACATGTGTAACTAATTCTTACAATAGATATAATCAAAACAAATATAAAACATAATTTGACATGACGTCGATTTATTAGAACTTAAATACTATAATAACATTTAAATGAATTTCTAAAAAAAACATTTAAATGAGTTATTACGACTCTAATTTTTAAGTTACAAAATATTTGGTAAACATATAAATATTTCTATGGGTTATTATTATACATGCATGTGGTGATATATTACAAAATATTTTAGTATTATGGACCTCACATATCTGAAAGTTATTAAATATATATTCGTACTTACTCTTTTCACAATTCATATAGATGAAAAATAGTTAATTTTTTACATTATAGTTACTAAAATATTTAATTGTACTAAGATATTTAAATATGCTATAAATTTAAGTAATGAAATTTTTAAGTTTTTTTTGCTTAATCTTAGAGTTCTAAACATTACTGAAATAACATTTAAATGGTTATGTATACAATATCATAAATTGAATTCCTTTTCTTGACAATTTGCTTTTGATAAAGTAGTAAACAAAATTGTAAGGGTTTAAATATGTAAATATACAAAATTTTATTTTTATTATTATATATATTCATAAATAGTTATATAGTGAAAATATTTATAAAATATAATGTAACATGTAAGAATATATATATATATATATATATATATATATATATATATATATATATATATATATATAGATATATATATATATATATATATATATATATATATATATATATATATATATATATATATATATATATATATATATATATATATATATATATATATATATTATTGATATTGATATTTTATCGGATATTGAAAATACTGTCAAATTCATTTAATCAAATACTGAACCACGGTCTATCATAAGAAATAAATATTATTAAGGATTGTTGTGATGATTTTAATATAAGGGCGAATGGCAAAAAAGCCCATCACATGGGACTTAAATGCATTTTGATACAAAAAAAAAAACAGTCTCTCTATTAAACTCATCCCCATGTCTTTAGTCTAAAATACCCTCCATAAAATAATTCTTATCAATTCCACCCATTATTCTCTAACTTCCTTAATATTACACATTGACCCCGAATTTAAACAAATATATCACATTAACCCCCCAAATTTTTTTTTTCATAAAATAATTTATTTTCTGAAATGTTTTTTTTCCGGCCAGATTCCGGCGTTGACTTTTTTTTTTTCTTTTAAAACTTTTTTTTTTCCTGAAATATTTTTCCGGCCAGTCAACCACTGTTGACCGCCGGTCTCCGACGTTGATTAATATTACTATCTTGACTACTAAATTACTGTCTCAGACAGTAATATCACTGTCTGGGACAGTAATATTATGAATATTATTTTTCCGAACAGTTATATTATTAATATTATTGTCTAAGAAAGTTAAATTACTGTTGGAGACAGTAATTTAGCAGCCAATGCAGTAATATTAATTAAAATAATTTTTTTTAAGAAAAAAAAAATTTAAAAAAAAAAAAAAAAAGTCAATTAACAGTTAAATTACTGTCTCCGACAGTTAAATAACTACTGGAGACAGTAATTTAGCAACGAATACAGTAATATTAATTAAAAAAAAAATTTAAGAATAGAAAAAGTCAATTAACAGTTAAATTACTGTCTCCGACAGTTAAATAACTGCTGAAGATAGTAATTTAGCAACGAATACAATAATATTAATTATAATATTTAAAAAAAAATCAATTAACAGTTAAATTACTGTCTCCGACAGTCAAATAACTGCTGGAGACAGTAATTTAGTAGCAAAGACAATAATATTAATTAAAATATTTTTGAAGGAAAAAAAAGTCAATTTACAGTTAAATTACTGTCTCAGACAGTTAAATAGCTGCCGGAGACAGTAATTTAGCAGCCATGACAGTAATATTAATTAAAATATTTTTTTTAACAAAAAACAAAATTATAAAAAAAAAAAAAAAAGTCAACGCCAGAGACCGCGGTCAACGGCAGTTCACCGGCTGGAAAAAAAGTTTTTCAAAAAAAAAAAAGTCAACGCCGGAGACCGGCGGTCTCCGGTGGTGGCGGGTCAAAATTGAAATTATGATTAAAATTGGTTAATTAATGAAATTTGGCTAAATTGGGGGTGTAAATCATGAAATTGTAGTTGAATTGGGTTTTAATGAATTAGGAGTAATTTTGGTATATATAAAGGGATTTTCCTTATTTGCAAATAAGTTTGAATGAGCTGGATTTTTTTTAAAGACAAAAAAGTTGGATGTCCCTCTTTTAATTAAGTGTCCTTGTCATGGGTCTATTTGCCATTTACCCTTAATATAATTAATAATTTCATAAGAAGTCAAATTATTTAAAAAATTAGATAGATATAATATTAATAATATTTTAATTATACTATTTAGGTTATCCTTGCTTGAGTACTCATTGCTTATCTTTTCAGTAAGGTGCAATTTTTTCTGAATTTTAGAAGTCGGTCAATATGTATTTGCAATCTCTTTAGGTAGGAGATTGCTTCATGTGCATATGATGTTGTAAATAGGTCAATAGGTTGGTGAAGATTTCATTTCTATTTGTCATAATACTTCAATCGTTTTTATTCAGATGGTTATTATGTCGGCATACGATCGATAACAAGTTTATCTAAGTTGAGGAAGTACATTTTTACTTTTGGGGGGAAAATACTAAATTTCTAATGTATTGTGACTCAATTTCATAAAACAATTAAACTTTGAGTATTAGAATGGGTTTATTATTATTAGTATTAGTATGAGTATTAGTATTAGCATTAGTATATATTAATATTAGTATTAGTAATAGTTGAGTATTTGCATTAGTATTAGTATTAGTATTAGTATTAGTATTAGTATTAGTATTAGTATTAGTATTAGTATTAGTATTAGTATTAGTATTAGTATTAGTATTAGTATTAGTATTAGTATTAGTATTAGTATTAGTATTAGTATTAGTATTAGTATTAGTATTAGTATTAGTATTAGTATTAGTATTAGTATTAGTATTAGTATTAGTAATAGTATTAGTATTAGTATTAGTGTTTGTAATGTGTTAGAATTGGTGTTAATATTAGTATCAATATCAGTATTAGGTGGCGGCTGCTAAAACATCGGATAAAGCAGAACACTCAAAAAGTCAAGAAGACTCGGCTTAGTATTAATATTAGTATTAATATTAGTATTGGGGTATTAGCATTGGTATATGTATTGGTATTAGTATTGGTATTAATATTGATATTAGTATGAGTATTTGTACGTGTATGTGTATGAATATGAATATTATTATTAGTATTAGTATGAGTATGAGTATGAGTATGAGTATGAGTATGAGTATGAGTATGAGTATTAGTATTGGTATCGGTATCGGTATCGGTATTGATATTGGTATCGGTATTGGTATTGGTATTGGTATTGGTATTGGTATTGGTATTGGTATTGGTATTGGTATTTGTATTGGTATTGGTATTGGTATTGGTATTGGTATTGGTATTGGTATTGGTATTGGTATTGGTATTGGTATTGGTATTGGTATTGGTATTGGTATTGGTATTGGTATTGGTATTGATATTGGACATTGGTATTAGTATTGGTATTGGTATTGGTATTAGTATTGGTATAAATATTAGTGTTGGTTTTAGTATTGGTATTGATATTGGTATTAATATTGATATTAGTCTTAGAGCAACTCCAATGGGAGATATCAAAATGGAGCATTAAATATTCATTTGATAATTGATATAATACTTTGATACTTTTAGAAAAAAAAAATGATGGTTTTTTAGTTTGATACTTCATTTAGTTCTTGCATTGGAGTTGCTCTTAGTAATGATTTTAGTATTAATATTGATTTTTGTATTATTATTAGTATTAGTATTAGATGAATATTAATATAGTATTAGAGGTGACATGGACTATTATACGTCGCAATATGGAGAGTTAAGAGTAGAGGTGTCATGGACTATTATACGTAGTAATATGGAGAGTTAAGAGTATAGGTGGCATAAAAATATTCATCAAGCAGGAATAGACGACTAATATTACTTACAATAATGACTACTAGGAAGTTTTTCAGGGAATATGAATGTACATCAAAAAATTGTATATTGTGATTCAAATATATATTTGTTGTTTGTATTTTTTATTTGTATAATTATTTTTCCGTGTTAGTTTACTTGCACTTTATGCTAATTTTATTGCATACTCCACTGAATTTGTATTTTTTTTAAATAAAGGTGATTTATAGTACAAATTGTATTTATTTTTTACACTTTTAGGTGATTATGTTTCAGTAATGTGTATCACTGATTGCAATTGAACAACGAAAAATGTGCATGTTACTCGCAAAGAGAGTTATAAGCGATGTTAATGCATGTGCTCTAAATCACTACTTTGAGAATTAAGTTTATGTTAAGGATACGAGTGTATTGGACGAGAAAGTTGTACAATTTGGATCAAATAATATATCTTAATTTTTATATCACAATTTTGGTATTTCATATTTTCTTTTGTCATGTACTTTGTTTATATCGGTACTTAAATCAAATGGAATTGCTATTGTTTTTAAACTTTTTAGATTATATCGTAATATATATCAACTATTCAAAGTTTTCGTTCGATTATTTTATCTAAAACATATTTTTATTTTCTATATTACTCCCATGCCAATTAACATTCTCTTTTCATTCATAAAAATGTTTGATTTACCTCATCGTCGTGTTTTAGTCATTAAAAAATTGTACTTAGAATTGATCCCGTGCATCGCACGGGTGAATTACTAGTATATATATATTTCGCAATTGGAAATATTCTTTGGAGATTTGTTTTTTTAAATTAATTGAATTTAATTAATATGGCTCTTTGATTGAATTACTCGTATCTTTACTTCTTGTATATGTGTGATTGTATGTATGTTAGGCTCTCAACACTTATAAGTAGCTTCACTTTTTCTTTTCTTTTTTTTTGCGGATTTTTTTGATAATAGTATATGTAGAGGTAAATTATATTTCTTTTGTACAGTTATTCACAAAAAGTATCTAAAAATAAATATATATTTATAATATTTAATTAAAAAATATAAAATAATAGTATTATTTTATATTGTAATAAAAAATGAATCACCAGAGATTAAGATATCCTTTTAAATTTAGGGTTGAGCTACCTCTAGATATATAAATGAGAGCACATATATATTTTCTGCATTAGTAATAGAGCATTCGTCATCGATGGATTGATTAAAAATGCGTTTGATTGGACAAATGAAGGACCGTTTCTCTTTGAATTGTTTGCTAGCACTTTCACGTTGGTCCTCGATTGTCCGTTGGCAAAATCACGAATAATGCGGTTTATTTAGGTTAACGAGATTTGATACAATCAGTCACTAATATATCAGAATAAATTTGTACGTATGTATGTATGTATGTATGTATGTTATGTGTGTGTGTGTGTGTGTGAGAGAGATAGGTTGCCATTTTGGTCATACGTAAAGCTAATATTCACCGGCTGGTTAGTCACACCGTGCTTCAGTGGAGCTGCATATGTATACGAGCACTATGTTTGGACATATATCGAAAAAAACGAGCCTGAAGACTACAAGCACCGATCCTGCTCGAGTTTTTTATTTTATTTTTCGTTTCGTTTGTGATGTTTTTTGTTTGTTCAACAAGGTAAAAAAACTTGACCTACTTTTGTAAAGAGTATCGAGTAACTAAAGATGCTTTCTTGTACATAATTTTCCACACTTACTCTGTTTTTTTTAATATACTCTTGTTCTAATGCAATCGAGTAGTTGTTGATGCTGCGTTTATTACTTTTGACAAACTTGTTCTAATGCAAGCCGGTAGTTGTTCATGCTATGTATGTTTACTTACTGCTTACGAGTTTCGACACACTTGTTCGATTACATTCCTCTAGTTGTTGATGATGCTCTATATTTATTAATTTGGACGATCCTTTTGAAGATTCTTCGAGTGCAGAATTTTCAAACGGAAGGAACTCAAATCAAATTTATAACTAAACAGAAAAACCATCGTGATTTTATTACATAATAACCGAAGATAGTCTTCTATCGTACGTACTATTCTCCGACAAGAATCGAAGCATTATTAATAATTCTTATAATATTACATAATAATACTGAAAAATCAGAGTTGCTCGAAAATGTGGGCTGCTTGCTCCCGAGCAAAGCAGACAGCCTCGAGAGGCTTAGCCGCCGCCACGTCACCGGACAGTGTCTCCCAGTCGAAGCACTGGACGAGTGCAGCCAGCCCTAGTGAAACGGTCCGCAACGCCATCCCAGACCCAGGGCAGCCCCTTCTGCCCATTCCGAAAGGCAGAAATTTGTGCCCTAGTTCTCTCTCGGACTCGAATTGGAATCTCTCGGGCACGAACTCTTCTGGCCGGTCCCACAGCTCAGGGTCTCTGTGCATGGCCCAAACGTTGACCAGCAGGATTGTGCCCTTTCGTATGCTGTGCCCGCCAACCGTGCAATCCTCCGACGACACGTGCGGCAAAACGGTCGGCGTCGGAGGATACAATCTAAGGGTCTCGTTAATAATGCACCGGAGATACGGCAGCTTTGCCAGGTCCGAGTCGGCTAGGAGCCTGTCGTGACCGACGTTCTCATCGATCTCGTCGCTTAACTTCTGCAGCTTCTCGGGGTGGCTCAAAATAAGGGACATCGCCCGTTCCATAGCCGTTACGGAAGTCTCTGTACCGGCTACGAACATCACCTTTTATAAAAGAAAATGAAAATAATTATTATCGGAAAAAAAACCGAAAAAATTTAAATATTTTCAAGAAATAAAAAACAGAGAGATAATTTACCATCAACACACTCTTGATGACGTCGTCCGTGTAGAAAACGGGGTCCGTTGCTTGCAGCGACAGCAACGTTTCGATCAAACAAGTAGTGCTCCTCGTCCCTTTGGAGCCTTTGAATTCATCGACTAGCCGTTGCAAGAAGACGTCTCTTCTGCCGTGGATTAGTCTCAACCTCCTCTCCACTCCTCCGTAGCCGATCCACCTCAGCACGGGGAAAAAGTCGCAGCTTCCGAGAGTCAGGGTAGGCGGAAATACCCCACGGATCTGCTTCACCGCCTCCCTCCCGGCATCACCGCCAATAATATCCTCCTCGCTGACGAGTTGTCTCCCGGAGACAACTCGCATCATGTTGTTGAAGACGAACGTTGACACAAGATAAGTCAGGTCGACGGTGGCGGCGGCGGTGGATTTCTTCTTCCCGCCGTGCAGAACGCGGAGGAGGGCGCGTATCTCATTCTCGCGCGTGCCGGCAGTTCTGAGGAGGCTCTGGGAGGAGAATATTTTGGCGGCGGAGACGCGGCGGAGGGTCCGCCAGTGTTGGCCGTACGGCGACCACACGTACGCGGCGCGGCCGTAGGTGACGCAGTCGGCCGCCAGGGTGTCGGGGCGGTTGGCGAAGACCACGTCGTTCGTGGTGAAGCATTCCTCGACAGCTGAGGGCGACGAGACCACCAGGAACGGCCTGCAGCCGAGTCGGAGGGAGAAAACGCTGCCGTACCTCCTCGAGAGGGAGGAGAGTGACAGGTGGAGGGACTCCTCCTTGAGGAGATGCACGTGGCCGATGAACGGAAGGGATGGCGGAGCTGGCGGCGCCGAGTTTTGGCGGCGGCGGAGGCTATACCACTTGATGAAGAACACCACTAAGGTGAACCATGCAAGATAGAGATACATTCTTTGAGAAGAATGATGAAGAATTAAGAAAATTGGAATTAGATGAAGAAGAAGATCAAGAATTAAGAAAACAAGAATTAGAGAAGATAGAATAAGGATGGAGATAAAAAAACAAGAGAATATATTTCAATAATTTGCTAATTATCATCTATTTATAATACTCATAAATAATAACTAAACTATCTACTCATCACTACCCCACTAATTGACCCATTAATTAAAACTTGCATATTACTTGACGTATAAATATGTTGCTAATGAAATATAGCCATGTTTGGCTAATTTTATTATATCATCCACTAATTCACAAAGGGACGTGATAAATGTCGTTCGAGCTTTAATAATACCGTTTCGATTTCAAACGTGATTTTGATCATTTTTAATTCCAAATTTTGCAAAACCAAAAATTAAGATTTGTAGTTTTTTGAGTTAGTTTTCTAATCCAACTTGAATCACCAAAATTGGATGTCGGATGAGAAAGATATACATGAATCGATGGATACTGCACACAACTTTGATGTATTGAGGTATCGAAAATTCATAATGTGACTCATTCACGCATAACTTTGTCACACGACATCCAATCTAGGGGATTTAAGTTGGATTAGAAAAAAAAACCCAAAGGACTACAGTTTTCGTGTTTCGAATTTTGCCAAAATCAAAATAAAAATACGTCAATTCATTAAGGGATGTGGTAAATGTCGTTCGAGCTTTAATAATACCGTTTCGACTTCAAACGTGATTTTGATCATTTTTAATTCCAAATTTTGCAAAACCCAAAAAATAGGATTTTTAGTTTTTTGAGTTAGTTTTCTAATCCAACTTGAATCACCAAAATTGGATGTCGGGTGAGAAAGATATACATGAATCAATGGATACTGCCCACAACTTTGATGCACTGAGGTATCTAAAACTCAGAATGTGACTCATTCATGCGTAACTTTGTCACACGGCGTCCAATCTAGCGGATTGAAGTTGGATTAGAAAACTAACCCAAAGGACTAAAGTTTTCGTGTTTCAAATTTTGCCAAAATCAAAATAGAAATATAACAAAATCAAGTTCGAAGTCAAAACGATATTAGTAAAATTGAAACGACATTTAACATTTCAAATTTATTTATCTAACTAACATATTCCACTAATTTTATGAATTAATACATATCAAAGAGATATCTTTGTTTCTTGCCAAATTATGTGTATATTTTCCCCCTTTCTTTTGTTTCTCTGCAAATAAACTTTTCTTTTTTTTTCCTCTAATAATTAATCATAATTGGAGACACATTTCTTTTGAGTTTAATTTATTATAAATACGCAATTGGATATTTTTGAAAATTTTCTTTATTTATCTATCTCAATTTTGAAGGTTAGGTCCATCAGCTTATAAGCTGTATTAAAAAATTGCATTAAAAAAAAACCATGAGCTTTATTTACAAAAATGATAATTACTATTTTACCATATTATATAATATTTTATTTACCCAGATTTGAACATTTTGTCTAGTTGTAGTAACGGAATTAATTTTTTAAAATATATTTATCCCAATTTAAACGGATTTAGGTTTACAAAATAATTAATTCAACACACATAATTCCCCAAAATATTATTTTAGATTTTTAAAATTTTGTTACCATTTTGTAAAATATTTAACTATAGTTGTTGTAACGAAATATATATTGTAAATTGTTTTTTATCTCTGTCCAATTTTAGACGTGTGTCGAATATTAAAATAGTAACCAAACAATAAATTACAATAAAAAAATATTAATTTACAATGATAAAAATATCGTTTACGAATTTTTAGTTCTCTTATCTTGTGGTGGTTAAGAAATAAGTATTTTAAGAATTATTTACCGAAATTTCCTAAAAGTAAATAAAACTATTTAACCAAATTTAAACGAGCATGTGATTAGTTAAAGTAATTAAAATAGGTCAATACATAATTCACTAAATAATAACTTACACAAAAAACCAATTTACAATTATAAAATTTTATTTACTCATTATTAAATATTTTATTTAAGGGTGGTAACAAAATGGGTATAATAAATTATTTATCCAAATTTATATGGATTAAGATTTTTTAAATAAATGTTGACAAAAAAAATATTTTTTAAATAAACTCAATTAGTTCAAAGTTCAAACCACATAATTCACCAAACAATACCTAAAAAAATGAAAGTTATTATTTTTTCATTACTAAATATTGTATCTAGTAGTGGTAACGAAATACAAATTTTAAAAATTATTTGTCATAATTTAAATGAGCTTAAGTTAGTCGTGTAAGATATTAAAATAGTTCAAAGCACATAAGTGACCAAAGCATAACTCTAAAACAATGAAAATTATTAATTTTACCATTATTAAATGTCGTTCACCCAATTTGTAAAATCATGTATCCCGTGGTGGTAACGGTATACATATTTTAAAACTTATTTATCCATATTTAAATAAATTTTATGTTTTTCGAAACAATTTAATTATTTCAACACACATAATTCACCAAAATATAACTTAAAAAAGGATTTTTTTTATTTTATTTTACCGGTATAAAAAAAATTATCCATTTTTTGAATATTTTGTCTAGATTGAGTATCAAAACAGATATTGTATAAATAATTTATCCAATAAGTGGGTTTGGGTTTGTCAAAATAATAAAAATAATTAAATAAACAATCATTTAAAAAATATAAATTATCAGTTTACCATTATAAAATCTCGTTTATGAAATCTTAGAATCGAATAATTATAGTATAATCATTTATATAATATAATTGCACGTTTCTTTCTTATAAAACTTAAGTATACAAATTTTCATAGAATTTTCCTTAATCATTCCATAATCATGAATATAACTTTCCATATAATACGTATTAACTGTACATGATTAGAGGATATTATCAATTGATTTCATAATTATGCACAATTTAACTATATTAAGGCAAGATTGTAGTAAGGTCACCATATTAAGTGTAGTATGGTACGCAAAATATCAGAAAAAATGGAAAAGATATATATAATTATCAACAATGGACAATGAACATCAAGACCAACTTTAAAAAAATAACAAAAAACAATGGAAAAAAAGAATATCAAGAATAACATGAGAATAAAAAATAAGAACAAATAACAGTGGATAACAATAATGGAAATGGAATATCATAATATTTACCAACCACAAAACATTGGAAAAGATATAAGGACGTCATAATAAAAAAGCAAACGAATAACTGAGTGATAACAATGGAGGGAGTATTTATAGGGTTTATGATGTCGTTAGTGTAACAATATCTTTTAGGTTTAAATAAATTAGAAGAGTATACTATTATTGATATAATATAAATATGTAATTAATGTGGACCAATGAGCGAATTGATTGATTGCAGATTAATGTGTAAATTGTCAATATTTCCAAGATTTATCTATTACACAATGATATGAATGGAAATAATAATTAAAAAGCCGGATTTTGGGAATAGTAAATGGAATTCTTGAAATGCAGTACAAAATAACCAATCAAGCTATGGAAAAAAAACACGAATTTTGTGGATGATGTGGTAAATAATTAATAAATAAATTAATTTACAAATTACAAATATTTTATTTTCAGAGGTCACAAATACAATTAAAGAACTTATTTAATCATTGTACACAGACTCTGTCAAAGGAATAACGACTTCAACATGAGTAACGAAGAAAAGGGATACACAACTAAAACAAATAAATAATTAAACTATGATAAACTTGTTGAAGCTCTACTGAAATTTCCTAAACGAACACGCTATTTAAAATAAGTTGTCTTATGTTTTGTAACATCGATACATAGTCGGCGATTCACCAAAAAAGAAGAATACAATACGATTAATTTTTCCAAATCATAACCATTAATTTCTCCATTCAATACCACATCTGACATTTATCTATAACTTTCGGCACATAAATCTTTCCGCAAACGACATGATTGGATCATATTGAAAACCAACAATCAATGAATGGTCTCTTGCCGAATTCTCCGATTCATAGGTTGACATCATATTCATTTGGAAAAGAAAAACATAATATATTAATAGATTATTGTTAATGTACATTTTTACACTTAATCGTACCTTTCAATTGGAGCTTTTGGTGTGTTTTAATGATAACTGGTGCTTAAAATTTTTATTTATTGTATCTTGGGTACAAATTGAAGAATTGAATAAATAGGGGGTCAAAACTGCAATTTTGAAGAAAATATGGGCGAAAAGCGAAGAAGTCAAAAATCTGTAGAATTAGAGCCGAGACAGCCATCTGAGAAATACACTTAAATCTCAGACGGCCGTCCGAATTGCAGATGTTGAAGAATAAAGTCTCTGGAAGTGAGACGACCGTCTGGAATTATAGCTGAAAATCCAGACGACCGTCTGAGAAGACGTAAAGGCGCATTAAAGGGATTCTAATTGCACAACGAAACTACCTTCTTCTCCAAGTTTTCCACCCTATATAAGACCAAGTCAAACACACAATTGGGGACGAATCTTGTACGCAATTTCAAGAGCAACGAAGCAATAACGAAGACAAAGAACTCGAAGATTACAAGCATAGTTTATATTTTCATGAATTATTATTTTATGTTTTCTTTAATCATGAGGAGCTAACTCTTTTATTTGTAGGATTTTATTTCGAACTCTATGTGGGATTTATGAACCCTTTTCTATGATTTTATGCAAGTTTTAATTTCGGATTATTTCTTATACTTGTTTTATTAAGTGCATGACCTTGATCACCTTATGTGCTTTTATGTTATCGTTAATCGCATGAATCGAAAAATCGGGTTAATAAATAGAACTGTGGTAGAAGAGCATTTGTGGTATTAACATATGAATATAGTTAATCTCTTAGGTAGCCATTATTCAGATTTATGCATAATGTTGTGTTCTAGATTTAATTGCGTAGGAATACAGTAATCGAATCTAGAGTATTAGAATCGTAATACACGCGGAAGCGGGTTATGATTAATTTAGCATCTCAGGTTAATAATCCGGGCTAATTACTTGCATAATTGAAGGAATTGGGGGAATAATAATCACATAGGGGGATAATAAAATCATAGGCTTGCCTTCTCTGATTTAATCTTCGTTTTAAATTGCTTTTGTGCTCTTGTCTTCTTAATTTGTTTTAATTGTTTTAGCTTAGTTTAGTTTATTAATCCTCATTCGACTGTGTATGGTGGGCTTGATAATAATTGCTAGGATTTAGCGTCTAGAATTAAGTAATTAAATATTCTCTGTGGGATCGATACTTGGACTTAAAAATCCACCTTATTACTTGTACGATACGTACACTTGCGTGCATGTATTCCAGCGAACAAGTTTTTGGCGTCGTTGCCAGGGAATATTTTAATTATTTATTTTATTCTAGCTCTAAATTTAAACAATTTTCACGATTCACCTATTTAATATTTATTTTATTTTATTTTTATTTTAAGTATCGTTTTATGCGCAGGAGACTAGATCTTGCAAGAGAACAGTTTGATCCCAAAATTGAACGTACTTTTCGAGCCGCTAGGAGACTTCAACGCGCAAATAATATAATGGAGGACGAAGAACGCATAATTGGACACTTAATTGCTTAACATTGCCAAGAACCAAAAATCATGTAATCGCTTCATGCATCCAATTTTTGTAATCTAAAAATGGAGAAAATTTATACTTACATAATAATATTAGACTCCAAAGCCTCACCGAATTTCTCTACTCCGCTAATATGAAAAAATTGAGCTATTGGGATCATTGAGACTTTTTGAATTTCAATTGTGGGGCTCTTTGGTGCAAGATAGGAATCATGGGTATAAGTGGCTACTCTTCTCCTTTCCATCTTTTCATTATTAAATAAAGAGTTGCACTAAGCAAGATGCTTATATTCTTTTCTTGAATCGAGGTATTTTTGCCGAGATTTGAAGATTTGGCTTTTTGGAATAGCTTATTCACCTCTAAGAACTTATTATCCTACTCTATTCTCAAGAGTTCAAAAATCTCCATTTTTGCTCTTGAGGTATGGTTCGAGTTTTTATTCGAATATTTGCGCATGTCCTCCTTTTCCCTTCTAGTTAGTTCTACTTTTTTTCTCTTTCTTTCTTTCTTTCTTTCTATTTTTTTTCTTTTTTCTTTTTTCTTTTTTTTTCTTTGTTTTTTATTTGAAAAGAAGAAGAAAAACGTAACAAATTTTGAACCAAACTCCAAGGGATAATTTATCAAGAAATCTCCATCTAATCTACCCACTTTATTTTGGCTAAAAGAAAGAAGACCGTTTCTCCAAGGCACAATAAAGGTTCTATGGAAAATTTCAATACAAGGTCGACTTGAAAGGCTCAAACGGTTCAAAGAATGCCCAAATCACATCCCAAATCACTCAACGACTCAATACTTCACTTTGCAAAGCCCTAAGGTGAGCTCTAAAACCGAACATCACATGATATAGCATAAATTAACTCCATGTTTAAAAAACAAAATTTTCAACAAAGCAACACATAATTCATGATTCTCAACAATAACTCGCTCCTAAATTACTTTGAATCAAAAGTCCAACAAAATTCAAGTATAGCTACAACAAAGCAAGTAATATCATCATCAAACATTGGCCATCTTTCATCATCAAAATTCATTAATGCATTCAACTCAAACATTTTATTTTTAAACAAAACAATAAATAAACGAAAACGACTAAAAAGAAAAAAAAAATCCTAAAGCATGCAGTCTAAAACATATAAAGCACATAAAAAGTGTTTTTCCACCATCAAATATAAATTTACATTGTCCTCAATGTAATTAAAACGAAGTTTAAGGATATAACACACCTTGATTAGTCGAAACGTCCTTTACGTGTTGCACTCCTCCATCTTTTCCTCTTCCAAGAAAACCAATTTTTTTTATTTTTTATTTTTATTTTTTTCAATTTTTTTTTCACGGGTGTTCTGGACGGCCGTCCAACTTTTGCACTGTCTTTGAGACGGGAGTCTCAATTCCAGAAGGTTCGCAACTCATCGTAACTTCTCCGGACGGTCGTCTGGAGTTTTGACTTGATTTTCGAACGGCCGCCTGGGGTTTTTGTGTCCGTTTTTCGACCTAAAAATTCAAACATGATTAAATCATTTGATTGCAAGCTTGTATATATTTTAAGAAAATTAAAAACAACTAAAAATACAAAAAATATGAGAAAAACAAAATGATAAATGCGCTGGTTGCCTCCCGAGAAGCGCTAAGTTTTAAGTCATCAGCCAGACTTTGCCTTTTGAAATTGTTATGTCCAATCCAAAGCCTTGTAGATTGCGCATCCATCCATTGGCTTTATAACTTCAATTGGAACCAATGCAATGATAGGATTGCAATATGTCAGGGTCCACTTTAGCTTGAAGTCTTTCTTGGTTGTAATCAATCGGTACGAAGCCAAAATGGGATGTTCATCAGCCGCCCCCTCAAATCAGTACAAAAAAACATCAAGTTTGCGTATAACCTCCACTTTAAACACATTCGTCTTCTCGTCAACCTCTATTGATGCCTTCAAAGTCACGTCAGGAACAATGATAAGATCCTCATTTGAATATTTGCACTAACCACATCAGTCTCCTTCTTCTCTTGTTCCGAGATATCTTTGGAGTTTAACTCGATTGCATTGTTAATCTCTTAGGTAGCCATTATTGAGATTTGTGTTTAATGATGTGTTCTAGAATTAATTCCGTAGGAATACAGTAATTGAATTTAGAGTATTATAATCGTAATACACACGGAAGCGGGTTATGATTAATTTAGCATGTCAGGTTAATAATCCTAGTTAATTACTTGCAAAGTTGAAGGAATTGGGGGAGTAATAATCACATAGGCGGAAGAATAAAATCTTAGGCTTGCTTTCTCTGATTAGATCTTCGTTTTTATTTGTTTCTTGCTTTTGTATTTTTAATTGACTTTAATTTAGTTTAGTTAATTTAGTATAATTGTTTATCTTTCAATTGTATAGGGTGAGCTTGATAACAATTGGTAGGATTTAACGTCTAGATTTAAATAATTAAATATTCTCTGTGGGATCGATACTTGGACTTAAAAATCCACTTTATTACTTGTACGGTACGTGCACTTGCTTGTAGGTATTACAACCAACAAGTTTTTGGCGCCGTTGCCGGGGAATATTTTAATTATTTATTTTATTCTAGCTCTAGATTTGAACAATTTTTCACGATTCACCCAAATTAATTTTTAAATTTTACTTTTATTTTTCGTTTTAATTTAGTTAATATATATTTTTTTTTGCTTTGGTTACATGTCATGTTACAATTTTCACGCACCTCAAACGGGATATGAGTGGCTTTTGTCTGGCGAATACCCCCAAAATGCCTATGATATGCCGTTATTTTGTTCAATATGTGGTGGAGATCATTACACTAACCAATGTTGGTATGCACCAAAGGCGAATAATTTCATAGATAATACCAATAGAGGTTACTGGAACACATACACCAACACATACGAGCAGAGCGTTCCAAGCCAAGATTTCCACAATTTTCAACATCGAGAGCCGCAATTTGATGATTCTCAAACCTATTATGCAAGGCCACGAGAACCCACTATTGAGGAGTGTTATAGAAAATCCATTCTTAAGAAATATATGAAAATCCACTCAAGCATCTATCTGAAGAATGGAGATACAGTTGGAAGAGATCAAGTTCAAAATGTCTCTTGAAAATATTCCAAACGATATCGAGAATGGTTGCAATAAAGAAAATCTGACTGAAACTTGTAGTCCTTTAGACCTAGAAAATAGTGTCGATGGGAAGGAAAAAGAACTTATGAAGACGCTTAAGGATGACGAATATATTCCTATATTAATACCACAAAGGCTCTTCTACCACAGTTCTATCTATTAACCCGATCTTCCGATTCATTCGATTAACAATAACATAAAAGCACATAAGGTGATCAAGTTCATGCCCTTAATATAACAAGTAGAAGAAATAATTCAGAATTAAACTTGCATAAAAGCATTGAATTGGGTTCATAAATCCCACATAGGGTTCAAAATAAAATCCTAGAAATAAAGACTTAGCTACTCGTAGTTCTTATGATAAACAAGATAGAATTCATAAAAGAAATAAGAAAAAACTATGCTTGAGTCTTCGATTTTTGCGTTTTGTGGTGTCAAATTCCGTGTGCTTATGGTGTATAACTTGTTGCTTTTATAGGCTTTTCTTGATAAGGAAGTAGTGGAAACCTAATAGGAATCAATTTCCGCCACTTTCCCCCATCAGAATTTGTTCTTCATTTTTGCCATGTTGGCGTCCGAATTTTGGAATGTTGCGTGAATACGAATTGTAGCCCTTGAAATTAGCTTTCCAATGCCGCCAAAATCAGCTGATTTGGAGTTTGTATGAGAAAGATATGTTCGAAATGGTGGAAACTGCCAAAGTTGTGGCGAGATTTCTTCTTCCAATTTGATATATTTCCTTATTTGCAACTTTTTCCTTTCTTTTTGATCTTTTTTCATTCATGGACACCTAATTCTCGTTTTTTACCTAAAAAACATAAAATCAATCAATTAAAGCACAAATATAATTAAATTTAAACAAAAGATCCACGTAAAGTAAACGTATTGAGCGTAAAATCTACACTCAACAGGTGCGACGAGAAGAAGATTACTTATTTTTTTTCTTTTTTCTTTTTTTTTCTTAGTTATATTGAATTTATATTTTTGATTTTGTTTCTTTAAAATTTAATACGCAAAGTTGAATATATTGCATTAAAAACTATAATTCGTAAATGAAAAAAATAAAGAAACAAATAAAAACTTTTATGGAAAAATACATCTTGCACACTTAAAAAATTTCAAATGTGTGGAAAAGATGATTTGACGCATATACCCTTAAGTGGATGGAGATATTTGATTTCCGGTAGAAAATACACTGTAATTCTAATTTTGGGGCAAAATGCAACCGGGACACAATTTTGAAGGGGGAAGTCTCTTTTTCGCTTTCTTAGGGGGGAAAGTGAGAATTGTTAGTTTTTTACAAGGGCGAAGTGCATTTTTCCGTAATAAATAAATAAAAAGGATGAGGGGTTTAGTGAACTCATCTATATGTCACTCACTTATACCGATGTCACAACACCATGACCGATAACACGCATCACACATACACTAAGTGTTCGTCTCTAATGAGAAATGCATGTGTCCTCATTAATGGTGTAATCCGTCGACATAGAACAACTTCAATAATTAAATTACTAACATTAAATTGTCTCATTATTCAATTGGATCAATTCACGGTAATTATATACAGTTAGAATATGTTTTAGGTGCTGTATTGGCCAATGAAAATTATATAAAGTAAGAATATATTTAAAAATAATAATTAAATTGCTTGCAAGACTCAATAAAGTTAAATAATATTAAAACAAGCGAGTGTCATATCTATTAAATTCTCTTAAATGCACCCTAGGACGCACCATCTGAAACCCAACACACACTTTGTAAGCTTTAGTCGCTAAAACAACTCCGATGTTAAAATAATTAGCAATCAAACCCCTATTTTGCATTTTATTTAATTCTCTGCCCCATAGTGGAAATAAATATATTAACTAAAAGGATGTGATTATATTACGCTTTAATTAATAACATAAATTTAGAATTAATATATAATAGATGCCAAATTACAATTTTACTAACTCTGAAACTTAAATTGGAGGACTGAATTGTAATTTCTCTAATATCAAATCGAATTGGATTTAAATATAATTAACCCAAAACTTTTGATCAAATTGCAATTTTTAAAATTTCTTAAATAAAGAAAAAAAACACATTACTGCGTTTTCCCAATTGAAATCACCACAACCAAATTCACAACACCACATCAGACAATCACATCTTCACGCCACCGCCGCCCCTTCCTTCCACCACCTGCCTCCTCCGCCCATTATTATTATTATTATTATTATTATTATTATTATTATTATTATTATTATTATTATTATTATTATTATTATTATTATTATTATTATTATTATTATTATTATTATTATTATTATTATTATTATTATTTATTATTATTATTATTATTATTATTATTATTATTATTATTATTATTATTATTATTATTATTATTATTATTATTATTATTTATTATTATTATTATTATTATTATTATTATTATTATTATTATTATTATTATTATTATTATTATTATTATTATTATTATTATTATTATTATTATTATTATTATTATTATTATTATTATTATTATTATTATTATTATTATTATTATTATTATTATTATTATTATTATTATTATTATTATTATTATTATTATTATTATTATTATTATTATTATTATTATTATTATTATTATTATTATTATTATTATTATTATTATTATTATTATTATTATTATTATTATTATTATTATTATTATTATTATTATTATTATTATTATTATTATTATTATTATTATTATTATTATTATTATTATTTTATTATTATTTTATTATTATTATTATTATTATTATTATTATTATTATTATTATTATTATTATTATTATTATTATTATTATTATTATTATTATTATTATTATTATTATTATTATTATTATTATTATTATTATTATTATTATTATTATTATTATTATTATTATTATTATTATTATTATTATTATTATTATTATTATTATTATTATTATTATTATTATTATTATTATTATTATTATTATTATTATTATTATTATTATTATTATTATTATTATTATTATTATTATTATTATTATTATTATTATTATTATTGTTATTATTATTATTATTATTATTATTATTATTATTATTATTATTATTATTATTATTATTATTATTATTATTATTATTATTCTTATTATTGTTATTATTGTTATTATTGTTATTATTATTATTATTACTATTATTATTATTATTATTATTATTATTATTATTATTATTATTATTATTATTATTATTATTATTATTATTATTATTATTATTATTATTATTATTATTATTATTATTATTATTATTATTATTATTATTATTATTATTATTATTATTATTATTATTATTATTATTATTATTATTATTATTATTATTATTATTATTATTATTATTATTATAGGAGGTTTCAATTGATGATTTAATTTTTCAAATTCCGTCGAAGCAGCCAGGAAATATTTTTTGGAGATTTGTTTTTTTTTTTTTTGATTAATTGGATTTTTTCAGTATATATATATATATATATATATATATATATATATATATATATATATATATATATATATATATATATATATATATATATATATATATATATATATATATATATATATATATATATATATATATATATATATATATATATATATATATATATATATGTATATATATTTCGCAATTGGAAATATTCTTTAGAGATTTGTTTGTTTAAATTAATTGGATTTAATTAATATGGCTCTTTGATTGAATTACTCGTATTTTTACTTCTTGTATATGTGTGATTGTATGTATGTTTGGCTCAACACTTATAAGTAGCTTCACTTTTTTTCTTTTTTTTTTTTGCGGATTTTTTTGATAATAGTATATGTAGAGGTAAATTATATTTCTTTTGTACAGTTATTCACAAAAAGTATCTAAAATAAATATATATTTATAATATTTAATTAAAAAAATATAAAATAATAGTATTATTTTATATTGTAATAAAAAATGAATCACCAGAGATTAAGATATCCTTTTAAATTTAGGGTTGAGCTACCTCTAGATATATAAATGAGAGCACATATATATTTTCTGCATTAGTAATAGAGCATTCGTCATCGATGGATTGATTAAAAATGCGTTTGATTGGACAAATGAAGGACCGTTTCTCTTTGAATTGTTTGCTAGCACTTTCACGTTGGTCCTCGATTGTCCGTTGGCAAAATGCGGTTTATTTAGGTTAACGAGATTTGATACAATCAGTCACAAATATATCAGAATAAATTTGTATGTATGTATGTTATGTGTGTGTGTGTGTGAGAGAGAGAGAGATAGGTTGCCATTTTGGTCATACGTAAAGCTAATATTCACCGGCTGGTTAGTCACACCGTGCTTCAGTGGAGCTGCATATGTATACGAGCACTATGTTTGGACATATATCGAAAAAAACGAGCCTGAAGACTACAAGCACCGATCCTGCTCGAGTTTTTTATTTTATTTTTCGTTTCTTTTGTGATGTTTTTTGTTTGTTCAACAAGGTAAAAAAACTTGACCTACTTTTGTAAAGAGTATCGAGTAACTAAAGATGCTTTCTTGTACATAATTTTCCACACTTACTCTGTTTTTTTTAATATACTCTTGTTCTAATGCAATCGAGTAGTTGTTGATGCTGCGTTTATTACTTTTGACAAACTTGTTCTAATGCAAGCCGGTAGTTGTTCATGCTATGTATGTTTACTTACTGCTTACGAGTTTCGACACACTTGTTCGATTACATTCCTCTAGTTGTTGATGATGCTCTATATTTATTAATTTGGACGATCCTTTTGAAGATTCTTCGAGTGCAGAATTTTCAAACGGAAGGAACTCAAATCAAATTTATAACTAAACAGAAAAACCATCGTGATTTTATTACATAATAACCGAAGATAGTCTTCTATCGTACGTACTATTCTCCGACAAGAATCGAAGCATTATTAATAATTCTTATAATATTACATAATAATACTGAAAAATCAGAGTTGCTCGAAAATGTGGGCTGCTTGCTCCCGAGCAAAGCAGACAGCCTCGAGAGGCTTAGCCGCCGCCACGTCACCGGACAGTGTCTCCCAGTCGAAGCACTGGACGAGTGCAGCCAGCCCTAGTGAAACGGTCCGCAACGCCATCCCAGACCCAGGGCAGCCCCTTCTGCCCATTCCGAAAGGCAGAAATTTGTGCCCTAGTTCTCTCTCGGACTCGAATTGGAATCTCTCGGGCACGAACTCTTCTGGCCGGTCCCACAGCTCAGGGTCTCTGTGCATGGCCCAAACGTTGACCAGCAGGATTGTGCCCTTTGGTATGCTGTGCCCGCCAACCGTGCAATCCTCCGACGACACGTGCGGCAAAACGGTCGGCGTCGGAGGATACAATCTAAGGGTCTCGTTAATAATGCACCGGAGATACGGCAGCTTTGCCAGGTCCGAGTCGGCTAGGAGCCTGTCGTGACCGACGTTCTCATCGATCTCGTCGCTTAACTTCTGCAGCTTCTCGGGGTGGCTCAAAATAAGGGACATCGCCCGTTCCATAGCCGTTACGGAAGTCTCTGTACCGGCTACGAACATCACCTTTTATAAAAGAAAATGAAAATAATTATTATCGGAAAAAAAACCGAAAAAATTTAAATATTTTCAAGAAATAAAAAACAGAGAGATAATTTACCATCAACACACTCTTGATGACGTCGTCCGTGTAGAAAACGGGGTCCGTTGCTTGCAGCGACAGCAACGTTTCGATCAAACAAGTAGTGCTCCTCGTCCCTTTGGAGCCTTTGAATTCATCGACTAGCCGTTGCAAGAAGACGTCTCTTCTGCCGTGGATTAGTCTCAACCTCCTCTCCACTCCTCCGTAGCCGATCCACCTCAGCACGGGGAAAAAGTCGCAGCTTCCGAGAGTCAGGGTAGGCGGAAATACCCCACGGATCTGCTTCACCGCCTCCCTCCCGGCATCACCGCCAATAATATCCTCCTCGCTGACGAGTTGTCTCCCGGAGACAACTCGCATCATGTTGTTGAAGACGAACGTTGACACAAGATAAGTCAGGTCGACGGTGGCGGCGGCGGTGGATTTCTTCTTCCCGCCGTGCAGAACGCGGAGGAGGGCGCGTATCTCATTCTCGCGCGTGCTGGCAGTTCTGAGGAGGCTCTGGGAGGAGAATATTTCGGCGGCGGAGACGCGGCGGAGGGTCCGCCAGTGTTGGCCGTACGGCGACCACACGTACGCGGCGCGGCCGTAGGTGACGCAGTCGGCCGCCAGGGTGTCGGGGCGGTTGGCGAAGACCACGTCGTTCGTGGTGAAGCATTCCTCGACAGCTGAGGGCGACGAGACCACCAGGAACGGCCTGCAGCCGAGTTGGAGGGAGAAAACGCTGCCGTACCTCCTCGAGAGGGAGGAGAGTGACAGGTGGAGGGACTCCTCCTTGAGGAGATGCACGTGGCCGATGAACGGAAGGGATGGCGGAGCTGGCGGCGCCGAGTTTTGGCGGCGGCGGAGGCTATACCACTTGATGAAGAACACCACTAAGGTGAACCATGCAAGATAGAGATACATTCTTTGAGAAGAATGATGAAGAATTAAGAAAATTGGAATTAGATGAAGAAGAAGATCAAGAATTAAGAAAACAAGAATTAGAGAAGATAGAATAAGGATGGAGATAAAAAAACAAGAGAATATATTTCAATAATTTGCTAATTATCATCTATTTATAATACTCATAAATAATAACTAAACTATCTACTCATCACTACCCCACTAATTGACCCATTAATTAAAACTTGCATATTACTTGACGTATAAATATGTTGCTAATGAAATATAGCCATGTTTGGCTAATTTTATTATATCATCCACTAATTCACAAAGGGACGTGATAAATGTCGTTCGAGCTTTAATAATACCGTTTCGATTTCAAACGTGATTTTGATCATTTTTAATTCCAAATTTTGCAAAACCAAAAATTAAGATTTGTAGTTTTTTGAGTTAGTTTTCTAATCCAACTTGAATCACCAAAATTGGATGTCGGATGAGAAAGATATACATGAATCGATGGATACTGCACACAACTTTGATGTATTGAGGTATCGAAAATTCATAATGTGACTCATTCATGCATAACTTTGTCACACGACATCCAATCTAGGTGATTTAAGTTGGATTAGAAAAAAAAACCCAAAGGACTACAGTTTTCGTGTTTCGAATTTTGCCAAAATCAAAATAAAAATACTTCAATTCATTAAGGGGTGTGGTAAATGTCCTCGAGCTTTAATAATACTGTTTCGACTTCAAACGTGATTTTGATCATTTTTAATTCCAAATTTTGCAAAACCCAAAAAATAGGATTTGTAGTTTTTTGAGTTAGTTTTCTAATCCAACTTGAATCACCAAAATTGGATGTCCGGTGAGAAAGATATACATGAGTCAATGGATACTGCCGACAACTTTGATGTACTGAGGTATCTAAATTCAGAATGTGACTCATTCATGCGTAACTTTGTCACACAGCGTCCAATCTAGCGGATTTAAGTTGGATTAGAAAACTAACCCAAAGGACTGCAGTTTTCGTGTTTCAAATTTTTCCAAAATCAAAATAGAAATATATCAAAATCAAATTCGAAGTTAAAACGATATTAGTAAAATTGAAACGACATTTAACATTTCAAATTTACTATTCCTTTTTTTTCAAATTTACTATTCTAACTAACATATTCCACTAACTTTATGAATTAATACATATCAAAGAGATGTCTTTGTTTCTTGCCAAATTATGTGTATATTTTCCCCCTTTCTTTTGTTTCTCTGCAAATAAACTTTTCTTTTTTTTCCTCTAATAATTAGGGTCTTTCTAGGGTGAGATCCCATGTTCTAAACTTTTATGAGATACCCCCTTTATATTGCGCCACATGTCCCTGCCAAAAAAATCATTTTTTCCTCATTTACGTATTGTCGTCAATACCCTTCGTATAATTAATATTTTCAAAAAATCGGCCATTATATATTATTAATGTAATGTCAATTTTACCCTCTATATTTTTAATGCAATTTTAAATATATATTTTTTGCTGAATTAAAATTTATAATGTCAATTATATCATTATTCGTAAAAATCATTAAACCACCCATCCAAAATTGCATCAACCTGAATTCGAACTCATGACCATCTGAAAACACACAAGAATACTTACCATTAAGACACAACACATAATTGACAATAAACTAACAATACGGATATATATCACAAAGCTACAATTTATAATGGTTATAAAACTTATATAAATAATGTTAAATAAATTATTAATTCTCATATAATTATTATTATTATATATTAAAAATATCCCATACTAACAAATCTTTATATAATATAATTTAAAAATCTAAGGAAATGTTGTTCAACTCGTGTAATTTAAAAATGAGTTTCGAAAGAATTTGAAGTTTGAATTGAATCGTAAATTGGAAGATTTAATTAAATCGTAATATTTGAATCAATTAAACTCATGTGTTTTCAATTCAAAAACAATATTCAAAGATTTGATCGATTAAGCTCAACTCATTTCAATTCATATACAATATTCAAATATTTGAATCGGTTAAACTCAATAATTTACAATAGCGTATTAATCAATCTGTGTATAGTTAAAGTTTAGTAACCTTTTTTTTATTGAATTTTTATCATAAAAAATAATAAAATTTAATTCGTAAAAATCGTAAGATTTAATCGGTTCATGGTTAGATTAAATCTTACGATTTACGATATGATTTTTACGATTTTACGAATTAAATTATTATTTTGTTGTTAAAATTGAATTAAAAGGATAGTAGACTTTAATTATAAATAGTTAACTCGATTAATACGTTCTTGTCAGTGGTTGAACTTAATCGATTCAAATTTTTGAATAATATTTACAAATTAAAAGGATTTGCGCTTAATTGATTCAAATCATACGCTTTAATTAATCTTATGATTTGATTCTTGCGTAATTTAGGAATTATTTTTTTATGATAAAATTGAATTAAAAATGTATTACACTTTAATTAATAATAGTTAATTTGATTAAGACGTTCTTGTCAATAGTTGAGCGCGCTAATGAATCGATTCAAATATTTGAATAATTTTTACGAATTGAAAGCACTTGAGCTTAATTGGTTCAAATATTACGCTTTGATAAAATATTATGATTTACGATTAGGTTCTTACATGTGTTAGGAATTAAATTTACTATTTTTTTATGACAAAATTGAATTAAAAAGATATTAGACATTACTTATAAATAGTTAAATCAATTATGTAACATGTTATGTTAATAGTTAAGCAACCGATTAAAATATTTGAATAATGTTTACTAATTGAAAGGATTTGTACTTCATCGATTCAAATCTTACTAGTTGATTAAATTAAATATTAAAAGAAATTCACAATATAGTATTTGTAGTATATAATTTTATTTTAAAGTAAGAAAACTACTAATTGGAATGAGTTATAATTTTTTCTTCTTCTAAACAAACATATTATTTTATTTTGTATTTGGATTTGTCACACTATCGATTAAATAACATAAGTGAGTTTGAATTAAGTTATGCATTTTTTTATATTTAATTGAGCATTCTTTATATTTAATTGAGCATTCTTTACATTAAATGGTGGAGTTTATTAATACTTCTAATATTATATAATTAATGATAGATGTTTGGCGTATTGAACTGCAATTCTTTATATTTTTAAAACTTTATTTTATTAAATTTGTTAATAATTTATTTAATATCATTTAATAATAATGAATGTTGCAATTAATATTTGAATTAACAGTATTTATACAATTATTGTTAAATATATCATAATAAGTTAATGTGCTTGGATGGTTAGGAGTGATAAATGTATTAAGAGGTCACAAGTTCTATTCCTAATGAATGCATTTTTTTCGGTTATTTATCAAATAAATCTCGGTCACAATGAATTTAAATTAATTATTTAATTAAAATATAGTAGGGGGTAAATTAGACAATTCAATGTTAATCAATTTTATATTAATTTAATAAAAAAATAATCGAAGGATAATTTGGTAAAGTACTTCATTTTTTAGAACATAAGCCATGTTATTTTCCTAGGGTCCAGATTTAATCTTAGAAAATTAATGGTGATTAATGCATATCTCATAAAAGTTTAGAACATGGGGTATCTCACCCTAGACAAACCCTAATAATTAATCATAATTGGAGAAACATTTCTTTTGAGTTTAATTTTTTATTAATACGCAATTGGATATTTTTGAAAATTTTCTTTATTTATCTATCTCAATGTTGAAGGTTAGGTCCATCAGCTTATTAGCTGTATTAAAAAATTGCATTTAAAAAAAAACCATGAGCTTTATTTAAAAAAATGATAATTACTATTTTACCATAATATATAATATTTTATTTACCCAAATTTGAACATTTTGTCTAGTTGTAGTAACGGAATTAATTTTTTTAAATCTATTCATCCCAATTTAAACGGATTTAGGTTTATCAAAATAATTAATTCAACACACATAATTCCCCAAAATATTATTTTAGATTTTTAAAATTTTGTTACCATTTTGTTAAATATTTAACTCTAGTTGTTGTAACGAAATATATATTGTAAAAAAAATTTATCTCTGTTCAATTTTAGACGTGTGTCGAATATTAAAATAGTAACCAAACAATAAATTACAATAACAAATTATTAATTTACCATTATAAAAATATCGTTTACGAATTTTTAAATATCTTATCTTGTGGTGGTAAAGAAATAATTATTTTAAAAATTATTTACCGAAATTTCCTCAAAATAAATAAAACTATTTAACCAAATTTAAATGAGTCTGTGATTAGTTAAAATAATTAAAATAGGCCAATACATAATTCACTAAATAATAACTTACACAAAAACAAAAAACAATTTACCATTATAAAATTTTGTTTACCCATTATTAAATATTTTATTTAGTGGTGGTAACAAAATGGGTATCTTATAAATTATTTACCCAAATTTATATGGATCAAGATTTTTTAAATAAATGTTGACAAAAAAAATATATTTTTTAAATAAACTCAAATAGTTCAAAGTTCAAACCACATAATTCACCAAACAATACCTAAAAAAATGAAAGTTATTATTTTTTCATTACTAAATATTGTATATAGTAGTGGTAACGAAATACAAATTTTAAAAATTATTTGTCGTAATTTAAATGAGCTTAAGTTAGTCGTGTGAGATATTAAAATAGTTCAAAGCACATAAGTGACCAAAACAAAACTTTAAAAAAATGAAAATTATTAATTTTACCATTGTTAAATGTCGTTCACCCAATTTTTAAAATCATGTATCCTGTGGTGGTAACTGTATACATATTTTAAAACTTATTCATCCATATTTAAATAAGTTTTATGTTTTTCGAAACAATTTAATTATTTCAACTCACATAATTCACCAAAATATAACTTAAAAAAAAGATTTTTTTTATTTTACCGGTATAAAAAAAATTATCCATTTTTTTGAATATTTTGTCTAGATTGAGTAACAAAACAAATATTGTATGAATAATTTATCCAATAAGTGGGTTTGAGTTTGTCAAAATAATAAAAATAATTAAATAAACAATCATTTAAAATTATCATTTTACCATTATAAAATCTCGTTTATGAAATCTTAGAATCGAATAATTATAGTATAATCATATATATATATATATATATATATATATATATATATATATATATATATATATATATATATATATATAATATAATTGCATGTTTTTTCTTAACAAATTTTCATAGAATTTTCCTTAATCATTCCATAATCATGAATATAAATTTTCATATAATACGAATTAACTGTGCATGATTAGAGGATATTATCAATTGATTTCATAATTATGCACAATTTAACTATATTAAGGCAAGATTGTAGTAAGGTCAACATATTAAGTGTAGTATGGTACGCAAAATATCAGAAAAAATGGAAAAGATATATATAATTATCAACAATGGACAAAGAACATTCGGACCAACTTTAAAAAAATAACAACAAAAAACAATGGAAAAAAGAATATCAAGAATAACATGAGAATAAAAAATAAGAACAAATAACAGTGGATAACAATAATGGAAATGGAATATCATAATGTTTACAAACCACAAAACATTGAAAAAGATATAAGGACGTCATTATAAAAAAGCAAACGAATAACTGAGTGATAACAATGGAGGGAGTATTTATAGGGTTTATGATGTCGTTAGTGTAACAATATCTTTTAGGTTTAACTAAATTAGAACATTATATTATTATTGATAAAATATAAATATGTAATTAATGTGGACCAATGAGCGGATTGATTGATTGCAGATTAATGTGTAAATTGTCAATATTTCCAAGATTTATCTATTACACAATGATATGAATGGAAATAATAATTAAAAAGCCGGATTTTGGCAATAGTAAATGGAAATTTTGAAATGCAGTACAAAATAACCAATCAAGCTATGGAAAAAAAACACGAATTTTGTGGATGATGTGGTAAATAATTAATAAATAAATTAATGTACAAATTACAAATATTTTATTTTCAGAGGTCACAAATACAATTAAAGAACTTATTTAATCATTGTACACAAACTCTGTCAAAGGAATAACGACTTCAACATGAGTAACGAAGAAAAGGGATACACAACTAAAACAAATAAATAATTAAACTATGATAAACTTGTTGAAGCTCTACTGAAATTTCCTAAACGAACACGCTATTTAAAATAAATTGTCTTTTGTTTTGTAACATCGATACTTAGTCGGCGATTCACCAAAAAAGAAGAAGACAAGACGATTAATTTTTCCAAATCATAACTATTAATTTCTCCATTCAATACCACATCTGACATTTATCTATAACTTTCTGCTCATAAATCTTTCCGCAAACGGCATGACTGGATCATATTGAAAACCAATAATCAATGAATGGTCTCTTGCCGAATTCTCCGATTCATAGGTTGACATCATATTCATCTGGAAAAGAAAAACATAATATATTAATAGATTATTGTTAAGTGTATATTTTTACACTTAATCGTACATTTTAATTGGAGCTTTTGGTGTGTTTTTATTAGAGTATATTATATTATAATAACTCTTGTAATATTAGGATTCTATTATGATTCGGTTACCTAGATTAGTTAGGATTTAGTTACCTAGTCAAACTCTATTACCTTGCAATATTTCTCTATATATATTCCATGTAATCAACCCATAACATAATGGGGGTTTCTATTTCTTTCTATATGGTATCAGAGCACCAGGTTTTTTAACCTAGCCGCCTTTCTTCTCTATGGCGGTGACCACCCGTTTTTCTCCCTCCCCCGGTGGTGGTACTCTTAATATTTTTCTTTTCTATCTTCTATGAACACCACCCGAATTTTTTCTCCCTCCCCCGGTGGTTCTTCTTCTTCTTCTTTTTCTTCTTCTTCTTCTTCTTCTTCTCCATGGCCTAAAACCTAGCCGCCGCTTCTCTTCTTCTACATGGCCGGCGACCACCAAACCGAATTTTCTCCCTCTCTCGGTGGTTGGTGTATCTTCTCTATCTTTTTCTTTTTCTTCTTCTTCTTCTCCATGGCCTAAAACGTAGCCGCTGCCTCTCTTCTTCTCCATGGCCGGCGACCCCTCTCATATCTTCTCCCTCTCTCTCTCTCTCGATTCATACACAAAAAAAAAAAAAAAAAAAAAAGAAAAAAAAAATCTTATTTTTCTTTATTATTATTATTATTATTATTATTTTTAAATTTGGCAGATATTTCAACAGAGGAATTCTCTATGTGTTTCGCGGTTTCTGTCCAGTCTTCACGTTTGAAGTTTATTCGTTCCGACTGCGGGAGCGTGCTAGCAAGTGGTGAATGTCCAGTCTTCACGTTCGTCACGTTTCGACTGCGGGGGCGTATTAGAGTATATTATATTATAATAACTCTTGTAATATTAGGATTCTATTATGATTCGGTTACCTAGATTAGTTAGGATTTAGTTACCTAGTCAAACTCTATTACCTTGCAATATTTATCTATATATATTCCATGTAATCAACCCATAACATAATGGGGGTTTCTATTTCTTTCTATAGTTTTAATGATAATTGGTGCTTAAAATATTGTTTTATTGTATTTTAGGTACAAATTGAAGAATTGAATAAATTGGGGGTCAAAAATGCAATTTTGGAGAAAATATGGGCGAAAAGTGAAGAAGTCAAAAATCTGTAGAATTAGAGCCCAGACGGCCGTCTGAGAAACACACTTAAATCTTAGACGGCCGTCCGAATTTCAGATGTTGAAGAATAAAGTCTCTGGAATTGAGACGACTGTCTGGAATTATAGCTGAAAATCCAGACGACCATCTGAGAAGACGTAAAGGCGCAGTAAAGGGATTCTAATTGCACAACGAAACTACCTTCTTCTCCAAGTTTTCCACCCTATATAAGACCAAGTCAAGCACACAATTGGGGACGAATCTTGTACGCAATTTCAAGAGCAACGAAGACGAAGAACTCGAAGATTACAAGCATAGTTTATATTTTCATGAATTATTATTTTGTTTTTACTTTAATCATGGGGATTTAACTCTTTTATTTCTAGGATTTTATTTCGAATCATATGTGGGATTTATGAACCCTTTTATATGATTTTATGCAAGTTTTAATTCCGGATTATTTCTTATACTTCTTTTATTAAGTGCATGACCTTGATCACCTTATGTGCTTTTATGTTATTGTTAATCGCATGAATCGGAAGATCGGGTTAATAAATTGAACTATGGTAGAAGAGCCTTTGTGGTATTAACATAGGAATATAGTTAATCTCTTAGGTAGCCATTATTCAGATTTATGCTTAATGATATGTTCTAGAATTAATTGCGTAGGAATACAGTAATTGAATATAGAGTATTAGAATCGTAATACACGCGGAAGCGGGTTATGATTAATTTAGTATCTCAGGTTAATAATCCGGGCTAATTACTTGCATAATTGAAGGAATTGGGGGAATGATAAAATCATAGGCTTGCCTTCTCTAATTTAATCTTCGTTTTAAATTGCTTTTGTGCTCTTGTCTTCTTAATTTGTTTTAATTGTTTTAACTTAGTTTAGTTTATTAATCTTCATTCGACTGTGTAGGGTGGGCTTGATAATAATTGCTAGGATTTAGCGTCTAAAATTAAGTAATTAAATATTTTATGTGGGATCGATACTTGGACTTAAAAAGCCACTTTATTACTTGTACGATACGTACACTTGCGTGTATGTATTCCAACGAACAAGTTTTTGGCGTCGTTGCCGGGGAATATTTTAATTATTTATTTTATTCTACCTCTAAATTTAAACAATTTTCACGATTCACCTATTTAATATTTATTTTATTTTATTTTTATTTTAGGTATCGTTTTATGCGCTGGAGACTAGATCTTGCTAGAGAACTGTTTGATCCCGAAATTGAACGTACTTTTCGAGCCGCTAGGAGACTTCAACGCGCAAATAATATAATGGAGGACGAAGAACGCAGAATTGGACGCTTAATTGCTTAACATTGCCAAGAACCAAAAATCATAACATTGCCAAGAACCAAAAATCATGTTATCGCTTCAAGCATCCAATTTTTGTAATCTAAAAAGGGATAAAATTTATACTTACATAATTATATTAGACTCCAAAGCCTCACCGAATTTCTCTACTCCGCTAATAAGAAATAATTGAGCTATTGGGACCATTGAGACTTTTTGGCTTTCAATTGTGGGGCTCTTTGGTGCAAGGTAGGAATCATGGTATAAGTGGCTACTCTTCTCCTTTCCATCTTTTCATTATTAAATAAAGAGTTGCACTAAGCAAGATGCTTATATTCATTTCTTGAATCGAGGTATTTTTGCCGAGATTTGAAGATTTGGCTTTTTGGAATATAGCTTATTCACCTCTAAGAACTTATTATCCTACTCTATTCTCAAGAGTTCAAAAGTCTCCACTTTTGCTCTTGAGGTATGGTTCGAGTTTTTATTCGAATATTTGCGCATGTCCTCATTTTCCCTTCTAGTTAGTTCTCTTCTTGTTCTTTCTTTTTCTCTTTCTTTCTTTCTTTCTTTTTTTTTCTTTTTTCTTTTTCTTTTTTATTTGAGAATAAGAAGAAAAACTTAACAAATTTTCAACCAAACTCCAAGGGATAGTTTATCAAGAAATCTCCATCTAATCTACCCACTTTATTTTGGCTAAAAGAAAGAACACCGTTTCTCCAATGCACAATAAAGGTTCTAGGGAAAATTTCAATAAAAGGTCGACTTGAAAGGCTCAAACGGTTCAAAAAAGACCCAAATCACATCCCAAATCACTCAACGACTCAATACTTCACTTTGCAAAGCCCTATGGTGAGTTCTAAAACCGAACATCACATGATATAGCATAAATTAACTCCTTGTTTAAAAAACATAATTTTCAACAAAGCAACACATATATTCATGATTCTCAACAATGACTCGCTCCTAAATTACTTTGAATCAAAAGTCCAACAAAATTCAAGTATAGCTACAACAAAGCAAGTAATATCATCATCAAACATTGGCCATCTTTCATCATCAAAATTCATTAATGCATTCCACTCAAATATTTTATTTTTAAACAAAACAATAAATAAAAAAAACGACTAAAGAGAAAAAAAAATCCTAAAGCATGCAGTCTAAAACATATAAAGCACATAAAAAGTGTTTTTCCACCATCAAATTTAAAATTTACATTGTCCTCAATGTAATTAAAACGAAGTTTAAGGATATAACACACCTTGATTAGTCGAAACGTCCTTCACGTGTTGCACTCCTCCATCTTTTCCTCTTCCAAGAAAAACTATTTTTTTATTTTTTTCAAAAACAAAAAATTCAGGGGTGTTCTGGACGGCCGTCCAACTTTTGCACTGTCTTTGAGACGGGCGTCTCAATTCCAGAAGGTTCGCAACTCATCGTAACTTCTCCAAACGGCCGTCTGGAGTTTTGACTTGATTTTCGAATGGCCGCCTGGGCTTTTTGTGTCCGTTTTTCGACCTAAAAATTCAAACATGATTAAATTATTAGATTGCAAGCTTGTATATATTTTAAGAAAATTAAAAACAACTAAAAATACAAAAAATATGAGAAAAACAAAATGATAAATGCACGGGTTGCCTCCCGAGAAGCGCTAAGTTTTAAGTCATCACCCTGACTTTGCCTTTTGAAATTGTTATGTCCAATCCAAAGCCTTGTAGATTGCGCATATATCCATCCATTGACTTTATAACTTCAATTGGAACCAATGCAATGATAGTATTGCAATATGTTAGGGTCCACTTTAGCTTGTAGTCTTTCTTGGTTGTAATCAATCGGTACGAAGCCAAGATGGGATGTTCATCAGCCGCCCCCTCAAATCGGTACAAAAAAACGTCAAGTCTGCGTATAACCTCCAATTTAAACACATTTGTCTTCTCATCAACCTCTATTGATGCCTTCAAAGTCACGTCAGGAACAATGATAAGATCCTCAATTTGAATATTTGCACTAACCACATCCATCTCTTTCTTCTCTTGTTCCGAGATATCTTTGGAGTTTAACTCGATTGCATTCTCGTATTCATCATCCTTAAGCGTCTTCGTAAGTTCTTTTTCCTTCTCATCGACACTATTTTCTAGGTCTAAAGGACTACAAGTTTCAGTCAGATTTTCTTTATTGCAACCATTCTCGCTATCGTTTGGAATATTTTCAAGAGACATTTTGAACATGATCTTTTCCAACTGTATCTCCATTCTTCAGATAGATGCTTGAGTGGATTTCATAAATTTCTCAAGAATAGATTTTCTATAACACTCCTCAATAGTGGGTTCTTGTGGCCTTGCATAATAGCTTTGAGAATCATCAAATTGCGGCTCTCGATGTTGAAAATTGTGGAAATCTTGGATTGGAACGCTATGCTCGTATGTGTTGGTGTATGTGTTCCAATAACCTCTGTTGGTATTATCTATGAAATTATTCGCCTTCGGTGCATACCAACAATGGTTATTGTAATGATCTCCACCACATATTGAACAAAATAACGGCATATCATTGGTATTTTGGGGTTATTCGCCACACGGAAGCCATTCATATCCCGTTTGAGGTGCGCGAAAATTGTAACCTGACATGTAACCAAAGCAAAAAAATATATATATTAAATAAATGAAAATGAAAAATAAAAATAAAAATAAAAATTAATTTGGGTGAATCGTGAAAAGTTGTTCAAATCTAGAGCTAGAATAAATAATTAAAATATTCCCCGACAACGTCGCCAAAAACTTGTTGGTTGTAATACCTACAAGCAAGTGCACGTATCGTACAAGTAATAAAGTGGATTTTTAAGTCCAAGTATCGGTCACACAGAGAATATTTAATTATTTAATTCTAGACGTTAAATCCTACCAATTATTATCAAGCCCACCCTACATAGTTGAAAGATAAACAATTATACTAAATTAACTAAACTAAGTTAAAGTCAATTAAAAAGACAAAATCAAGAAACAAATAAAAACGAAGATCTAATCAGAGAAAGCAAGCCTAGGATTTTATTCTTCCGCCTATGTGATTATTACTCCCCCAATTCCTTCAACTTTGCAAGTAATTAACTCGAATTATTAACCTAACATGCTAAATTAATCATAACCCGCTTCCGTGTGTATTACAATTATAATACTCTAGATCCAATTACTGTATTCCTACGCAATTAATTCTATAACACATCATTAAGCACAAATCTCAATAATGGCTACCTAAGAGATTAACTATATTCCTATATTAATACCACAAATGCTCTTCTACCACAGTTCTATTTATTAACCCGATCTTCCGATTCATTCGATTAACAATAACATAAAAGCACATAAGGTGATCAAGTTAATGCACTTAATAAAACAAGTATTAGAAATAATCCAGAATTAAGCTTGCATAAAATCATTGAATTGGGTTCATGAATCCCACATAGGGTTCAAAATAAAATCCTAGAAATAAAGACTTAGCTACTCGTAGTTCTTATGATAAACAAGATAGAATTCATAAAAGAAATAAGAAAAAACTATGCTTGAGTCTTCGATTTTTGCGTTTTGTGGTGTAAAATTCCGTGCTTATGGTGTAGAGACTTGTTTCTTTTATAGGCTTTTCTTGATAAGGAAGTAGTGGAAACCTAATAGGAATCAATTTTCGCCACTTTCCCCCATCAGGATTTGTTCTTCATTTTTTGCCATGTCGGCGTCCGAATTTTGGAATGTTGCGTGAATACGAATTGTAGCCCTTGAAATTAGCTTTCCAATGCCGCCAAAATCAGCTGATTTGGAGTTTGTATGAGAGAAATATGTTCGAAATGGTGGACACTACCAAAGTTGTGGCGATATTTCTTCTTCCAATTTGATTTATTTCCTTATTTGCAACTTTTTCCTTTCTTTTTGATCTTTTTTCCTTCATGGACACTTAATTCTCGTTTTTTACCTATCAAACATAAAATCAATCAATTAAAGAACAAATATAATTAAATCTAAACAAAAGATCCACGTAAAGTAAACGTATTGAGCGTAAAATCTACACTCAACAGGTGCGACGAGAAGAAGATTACTTATTGTTTTCTGTTTTGTTTTTTTTTTCCTAGTTTAATTGAATTTATATTTTTGATTTTGCTTCTTTAAAATTTAATACGCAAAAGTTGAATATATTGCATTAAAAACTATAATTTGTAAATGAAAAAATTAAACAAACAAATAAAAACTTTTATGGAAAAATACATCTTGCACACTTAAAAAATTTCAAATGTGTGGAAAAGATTTGAGGCATATACCCTTAAGTGGATGGAGAAATTTGATTTCCTGTCAAAAATACACTGTAATTCTAATTTTGGGGCAAAATGCAACTGGGACACAATTTTGAAGGGAGGAAGTCTCTTTTTCGGTTTCTTAGGGAGGGAAAGTGCGAATTGTAAGTTTTTTACTGGGGCGAAGTGCATTTTGCCCTAATAAATAAATAAAAAAGATGAGGGGTTTAGTGAACTCATCTATATGGCACTCACTTATACCGATGTCACAACACCAATGACCGATAACACGCATCACACATACACTCAGTGTTCGTCTCTAATGGGAAATGCATGTGTCCTCATTAATGGTGTAATCCGTCGACATAGAACCACTTCAATAATTAAATTACTAACATTAAATTGTCTCATTATTCAACTGGATCAATTCACAGTAATTATATACGGTTAGAATATGTTTTAGGTGCTATATTAGACAATGAAAATTATATAAAGTAAGAATATATTTAAAAAAATTAATTAAATTGCTTGCAAGACTCAATAAAGTTAAATAATATCAAAACAAGCGAGTGTCATATCTATTAAATTCTCTTAAATGCACCATAGGACGCACCATCTGAAACCCATCACACACTTTGTAAGCTTTAGTGGCTAAAACAACTCCGATCTTAAAATATTAGCAATCAAACCCCTATTTTGCATTTTATTTAGTTCTCTGCCCCATAGTGGAAATAAATATATTGACTAAAAGGATGTGATTATATTACGATTTAATTAATAACATAAATTTAGAATTAATATATAATAGATGCCAAATTACAATTTTACTAACTTTGAAACTTAAATTGAGGGACTGAATTGTAATTTCTCTAATATCAAATCGAATTGAATTTAAGTATAATTAACCCAAAACTTTTGATCAAATTGCAATTTTTAAAATTTCTTAAATAAAGAAAAAAAACACACTTTTATATGGAAAGAAAAAGAGAAACTGCGTTTTCCCAATTGAAATCACCACAACCAAATTCACAACACCACATCAGACAATCACATCTTCACGCCGCCGCCGCCCCTCCTTCCACCACCTGCCTCCTGCGCCCATTATAATTTTTTTATTATTATTATTATTATTATTCTTATTATTATTATTATTATTATTATTATTATTATTATTATTATTATTATTATTATTATTATTATTATTATTATTATTATTATTATTATTATTATTATTATTATTATTATTATTATTATTATTATTATTATTATTATTATTATTATTATTATTATTATTATTATTATTATTATTATTATTATTATTATTATTATTATTATTGATGATGGCCTCGCACACAACCGAAAAACATAATTAAAATCAATCCACTTTGAAAAAAATCTTGTCACTAAAACACAAGAGTTTTTCATACCTGTTGAACGTCCGATGATGATTGTCCGAGAATGGATCTTCAAACTCACGACGATGGATCTACAAAGATTATCCAACGATAGATCTAGGATGGTCAATAATTTTCTAGATGCAAGTGGAGCCGGTGAAGAGTCCGATCTTCTTCTCCGGCGATATCTTTTTTTTTTCGTCGAATTTCGGTTGAGGAATTTCTAGTTTTGGAGGTTTGTAAGAGCGGCGTGAATGAGAGCATAAAATGACGGGAGGATGGGAAAAAAGAGAGAAAAAATAATAACAAGACTAAGTCTATGGAAGGGTATATTGGGTAATTAAAATTGTGATGAGGCTTATATTAAAGGCAAAGGGGTTTTCTCTAATTATTTTTGGAAGGAGGCTTTTCCTTGACTACAGTTCCTAGATGAGCATAAATCAGAAAATGGAAAAGCTAAGCAAAAACAACAACATTCCCACAATCGATTTCTCAGTTTTCTTTAGAGATGGAGATGATGAAGCCAAGAAGGTGGCTAAAGAAACGGTGGGCCGAGCCTCAACCGAATACGACTGCTTCATGGCTAAGAATCATGGAATATTGGCTGAGCTGATGAGCCGAGCCATGCAGCTTTGCAGGGAGTTCTTTGATTTGGAAGATGAGGAGAAGCTGAAGTGCAGCCCTATTGCCGCCGGCCCTGCATGGCGGATCCCAACGGGATACACAAAGCATCCGGCGCACTCGCCAGATAAGAACGAGCATTTGTTGATGCTTGCACCTCAGAGCGGGTTAAATATTTTGCCAAACTGTCCTGCTGGATTTAAGTAAGTTTACTCTTAGTTTCATTTCCATATATATATATCAACAATTAATATATTAATACATTTTCTTAACTTTAGCAAATTTAAGTTAAACTATGGATTTCGATATATCCACGACTTTCAAATTTTGGATCAATTTTTTTCATCGATTTTTTATTTTATTTTTGTAAATATATTACATATTTTGTCTAATGACAAATTAATTATCTAATACGTGTTTGCCAACCTTCATCCGTTGGGGTAGTATTGTTTCAAATATAATGTTGGTAGTTCGTATATTTTATGTATTTCTTTTGTATTTTAATGTCAGTCATGTTTTCAAGTTGTGTTTTTCGACTTCGATCCTAGCGTTCGTTATTCGCTTAAGTTGTGTTTTTTCAATTTTGATCCTATCGTTCGTTATCCGCAATATATAGATGACTTGTAAGATTCAAAATGAGTTATTGGTCATGATGCAATTGGTGTTTATCAAAGTGGGTGTTCTTAGTTTTTGAAAATTTATGGAATTTCTAAAAACATCCAGAACTATCCATAGTTTCAAGTTATAAGATTTTCAAAGTTCTGAAATTTTTGAAACTTTTGGAGTTGGAACGAGTCTCTAGATTCCAAAATCTTCGTGATAAAATTGGAAGAGATTTTGTAATTTCGAAAAAGAAAATTAACACCAATTTTTTTCGAAGAGGCGAATTTAGATCAATTTCATCCGACTTAACCCTTAATATAGCTTATCCTTTTCTCTTCATACTAATTAAATATTAGCCAATCGATATTCAATTTATCCAGCACATCCAACTTACTGTATTTAAATATTAGCCGATCGATATTCAATTTATCCATTCATAGAAAATTTAAGAAAATTATTTTTTTCAAAATTTAAACATATTAAGCTTTGAATTAAAAACCTTAAATTAGATTTCCAACAGTATGTATTTGTTTTATATTTTATTTATTATAATTACATCTAAATAAATTGTTTAATGTCATATTTCCTTGGGTAAACGCAATTAATCCATGTGGTTTGAGCTTTGTCCATATGGTATCCTTGTACTTTTAATATAGGCACATGATCTCCTTGTAGTTTGAACTTTGTGCACATAACCCTCTACTTAATGTAAACTGTATTATCCAACAGTCTGGTTTTTCATATAACATTATTGATCACTGTGTGTGGTGTTTTTCAGGGGCGCCGTGGAAGAGTTGTTTGAAAATTTCACAAAAATCGGCGAATTAATACTAAGCATCTTAACCGATTATATGGATTTTCCTCCGAATTTTATCAAGGAATTCAATAAAGATCGGAGCTGGGATTGGATGAACAGTAAGCGCTATTTTCCAGCGACGGAACCCGACAGTGTTGGAATTGCAAGTCACAAAGATGGGAATGCGATTACGTTTGTGTTCCAAGATGACGTTGGAGGGTTTGAGCTTCTCAAGGATGGACGGCATATTCCTATTCCGCCTTTTCCTGAAACATTGGTTTGCAACCTAGGCGATATTTTTCAGGCAAGTAATTAATTCATATATATGATGGTTAATTCAATATTTTTTATTAAATATACATATATTTTTTCGGGTCCTCACAAATGAAAAGATAACGAGCCCGTTGCACAGAGTTGTTAGTCCAAAGGGAAGTAGCCGTTACTCGTTTTCGTTTTTCTATAATATGGGAGGAGACAAGTGGATAGAACCGTTCCCCAATTTACTACAGAAATTGGTGAGCCGCCAAACTACAAAGGTTTCATGTTGAAGGAGTACCAAGCTTTGAGGATCATAAACAAGACTCATCCACCTTACGGGGAGTCGGTTAGTCACACCGTGCTTCAGTGGAGCTGCATATGTATACGAGCACTATGTTTGGACATATATCGAAAAAAACGAGCCTGAAGACTACAAGCACCGATCCTGCTCGAGTTTTTTATTTTATTTTTCGTTTCGTTTGTGATGTTTTTTGTTTGTTCAACAAGGTAAAAAAACTTGACCTACTTTTGTAAAGAGTATCGAGTAACTAAAGATGCTTTCTTGTACATAATTTTCCACACTTACTCTGTTTTTTTTAATATACTCTTGTTCTAATGCAATCGAGTAGTTGTTGATGCTGCGTTTATTACTTTTGACAAACTTGTTCTAATGCAAGCCGGTAGTTGTTCATGCTATGTATGTTTACTTACTGCTTACGAGTTTCGACACACTTGTTCGATTACATTCCTCTAGTTGTTGATGATGCTCTATATTTATTAATTTGGACGATCCTTTTGAAGATTCTTCGAGTGCAGAATTTTCAAACGGAAGGAACTCAAATCAAATTTATAACTAAACAGAAAAACCATCGTGATTTTATTACATAATAACCGAAGATAGTCTTCTATCGTACGTACTATTCTCCGACAAGAATCGAAGCATTATTAATAATTCTTATAATATTACATAATAATACTGAAAAATCAGAGTTGCTCGAAAATGTGGGCTGCTTGCTCCCGAGCAAAGCAGACAGCCTCGAGAGGCTTAGCCGCCGCCACGTCACCGGACAGTGTCTCCCAGTCGAAGCACTGGACGAGTGCAGCCAGCCCTAGTGAAACGGTCCGCAACGCCATCCCAGACCCAGGGCAGCCCCTTCTGCCCATTCCGAAAGGCAGAAATTTGTGCCCTAGTTCTCTCTCGGACTCGAATTGGAATCTCTCGGGCACGAACTCTTCTGGCCGGTCCCACAGCTCAGGGTCTCTGTGCATGGCCCAAACGTTGACCAGCAGGATTGTGCCCTTTGGTATGCTGTGCCCGCCAACCGTGCAATCCTCCGACGACACGTGCGGCAAAACGGTCGGCGTCGGAGGATACAATCTAAGGGTCTCGTTAATAATGCACCGGAGATACGGCAGCTTTGCCAGGTCCGAGTCGGCTAGGAGCCTGTCGTGACCGACGTTCTCATCGATCTCGTCGCTTAACTTCTGCAGCTTCTCGGGGTGGCTCAAAATAAGGGACATCGCCCGTTCCATAGCCGTTACGGAAGTCTCTGTACCGGCTACGAACATCACCTTTTATAAAAGAAAATGAAAATAATTATTATCGGAAAAAAAACCGAAAAAATTTAAATATTTTCAAGAAATAAAAAACAGAGAGATAATTTACCATCAACACACTCTTGATGACGTCGTCCGTGTAGAAAACGGGGTCCGTTGCTTGCAGCGACAGCAACGTTTCGATCAAACAAGTAGTGCTCCTCGTCCCTTTGGAGCCTTTGAATTCGTCGACTAGCCGTTGCAAGAAGACGTCTCTTCTGCCGTGGATTAGTCTCAACCTCCTCTCCACTCCTCCGTAGCCGATCCACCTCAGCACGGGGAAAAAGTCGCAGCTTCCGAGAGTCAGGGTAGGCGGAAATACCCCACGGATCTGCTTCACCGCCTCCCTCCCGGCATTACCACCAATAATATCCTCCTCGCTGACGAGTTGTCTCCCGGAGACAACTTGCATCATGTTGTTGAAGACGAATGTTGAGACAATATAAGTCAGGTCGACGGTGGATTTCTTCTTCCCGCCGTGCAGAACGCGGAGGAGGGCGCGTATCTCATTCTCGCGCGTGCCGGCAGTTCTGAGGAGGCACTGGGAGGAGAATATTTCGGCGGCGGAGACGCGGCGGAGGGTCCGCCAGTGTTGGCCGTACGGCGACCACACGTACGCGGCGCGGCCGTAGGTGACGCAGTCGGCCGCCAGGGTGTCGGGGCGGTTGGCGAAGACCACGTCGTTCGTGGTGAAGCATTCCTCGACAGCTGAGGGCGACGAGACCACCAGGAACGGCCTGCAGCCGAGCCGGAGGGAGAAAATGCTGCCGTACCTCCTCGAGAGGGAGGAGAGTGACAGGTGGAGGGACTCCTCCTTGAGGAGATGCACGTGGCCGATGAACGGAAGGGCCGGTGGAGCTGGCGGCGCAGAGTTTTGGCGGCGGCGGCGGCTATACGATGTGATGAAGAACACCACTAAGGTGAAGCATGCAAGATAGAGATACATTCTTTGAGAAGAATGATGAAGAATTAAGAAAATTGGAATTAGATGAAGAATTAGAGAAGATAGAATAAGGATGGAGGAGATAAAAAAAACAAGAGACTATATTTCAATAATTTGCTAATTATCATCTATTTATAATACTCATAAATAATAACTAAACTATCTACTCATCACTATCCCACTAATTGACCCATTAATTAAAACTTGCATATTACTTGACGTATAAATATGTTGCTAATGAAATATAGCCATGTTTGGCTAATTTTATTATATCATCCACTAATTCACAAAGGGATGTGATAAATTTCGTTCGAGCTTTAATAATACTGTTTCGATTTCAAACGTAATTTTGATCATTTTTAATTCCAAATTTTGCAAAACCAAAAATTAGGATTTGTAGTTTTTTGAGTTAGTTTTCTAATCCAACTTGAATCACCAAAATTGGATGTCGAATGAGAAAGATATACATGAATCAATGGATACTGCACACAACTTTGATGTATTGAGGTATCGAAAATTCAGAATGTGACTCATTCACGCATAACTTTGTCACACGGCATCCAATCTAGCGTTTTAAGTTGGATTAGAAAACAAACCCAAAGGACTACAGTTTTCGTGTTTCGAATTTTGCCAAAATCAAAATAAAAATACGTCAATTCATTAAGGGATGTGGTAAATGTCGTTCGAGCTTTAATAATACCGCTTCGACTTCAAACGTGATTTTGATCATTTTTAATTCCAAATTTTGCAAAACCCAAAAAATAGGATTTTTAGTTTTTTGAGTTAGTTTTCTAGTCCAACTTGAATCACCAAAATTGGATGTCGGGTGAGAAAGATATACATGAATCAATGGATACTGCCCACAACTTTGATGTACTGAGGTATCTAAAATTCAGAATGTGACTCATTCATGCGTAACTTTGTCATACGGCGTCCAATCTAGCGGATTGAAGTTGGATTAGAAAACAAACCCAAAGGACTACAGTTTTCGTGTTTCGAATTTTGCCAAAATCAAAATAAAAATATGTCAATTCATTAAGGGGTGTGGTAAATGTCCTTGAGCTTTAATAATACTGTTTCGACTTCAAACGTGATTTTGGTTATTTTTAATTCCACATTTTGCAAAACCCAAAAAATAGGATTTGTAGTTTTTTGAGTTAGTTTTCTAATCCAACTTGAATCACCAAAATTGGATGTCGGATAAGAAAGATATACATGAATCAATGGATACTGCCCACAACTTTGATGTACTGAGGTATCTAAAATTCAGAATGTGACTCATTCATGCGTAACTTTGTCACACGGCATCCAATCTAGCGGATTTAAGTTGGATTAGAAAACAAACCCAAAGGACTACAGTTTTCGTGTTTCGAATTTTGCCAAAATCAAAATAAAAATATGTCAATTCATTAAGGGGTGTGGTAAATGTCCTTGAGCTTTAATAATACTGTTTCGACTTCAAACGTGATTTTGGTTATTTTTAATTCCACATTTTGCAAAACCCAAAAAATAGGATTTGTAGTTTTTTGAGTTAGTTTTCTAATCCAACTTGAATCACCAAAATTGGATGTCGGATAAGAAAGATATACATGAATCAATGGATACTGCCCACAACTTTGATGTACTGAGGTATCTAAAATTCAGAATGTGACTCATTCATGCGTAACTTTGTCACACGGCATCCAATCTAGCGGATTTAAGTTGGATTAGAAAACTAACCCAAAGGACTACAGTTTTCGTGCTTCGAATTTTCGCAAAATCAAAATAGAAATATATCAAAATCAAGTTCGAAGTCAAAATGGTATTAGTAAAATTGAAACGATATTTAACATGTCAAATTTACTAATCTAACTAACATATTCCACTAATTTTAAACACATAGAGCTCGTTCGTTTTCCGCTATAAGGTTCTACTGACTAAATAGTAGGGGTTAATAGCATGTCCGGTTGGTAAGATTCACACTTTTTCAAACCCGCTACTAAATTCAAAGCCCGCTATTAAATGTTACTATTCCATTAAATTAGTAGCACCCCTCCCCCTGAGATTAATTTAATAGGGGTTGACTAAAAAGGAAAAATACAATTTTATCCTTAAAATTACGTTTTATTATTGTAAACTATGTGGTTTTATAGACAATTCATATGTAATAACTAATTTTAACAAATTTAATAGAAAATCTAATCTAAGAAGTGTACATACTACTAACTAAATAATTAATTAGTCAGTAGAGAGCTAATTCAATCTCATGTAATCCAATCTAATCCAATATAACTAACCGAACCAGCCCATAAAATAATATTATATAAAGAGGGTCATAATTCTTAAATACCCTTAATAATTATTATTTTTTTACATCACCACTTTTTATCCACCACCATCACATGAATTTCAATTTTTTTTTTATTATTTTTGTTAACTTTCGTCGCCACCCCTTTTAAGGGTAAACAATCCAATAATTCACAATTTATAACCAAAAATTGAAGATAATATTATGAAATTGAATTTTAACTATTTGTAATTTTGTATACACAGTCCGGTAAGCTTTCATTTTCCTTTTTCCTTTTTCTTTTTAACATTTTTTTTAACTTTCGTCCCTACCCTTTTTATGAGTAAACAACGCAATAATTCACATTTTATGCCTAAAATTTGAAGATAAGATATGAAATCAATTTTCAACTGTTTGCCACAGTCCGGTAAGGCGGTAAGCTTTCATTTTCTTTTTTCCTTTTTTTATTTATTTATTTATTTAACTTTCGTCCCCACCCTTATTATGGGTAATGAAATCCAATGATTCACAATTATTTGTAATTATGTATACACAATCCGGTAAAAAGGGTAAAAAAATCCAATAATTCATTGTTTTTAGAATAAGAAATAAAATAACAAAATAAAGAATAAGGTATGAAATTAAATACATAAGAAGAGAAGTGAAAGGAAATAACAAAATAAAGAATAATTATATAACTTAATGAAATGTTAAATGTCGTTTCAATTTTACTGATACCATTTTGACTTCAAACGTGATTTTGATCCATTTCTAATCTGATTTTAGCAAAACTCAAAACAAAAAAATTGTAGTCATTTGACTTAGCTTTCTAATCTAAATTGAATCAACTAGATCGGGATATCAAATAACAAATTTATCAATTAATGAGTTATATTTTAAAATTTAGGCAACCCAAAACACCAAAATTGTGATCAGTTTTTATTGATTCATTCATATTTTTCTCATCCAACATGCAATCTTGGTGAATTAAATTGGAATAGAAAGCTACTTCAAAGAACTGCAAATTCCGTGTATTCAATTTTGCCTAATTCAGCTTTGAAAATGATCAAAATCACAAAATCAAAACAGTATTATTGAAACTGAAACGACATTTACCACATTCCTTTAATTAATCACCAAATGTAACAATAAAAAGGGACATCTATTAATCTCCACTAAAGTCAAAAATATAATTCTAAATGTGAAACAAAAGGGGAGATAAACCAATAAACAAGACTGAAACAAAGCCCTCTATTCTACAGTTTTATACAATCTATACAAAAAAAATGCAGATTATTCATACCAGTCAAATATATTCTGTCCAAAAAAGAAAAATAAAAAAATTAGTTCGATGTCGATTAATTATTATTATTACAGCGATGACGACGATGACGTGGCGTTGTCTACCCCAGCAACCCAATATTTTTTAACGGCGAATAGTATCTTTTGAGAGACGAGGGGACCATCCTCGTGGTCCATCATTCTAACATTCCATTTCATGCCGACTGCAATTCGCTTTACTCTGATCAAAACATCGACGTGGTCTCGTAATATAACCGCACCTTCCGGTCTTAAAATCCGATCCATTTCTAGGAGTATGTCTTGTTCGTTGCACCTGTTGATATATTTATCGTAATTTAAACGTTAAAACACATGAAAAATGTTTCTCGAAAATTCGAATAATTAAATATTGGAATAAATCCGTTGATCAATTAATATTGGAATAAATTCGTCACAAACCTATACTCAAGTATATACACATTTAATTTTTATTGGTGTATTTTTTGGGAAAAAAAATCAAAAAAATGGAATTAATTTCGGAAATTAAATCGGATCGGAAATTGGAAATTCCAAATATTTTTCATATAATTCCAATTCCAATCCAAAAAAATTGGAAATTTTTCGAAATCGGAATCTCGGATATCGGAATGAAAAACAATGTTCCAAAATCAGAACTTTTCGGATCGGAACCCGCAGTAATTGGAAATCCCGTTCCAACTTTCATCCCTAGTTAAAACACATGAAAAATGTTTCTCCAAAATCCAAATAGCCTAATTTTTTGCTCATTGAACTCTTTTAAGTCATGTTTGGAGATTTCGAAAAAAATATAAATTAAAAAAAAAAAATTGTTCCGAGAAAAAAACTTACTTGCCGCTGTACAAGCTGAAAACTCCACTAGCATGAATCAGGTCATACGACCTAGGATATGTCGAGAAAGCTTCACACCTGAACCAAATAACAACATAAATTAAAATCCCATTTTTGATATATTAGCCAAGATAAAGATTTTCGAGCCGAAAAGCACTAAATAAAACCAATTATTAATTAAAGAGTTTATTGCATTTAGTACCCCCTGTGTTATAGCAAATTGCTAGAAAACTACTCGTGCTATAAATTTTAGCAAAACAACCCCCTAAACAGTGCATTTTTAGGGGGTTGTTTGTTAATAAAATTGAATTCTAGGGGGGGGGATTTTGCTAATATTTATAACATGGGAAGCTTTTTGACAATTAAAGCAATCACATGGGTGTTAAATGCAATAAACGCAAAATAAGACATATTTGCCCAAAAAAACAAAGTTAGTTTAAAATTAATAGAAAATTTACCAATCATGATATAAACCGATCAACCCTCGTTCATATATAGCACCGAGTGTGTCCTTTTCGGCTATAGTCGGAACAACATTCATCACCCACAAATTAGGGGACTCGAGCGCTGCAGCAAAACTTCCGAGGCCGGCATTCATATCCATAATGTTCCGGTACCTTCCGGAAGAAACAATCTTGTTGACAATCTTATACGTATTGACATTCTTCCGCCACTTTCTAGAATCTTCCTCGAACGCATCCGCAGAAACCCCCGGAATATTCCCTCCCGATACCCTCGGAGGAACCGCATTAAGCCTCTCCGGAAACGGCTTCACCTCCCCTCCCGAAACTTCGTCCGGAGTTACACACGCTTCCATTTTCTTGTACCTTATATCAGAAAATAAATATTAAAATAAAATAAAATATATATATAGCTAGAAAAAAGACGAAAAAAGAATATACATGTATATATATATAATTATTTTGGTATACCAGATATTACGTGTATAGGAGGAGTTGCATATAATGGCACGGTTATTTCGTTTGGTGCAGCTTTTGTTATTAATTCGTTTTCGCCATATAGAGATATTGCCCTTTTCGTATTTCTTCTCCCAGCAAAGATTTTTCGCTATTTCCTCGATTTTTTCGTGTTCCATTTCAATTTTATCCCGTGGGCGCCTCCACGTGTGATAATTACCCCTCCGGTTTATTGTGGGACCCGATATTATCCAGTAGCCACCTGGCCTAAGCACTCTATCAACTTCCATCATGTACATTCCATCTGTGCAAAAATAAAATGAATTATACCGGTGTCGAAAAATATTAAAAAATAGAAATAGATATACATATATACATATATACGTATAGGTAAATTACTTACAATTTTCACCCCATTGTATCGAACAATGAGAACAATGCGCTATGTCAAATGCACTCGAAGGATAAGGCAGCTTTATAGTTCCAAGAACACCGATAATTGCGGGAACGCCCCTCTCGAGAGCAAATTTAACATGTGCTTCATTTGAATTACGCGGAGCAAACGACATTGTAATAACATTCTTTTCAAACATATACGCTCCCCAATTCGCCACCTTCAAAAAAAAACACGTTAGCACTAAATTAATTAGTACGTAGTTAAAAAAGAAATAAGTAACGAAATTACAAAATTGACCCTACCCCACAACCGATATCGAGTGCAGTTCTAACAGTTCCATTGTCCATGGGGATCACAGAAGCAAGTTCTTCGATATACGACGACTGGGCCCCGCCACTCGGGAATATAAAAACACTCCCTTCTTTTCTAACATCATTCTCCCCCATTTTGCCAGCTGTCAAGCTCCGATAGGGCGCGTTGACGTAAGGCACAAAGCTACGGCTCTTCGGCCACCGAAAAGGCTCGACGTAGCCTTTCGGCGGAGGTACAAGGCAACGCAGCTTGTATTCGCCGCGAGGGCAGTTTCTCTCTCTAGGAAATTGGACAACTCCTCGTATTTTTTGACCGTGGCACGGCGTGTAGTCTACGTATTTGTCGTCGCACGGCTCGAAAAATTGGGGTTGGAAATTGTAGAAGACGTTGGATTGATGGATCTTGATTTGCAGGTGTGAGAGGATGTTGCAGTTTTCGGCGTTGTTCATTACTTCGAGCGCGATGCTGTCTCCTTTACCCGAGCCGCTCTTTTGCCACACTCCGAGGAGGTAGAGGAAACCGCAGAGGGCGGCTATTGTTAATAGGGAAATCGAGCGTCGGCTTTTTTTGTCTCCACGGTATCTTTTTATTGCCATATTTCTCTCACCTATAATTATTCGACAAGAATTTTACTTTACAAGCATAACGTAAATCAAAACAACAAAACAAATAAAACACATATAGATAATTACGAAGGTTTGCCTCTCTCTCTCTCTCTCTCTCTCTCTCTCTCTCTCTCTCTCTCTCTCTCTCTCTCTCTCTCTCTCAAAAGGGGTGTGCTCTAAACAAAAAAAAAACAGAGGAATAACCGAATTATAGCAACAGCTCGTTCGAAGGTCCGATATAAACATCGATGAAATCGGGACAAAATATAAACATTCGAAGGAAGTAGCAAACATGCTGACTTTCTTTATCAATTTTGACCATTTCTCAAAATTCAAAATTCAGGCAACAATTATACATTTTATATCATTATATTGATGAGTTCAATGTCAAACCCCATTTTGTAGATCTTTGGATTTAAAAAAAGTCAACTCATTGACTGAGATTCCAATGACAACCTAGGGACAGATACAAATCCTAAGACTCGGTGTACATTGTCTGCATTTGCTAATACACTACAACAACTTGAATTAATATATATATTTATATATTATTGTTCTTGCACTATCTATTTTCACCATGAAAACTCCGAACAACCAACATTTAGATTAAAAAACACATACAAATTAAATTAAAATTAAAATAAATAAATTAAAAAAGAAAAAAAATAAAGAAACTGATTACTATTAAACCTCTATAAATTAACACAGTCCGGACTAGAAAAATTCTATTAATTTAGCGAATTATTAACCGTTTTCACCGAGTCCAGACTGAGAGAAACTATTATTTAATCGAAGTTATTAATTTATGAGTATTAATTTATTGAGGTTCTATTGTATTTGTATCTCTTTGCTTGGTTTCACAAAAAATCAAATGCAATTTCAATAAAATTAAACATCATCGCATTGACACTATATATATAAATTACAGATATAATGAAGTTAAATTACAGATTGTCATAAAATTAATGTAGACACGTCTTCTCTCTCTAACCCCACCACCCACCCCCCTTCTCTCTCTCACACACAAACACACACTTTCACAGAGAGAGAGAGAGAGAGAGAGAGAGAGAGAGAGAGAGAACAGAAAACTGAGAATTGAGAAGCAACTAATTATCACTAAATTAAAAGACCCAAGTGCCTAAAATCGACCCTCTTTGCATGAGATTAAGCAAAAAAAATTAAAAAGTTTAAAATGCAGAAAGAGATCTCTACACATAAAAATACTTAAATACTTACAGATTGAAACAGTGGAGATAACAGAATTTCGCCGGGCGCGCGTGTGGCAATGTGTGTGTGTGTGTGTACACTTTTTATCCTTTTCCACTTTCTTGATTTTGTGGGCGGGGGTGGGGGTGGGGGTGGGGGGGTGGGTGTTCGAAAAGTTTTAAGACCCTACCATATGGGAAGAAACTGTCTTGTCTGTATAATGAAAAATGAAAATGAAAAAGGAGGAAGAATGCAAGAATATGGAAAGACCCTTTAAATAAAAATCCAGTCTTTATTTTTTTTTTTTTTTTTGGTTAAAAAAAAAATAAAAAAAAAAATGCAGTCTTGTTTGCGGGGAAATGACAACTGGAGATTGCTATTTGTTTGGGTTGTAAATACGGCAATAAAATATCCTTTATATTAATATCCTATAATGTGCTGCCTCCCATGTTTATGTTTTCACACCTATATATATTAATTAATATTATTAATTGTTTTTTTTTTTGGAAGTGTGACCGTTTCCCATTTCTTTTATGGTAATTCTTCTTATTAATTAGGGGAAAAAAGTATTCAAATTAATGGCCTACTAACAAATTACTTTTACCTTATATGATGTATTTCAGTATTTATCTCTTAATTTATGGCTTAATCAGTGTAGTTAATATCGCGGTATACCATGATATGTATCGTGATAAATACGATACAATTTCTAAGGAAACGATACAATTCGGTATATGTATTGACTGTAATCAAATACTTCTAAATATAGCTCGATGCCACGATAAGATAGGATAATTGTTTTGAGGGTGATTTGTGCGCTTTTCATCACATTTAGGGGTAATTTGTGCAATTTTCAACACATTTAGGGGTGATTTGTGCAATTTTCAGCACATTTAGGGTATTTTGTGCGATTTTCAACAAGTTTTGGGGTGATTTATGCGACTTTCAACATCTTTTGGGGTAATTTGTGCGATTTTCAGTATCTTTTGTTTATAACAATTGTGTTTTTTTTTAATTAATGCCAAATCACAAAAAAAAAAAAAAATAATGCTTCAGATAAAACCAATTTATATTAGCATATGTAATAAAACAACACACTAGCATTTCTAAAAGAGTAAACATCGTAAATCCCCTAAACTTTGAACGTTTTTTTCACTTTACCCCTTGAACAGAAAAAAATTCCACGAACATATCTCAACTTACTAAATTGTAGCACCGAAGCCGAAGTTGTCCACTTTTAGCCAAATTACTCCCGAAATTGCACACATACAACTCCCACGTGAAATGCAGGGACAATTTCGCCAACTCACAAGGTTTTTGTGCTTTATAATATAACTTGAATCATTGCAATAAAACTTGTTTTGAAATGATCTCACATTAATTTATTTTCTTGTGATTCATGATTTAATACGAATCTCGCAAATTGAAAACACCGAAATTTGTAGCTCTAACTGTAACCTTTAAACCTTCATCTGAATCAGCCAATCAGCTAATAAAAAAGAAAGTTGCGGTAAAAAATATCTTATTTTTGCGATTTTACATTTTTACATGAGTTCTTCCAAATTCCATTTGAATCATCACAATCGAATTTCGCATGAGAAAATTATGATCAAAATGACTCATGTTTGTTTTGTTGTTTATGACCACGGTTTAATTTAAAAGCCCCGATCCAAAAAGAACACATGAAAGTTGTAGATCTACTTATCAGACAATGATCCAAACCTAAGATATCAAATGTATTTAAATTTCCTGAAGTTGAAAACATCCCAACAAGAGTAACAAATGTATTTAAATTTTTGATACAAATATATCATAAGATGGTACAATAACAGTAACAAATATTCGTGTATCCAAACAAACATGAGATTTCTTTGTACCGTTCGTTAAATTTTCTTTATACCAATCCATATAATCTATATCAAAATTTCAAAAGTCGGCATTTCATCACAAAATATCTACTTCTTTGGTGCCGTGCTGTACTCGGCCACTTATCTCCAAACACAAGCCACTGCTTAAGCCTTTATTTAAGCTTTTGTCCTTTACGTTTTTTCTAGTACTTGTGTCGATGAATATTGGCTGGATTTTAAGATTCGGATTTGGTTTAATTCGAACTTCTTCTCTTTCTTCAGGTCGTCTTAGTAATATTCTGTTTTGCATTTCTTCTGAAGCTTCATCTTCATTCAAAAGCACCTGCAATGTACAAAAGTAGCACTTTCATGATTTATTCGTAATGCAGAACAACGAGCTCAATGACATAATAATTATAATAAAATAAATATATAAATCCCTTTTTAGTTTCTTTCTTTATGTTTTCATGTAGTAGATTTAAACATAATGAGCTCAATAATTAATGAAGTTTCAAGAATTAACGAAGAGGTCGTGTTAACAAGTAATTACCTTGCGGCCAAGAAGATCAAATGAAATAACTACTTTACTTCGCTTGGCCCGTTCTGCTTCTTCCAACTCGTCCCTCTTCTTACTCAAAAGTTCTTTCTCCTGAGAGCAAAATCATGGAGAAATTTCAAGAAATTATGATTAAAATCAAATGTATACTTGCAATGAGTAATTGATTTCCAACAAGTACTACATATATTAGAGTTTATTGCATTTAATACTCATGTGTTGTATCGAATTGCTAAAACAACTCCCCATGTTATTTTATAGACAAAAAAACAGCTTACATTGCATATTTGTTTCTTGCACAAAACCTCTAAATAGCAGTGTTCTAAAAATCGGCCGAGGCGGCCGATTAATCGGTCGCCGAGGCGGAGGCGGTCCAAAACCTTTACGATTTTAGTGTAAAGGTTTGAAAAATCGGTTTTTTGCCTGTGAGGCGGTTTGAGGCGGTCCGAGGCAGTCTGAGGCGGTCCGAGGCGGTCTGAGGCGGTCCGAGGCGGTCAAACCTTTAAGGCGGGTCAAACTTTGGTGGTAAAAATCGGTCAAAAATCGGTTTTTTTTTTTTTTTTTTTTTTATAAATCAAAATAAAAGTTGGGATTTTAATTAAAAAAAATGAGTTTATGCTTTATTTTGTTTATGTTAATTATTATTGTTAAAGAACTAATGATGTATGCCAAGAATGTATGTAAATTCAAAAAAAATTGCCTTTTTATTTATATTTTATAAGGATATTTATGTATTATGATCTTATTATTATTAAACTTTTATTATGTTATTAGAATATATACATGATCGAGATATAACTATGTTTAAATATTTTTTATCTATGTTTTGAGTATTTATAAATAATATCTACAAATATATTATATTAAATTTTAAAAACCGATTTATTTCCGATTTATCACCGATTAATCACCGCCGCACCAATTAATCGTGAATCGGTGCCTGACCGACTCGGACCCGATTACCGATTTTTACAACCTTGCTAAATAGTGAGTTTTTATGGGTAATTTGCAAAACAAAATGGAATCATCGTGAGATTTTTTTCCAATAAAATAACGTGGAATTTTTTTAACAATTATGAGACACAAAAGGGTGCTCAATGCAATAAACCCCAATATATTACACCCTTATTTGCAAATTAAATGTTTCTTTGAAGATTTTTTTTTTGGTTCCATATTATCCGTCACTTTAGAATTTCAACGGTGCATTAACAACCCTTTTTTTCGAATTTTGCCCTTATCACTCGTAATTATTTCAAACATTAAATTCCCACAAAAACGAAATTTAATCATGTCATATGTGTTTTTCTAAGATCCATGCATATTTATTAGTTTTCTTGATGAATATACGTCAGCTAATTTGAAACGGAGGGAGCAAGAAGACAAACCTCAGCCGAAAGCCATGTATTGGATTCGATCTCATAGTAATCACTCTGGTCATCAATAACAGTCGTACGAGCAGCGGAATTACGATCATAATCAACGAGCCTCTTCGCATACGCTTCAGCCGCCACATCAGCGTCTGTCACCATCACAACGCCTTCATCCAGACCAGCGTACGTGCTCCCTTCCTTGAGCACGAGGGCCCCACAAAAACTGCACGGCCCCTCACCCTCTTGCTCGCAAACTATCTTACCGCACGACAAACAGTTGCTTATCAATCTGTGCCTACGAGCTTGGCAAGTACACGGCTTCCCCTTTTGAAACACGATCGACCCTTTTGCTGCCTCTGCAAGAGAAATCACTTTCCCCGATTTCTTTTTTTTGGGTTCTGTTTGTTTCTTCTCGTTGTTTTTATTTCGATTTTCTTGATTTGGCGGCTCTTTTGATGCTCTTTGTGTTTTCTTGCTGGTTGTCATGACTGGACCTTCGTTTGGCTTTTTAACATAGGTGTGGAAACTTGACGAAGATGGAGTGTCGTTGGTGGTGGTGTTTGAGTGGCCTCTCCGTTTTAAGTACTCTTCCGTTACGCTTTTTCCAGCTTCTTCACCGATGATATTCTGCAATTACGTAAAGAAAATAAAAATGGGAGGCGCGTAAAATATGTGGGGAGTAAAATATATTTTTTCTTACAATACCATGAAAAATAATGAAGCTATCAAGATCGAATGCGAGACAGATTTAAAATCATTCAAACACGAAAGTTGCTTTAACTCATGTTGAAAATTATAAATGCATTTTCTCCATCAGGACAACGATTTCATGCCAAATCATGCAAACTAGCAACCAATCCCCGAATTTTCAATTTTATTACAGTATAAACTATCGCCTACCGTTAGTAAGGCCGCATGTCAAGGGAAACCGAGTAGCTCAATTTACAAGATAAAATAAAACAATTCAAATTAGCGGACAAGTCGTATGCATACGACGGGCTAAATTTATTCCAGGTGGTAGTCAATGTAAATGAAACAAATCACTCGAACGCTAAATCAGATCGATATAGTTAATCACGTTAATCGATATGCATTGATAATAATATCACTCGAACACACTATCAACTCTAGTTAAACAAGGCATTGTTTCTAGTTTAGCTATGAAATAACAAAGAGAATATCCCGACTTTCGGTAAACTAAACACTCGCAAGAATCGAACTTTTACTAGCATTTGCAGCCATTAATTACAACATCATTCAACGAAACACCATCAAATTACACTCTCGGATTGAAATTAGGGTTTAAATTGTCTAAACCCTCATAAAAAGTCCGATTTTAATTTGAATTGCAATTCAATTCCAAACATGCGCTTTGAATCGAAATCGAAATCGAAATCGAAATCGAAAGGTATAATAAATAAAAAAGAATGAATTACATACATCGAGATATTCTTTAGCGTCGAGAGGAGGGGCCATTTCACAGTAGGAAACGAGGCCAGATATGATCTCATCGTCCAATTGGATACCAGTCTCTATCTTCTTGCACAGCTCCATCAACGCCTTCTCTAACCATTGTCCCGACGCTTCCACCCCCATTCTCTCTCTCTCTCTCTATATCTTTCTCTCTCTAGAAAACACAGACGTTTGTTTCTCTCACTTGAATTGGGTGTGTTGTGTTTCTATGGTTGGTGGGCTTTCAACTTACGGCTCTACATGGGCCGTACTAAGCCTTTTTTGTTTGGCTGGTTTAGGTGGGAGATGCTCCTTGCTGTTATTAACACCATTTTATAATTAACCTATAAAATTATTACATGAACTAATTTAATGTGATAACCAATAAAATAATTTTTTTGGCCAAGAAAAATGTTGTAATCTTTTTTTGATTAATTTATGTTGTAACATTTTTAGGCAATAATTTATGAAATTATTGTTTATGTGTGGTTTTATTATATATATAATAATAATCTAAGTCGATTTTCATTCATGTTTCAATAAATTTTTGATATTTATCTTAATTTTTAAATTTTATACTAAAGAAATCATTGTTTAAGATCAAATTCATAATCAATATTTTGGTAATAACATAGACTAAATTTACAATTAACATTAAACTCATAATTTTGTAATATATTTGATGAAATGTCATGGGAGACCAAACCAAACCCTATTATATAAATGGTAAAATATTAATATTTTATTACTAAAAATAGAGAAATTGTAGAATGGTGTGCTACAGGTGGGTGATAACACCATATTTTCACCACAAAAAATAGGATTTGGTGAAAAAATGGTGTTAAGGGTAGGAGATGCTCTTAGTCATTTGTATCTGTATATATTAAGGACTCGTTTGGTTGCCAAGATAAGATTAGCTAAGATAAGACTAAATAATCTAATGAAACTCAATTATTTTATTGGACCTTGAAAGGTCTAACAAAAAACATGCTTAAAAAGCAAAATAAGACATGATAACATAATATTTGCGGGTCGACCCGGTAAGTAATTGGGGATACCAAACATCAAACAAAGTCCAACTATTTAGTTAATCATGGCTAATCTCCCCAACCAAACGAGGCCTAAGAAAATTAGATGTTACATCTGATTATTTACACTTTGTGGATTTGAACAGTATTTATGCACATAATCACACACACGTAGAAAAGTAGGGTTTGTTGATGCTACACCTGGTGAAATACACCGGATGATTATTAACCGTTGATCTGCACAGAATCACACACACCCATGTTTTATGTGTGCTTAGGACCGGCAATTGAGCCGGGCCTACCCGAAGCCCAATAGCTCAGCCCGATTTTATTTGAGCCGAGCCTCATTAATTGTGAGCCGGACCGAGTTTGAGCCGTTCCATTAAACCCGATTAAATTATGAGCCGAGTTTGAGCATACCATGGCTCAACCCGAATAAATTAATATATATATATATATATATATATATATATATATATATATATATATATATATATATATATATATATATATATATATATATATATATATATATATATATATATGATGATGCTAAAATGTAGATCACCTGGTGTATTGTAGAAAACGAACTGGGAGAGCAAAGCGAATCAGTAGCTTGACAACTTGATGATCCTGAGGTACCTGCGATCATAGAACACGTGAACTACGCCGGGGGTTGATCCGACGGAAACCCCTCCGACGCTCAAGTCAGACGTGCTGATAGTGGAAATAGTCCAGAGAATACAGTTGATAGTATTACTCAGTTAATCGGACGTACCTTAAGGAATGAGTTCAAACCTTTATTTATAGCTTAGTTGAGATTGTCGGGTCCAAACCTTACTTGAAAGTGATTGGGCCTCGGTGATAATGGTCTTCGATAATGGGCTCGTGGCCCAGTATGTAAGGAAATTGTAGGCCCATTGGGTTGGCCCAATTAGGCATATCATTAAGCCCCCCACTCTCGAGTCGATGTGGGGCCATGTTGAAATGGGTGACATATCGTGTCGAGAGTAAAAATTGTAGTACTCGATGGTGTGGAGAAAGAATAATTTTAACTTATCCGTTAGAGAGTGCATGCGATTTAGTGAAGCGTGTTGAAAATCTCGCTCAATTTGGTAAAACTAGGTGAAATCGGTAGGTGATTTGGTGGTGCACAGTGCAAATTGCGCGCAATTAAATGAGTGAAGAACGGGCCGCGCGCGAATGAATGTCGAATGGGAAGGCGCGCGTGAATTGATGTGGTATAGGGTGGCGCGCGTGCGCGCGGAAGCTAGCTGATGTTTGACCCCATTTTGAATGATGTGATGGGGTGGCAACTAGCCACGTACTGCTGCCCACTTTATTTAATTTTCTTTTTTTTTTCTTTTTTTTCTGATGCAGCGCGCGCTATCCCATGAGCGCGTGGCAGTCACGCGCGCGTGCTGCGCACGCGCTCCTCCAATTTTTTTTTTTTTTTTTTTTTTTTTTCTTATCTCTTTCTATCTTTTCAGTTTTTTCCTTTTTCTTTTTCTTCTTTCTTCTTCTTCTTCTTCCTTCTTTCTTTCTTCTTCTAATTCTTCTTTTTTACTCTTTTTTTTCTTCTTCTTGTTCTTTGGACTCGTGCGCGCGATTTGGACCCCCCCCCCCTTTTTTTTTTTGGTTGACGCGCGCGCGCGGCTGGCGCGTGTAAGCCACGTGCGTGCTATGCACGCGCGCCTGTTCTTTTCTTTTTATTTTTTATTTTTTATTTTTAGGTGGTTGATGTTCACCTCTTTGGGGATGTTCTATTTTTTGAGTAGGGAGATTATACTCGTTTCTTGAGATGGGATGTGCACCCACTTGGGGTTGAAAGGTAAGGGTGATGCCAACCTTGGGATAGGATAGCCCCCCACTTTAGGATGAGGCGCTCGAGACCTATGGTCTGAGGTGGATGCGCACGGTTGTGCCATTGCTTCAGTGGCAACACGAGTTGAAACTTTCGCGGTCGTACGCTGAAGGTCCTTATCGGTTATCTGAACCGTTAAAGGAGCAAGTAGAAGTTGATGACCAATGGCGAACAAAATGTTTTGGGGGCACTGTAAACCCGCAGGGAGTCGATAACCCTTGGCGAACGAAATATTTTGGGGGCAAATGTAAGCCCCAGGGAGTCGATAACCCTTGGCGAACGAAAAATTTTGGGGGCAGATGTAAGCCCCCAGGGAGTCGATAACCCTTGGCGAGAGAAATATTTTGGGGGTACTATAAAACCCTTGATTTTATGTTGACTTGAGCTGATAATTATGTGGTGAAAGAGCAATAACACTGAGAGTAAGGGAAATAACTAGCTTTATTCATTGATCGAAAAGGTGAAGCTTACGAGCCTACTTGAGGCGAAGGTAAATAAACAAGTAGGGAGCGAATCGCTCAAAATAAATAAACTTGTACTAAGTAGATGATGTAAGTGTTTCGTTCAATTGCTGTCGCGAGGTGAGGGGATGTATCATCCTTAAGGTATGATAGCCCCCCAGTTTAGGATGATGTGATCACGAACAATGTTATGGGCTCGATGGATTCCAAGTGTCATTGACATCATTGGAAGTACAAGGACGTATAAGGAGATTATCAATGAGATGTTGACGATTGTCGTCGGCCATCTCGTCGCCGGGTGTTGAAGTAATCTTCATCTCTTTTCCTCTTGGGATGAGGGAGGGCCGAAGCCTCTTCGATGCGCACGTGTTTCTCAGCGCGATTTAGTAACTCTTCCAGAGTGGTTGGAGGCCTTCCTGTAATAGATTCCTTGAATCTACCTTCCTTCAAGTTTTGTTGAATGATTCCAACGATCATGCTTCCTCCCACGTTAGGAACCTTGTGAGATGCCTCCATAAATCGTTGAATGTAGTTGCGGAGGGTTTCGCCCTCTCTTTGGGTGATAGTGAAGAGGTACGCGGGAGTCTTTGCATACTCTTTGTTGATAGCGAAATGGTGGGTGAAGCGATCTGTTAGTTGGGAGAGAGCTTCAATTGACCCAGTGGGCAAGGAGTTGAACCAGCTCAATGCTCGTTCGGAGAGCGTTGTGCGAAACATCTTGCACATTGCCGCATCAGTTGGGCCATAAAGATCTGCCATGGCGTAGAACTTTTCAAGGTGCTCCGATCCTGTGGGTCACCAGTTCCATCGAACTGTGGTAGACTCGAGACCTTTACCCTTCCACCAATGGGATTACCTATGTGGGGAAGGTGATTTGAGCGATATACCTGACTGCTAATATCATCCTCTCCATCATTGTGTGGAGGAGCTCGTTGGTGAGAGGTGTTGCCTCTTGAAGGTGAACGTGGGTCTCGTCGCCCAGTTCGTGCATCTTGGCGATGAGTAGATTGTTGCATTCGGGACCGTGGGCCCGAGGTAGAGGAGGAGACACTTATTTGGTTCTGGACTGGCGGTGGTGCCATAGGTGGCTCCACATATGGAGCAGGTGCTGGTATTGCGTTGGGAGCATTTGCTCCCATCGTGCCGATATATTGGGTCACGGCCTCTGTGGCAGCGCGAGTTGAAGCTTGTGCTATCATGCGTTGGAGCCCATCCTCGGTTATTTGAACCGTTCGAGGAGCAGGGAGTGGTGGATCGGCGAGTGGTGGGTCCCGAGGGGGGATCACCTGAACCTCGCGAGGCGGATCCGCGGCACGTGGAGGAGGTGGCAAGCTAGAGCCTCCACGGACCGGGAGGTTGTTAGCTATGTCATTTTCTCTCCGAACAGACGCCTCAGAAGGATCTTGTTGGCTACGTGATCTGGTTTGCATCGTTCCCACAGACGGCGCCAAAATGATGATGCTAAAATGTAGATCACCTGGTGTATTGTAGAAAACGAACTGGGAGAGCAAAGCGAATCAGTAGCTTGACAACTTGATGATCCTGAGGTACCTGCGATCATAGAACACGTGAACTACGCCGGGGGTTGATCCGACGGAAACCCCTCCGACGCTCAAGTCAGACGTGCTGATAGTGGAAATATTCCAGAGAGTACAGTTGATAGTATTACTCAGTTAATAGGACGTACCTTAAAAAATGAGTTCAAACCTTTATTTATAGCTTAGTTGAGATTGTCGGGCCCAAACTTTACTTGAAGGTAATTGGGCCTCGGTGTAATGGTTTTCGATATTGGGCCCGTGCCCAGTATGTAAGGAAATTGTAGGCCCATTGGGTTGGCCCAATTAGGCATATTAATATATATATGTGTTGTCTTTTTTTTTTTTTTTTTTTTATTTCAGGTCTCAAGATTTTTGAAAAGAGTTAGAGGACATTTAGAATTGCTTCTAGTTATTTTATTTTATAATTTTTTTCATTTTGGACTCGGACGCATTTTTTAGTATAATTAATTAATGATTAAATATTGACAAAATTAAGCTTTATTTGTTTTAATGAACAAGCTATGATTTTTTTTTAATCTTATTTTCATTTTCAATGAATATTCTAGATTTTTCTCTTAGACCGAAAAGTTTTTTTTTTCTTTAACATGTCCGACTGCAAAGTTGTAAAATATGTAACTTTTTTATTGTCTGATATAAGCCCGATATAAACCCGAAACCCGAAAAAATACGTGAGCCGAGTTTGAGCCTATAGGCATGAGGCCCGATGGTATTTGAGCTTGAGCCTATAATAATGAGGCCTGATGGTATATGAGCTTGAGCCGACCCAAACTCGGCTCACACAGCCCGATTGCCAGCCCTATGTGTAATGTGTGCTTAGTGGAAAGTTATTTCACCATATCAATGGTTCATAATTACCCAGTGGTGTAGCATCTTAAAGACCGAAAAGTAGAATTCTAATATAATTAGGATGTTTACTCATTTTTTCCTCCCCATCTTGGGGCTGGCCACATTATTTTCGATCTATGCAATAATTTGTGTTCATGTAATATTAAGGGTGGTATTGATTTGTTGGGCTGGGCGCCTTGATCTTTTTGAAACAAAAAAAAATTACATGAAGCAGTGACAGTGGAAGCAATGGTAGTTGTCACTTTCGTTCAAAAATATGTTGAAATGGTGAATAATCATGCCTTAAGAATTCTTCATGTGACTAGAGTCGATGCGGTTCCCAAATAGAGACGCCCTGAGCTTGAAGTGGTTAAATTTATTTTTGATGCATTAGTTAATGATGTGCTGGGAAGTGTGGGTATCAGAATAATGGCTAGCCCTCATACGGGATAATGTGTAGGTTGGTCATTGCATTGCCTTTTGCAAAGTCTTGACCTAATGTCGGCGGAAACTAAATCTGCATATTATGTGATGATCTTTGCACATGAGAAAAGGTTGGCGGAAAGTTATTATTGAAGGTGACTTAAGTTGAACCAAATGACTTGAAAATTGTATTTTATAAAACAAAACAAATTCGTAACATTTTTTAATCACCAAATTATCTGGGAGGTAGGACGTTTACTGAAATTTGTGAAAAAAATATTCTATAATCAATTATGGCAAAACAAAAATTCAATATATATGTTAATGATGCACTGTCGAGATAAAAATAAATACAATTACTATTAGTCACTTTATTTTATCAAGACAATTCTAGCAAATATTTAAAAAAATATATAACAAACGATATATCGATCAAATAATTTGTTGAAATTTTTTATGAGACCTTTTTGCTTAGAAAATTTGTTTGCTTTCAATTGATTTTGAGAGTAATATTTTTTTTTTCCGCACTTTGTACACTCAAAATTAGGTTGAATATTGGAGGAAAATAAAATTTTGATTTGGTATTTTGCTATAAATATTGCAATAAAAAGTTAAAGTAAAAGATTATTCACTAAGAAGATTTCATTAATCTGGAGGACATGATTGGGTGGTGCGCAATGTATCTCCGGACATATGTCGACGCCCAATTACAGAATATCAATGTCCGGCGGCCGGAATTCTTGCAAACATGGACACCGCCACCTAGTGGGGTTCTTAAACTCAATGTAGATGCGGCCTTCCCACCAAACTCAGAATTTCACCGCGTCTTCTTGATAGCTCGAAATGCAACAAGAACATGTGTATGATGGAAGTCCGACGAGTACTGGGCATGGTGAGCCCATCTGAAGGTGAGGCCCATGCCATTCTTCAAGCTCTACGCACAACTAAATTTCAGCAATGAAATGCTATCACGGTGAAAAGTGACTGTCTTCCAGTGATAGAAGCTCTCCAGAAAAGGGAACCTAGTTTGCAGCCATATGGGGCAATCGTAGACGAATATTTTTCTTATTTGAGTTGTTTTTCGTTTTGCACATTTTCATTTGTAAAGAGACAAGCCAATAGCCTCGCTCATTGTCTAGCTTCGTCTTCATCTTTGGACTCCATGGAAGAAGTTAGCCTTCCCACTTTTTTGGCAGAAAGTGCCTATTGATATCTTTGTTTTCTCAAAAAAAAAAAAAAGTAAAAGTAAGGCCATAGTCTTAAAAAATTATAAACAAACATTAATTTCAATCTCAAATTATTCCCTTAATTTTGTTTTTCAAAATAAAATGAAAATAACCACCAAACCGTAGCCAAAGATTACCATTATTTTTTAATTGACAAATACAATGTATTGTAAGTAAAAGGGGAAAATACAGTTTTCACCCCTCAAGTTTGCATCGGTTTCACATTTGGTCTCTTATGTTCACAAAAAAAAAACATTTGGTCCTTCATGTTTCAATAATTTAATATTTTTGGTCATTTCCGTCAATTTACCATTAGTCCGTTAGTTAAGCAAGTCATGGAACACGCTTGATTCCGTTAGTTTTAACGAAAAATTGACAGAAATGACCAAAAGTGTTGAATTTTTGAAACATAATGGACCAAATGTGTTTTTTGTAAACATGAGACCAAATATGAAATTGGCGCAACCTTGAGGGGCGAAAAATGTACTTTTCCCGTAAGTAAAACATTAAAAATAACGGGCTATATGCCAAACACCCTTCATTGGAATTTTAATTCTTGATAAATCCTTTATTTATAAATGATATTTGAGATAAATCCAATGGACCTGAAAAACCATATATGCCCCACTAATTATTAATTAGTATAATTATTTAATTTAAAAAAAAAATTATACACATAATCAACACCTAAATCTTCTCCAAAAATTATTCCCCTCATCACGCCAATTCTGTTTTTTTTTTTCCTTTTCTTTTTTATTTTTTTTAATGGTTTTTTGTATTTCGATTTAAACAAAAAAATTGTAATTATTTTATTTTATTTTTTTTCGGTTTTTTATTTTAAATTTTTTTTTCTTATTTATATTTTTCATGTTTTTCATTTTAATTTAAAAAAATAGTTTTATTTTTGTTTTTGTTTTTTCATGGTTTTTCTTCTTAATTTCGATTTTTTTTAAATGGTGTTTTTTATTTTCTTTCTAGTTTTTTTTTTAAATAAAAACCATTCTATATAAACATGAAAACCACTATATATAAATTATTATATAAACATGAAAACCACTATGTATAACAACTATATAACATGAAAACCACTCTGTATAATAACTATGTCAACATAAAAACCACTCTGTATAAACACGAAAACCACTATGTATAAACAACTATATAAACATGAAAATCACATGTATAACAACTATATAACATGAAAACCACTTTGTATAACAACTATGTAAACTTGAAAACCACTCTGTATAACAAGTATGTCAACATAAAAACCACTCTGTATGAAAAGGATATTATAATTGCACATATCGGGTGGATCGAACATCCCATCACCTCTCCTGCGGATTGAGTCTTGCAATGCGCAAATCAGTTATGCAATTCTCATTAAGTGTTTTACAATTAAGTGATTTTTGTTATAACTAAAAACTTAAAATGTTTTCACCATTTTATCTTCTTCTTCATGCCCAATCTTGTCCAACACGTCCAGATTATTGCGATACATTGGATCAAACTGAATCTGCGAACCACGCGAAGCAGTTGTGTTTATTTAAGATATTTATGAAAATTATATTATATACCTTTTGATATCTTGTTTTTTTTTAATCAAAATTACCTTATTTAAGATATTTATGGAAACTATATTATATATCTTTTGATATCAAAATAAAAAAAACACGTGGATTAAATTAATTAAAGGTATAATGGTAATAATTAAGTGTTTAATTATGGTTAATATTGGAGACACTCCTCAAACCAAACCTAATTAGATGTGAGGGACAACCCAAAATAGAAAATTTTAATTAAATTCTTAGTTTAAAATAAAATTTGACCAACATCCTTTTATTTTTATTTAACCCAAAAATACCCATAGTATACCTAATAAAATCAACGCTTCTTTTCTCTCTTGTTATTTCTTTATTTCTCATTCTCTCTTCCTCTCTCATCCGCCGCCCATGGGCTTTTTCTCTTTTTTTTTTTTTTTCCAATTTCTCATCACCCCATGATGGTATTTTTTCTCCCTTTTTTCATTGGCCCCAGCCCTTCATCTATTCTTCTCTCTATCTCTCTCTTTCTCTATTTTAGATAGTGATGCGGATTTGGAGGTATTAGTTGTAGGATTTTTTTCCAGATCGGATCTTGGTGTGAGGGCGGCAAGCGGCGGGCGGCGGGGTTTTGGTCCCTGGGGGCTGCGGTGGTTGTGGTCGCTAGGAGCGGCGGCGGTTTTGGTCACTAGGTGCGGCGGTGGTTTTGGTTACTCGGGGTTGCGGTGGTTTCGGTCGCTAGGGGCGGCGGCGGATTTGGTCGCTTGGGACGGCGGGCGGCGGTGGCTTTGGTCGCTGGGGGAGGCGGTGATTTTGGTCGCTGGGGGAGGCGGTGGTTTTGGTCGCGGGGGGCGGCGGCAGTTTTGGTCGCTAGGGGTGGGCGAGCGATGGTGGTTTTGGTCGTTGGGGGCGGCGACGGTTTTGGTCGATGGCGTCGGTGGTGGTTTTCTTCGATGACCACGGTAATTTTTTTGTTAGAATTTGCTGTTGTGTTTGGAGAAGGGGAAGGCTAATTAAGATGGATGATGAGGATGGAGGGGGAGGTGGTGGTGGTGGCGGATCTAGGGTTTCATATTGGATGAGTGCGAATGACTACGGGTTTCTCTGAATTACTATGAGTGTCTACGAATGGATATCGGCTATGGTTCAAAATGTGAGCTAGGGTTTTAAGAGTATGTGACTACGGATTACTATAGTTCCTATCGGTGTCTATGGTCGACTACGACCGATTTTTTTTTTTTAAACATTCATAATTTTCAATATTAGTAAATTATAGTATACCATAGTACACTATAGTATACCATAGTATTTTAAAAACTGATGTTTTTTTAACAAAAACGAGAAAAAAAATCGTAATTTTATGTAAAATGTAAAAAATAAATAAAAAAATTAAGTTGTTTATAATAATGTAAAAAGATGCTAGAGTGAAAAGCAAAAAAATAAAGACGACAAAATCTATAAAAATAAAATAAAATATGTTAGATGAAAAAAATAAGATATTAAATGCATAATAAAAAATGATAAATGCAGTTTGAATTTTACTAAATGCAAATTTTAAATTTGTGAGTGAAAGGGCATTGTTGGAATAAATTTAATAAAGAATGTAAAACAAAAGTTTAGTTTAACTTGGCATTTAGTTCTAATTAGTTTTGTCACTAGGAACCTATATCTTATGCCCCTTTTAATTAATAAAAACTATTTTAAATTTATCTTAAATATAAAAAATAAAATCCCTAGGTAGTTTCCCCAAGCAATTCAGTCCCTATTCACGCGTCTGACATGCAGATCAGTCCCTAATGTGAATTTTATATATTTTATTATATTCTCTTTTCACTCTCACCATTTTCTCTCTCCTGTTTTTCTCTCTCTTCATCTTCTCTTTATTTCTTCTCTCTCTTCATTTCTATCTGCTCTCTTTCTTCTCTATTTCTTCTCCATTTCTCTCCTCTGGTTTCCTCTTTTTCCGGCGAAAAAATCACTGTAAAACCCACCCACCCCACAATGGCTACAAATGATGTATCTAATGATGTACTCACTGTGATTCTTGGAAGTTGTCGATACAAAAATCAACTTCACATTATTTCCATAAAAAGTAATTCGACCTTAATGGAGATATATGGTGCTATTATCAACAAATGGAATCATATCCATCCAGATGCACTGATCCTCCAATACTTGGCTCATCGCGAAAGATTGTATGTGACATTGGGCAGTGATGAAGATGTGGAGAATATGGTTGCATTGCATCTGATAATGAAGATGAGTGTGGTCGACATTGTCGTGATCCGCAAAGATGAAGCTAATTTGCGTGGAAAGAGGGTTCGCACCGATGGCTGGTAGGTCTCCATCTTTTTCTGTACTGCTGAAATGCATTTCTTTATGGTTGTTAATTATTGTGTGATACATAGTATAAAATATGGCACATAATAGTATCATGCTAATATAAATATGGTATGGACGTATGGTACTTACAGTACGTAACCTTCATCTGAGTAGTATGGGTGATAGGTAAATTTGGTACTGCTGGTGGGAAAACATAGTATCATATAATGAGGAATATAGTACGTAACCTTCATCTGAATAGTATGGGTGATAGGTAAATTTGGTACTGTTGGTGGGAAAACATAGTATCATATAATGGGGAAGATAGTACGTAACCTTCATCTGAATAGTATGGGTGATAGGTAAACTTGGTACTATTTGTGGGAAAACTTAGTATTATATAATGGAGAAGATAGTATGGAACCAGTGCATTGTTATGATATTTTCATGTACATTGTTATTTGGATTCCACTCTATTGTAATCCATTCTTAAAATTTTTTTGAAACCAAAAGCGGCGATCAATCGATGGAAATCGAGGGTAATCCGCTTGGAAATTCAATTGATGCATGGAGACATTGCATCCGTGGGGAGAATCAGTTTTTTAAAGATCCTGATGATTTTAGGCATATGCTGAAAAACTATTCTATTGCTAATAATCGATCATTTAAATACATGAAAAATGATCAACAAAAGATCATAGCAGTATGTATTGACGAAAACTGCAAATGGAGGGTTTATGCATCATTGTACAAGTCAGATAAGTTATTTAGCATTCGCAAGTGCAATCTTGAGCACACTTGTGGTGATGCTACTCTTCGTACAAGGGGTCATCCTAAAGCTGATGCTACATGGATTGCCCAAATTATGAAACGAAAATTGAGAACGCAGCCAGCTTACAAACCATGTGGTATGTTAGAAGATATCCGAGACGATTATGGTCTGGAGCTTCAGTACTACACAACATGGAGGGGTAAAGAAAAAGCAATGCGTGATATCCATGGTGATGAGACGACATGTTATGATAAACTGAGACGCTATTGTCGTGCATTAAAAATGCATAACCCTGGTAGCATGGCAGAGTATGAGATTGACCCTGCTAGTCAAAAGTTTATTCGAATATTTATTAGTTTTGGGAGTTCTATTTTCGGCTTTCGTCGGTGTAGGCCGATGATATGTTTGGATGGGACTCACATTAAAAATAAGTACAAATGATGCTTGCTTTCTGCTGTGTGCAAGGATCCAAATGATTCCTTATATACATTGGCATACGCAGTTGTTGATGCCGAGAATGATAAAAACTAGGAGTGTTTTTGCATTAAATTGAAACAAATTCTAGATCTTCACAATGACAATAGATGTTTTACCATTTTCTCTGATCGTCATTCGGGGCTTCTTAAAGCCGTCCCGTTGGTATTTCCTAGTAGCCACCATGCATATTGTTTGCGACACTTGGTGGATAACTTTAGAACTCAGGTATTTTGATTCTCTTTAATATGCAAATTGGAACGTACCATTTGTCACCTCATGTCATACTTTTGTATAACATGTTTCATACTTTTGTATAACATGTTTCATACATTTGTGTAACATGTTTCATACTTTTGTATAACATGTTTCATACTTTTGTATAACATGTTTCATACCTTTGTATAATATGTTTCATACATTTGTATAACATGTTTCATACCTTTGTATAACATGTTTCATACCTTTGTATAACATGTTTCATACTATTACAAAATAATATAGGTCCTGAGGAAGTACCCATTGCACAACAAGTTATATTGGGCGAGTGTTTTACATAATGCTGCATATGCCCCTACTCGGCAGGAGTTCGATGCAACTATTTCTCGTATAGTGCAATCTATGCCTCTCGCGGCATCATTTATTTCGAATTCTGATCCAAATCATTGGGCCAATGCCTATTTTTTTGGAGAAAGATGGGGAATCGTGAACAATAATCAGGCAGAAAATTGGAATGGTTGGGTTAAAGATGCCCGATCTTTGCCTGTTCCATCCATGATTGATCACATACGGATCAAAATAATGGAGATGCTAGTTAAACGACAAGGAAAAAGTTTGGCAATGACTGGCATATTGTGCAAGAAAATTCTAAAGAGATTAACAATCAATCATATGGCCTCTCGTTCCTTAAAATATTGTAGATCAAGTAGTACCGCTTTTGAGGTATATGATGAGGACAAGTCGTATAAGGTTGACTTGCAGCACAAGACTTGTTCTTGTAAAGCATGGCAATTAGAGAAACTTCCATGCAAACATGCATGTGCATGTTTGGAGTCAAAATGATACTCAGTATATGAGTTTGTTGATCCATGCTTTCATATTGATACGTACAAACAGGTATATCAATTCACGATTAACCCAATTCCCTCGTTTGATGAGGACTTTGACTTGTACGATGCGTGTAATGCTCCGCCCGATGTCTTTGTTAATGCACCTGATTCGAGAACTCGACCGGGACGTAGAAAGACAAAAAGAATTCCTTCACAAGTGCAAACTCGTAAACTGAAGTGTACTCGTTGTGGGAAGCCTGGACACAATCGTCGTACTTGCACACAACCAATCTGACTAGCAATTTTTTTTTAATGTAAATACTATCTGCATTTGTGTTACTTAAACTAACTAGTTTTGTTTCTAATGTAAATTTTATGTTTTTCATCAGGGAGGACAAGATGGAGGAGAGCTTACATGATTGCCCATTATGTTATTCAAGTGATTGAAGTGAATGAAAACTGGCTGTTTGTACTTTATTATTATGTGATTTGTACTATGTTGATTTGAACTTTGTACTATGTTTCAATTTGCACTATGTTTTTGCTATTTGTAGTTTGTACTATGTATTAGGTACTCTGTTCATTGATGGTTTATCATTTTCAGTCTAATGGTACTATTTTTATTTACACATGGTATTGGATATGAGATAGGATGGTATGACTTACTCAATTTATGACCGTTACAAACTAAATCTATGAGATAGGATGGTATGACTTACTCAATTTATGACCGTTACAAACTAATATAGCCGTTGCTTATTGTCAGAACTAGTCAAGTCATAATATGACCATAAATGACACATAGGCTCATTCGTTTCTAATTCATGGCTTCTTCGAGTAGCACCACTCAAATGAGTGGGTTAAAATACAAAAAAGGGAAATGCAAGCGTCTTGATTGTGGGAAGAAAACAATAATCATGGTTTCAGAAACTATTTCGAATCCCGGAAGGTTATTTTACTGTTGCCCACACCATGGCTACTCCCATTGGTGTGAACCATTTGAAGTTGGACAAACTTTTTCCAACTCAAATCGTGAAGAAAATGAAGCTACAAGTGCGTCGATGAACCAAGTCCATCAAGAAAGTGAAGTGAAGAATTGCAATTCTGAAGGTGGAGTAGTTCATAGTTTGATAGTGTTGAATCTAGTAATATTTGCAGTCTACATGCTATGTAAAACCTATGTACTGTTGTTTAATTAGTGAACATAAGAGTACAATGTATAAGATGGTAAAGTTCGTGTTATTCGTGAATATAGTACGCTTTGTTCACCAAATAAGTATAATGTATAAGCTGGTAAAGTTCAGGTTATTCGTGAATATAGTACGCTTTATTCATAAAATAAGTACAATGTATAAGCTGGTAAAGTACAAGTGATTCGTGACTATAGTACGATTTGTTCACTGATACAGTATATGTTTGCCATTCATATAGTATTTTTACACTCTATATATTATTGTCGGGACAATGCATTCATATGATCGCATTTTAAGACACAACTCTTCATTTTAAGACTATTAAGAATGAATGGAGACAATGTGGGAGTCGATCAACATCGACTATGGTAACAATTGAGGAAAATATTAGTTTTACACTTGAGCATTGTAGACTTGTATGAATATATTGTATAGTATATGAGTATCATGTATGAAATTCAATATATTTATGGGATCTTGTATTCCAAACGCAACAATAATGCTCACCTACCTTAAAATAATCATCTAAAACATAATTTATGCATCTCCCGTACTCATTGATCATTAAAACGTCAATGAAATTGGTACAATTCAATTCATCAAAAAATATGGTACGCTTTGTTCATCAAGTAAGTACAATGGATACACATGTAAAGTACAAGTGATTCGTGACTATAGTACTACGATTTGTTCACTGATACAGTATATGTTTGCCATTCATATAGTATTTTTACACTCTATATATTATTGTCGGGCCAATGCATCCATATGATCGCATTTTAAGACACAACTCTTCATTTTAAGACTATTAAGAATGAATGGAGACAATGTGGGAGTCGATCAACATCGACTATGGTAACAATTGAGGAAAATATTAGTTTTACACTTGAGCATTGTAGACTTGTATGAATATATTGTATAGTATATGAGTATCATGTATGAAATTCAACATATTTATGGGATCTTGTATTCCAAACGCAACAATAATGCTCACCTACCTTAAAATAATCATCTAAAACATAATTTATGCATCTCACGTACTTATTGATCATTAAAACGTCAATGAAATTGGTACAATTCAATTCATCAAAAAATATGGTACGCTTTGTTCATCAAGTAAGTACAATGGATACACATGTAAAGTACAAGTGATTCGTGACTATAGTACTACGGTTTGTTCACTGATACAGTATATGTTTGCCATTCATATAGTATCATTACACTCTATATATTATTGTCGGGCCAATGCATCCATATGATCGCATTTTAAGACACAACTCTTCATTTTAAGACTATTAAGAATGAATGGAGACAATGTGGGAGTCGATCAACATCGACTATGGTAACAATTGAGGAAAATATTAGTTTTACACTTGAGCATTGTAGACTTGTATGAATATATTGTATAGTATATGAGTATCATGTATGAAATTCAACATATTTATGGGATCTTGTATTCCAAACGCAACAATAATGCTCACCTACCTTAAAATAATCATCTAAAACATAATTTATGCATCTCCCGTACTTATTGATCATTAAAACGTCAATGAAATTGGTACAATTCAATTCATCAAAAAATATGGTACGCTTTGTTCATCAAGTAAGTACAATGGATACACATGTAAAGTACAAGTGATTCGTGACTATAGTACGATTTGTTCACTGATAAAGTATATGTTTGCCATTCATATAGTATTGTTACACTCTATATATTATTGTCGGGCCAATGCATCCATATGATCGCATTTTAAGACACAACTCTTCAGTTTAAGACTATTAAGAATGAATGGAGACAATGTGGGAGTCGATCAACATCGACTATGGTAAGTTTTTCGTGAATACACATGTGAAGTACGCTTTGTTCATCAAATAAATACAAGTCTATTGTTGACAAGATATTTTCGAATAGACTAGAAAGTATTTGTTGCTCATTTTTATGGTACGCTTATAATCTTTATACAAACTAATTAATCGCAAAATAAAGTACCATGTGTTCAAAAGGCAAGTACATTTCATCGAAACATATAGTACAATGTATACAATGAAAAAGTACGAGTAGAGCTAATCAATAGTATTATTAGCTCTACAACAAAAGGACAGATTGTTTAAGACCCTAAAACCTCCAAATCTTCTACATGCGGATAAACCCACCTTTCTAACGTTTTGTTACCCTTTGGCAGTAGAACAGTATTAAGTAGATAAATAGTGTACAATCTGCTGAAATCTTCAACAGATTGTTGATCGGTCATAACTGCATAGGCCTTCAGTTTATAACCAATATATGGCCTCGTCATTAATGATAATTTACCATCAAAAATAGTGTAATGAAATCAGTGTCTCTGCCATCCATATTCACATCCACCGGTACGCCTTCGTATTGCAGCCCTAATACGATAGATAATTGCTGCGGAGTGAATTCCAAGCGTATAGTATTTCCCCCAAACCAGAAGGCCCGATCTTCTGCATTGTACGCTTGCATGAGAGACACAACCCTAGGGAAGCTGTGGTTTATTTTAGGCATGTCCATGTAGTGATAGAAGGGATTTTTCTTCAGTACTTCATAATGTTGTTTCTTCATCACTTTTTTCACACCTTCCATAGTTAGGTGAAAAGCGATCGGTGAGCACCTGCAGCCTATTGATAGCTTGCTGCAATCTTCTTTTACATCAATTCCTGCAATTACATACACATAAAACTACAATTATAACAAATACAACGTACTATAAAGTTTCACATGTCAATACCATCCAAAGTCACTAGTAATACTGTTGGCGCCATATTTCCGGCTATTGAAGATCGAGGAAATCCGCCAAGTTTTGGAATTAAAAGATTGGCAAAGATTTGTTTTCCATATTTATTTTGGAATTTATTAGAGTCCTATTTTTATAATACTTCTATTAGGACTTAGATTTATTTCCATGTATTTTATTCTAGTTAGGTATCTTTTGTACTTATCTAGAATAGAAGTAGAAATCAACTAGGATTCTATTACCTAGTTAAATCGATTTCTTAGGGCCCAAGTTAGGTCTTAGGGCTTATTTTCGTGGCTATATAAGCCTCCAAGACATATAAGAACCGTGGGCATTATTTGGGAGAAAAACCACTTCATAGCATCGAAGCTTTGCCAAGGCGTTCTGCGGAGCAGGACTGTGCCATCGTTGCACTGTGCCATCGCTGTGTGTGCCAATATATACATATCTGCTGTATAGATCTCAAGGGAGATCAGCCGCGTTTCTGAAGGGAGTTCAGGCCTGAAGGGAGTTCGAGGCACGCGGTGTGGAGCTGCTGTTGGAAGAGACACGGAGTTCAAGTTGTGTACAAGAACGGCATATTACATAAAGATGGAGTCTTTAGTGTTTTTAATAAGTCCTATTAATGTACACTGTAAATCTGAACTAGTGAAATCGTGTTTGCAGGTCCACGTGGATGTAGGGCACATTTGTGTCTTAACCACATTAATTTCTTGTGTTCATTTATTCTGCTTTTAGTAGATTTATAACTGTGTTAACACAAGAATTATAGTTGTAACTGAATACTGTTTCCACAACTTAACTGTTACAACTTAGGTTAATTGAGTTTTATAGGCATATAAATCTACAATTGGCATCAAGAGCCTCTCACTAGATATACATAGTGTGTGATTTTGGGAATTTGATTTATTTGCCTTTTGTCTTCCATAGGAACTATGAATGCTCATATGGAAGGTGGTTCCACGACTCGCCCACCACTGCTTACTGGAACCAATTACTCTTATTGGAAGACCAAGATGAAGATGTTCATCAAGTCAATGGATGAAGATGCATGGCGCACAGTTCTGACTGGCTGGAAACGACTTGTTGCCACAGATGAAAAAGGAATTCAAACTGAGAAACATGAAAAAGACTGGAGCAAAACTGAACAGTTTGCCGCAAATATGAATTCCAAAGAATTGAATGCCATATTCAATGGAGTTGATATCAATCAATTCAAAATCATCTCAGCGTGTGAGTGTGCCAAAGAAGCATGGGAAAAATTACAAACAGCTTATGAGGGGACAACCTCTGTTCGATTATCAAAACTTCAGATGCTTGCTACTCGTTTTGAGGATCTTCGGATGGAGGAAACTGAAACTGTGAGCGATTTCAACTCCAAATTATGCGACATCGCAAATGAAGCCCATGGCCTCGGTGAAACTTACCCTGAAGTAAAACTTGTTCGTAAAGTGCTAAGATCTATGCCAGACCGGTTCGCATATAAGGTGACTGCTATAGAGGAAGCAAGTGATGTGGACTCATTGCGGCTTGAAGATCTGATCGGAAATCTACAGACCTTTGAAAACAAGCTGAACATCAGTAGAATGGATAAAGAGAGAAAAATCGCTTTACAAACTGTGTCTGTTGCGACACCATCCGTGCCCTCAGCTCCCATGACAGCACTCGAAGTCAAGCTAACAAAATCCATGTCTTTAATAGCCAAAAACTTCGGAAAACTCGTGAAAATGAATGGACATCCCAGAAGTCCTACAAACAAGCAAGAAGTTAGGAAGGGGATTCGATGTAGAGAATGTCGTGGCTATGGTCATATTCAAGCTGAATGTGCAAACACTCACAAGAAGCAAGGAAAATCACTTGCTACAACCTGGAGTGACGATAACTTTGAATCTGATGATGAAAGTGAAGCAAGTGATGCTGAAACAAGTATTGACTTCTGTGGTACATGCAGGGTTACTGGTGTAACACAAAATGATGTCACATGCACTGAGCCACCACACCTCAGGTATGCTACTCGTAATCTCGAGAATCATAGAAATTTAAACACAATTTTTTTGCCCACAGGAAAAGAAGATTCAGAGGATGATGAAGAATGCTCCATTGAGATGATTCAACAGCAACTGAATGATCTTCTAAAGCAATGTCATGAGGTTGGTGATGAAAACAAGCGTTTGAAGGAGAAAGTAAAGGAACTGGAAGAGGAGAATGAAGCAGTTAAAGTCAACCTGAAGGCCAAAATCGATGAGCTTGAATTGGAAAATGAGGTACTGGAGGTAAAACAGGATTTTGCTTTGAAAGATATTGACAATCTAAAAGAATTGCTGAGACATTTGCGAAACAACGATTGCAATAAGACAAGGCATATCAAGAAAAATCCTGAACCCTGCCTCAACCTGAAGTGTGACAACTCCCTTGTCCCAACAACGTTAGAGGCATCAGTCAGTAAGTTAAATCGCACTACGATTCTTCCTTCAAACAGGTTAGATGAAATTTTAAATGCTCATCCCTCAAATCCTGATAAACTTGGTCTTGGCTATATTGGGAGTAAGTTCGATGGTAAACCTAATCCAAATCGAAAAATTAATTTTGTGAATAATACTGTCAAACCTACTCCACAACATGTTGCCTCACAGTCTTATACAAAAAAGTTTTTGCCAACTTGTCATTTTTGTCACAAAGTAGGACATGTTAGGCCAAAATGCTTTAAAAGATGGAAATTGATAAATAAGAGTTTTGCATATCAATCATCCAATTCCGCTGCATGGGATCACAATTCCCAAAGAAGATACTCTGATAATAAATGGATGAATAAGTATAATGCAAACTGCTTTCCTGCTATTCTTTCTTTAAAAGCATGTACTACGAACTCTTGGTATTTTGATAGTGGTTGCTCCAAGCATATGACAGGTGTACCTAATCACTTAAAGAACCTGCAAAATGTGTCTGGTGGACAAGTTACTCTTGGTGATGGAAACAAGGCCCTTGTGAAAGGAGAAGGTAACTTGGATGTTGGAGGATTACCTAACCTTGACAACGTTCTGTATGTAGAGGGTTTGAAATCAAACCTACTCAGCGTAAGTCAGCTATGTGATCTATACGACTCAGTGTTGTTCACCAAGCGTAAGTGTGAAGTGTTTGATCGAAACCACAGGTGTGTTCTATCTGGTTATAGATCATCTGATAATTGTTATAAAATTGATCAAACTGACCAAGTTGAACAGTGTCCCCTCGCCACCTCTGATATCACAGATATGTGTTATCATCGACTGGGGAATTTGAATTTTCAGGATCTAACACGAAATATCAATGCAGGTTGTGTGAAAGGTGTTCCCCAACTAAACTCCAATACACCAGATTCATGTGGCAAACTTCTAATGGGGAAACAAACTGAGAGCATTGGAAGAGAAATATCAGAAGACAAAATCACAGAAGTATCAGTGCCGACATCTTATGTCACAACTGAAGATGTTACCACTGGTAAAGAAGGTATGAAAACTTGCAATAAGCCAAAGGTTGACTACCAGGAAATGGTCAGGTATGTCTATCTCACTTCCATTGTTGAACCAAAAAACATCAAAGAAGCAATTCTTGATGAATTTTGGGTGTTAGCCAAGCTTGAGGAACTTGAGCAGTTTTCTCGAAATGACATGTGGGAACTGGTTCTGAGCAATGACAAGGTAAAGCAACTAGATGATGAAATATTTATCTCACAGAGCAAATATGCCAAGAACGTGGTAAGTAAATTTGGGTTGAAAAGGGCAAAGCCTTTAACAACACGAATGACCTCAATTGAGAAGTTGGGACGAGATTGTGACGGCACAGACGTTGATTCCACACTATACAGGAGCTTGATAGGAAGTTTGTTTTATCTTTCTTCTGCTAACAGATATGATATTTGTTTCAGTGAAGGTATTTGTGCTAGGTACCAAGCAAGCCCTAAAGAGAGTCATTTGAGTGCTGTAAAGCGCATTATCCGATGTGTTAGTGGAACACCCAAATTGAGAAAATGGTATTCAAAATATACTAACAATTGTCTTGCAGGGAATAGTGATGTTGACTGGACAGGAGATGTGGATAACAGAAAAAACATCACAGGAGGTTGTTTCTACATGGGTAACAATTTGGTATCTTGGTACAGTAAGAAACAAAATTCCATTTCCTTATCTAATGCTGCGTGTGAATACATAGCTGTAGGTAGCTGTTGCACTCAACTCTTTTGGATGCAACATATGTTAAATAAATATGGCTTTCGTGAAAAAGAGTTGCATGTCTTTTGTGATAATGAGAGTGCCATAAATATTTCAAAAAATCATGTTCAACATTCTAGGACAAAACATATAGATATTCGTCTTCATTTCATCAGGCAATTAGTTGAGCAGAAACGTGTGACTATAGATTATGTGTCCACAGACAATCAACTAGCTGATATTTTCACAAAGCCTCTTGATTTTATTAGGTTTGATTCCTTGCGTAAAGCGCTTGGAATTTGCCATGTGCAAAACTGAATTTTCTATAATGGTGCAATTAATGTTTGTGTCCGGATTGCACTTGAATTTTTTAATCGGACATTATATGTGTCACCTATAAATGTGACATCATTGTTTTTGGAATAGAAATGATGGGAGGTTCATTTTGACTAATTGTTTGTGTGTTAGTTTTTGTGAATTAATTTTTGTTTCCACAGTTAGCCATGATAGAAGTGTGCTGCCCCCTCTATCGGGAGTGATCAATGTCTATGACCTCATTCATCTCGAAGATCATACCTCTATTGGGAGAATTATGCTACCGCATATGCATCTCTGACTTCTATTTAAAAGCTATGTGGATTCTTAAGGAGGTTGCCCTCCTAATGTTTGCTTGAACATCATATCAACAAAAAGGGGGAGGAGAAGAAAAACAGTCCGAATTCAAAAAAAAAAAAAAAAAAAAAAAAAAAAAAAAAAAAAAGAAAAAGTTGGGATGATATTCAAGCATATATTAGGAAATTCTCCTTGAAGTCCACGATCGAATTGTTGTGCTAATCGCATACGCATTCATAACCCTAAGAAAATTACCTAAATTATGGTTTCTTGAGTATGGTCATGGGGTTATAGTTATATCGTGCATCCAAGAGTTTGCTCGGTGGCCTTCTATTGTGATTTTCTTTAAGATTATCAAATTAATTCATGAAAACCGAGCCCTCAACTTTTAAGGGGTTGTCTAGGGTCCGAGAGGGTTGTACTTCTCGGACCCTAATATATTTAATCTGGAGCGTATAAAATATTGAAATTTTAATCTCATTCATTAATTTTAATGTACGATCTAATACGACCTAGTACGACAGTTAAAATTTAAAAATTAATGTACGACCCCAGTAAAAACACATCGTACACTATCGTACATACACCGTACTATACATAAATTACTAAATTAACCTTATTAACTCAACAATAAATTAAAATATTCATTAACAAAATAATCGTAAATAGACATCGAATAAAATCAGAACCCCACAAATGTTCTTCCCCAAACCAAAATATCTGCTGCTATCGAGATTAAACAGAATCCCTAGTTCATGTTCTGCGTCATCGTCTCGCCAGCGGAAGAGCGCCGAGGGGGAGTGTGTGTTGAGGGAATTGCTTCAGTAACTCGTTCTTCCATTCTCTTTTAAGTTGTTTCTTGCTCACGGCTAGAGTTGAGAAATTTGAACAATTGCTTCGTTTTCCCTTTTTTAAATGGTCTGTTTCGTGTTGCTAGAATCGAGAATTTGGATTTTGTTCGTTAAGCAGGGAATTCGCAAATTGTTTTATGTTTCCAATATTCGGCAACACGACAATTGACATGGGGCAGGGTCTCTGTATGTTTGGTTACATGTATAAACTACCACAATTTGAGAGTTACAGCCAAAAAGAGAATCAATACGTGGCGAAAACAGTAAGTGGTTGCTATTGTTGTGATGACGAAGCAGAATCGAGGGCGGCCATTGGAGTATTCCGAAGTCGTTTCTCCACTCGCCGGACCTCAGATAGTCCCCAGCACCTGTGGGTGTGATTCAGAGGAGAGAACTAGAGTAATAATATTCCCCATGAGAGGAGAGAGATATGTTTGGAAGGCCAACTTGTTGTTGGTTTCAGAGGTCTTCGTTCTATTCGGTTGCCATGGAGACTATAAAATCGAGGAATTTTGTGCATCCAGATATGGCTGATGATGGTCCAACATGCATAGTGTCTCAAATATGAAGTTTCAGGCTTAAGATGCTATAAGCTTTCGGATGATTCTTAACAAGAATATATGAAATATTTTTTTTTTGTGCTTTGAGGAAATCTCTAGCTTACAAGAAAACAATGTATATATATTAAGTATGAAGCAAACCTCAATGATCCTATTCTTTCAATGTTTTGGTGATACAAGTTCGAAACGTTGTTCTTAAAATTAAAAAAATACACTTGTTGACCCTTGCGGCGATTTGTTTTTTTCCTTTCTTGTTATTTAGTTATTTTATAAGTATTTATTATTGAACTTGTGCATTGACAAGTGATATCTATGGAGTTTTAATTTGAAGCAAGACTTTGAGTTTGTGGCAAGACTCTGAGATTATCTTAAGAATTTTATTTTACATGTTTTGAATACTTCTAGTTATTCGTATTTCATCTTGTATGTAAACTATACATGTTTTATAATTGTTGTTGCGACTTTAGGGCTTATTCAATATTTATAATATTGAAAAAATAGGTAGGAATATAGATTTGGTTCATTTGCATTAATGGACAGAGAGTTTCAATTCTTAATAAAATTGATTATTGTGAGATAATTTTTAATCCATATTGAGGATACTTTGTGTTTTGATTTCAATGATGGATTATGGGTCTAGCCAGAAGTAAACAAGCCATAAAATGTTAGAAATCAAAACTGATGAGATTGTTTTCAACTAACAGGACCCAAATTCTTATGTTTTCAAACACATAATTATTCATTAAAGATCCGAACTTCACTCTCTCAAATACAATAATCCAAAGCTTCACGGCCATAATTCCTTGAGGCCATTACCAATTTACATATACTTAACGGGGGGGGGGGGAAACAACAACATTGCAGTTCTAAATTTGGACAGCAAATCGAGTACATATATAAGCCATTCACTGCCAATGACCACTACGCAGTATAGATCTTGTAACACCTGTAAGTCATTTGTTGTTTATATCCAGTGGTGGCAACAGTGGCAGTGCATGCGCTAACAAACTCCCCAGGTCCATCTTCAACTTTAAAATAATCAACACATCTTCAACTTGAGAATAATCGAATTATGCTGCAAGAAATCTGGAGGATTCCCCTAAAAGTTGGCTGCGTATTAAATTCAAATTTGAACAAGATTGGCAGAATGTGGTCTCTACGGGTGTAACAACTTCGGCCACAAATTCGACCTTGATCCAGTCTGTATTTCCAAAAGTTGTAGACCCTTCTCCTGAATTTCTTAGCATATTTACACTTCACATTTGGAGTTGAGACGAAAGAGTTATGTTGTCTTACGTAGAGGTGTCTAAATTGTTCGAAAATTGCCGAAATAACTTTGTTTTGCACGTAACTTCGTTTGCTCCTATATCGAAATATGACAATAATGAGCACATTTAAGCACAAAAAAAGGACGATATATCAAGAGTGAAAATTATAACATTCTACATTATGATCACCAGACTTGCTTAAATAGTATCCAGGATTCCTCGGGGGCATAATTAACAATTTTGTGGATACTCGGTGCCATAAGTTGATATCTAACTCCCATTTAGATACCAGTGAGGATGGTAACACCTATACATTTAATATACGTGCAACTCATTGAGCTCTGCAAAGGAAATAAAGCAAATAGAAAAAAAAAATTGATCTTACCCAAACAAATCATAGCAACATTACGATCTTTATCAAAACAAATGCCCAGCCATAAAAAAAAAAAAAATAATAATAATAAAAAAAAATAAAACAACAGTATCTACCGTTAAATATTTGAATCGGGACAAATGGTATACCGCATTGTGCAAACTAATTGAACAAGAAAAGCAAACACCTAATATTCCACAATCAAACTAAAAGGCCATCCCGTTCAGGGCTTTTAAGAAGTTCATCGGTACGTAAGTATATATGCCTAAGTATATATGCAGGAGATCAAATTAAAGAACAGTTCAAAGCAATGCAATCAAAACAAAGAGGGGAAAAAAGAATATTGAACCCGACTTTGATCAATTCACCAAACCATGAATTTCTGGAAAACACGAGGTCATAAATTAAGTCTTACACAAAATTATAGCAAACAAATTCACATATACGAACAGAAGTATATGACGAAAAGTACTTGATACTAAAAAACGAACAGACGTAAAAGGGTATAATTGCAGAATCCAAAGGAAGATCCGATATAAGGGTACCTTTACGAGGATCACAACATAGGTTCACAATTAGCCGAAGAAGAGATGTTGAGAGACTCTCAATCGCCAGTCGGAAGAACGGTGGGAGAGGGAGATGAACGCAGGAATGAACGAGATATGAACGACGGATTTTATGATAATGATTATTGATATGTGATCGAATTTAGTTATTAATTATTAAATATTAATCTGTAATTAAGTTTTAGTTTTAAGGGTGTTTATGTAATTTTGCTGAAAAGGTAGGTTTCGTACTTTTTTTGTTGGGTTCGTACTTATCCTACGTGGCATAATTCTATTGGTGGGTTACGGTCCGAGAAGTACAACCCTCTCGGACCCTAATTGTTTGTGTGTTAGTTTTTGTGAATTAATTTTTGTTTCCACAGTTAGCCATGATAGAAGTGTGCTGCCCCCTCTATCGGGAGTGATCAATGTCTATGACCTCATTCATCTCGAAGATCATACCTCTATTGGGAGAATTATGCTACCGCATATGCATCTCTGACTTCTATTTAAAAGCTATGTGGATTCTTAAGGAGGTTGCCCTCCTAATGTTTGCTTGAACATCATATCAACAAAAAGGGGGAGGAGAAGAAAAACAGTCCGAATTCAAAAAAAAAAAAAAAAAAAAAAAAAAAAAAAAAAAAAAGAAAAAGTTGGGATGATATTCAAGCATATATTAGGAAATTCTCCTTGAAGTCCACGATCGAATTGTTGTGCTAATCGCATACGCATTCATAACCCTAAGAAAATTACCTAAATTATGGTTTCTTGAGTATGGTCATGGGGTTATAGTTATATCGTGCATCCAAGAGTTTGCTCGGTGGCCTTCTATTGTGATTTTCTTTAAGATTATCAAATTAATTCATGAAAACCGAGCCCTCAACTTTTAATCTTGTGATCTTCTTGATTTTCTTTTCCTTAAAAGATGTGATTTTTTCCTTTTTTCGTTTTAAAATTTTTTCTTGAATTTTTTATATATGGGCTTTGTGAATTTTTTTGGCTACTAGTTGTCTCTGGCCACGTGGCTATGGCCATGTCATCTGCCTTCTCTATTTTTTGATGTTTCGTGTGGAGAATATCTTGTTTGTTATTGGTCACGGATTTTGTGGGATCTTCTTCTGATTTGAAAATATCTGGTATTTGAAGAGTCCTCTCTTTTTCTGCCTCTTTTCTCGGTCCTTGTGCTTTAAATATCTGCCCCTTCTAGGGTTTCTGAGTTTATTGTGGCCTCTGGCTGACTGTTGACACATGGCTGTCTTGATACGTGATCTGTTTGAATCTCTGAAGAAGCGTGTGGGAATATACTTCTGTTTTATCATGTTGTTTGTGGGATCTGTTATCATCCTATCTTTAGGGCTTCTAAGATTTCTCAATATTTCTTATACTTGACCTATCTCTCCAATATCTCTCTATGCTTTTCGAAAGCTACTCGTCTCTTCTCCTTTTTGTGCTCCACAGATTTACTATGGAAAGAGACAAATCGGTCGAGGGGTCTGAAATGAGGAAGCACAAACAACTGTGCATCGCCGTCCGACAAGAAGTCTGGAAAAACGTCAAAGTTTGTGACGACAACAGTGGTCTCTGTAGTTCCCATCTCTCTCATGGCCATAATTCCGGAGCCCATACTCACACATGTGCAGTCACCAGCCCCAAAGCTCCGAATAAGGTGTTGTCTCTGATCCGCTGGACAATAAGTGATCCTTCCATGTCTAAGGCAGAAGATGTTGGTGGTGAAGACCATGTCGCAATTGAAGAAGCTACGTTCAGTGCCCATGTGCAGCTTTGCCGGCCTCAAAGGAAGTTTGAGAGCAATTATGGTCTTGATGATGAGTCATACGCTTCGAGTGGCCACAAATCTCTTTGAGAGCAGACTTATGCTGCCTTTACTACCGTACATCCAACTAGATCTGAGTCATCAGAATCTTCACCAGAGTCCTAACTCTCTGTTGATTCTCCGTTGATGGGACTCGCGGTCACTTGCAAAGGGAAATTTTTCAATGTGGCTCCTGAATTGAATAAAGATTTTTACCGGTGTAAGAATCAAATCACTGCTTAGTCCTTTGGTTCAAGTACACCAAAGCCGCTGTGATCACTGTATGCTGAGTTTCCCTGAAGCGTCACTCATGCTGTTTTTATCAACATTGGGGAGTACATCTATGCTCAAGATGGAGCTCTTGCTAACTCTCGCACAAAAAGTTGGAGTGTCTGTCTTTTCCATCGATTGACCTATCACTCACTGTCACAACATTTCTTAGTGAGAACTTCAGCTTCTATGCCTGAACGACCAATCACTATTCATCCTAAGGTATTGGTTGAGCATTTTGATGATCCTCAAGAAGATGCTTTGTCTGTGGTCCAGGTTGCTCTCAAGGCGAAGAAGAGTTTACTTAATGCTTCTGGGCCCATGACATCTGGTTGCTCTTGAAATTGGTTGTATCAATGAGAATTTTACAAAACTTCACGTGAGGATTACATCTGTAACTCCTGCTTTGATCAATGACTTTTATAAGTGTCCAAACGGGGTTACTTCTAAACCTTTTGTTTCTAGGGACACTCTGGTCTCTGTTCTCACTGCCAAAGTGTTGAAAAAATGGCCTGGTCCGAAATCTGCTTCTCATGTCTCTAAGCCGGCTCAATTGTATTCGGTTCTGTTCAAGATAGGCATTTCCAACTGGTTTCCCACTAACCACAATGCCACTCTCAATCCCACCCAAGCTGAATTTTTATGGTGCATCACTCATGACCATAAAATCAATATTGGTGATTGGATTTTCAATCAGATTGGTGTGTTAGCCAATTCCCGAACCGAGCGTGAGCATCTGCCGTTTTCTTCTTTGATATATCAGCTCTTGATCAAACAAGGCCTGCCCACTCGTGATACCACTCTGTTGGATCCTCCTGGCCGTCCAATCACTATCCATGGTAAGGTCTCTTCTGAACATTTTGCTGATCTGCCTCCTATCGATCCTTCTGTTGTTCAGACGGCCTCTCGCACGAAAAAGGATCCAATTGTCTTTGCTTCTATTCCGCCGCCAGTTGATGTGGTCACCAAAGATGAGCTCACTCGTTTTTATGAGTCTATCCAGGCTCAGCTTGCTCAGGGATTTTCGTCTATTCAGGACCAGCTTCTTAAGACTTTGGCACAGTCTGGTCAGAAAGGGGGAGTAGCAACAACTCCTGCAACTCCGCATGCCCCAGCAAAAACTTCAATGATGAAGCAGCAGTCCACAACCGCAAGGCAAAGCGTCCAACAATTCTTATGATAATGATCAGCTCTCCGACTATGATTATAGGGAAGTTTCCTTGAAAAACTTTTTTGTTATCCTTTTTGAACTGCTTAAATTTATATCTTATTTAGGACTGTTATAGTTGTGATTACTTTTCTGTTTTTTGGATATCATCTTGGTTATCTTTATTTTCTGCCTTGGGCTTGTTTTGGATAACTTTGTGCTGCAGGAAATTTCTCTGTTACAAAATCTATGTGTTGCAACCTCTGTTGTACTAACAGTATGTGATGCATGGGGAGTTAATCATTCCTGCAAAGAGAGAAAATCTCATATGCAGGGGGAGTTCTTGTTAAATATGGATTCTGACCAATCTATGCCAAAGGGGGAGATTGTTGGCGCCATATTTCCGGCTATTGAAGATCGAGGAAATCCGCCAAGTTTTGGAATTAAAAGATTGGCAAAGATTTGTTTTCCATATTTATTTTGGAATTTATTAGAGTCCTATTTTTATAATACTTCTATTAGGACTTAGATTTATTTCCATGTATTTTATTCTAGTTAGGTATCTTTTGTACTTATCAAGAATAGAAGTAGAAATCAACTAGGATTCTATTATCTAGTTAAATCAATTTCTTAGGGCCCAAGTTAGGTCTTAGGGCTTATTTTCGTGGCTATATAAGCCTCCAAGACATACAAGAACCGTGGGCATTATTTGGGAGAAAAACCACTTCATAGCATCGAAGCTTTGCCAAGGCGTTTTGCAGAGCAGGATTGTGCCATCGTTGCACTGTGCCATCGCTGTGTGTGCCAATATATACAGATCTGCTGTATAGATCTCAAGGGAGATCAGCCGCGTTTCTGAAGGGAGTTCAGGCCTGAAGGGAGTTCGAGGCACGCGGTGTGGAGCTGCTGTTGGAAGAGACACGGAGTTCAAGTTGTGTACAAGAACGGCATATTACATAAAGAGGGAGTCTTTAGTGTTTTTAATAAGTCCTATTAATGTACACTGTAACTCTGAACTAGTGAAATCGTGTTTGCAGGTCCACGTGGATGTAGGGCACATTTGTGTCTGAACCACATTAATTTCTTGTGTTCATTTATTCTGCTTTTAGTAGATTTATAACTGTGTTAACACAAGAATTATAGTTGTAACTGAATACTGTTTCCATAACTTAACTGTTACAACTTAGGTTAATTGAGTTTTATAGGCATATAAATCTACAAATACCATTCAAAGGCACTAGTAATACTATTGTGGCATATGACTTATACTACAGGACCATCAAACATTATACTTCTAGTACCATATGTCAATACCATCCAAAGTCACTAGTAATACCATTCAAAGGCACTAGTAATACTATTGTGGCATATGACTTATACTATAGGACCATCAAACATTATACTTCTAGTATCATATGTCAATACCATCCAAAGTCACTAGTAATACCATTCAAAGGCACTAGTAATACTATTGTGGCATATGACTTATACTACAGGACCATCAAACATTATACTTCTAGGACCATATGTCAATACCATCCAAAGTCACTAGTAATACCATTCAAAGGCACTAGTAATACTATTGTGGCATATGACTTATACTACAGGACCATCAAACATTATACTTCTAGTACCATATGTCTATACCATCCAAAGTCACTAGTAATACCATTCAAAGGCACTAGTAATACTATTATGGCATATGACTTATACTACAGGACCATCAAACATTATACTTCTAGTACCATATGTCAATACCATCCAAAGTCACTAGTAATACCATTCAAAGGCACTAGTAATACTATTGTGGCATATGACACATACTACAGAACCATCAAAGATTATACTTCCAGTACCCTGTGTTAATACCGTCCGAAGTCAAGAGCAATACCACTATTACATATGACATATCCCTTGTTAATACCATCTAAATACAATAAGCCTCTTTCCCATATCCTATATGAAACCCTTGTTAGGACTCAAAATGCTTTGGGGACATGCTAATGTCACCGAAGAATAATACCCATGAGAAAACTGTTACAAAATCATGAAATTCGACAACAAATAAATGATCTTTGCAAACCCAAACAACAGAACAACAAATATTGGAACCGATTTAATGATTAGGGGAAACAGCGAATAAAGTCGAGGCATAATACCCATGAGTGGATATGTTCAAAATCATGCAATTCTATAACAAATAAACCTTTTTGCAAGCTTAAGCAACACCTAAATGGGTCTGTTTCCAAGAAAATGAAAAAAAAAAAATCAAACCTTGTTGTTTACCCTGCTTCACCATTGTTTATAAATGGGTTTGTTTATTTTTATTTTTCCGTTCGCTTTATTATTTTTCGGCGGTTTGTTGATTCTTCGTGCTTCGTAATTTCTTCCTTCTTTGTTGTCTCTGTTCTTCGTTTCTCTGTTCTTCGTTTCTCTGAAAATGGGTATAAACTGAACAATGGTTTTTTTTTTGCGCCTTTTTAGCTTCTTTTCTTGTTGTTTGATTTTTAAAATGTAACGGGCAAAGAGCGTGTAACACAAACGGCGCGTTGGAAGTTGAAAAGAAGTTATGTAAAATTAGTATAAAGTAAAGGGTATTTTAGTATTTGCACATTTTATTAGGGACTGATCTGCATGTTAGGCGCGTGAATAGGGACTGAATTGCTTGGAGAAACTACCTAGGAACTGATCTGTGTTTTGAGTTTTGGATTAGAGATTTATCTGTAGTTTCCCCCTACTATAATGACCTTGTGTAATAGGGGCGATTTGCCAAATTTTCCCTAAAAATAAATCTTCGAATAATGCGAAGGTGTAAAATTCATAAGCGAACATAACATTAAAATGAAAAATCCCAATTCTTCAATTTCTTGATGCAAAACCCTAGGCTTCACCAAACAAATTCCCCATCCTAAAAATTCGAATTCGAGTTTCTCCTGCAAGTAAAAAGCACCTCTTAAGCTTAAGGTAAAAACTTCTGGAATTTTCATACAATTACTTTGATATCAATTGAATTTCTTGTTGCCGGGTCATTTGAATGATTCCGGTGAAAATTTATGCCATTAAAGCCTGCAAATCCAAGCTCAATTCTCAAATGGGTGCGATGGGAATGATTTTCGCTCCAAAATTTTGATTAGGTTTTTTCAAATTTTCGAAGTGGGAATGAGTTCTGCTGTACTTCCTAAACACGTAGCCGCCGTTATAAGATACCAGAAGGACCCATTAAGAGCCCTCGAAATGTTCAGTTCCGTTAAAACGGAAGACGGGTACAAACACAATCTGTTAACTTATAAATGCATGGTCGAAAAGCTCGGTTTTTTCGGCGAGTTCGAAGCTATGGAGAATGTCGTGGCCGAGACGAGGCAGAATCTCGACAACACTTTGTTGGAAGGTGTGTACATCGCTGCCATGAGAAACTACGGCAAGAGAAGGAAAGTTCAAGAAGCCGTCGACGTGTTCGAAAGGATGGATTTCTACGGCTGCGAGCCGACGCTTTTCTCGTATAATGTTATTATGAATATCTTGGTGGAAAACGGGCATTTTAATCAGGCCCACAAAGTGTATATGCGGCTGAAAGATAAAGGGATCGCACCCGATGTGTATACGTATACGATTAGGATAAAGTCATTTTGTAGAACGAGTAGGCCCCACGCTGCTCTGAGGCTGCTATATAACATGCCAGCTCAGGGCTGCGAGTTTAACTCGGTAGCGTACTGTACTGTGATTGGTGGATTTTACGACGGGGATTATAGAATGGAAGCTTATGAGTTGTTCGATAAAATGCTTCAGCTAGATATTGTCCCGGAGGTTACTACATTCAATAAGCTAATACACGTTCTTTGTAAAAAGGGGGATATCAAAGAGAGTGAGATATTACTCGATAAGGTTCTTAAAAGAGGGGTTGTTCCGAATTTGTTCACGTTTAATATCTTCATTCAAGGTCTTTGCAAAAAGGGCTTTCTTGATCATGCTGCTAAGATGTTGGAAAGTGTGACGAGTGAAGGACTTTCGCCCGATGTTGTGACGTATAATACGCTTATATGTGGCTTGTGTAAGAAGTCGAAAGTTGTGGAAGCTGAGAACTACATGAATCAAATGGTGAATAGTGGTATTAGGCCTGATGCTTTTACGTACAATACGATCGTTAATGGATATTGCAAAGTTAATATGGTGCAGAAAGCGGACAAGGTTTTGCTCGACGCGGTGTTTCGAGGGTTTGTGCCCGATGAATTTACGTACTGCTCGTTAATTTATGGATTGTGTGAGGATGGTGAGATAGAAAGGGCCGTAAGCCTCTTTAACGAAGCTGGCGAAAAAGGTATAAAGACGAGTGTTATTCTGTACAACACTTTAATCAAAGGATTTTGTAGGCAGGGATTAATTTTCGAGGCTTTGCAGCTGATGAATGAGATGCAAGAAAAGGGGTGCAGTCCCGATATTTGGACGTATAATTTAATTATAAATAGCATGTGTAAATTGGGATGCTTGATCGATGCAACTACGCTTATGAACGATGCTATGACCAAAGGGTTTCTTCCCGATATATTCACCTTCAATACTTTGATCGATGGCTATTGCAAACAGTTGAAGATCGGCGAGGCGCTTCAAATTGTCGATACGATGTGGGAGCACGAGATTACCCCGGATATAATCACTTATAATATTATATTAGACGGGCTCTGCAAAAGCTCGAATCTTGATAATGTGTTCGACACTTTTAAAGCGATGAGGGAAAAGGGTTCCATGCCGAATGTCATTACGTATAACATACTCATCGAGAGCTCGTGTAAAGCTCGGAAATTTTCTCGAGCGATGGAGTTTCTTGATGAAATGCAGCAAAATGGCGTATTTCCCGATATAGTAACTTTCGGTACGTTGATAAACGGATTTTGCGAAAACGGTGACGTGGAGGAGGCCTATGGATTGTTCGGTAGAATGGAGAAACACTTTGGGATTTCGCCCACATTAGCGATTTACAATATCTTGATCAACGCGTTTTCGGAGAGGCTAAATATGGAAATGGGGGTGAAATTATTTCAAGAAATGGGCGGTAAATATGAATTCTCGCCGGATAATTATACTTACCGATGTATGATTGATGGGTTTTGCAAGACTGGAGATATTGATTCGGGGTTTCGTTTTCTGATTGAAAATATTACGAAAGGGTTTGTTCCGTCGTTCACGACTTTCGGTCGAGTGCTGAATTGTTTGTGTGTGAAGAATAGGCTGAGCGAGGCTGTTGAGATTGTGTACCTTATGGTGCAAAAGGGTTTTGTTCCCGAAGTTGTGAACACAATATTTGAATCGGATAAGAGAGAAATCGCGGCGCCTAAGATAGTTGTGGAAGACTTGTTGAAGAAGTCACATATTACTTACTACGCGTATGAGCTCTTGTATGATGCTGTTAGAGATAAGAAGTTGAAGAAAAAGACGAGGAGAAAAATTATAAGCGGGTCTTGAATTAACTATTTAAAAAAAGTGTTCTTGCGTAATCCTACGTATTGGAGACCGAATCACGGGACGTTGATAAAGAACAAACGCTCTTGTATGGTGGCTTCAATCTCGTCTTATTATTTTGGTTTGATTCTGTTATTTCTCAGGCAACGTAATACATTTTTCTGGTGTTTCAGGATTTCGCTGCGTGGTGAAGAAATTTATTAACTGCTCTGCAGCCGGTCGAACAGGTAATGCCGGTATTTTATTAGCCAAAATGCACTTAAATCATTTGATGAATTTAATTAGTTGCATGGCGGGAAAATTGCTCAGTCGGGAAGTATGAATACGGATACGTTTTTTGGGTGCCAAGTGTTGAGTAATCTTTTAGTTGTGAGAGAATGCACAAGCTCGATCTAGAAGTTCTTGAAAAATATCGGAATGTGTTTGAACAATAGAAAGAACATTGCGCAGATTTATAACAAAGAAGCATTAAACAGAGGAATTGTATTGATTTTGTGCAGCGTCTCTACTTTTTCGGACCATTACTTGTGGCAAGTTAAACTTCATGGAGTGGGATCGACGAGATCCCTCTAGAGTCACAGTCACAATCAGTCACAGTCAGTCACAGTCGGTCACAGTCACAGTGACAGTGACAGTCAAGAAGAGATGATCAACAAGAGGTGATTTCAAGAATTTACATTAAAATACGTATAACTTGGGCATTTCTTTGCTAACTTGTTTGGAATATCTACGGAGACTTGGTTTCTAGATGATTCTTTTTTCTTTGCATCTTATGAGAATTAAACTTTAATATTTTATTTGCATAAAATCGAAATTTGGGTATTCGTTCAAGATTAAATTATGTTACGTTTCTCTTTAGTTTCTTAGCAAGTCTCGTTAATGAACTGTGCAGGTCAAAATGAAGCAGCAGATGGGAGAAAAAAATAAAAAAAACCCTTAATTACAGGATGAAGAAATGGGGTTTTAAGAATGTTCGATTATGTGCCTCTTCTCCGTAGCAACGGATACTTTTTTTCCGTTTTTCTTTTTTTTTTTTTTTTTTTTTTTTTTTCTGTAAATCCCGATGAAATTTCTATTGTATTATACCCTCCTACGTACGGCGTAAAACTCCGTAAAGTGTATTTACGACGGACAATTCACACAATGTAATAGAAGAATATAATGCGGAATATAGAATATCTTTGCAATGTAAATTCGGTTTTCGCCAATGACAAAAACCCTTTTCCTCGGTACACAATGATATACATACAATGTCATTAATTCATGCACAAAATTATATACATCGACATTGGCTAGTGTACATAAACATATATCTCTATTCGATGCAAATTTCGCCGAATGTAATATAAAAAATCGACCCATTTAGTGAAATAGATTGCGCTTGCACCAAAATTACATCCGCGATTGAATTATAAAAAAAAGAAAAGAAAAAGAATTAAACCGATGACATCATCATACGAAACTCCAACCAGGTTCCTTCTTCTTCACTCCACTCTCCTCCATCGAAACCCTAATTTTCTCGACGCCTTCCCACTCTCCAACTTCCGCAAATATATTCGAAACCGAAATCGAAACCCCTTCATCAAAACCCCTCAACTTCCTAATCTCCTCGGCCGCCATTTTTCCAATCTCCCAATTCCCATGCACTCTACAAAAAGCAAGCAAAGTCTCCCACACCAAAGCATCCGGCTCCAAGGGCATTTCCGTAATAAACCTCTTCGCTTCGTCCAATCTCCCCGCCCTTCCAAGAATATCCACCATGCACGCGTAATGCTTAATATTCGGTTCGATTTTGTAGTCCCTTATCATTGAATTCAAATGAAAATACCCTTCTTCCACCAAACCCGTGTGACTACATGCCGACAAAACACCGACGAAGGTGACATCGTCGGGGAATATTCCAGATTCCTTCATGAGGTCGAATAATTGTAAAGCCTTTGACCCTTTTCCGTGATTAGCGTAACTCGCAATCATCGTTGTCCAGCTAAACAAATCGGGGTTTATAATCTGTTGAAAAGCTTTATCACAATCGTCAATGCTTCCACGTTTTGAATACATCATGACTAGTGAACTTCCTACGGAAGCTTCCGATTGTAAACCGATTTTTGCAATATACGCGTGCAATTGAGTTCCGAAATCCGATTTTTGATTTGAAATTGTAAAAGCACCAATAACCGACGAGATTGTGAAGGCGTCGACTCGTATATCAGACACAAGCATTTCTTGGAAAAGACGAAAAGCCTCCATAATTAGTCCCCTTTGGGAATACCCCGAAATCAACGAAGACCATGAAATCGAACCTTTGAAAGGCATTTTATGAAAAATTATCCTAGCCGAATCGAGATAACCACATTTCGCGTAAAAATTCACTAGAGCTTCATCAATGGTGGTCTGCTCAAAAAACCCACATCGAATAGAAAATCCGTGAATTTCTTTACCCGAATCCAAGGCATGAAAAGAAGAACACGCGTTTATTACAGAAGCTAAAACCTTTTCATCGAAAACGGGTTTTTCTTGAAAAACCATCATCTCGCGAAACAACTCAACAGCCTTATCTGGAAACCCGTGTTCCGAAAACCCGGAAATCATAGATGTCCACGAGACATTATCTTTCTTTTCAAGACTCCCAAACGCTTTTAAAGACTCGTTTAAGTCGCTGCATTTCGAATACATAGTGACAATAGAACTGCCTACAGAAACTTCAGCCACCACACCGGCTTTTATAGTACAACAATGTACTTGCCTCCCTAAACATAAACTGTCGATTATGCTTAATACACTGGAGAAGCTGAATTTATCGGGCACAATACCTTCTCTTAGCATTCTCCGAAATAAAGCGATCGCCTTTTCGTAACATTCGCTCTGAACAAATGCAGAGATCATATTAGCCCATATACCTACTTGTTTCACTCCACGAGTTTCTGCAAATGCTTTTTCGGATAAATTAACAGCTCCTACTTTCGAGTACGTGTTTATTAGAGAAGCTTTCACTACCGGATTTAAATACAACCCATTTTTTAAAATCCAGCAATGGATTTGTAATGCTTCGGTAAACATAGCTGGATTAGCACAAGCCGCAAGCACACTGGATATAGTGTAATTGTTTATTTCCTGTCCCGTTTTTCGCATGTCGTTAAGGATTCGAACAGCAGAATCCGAATCGCCTTCTTTGACAAAACCGGAAATAATGGCAGTATAAGAGACGACATTGCGTATCGGCATTTGTCTAAACTGTTTGATAGCATCACACATTGCCCCAGATTTGGCGTAGAAATCAAGAATTGATGTTCCCACGAAAATATCCGATCCTACACCAGATTTGATCGCACATCCATGAATATTTCTACCCAAATTACGCTCCTCAACTGCAGCACAGGCAGTTAAGACACTGGAAAACGTAAAAGCGTTTGGTACAACAGAACTACGACGGCACATTTGACTGAAGATTTCCAGTGCAAGCCAGTTGTCTTTATTCTTAACCGCTCCAGATACTACAGCATTCCAACAAACAACATTCTCGCAGTGATTCTCGTACAATACCTTCAATGCATCGTCTGTCATACGACACCTTGAGAACAAATCTATCATCCCGGTTCTCACATACCCGTTCAAAAAGAACCCGTTTTTCGTAACGAGCCCATAAACCTGCTCCCCGCGTTTTGCATGCTCCAAAGCACTGCAAGCAGATAGGGTAGTGCCGTAAGTAAACTCATCCATACACACTGCAGCATTGTGCATTTGGCGAAAAACACTCCACGAAACGTCGAAGAGGAAATTCTTGTTACACCCCAAAATCATCAAATTCCAAGTCACTAAATTCCTGTCAGGAATTTCGTCGAACAGCTTGAATGCACAATCCATGTGGCAGCATTCTGAGTAAGCGCTGATCAAATTGTTGGCGGCGTAGATGTTAGAGTAGAGTACGCGGCTTTTCAGCAAAAGGGCGTGTGCTAATAATTTGGTTTCCGAAAGTGCTGAGCCTCTCATTTCTCTGGGGTTGCTGAGAAAGTGAAGTGGGCCGAGCTCATTACATTTTTCGGCAGACTCGATCGGGCTTTCGAGTAACGCGGCGGAGGATGTGAATTTGCGGCGGAAACATAATAATTTATGGTGGTTCGATGTGCAAATTTTGATGCCGTTCATTTGGATTGTTGACAGGAGGAGGGTCTGAGAGGCAAAATTTTGAAAAGAAATATTGTAAAATAAGAACAATATTTATACTTATATAATATGGGCTAGAATTAGAACAACAAGTCAAGATGGCCGAGCGGTCTAAGGCGCCAGTTTCAGGTACTGGTCCGAAAGGGCGTGGGTTCAAATCCCACTCTTGACAATTTTTTTTTTTTTTTCTATTTATTACTATTATTTTTACTTATTGAATACTCTCTATTACTATAATATTTATTATTGTAATGTTTTTTGACATATTTTTTTCTCTTTATTACTATTATTTTTACATATTTTTTCTCTTGACAAAATTGTTTTTTTTTTACCTATTTTTTCTATTTATTACTATTATTTTTACTTATTGAATATTCTCTCTATTACTATTATTTTTATAATAGTAATGTTTTTTGACATATGTTTTTCTCTTATTACTATTATTTTTACATATTTTTTCTCTTGACAAAATTGTTTTTTTTTTTACATATTTATTACTATTATTTTTACTTATTGAACATTCTCTCTATTTCTATTATTTTTATAATTGTTATGTTTTTTGACATATTTTTTCTCTTTATTACTATTATTTTTACTTGTATCAAATATTCTCTCTATTACTATTATGTTTATAATTGCTATGTTTTTTGACATATTTTTTTTTCTCTTTATTACTATTATTTGTACTTATATTGAATATTCTCTCTGAGAGACTAAATATGCCTAAGAGGGGGTGAATTAGGCTTTTCAAAACTCCTTAATATTTTTGCAGAATTTAATTAATTTTAGAAAAATATATTTTTCTTTGATAAATATTTTGCAAACTTCCAAATTAATTGCAAATAATGTTTTAGCAATAAACAATATATGAGTACGGAAATTTAAATACGATAAAATAAAGTGCGTAAAATAAATGGCACCAAATTTATAGTGGTTCGGAGAAATTCCCCTACTCCACTCTTCTAGGCTCTCGAACTTTATTCCACGTGCCTCTAAGATCCTTGGATCTTCCACACGAAAAAAAGATGTGCTTACAAGACTCTAACGACTTTCGCACCAACGACGTGCTTACAAGAGACTCACTCTTTCGCACTTATCAATACGTGCTTACAAGAGACTAACTCTTTCGCACTCAACAAAAACCTCACAACAAAGAAATGCTCTCTAAGAGCTTTACAAAATCCCTCTCAATATATATAATGAAACAAGTGATAAGCAAGAGGAGAATTTCGAATTTCCTAATAAATAAATGACTCTCTATAAGCTCTTTTCGAAATTGGCTTGGAATGAATAAGCTTGAATGAATGGTCCACTATTTATAGGTGAAGCTCTTCATCTCTAGAAAGGAAATAATCAATCTTTAATCTCTTGATTGATTAGATGATGAGTGTGATTGATCCCCAGCTGATTGAGATCAATTAAATCACTTGAATATGGTAAGCATTTGAATTTTGAAACTCAAAGGAGTGTTCTTCCTTCAAAAACGATTTTCAGCAAAACATCTTACAGCCAGCTTCAGCAACTTCCGGGTTAACTTCCAGACAGCTTATATATTTTTGAATCTTTGATTGAGGATTGATTTAAAATCTTCCAAGTCCGAAAATATGATTCTCAATCAGTTTAAATCAATGAAAAAACGTTTTTTCAAACAATTCAAATAATTTTGAATATTAGACCATTTCCAAAGATAGAAGATCTTGAATTTCGAAAAATCTTTTGCTTCCAAAATCTCATGGATATTTTCTTTCAAATCTCAGCTAACCCTTTTGAAATAATTTTCAAGTAAAAATGATTTATTTTCGAAAATAAATTATCATTTTATAAAGGGCTAATTTTCGAAAATAAAGACCAAATAAATTGGGCTTATTATTTGATTCAAGAAAGAAGAATTTAGACCAAGACTAGAAGGCCGTATGGAGAATCGTTCGGATCTCGTTCTCGGGATAGTTCAAGGACACTAGGCCTCTTATGGATTCTGTCACTCCGGTCTTGATTAATTTCGCCTTGATAAATTTGTCTAATAAAAACATGACTCAAAGAAAGACTATTAGATCAAATCAATTGTTTGTAAATCATCACATTCAAAAGTAACCTTTCGGCTAACACTCTCTATTATTATTATTTGTACTTATATTGAATATTCTCTCTATTACGTACTATTACTTTTACTTATATCGAATAGATTGATGCAGAAAGTTCTGATGCAAGTCGAATGAAAAGGAAAGAAATAGCGAATAATAATTAAAATCTTTGATCTAATTAATCAATTACTATAAGCTTGTGAAAATAAAATGTGAGAAAATAGTTTAATGATACGTGCATTATATTTAATGATTTTAGTTAGTGAAATAAGTAAATTAGCTATTTTCAGAATTAACTATAGGTTAATTAAAACAACTACTTTTTTTGTTCGTTTATTTCTCGAACCAACAATCACAAAAGATAGTTATTTTTGATAGCAGGTTTACTAAAATTATATTAACTACAAATTAACGAAAATCAACCATAAAAAATTGAAATCAACTAAAAAATTATCAAATCAACTTTAAAATTATCGAAACCAACTATAAAAATCGAAAACAACTATAATTTATGTAAATCAACTATAAAATAAAAAAATCTCAATTTAAGACAAATTATAATCAACTTAGTTGAATCCAGATTCCCGACATTACAGTCGCATATCCATCGAGAAAGGCTATATCTCCACCGACCATGTGTTGAATCCGAAAGTTGTGAGGGTGCTTTGCTCCATCGCCGCCGCTCAACCATTCCCCAACTTCTACATGCCAATCACTCTCAGGTGAAGAAAGGATGCAAATCCCTTGCGTCAACCGCCAATTACCACTCTGCCACATCAGATCGCCGCTACGGATGCATAAAATGGTTTTAGAGAAAATTAATATAAAAAATCAACCACACTCCACAATATATCGAAAATCAACTACAAACCACATTTTTATCGAAAATCATGAATACAGATCTGCACCGAATCTGAAAATTCGATCTAAAATTGGCAAAAGATAGGATGAATTAACAGCTTTGTTCCGATGAGTTCTCGAAACATAAGTTGTCGGTGTTTTTTATTACCGGTTTCATCCTCGGGCTGAATGAATCGGCAAGAGCCGCGACTCGAGGCAATCGGAGAGCAATTGTTGCCTACTGAATGACGGTTTTTGGTATTTGGAGAGACTCAAAAAGAGTAAAGGATTAACGAGGGCACCGTCAGGCGGTGACGACGGCAGTGGACGGAGGGCAGGGACGACGGTGGTGGACGGAGGGTGGCGGTGGGCATATGAGATCTGGTTTGGGGTTGGGGATAGAAACGAGAGAGAGGTAGTGACTGCTGGAGAGAAAAGGGAGATGAAGAGAAATAGGGTTTGGTGATTTTATATGATAATTAAGGGTAATATAGGCACACCACTTAAAATTTTAATTTATGTTAAATTAAAATATAAAATAAGGGGGTTCTCACTAATATGTAAAATGAGGTTATATCCATCCTAATATAATCAAATGGATTGAGGGGTTTTCACTAATTATTCATTTTATTTAAGATCTTATAATGAGTAAAAATAGGAAATAAGCTCATTATCCAAACACTCTAAAAATTAATCCAAAAAATAAGATGTAACAGCTTATCAGCTCTTAAAACATCTTATCAGATGTAAGAGCTTATTAGTTGTTCAAAATGAGCTTAGCCAAACACCCTCTTAGTTGGTTGAATAAATAATTGCCTAGGTTGTTTTCGAATGTAATTTGAATTGCATTAAAAATGTGAGACTGGATAAAATAAATAAATGTTCAAACCAAGAAACACGAAAAAAATGTTCATTATAGATAAGGCTGTGCATTGGTCATTTTTTTCGACCAATCGTCCCATTTTCGATCCAATTTTTCATGATTGGTAATCGATAATTACCTGACTCACATAGGGGTCGCCGATAATTTTATTTGACTCGTATAAATAGACTGGTTGATGCTTTCAATTTTGATGCCGTTCATTTGGATTCTTGACAGGAGGAGGGTCTGACAGGCAAAATTTTGAAAAGGAAGTTTGTAAAATAAGAACAGTATCTATATATATACAATATAGATTAAAATTAGATCAACAAGTCAAGATGGCCGAGCGGTCTAAGGCGCCAGTTTCAGGTACTGGTCCGAAAGGGCGTGGGTTCAAATCCCACTCTTGACAAAAATTTGGTATTTTATTATTATTATTTTTAGGCCAAATCTCATTAATGGTCCTTCATCTTCACATTCAGTTTCACTTTAGTCCCTCATGTCTTAATTGTCTCATTTTCATCCCTCATCTCTATAAACCATCTAATTATCATCCCTTGGTGTATAAACATGTTAACTTTAACGGAATCTTTTTTTTTTTAAAACGGATGAAATATTGCATTGTTGGAATTATTTTTGATAAACTGTGACTCTTTTCAATAAATATAAAGTTTGTAATTTAAAATAATATTTGCAACTAATAAAAATATAACTTAAAATTACTATTTTTACGAAATATTAATTTATATTAATTAAAAAATGAATCAGTTATTTTGTGAATATATGACTTGAATTTAGAAACATATTTAAATAATTATAATATCTCATCTACATATATTCTCTATCAAAAAATTATTTATATTTTTTATGATCTTATGTTTATATTTAAATAACTAATTCAATTATATATGTTTTTCTATTTTTTTATTTTATTTACAGTTTATTACAAATAATTATAAGAACATAATATTTCATTCAATAAATAAAAGATTCCGTTAAAGTTGACTAAATTATACACCGAAGGACTATATTGAGATAAGTTGTAGAGTTAGGCGGATGATAATGAGACAATTGGGACATGAGGGACTAAAGTGGGACTAAACACTAAGATGAGAGACTATTTATGAGATTTGTCCTTATTTATACTTATATCGAATATTCTCACTCTCGACAAAATTTTTATTTTTTTTGACATATTTTTTTTCTATTTATTACTATTATTTTTACTTATACGAATCGACTGATGCAGGTCGAATGAAAAGGAAACAAATAGCTTGCGATTAATAATTAAAATCTGTGATCTAAGTAATCAATTACTATAAGCTTGTTAAAATAAAATGAAAGAAAATAGTTTTATTATGTTTCATAAAATCTTATTCATATTTTGCATGATTTACATCCATTAAATGGTTCCATTTTTTAATATTTCGACTTCTTAAGTTTTTCTTATTTTATTGAGGAAAGACTGTAGTAAGTTTTGATGTAGGTGGAATGAAAAAGAAACAAACAACAGTTAATATTTAAAAATTTAGATCTAATTAGACAATTACTATTAGCTTGGGAAAATAAAAGTGTTAAAAACAAAGTTTCATTATGTTTCAAAAAAAATTGTGCATCTTTATTGAGATTTATATTTAGTTTGGTTTAATAAATAATTGTATAGGTTGTTTGCGAATGTAATTTGAATTGAATAAAAAATGTGAGACTGGATAAAATAAATAAATGTTCAAACCAAGAAACACAAAAAAAATATGTTCATTATACAAATATGTGTTTTGCCTCCTCTCCCTATTTTTATTTTCTTCTCTATTATCTTATACTAGCATTTTTCTCCCGTTCGATGCACGGGATATTATTTAAATAGTGAAAAAAAAAATCAATTTAATACATAATAAGAAAATATAGTATACTAATATAGTAAAATTTAAAAATGTAGTATTATTCATATTTTATATAATATTAATTTTTTAGATCTTACATATTATATTTTATAATCCAAATAAATTTACTAAGATTTAATGTAGTTAGAAATTAGTAAAAAAAAATATTAAAAGTAAATAATTACAGAAATACCATTAGGGTTTTTTAGGGTTGCCCAGCGTTTCTTTCTTTTATATATAAGATAATTTTAGATATTCTTTCTCTATTTTTTATTATAATATAAAATACAACTACAAAGAAATATATTTTTACTTAAAAATTATAAATTTTATAGATATAAAAAAAGGGGCTATATGACAAACACCCCTTATTCAACTTGTACTTAATGATAAATCCATTTTTATTAATTGATATTTGTTATAAACCAAATTGACATGAATTATCCAACATACCCCCATTTACTATTAAGGAAAATTAATTATTTTTTTTAAATATGCTAATCCCCTTTAATATCTCCCATATTAAGCCATTTCAAAATCTATTTTCTCTTTTCTTTTCTTTTCTTTTTAATGGGTTTCTTTTATTTTGTAATTTATTTATTTTTTCGGTTTTTTAAATTTAAATTATTTTTTTCTTGTTTATATTTCATGTTTTTTATTGAATTTTTAAAAAATAGTTTTATTTTTATTTTCATTTTTGATAGTTTTTTTTTCTTCTTAATTTCGGTTTTTTTTAAATATATATATTTTTTTAATTTTTTTCCCACTTTTCTTGAATAAAAAATATTTTGTTTAATTATTTTTTTATTAATTTTTTTAATTCGATTAATTTTTGTTATTTTAATATTTAAAAAAACATCCAACCGATTTATCAAAGTGTAATCCACTATAAACATCGAAATCCGCTATAACTTTGAAAACCACTATATGAAAACATCTAGAAACATGAAAACCACTCTGCATAAAATAGCTATATAAACATGAAAACCACTATATATACACAATTATATAAATATCGAAAACCACTATGAATTCTAACAATAAAACATCAAACTCTCCAATGAATCCTAGAGCATAGTCCGTGTAATCATCTTCTTCTCGTTATTTGAAACGTAAACCACTATTAGAAACGTAAACCACTACAATGTCCAAGAAAAAAATGCAAGACCAATTATATTACGAAAAATTAACGTAATCCACTTTAATAATAACATAATCAACAACAAAGTTATCGAAATCCACAAAAAACATACGTAAATCCACTACTAACACAACTAAAAATAAGTACACCACCACCAACAAGGCCGACGAGGGTCGCTGACTCGCTGTATCAATCTGATCAAGAAAAAAATTAATTTATAAAAATTAATGATCTTTTTCACAATATCATTGTCAAATAGGAACCTTCCCCACAAACCCTAAAACCATGGAATAAAGATGATTGAATCGAAAAAAAAAATATTTACCTTTTTCTACCACCCATATATATCGTTCGTCAACGGTGAAGAGAGAGAAAATAGCGGTGGGGGTTGGGGGCGGCGACGGGCGGGGGCTGGGCGGCTGGGGCGGCGTCGGGAGGTGGCTGGGGTGTCGGCTGGGGCGTTGCCGGGTGGGGGTTGGGGCAGCGCCGGTGGGGAGAGAAGAAGATGTGAACGGAAGTAGATCTACAACGGTGAATAGACTAGAACAAAAAAAAGAAAAAAAAAAGAAAATTAGAGAGAAAAAAAGAGGGCGAGATTTGTGAAGCGAGATTTGTGGTGAGATTGAGAACGTGATATTAATGGAACAGATATTACATATATTTATATTCAACCCTAACATATATAATTGTGATTATTAATTAATTTTGATAAGGTAAGGGCATAATTGTGATAATTAATTATTTTTTATTAATAAAAGCTATTTTGGATTTATCTTAAAAATAACAAATAAATTTGGGCTTCTTGTAATTGGACTTTTGTGATGAGGGGGGTTTGTGAAATAATCCCATAAAAAAAAGCTATGGCAATCTAAGAAACCTCAATGGCATATTTTTAAATAAATAATATTTTTTGTATATATATACCCTATTTTGTAGCCATTTTTTTATTTCTAATTTCTTTCACATCAAACCTCAACTAGCACAATCATAATCCACTACATCTATATCTTTTTAATTGTTATTTTTATTTTTATTTCCTATTTTTCAGTCTATTTTCTCTAATTCTTCTTTGCTTCATTTATTTAATGATCAATTTCATTTTATGACAATTAAGTTTATATATTTCTTTTCATAATCAATTTGTATTATTAAATTTGTATAAATATTAATATTGTTACTGATATCACTAATAAATTTTATTAAAGAAATACTATTCCGTGCATCGCACGGGGAAAATGCCAATATATACTTACTTTAGCAATATTATTTGAATAACCCTAACAAGAATTCGGGACACTGCCCTCGAACCCCCAAAATTATAACCTTCCTCTGGATATATATATTTTTTTAAATCGTCCCCTTAAAATACTGTCTAGATCCGCCACTAACAATCGTGATGGGTCCATGCCCAAAGGCCCATATTCCATAGAGACACACAAATCATGCCAAATCGACTAAAGATAATAATACATGCCCAAGTCGACTAAGGCCTAAACTGGCATGATCTAAACAGTTAGGCCTAAGTCGACCCATATTAAGTGGCTTAGACCCATGAGAATATATATCTCCATATAAATGCCCCGAAACATCACAATTAAAGGTACGCAATTCATAACTCCCGAGTTGTCTCTTGAATTCTCTGAATTCTTCTATCATACAAAGCTGACTTGAGCGTCGGAATATTTTTGCCGGGACCAATCCCGGTGCCCTAACGACTTTTAGTGATGCAGATAATGCCCACACGAGGAATCAAGAAATGCGAAAGAGGAATTGTAAAACATGACGTGGAATCGTACCACATCAAATCGGTTAAACAATCGGTTAACAACTATTGTCCGACTTTAAATGTTCGGTCAAATAATTATTTTCCAATTAACAAAGTTCGGGTCATGCCGATAACAAACTATATTTATCTGACCCGACTCATGCCGAACCGTTTTCGATAAAAGGACAGTGCCTTAAAAACTCAATCGTAAAAGAGGGGGTTGACTTTCTAGACATTGATTTGTATTGAAAACTGAAAACCTAACCTAAGCTGAATTGATTAGATAACAGATATTGACGAAGTCAACACCGTCATCTAGATGAATTTACAGTTTTAACCTCACAATGAATAATTCCATGTTTTTTTTATGTCGGGTGGTGGGGTAGCGTTCATCCACGTGGCAGCTAGCGGTACTTCTGAATTGAGATCATTCTGTGTATTTCACGCTGGACCATGTGCATTTTGCACCCCAATCTTTGAATGACAATTACACAACACAATTAATATATATGTTTTTTTTTTTTTGATAGTCACACAATTAATATATTTTTTATTGGTCGAATTTCTTGTGGGTACATTCACTTGTAAGTTATAATTCACAAATCATAAAATATTATTTCTTCAACTTTATCATGAAATAATATTTCAATCCTGTTTTTGAGGACTACGCTATTTTTTCTTGTTTTTTTTTTTTAATGTCGACAATCCGATTATCAGCTATTATGTCTAAAGTAGTCTCTGCAAAAACTTTTAGAAATAAATTATGAATTTTTTTCTGAATATAAATATACTTTTATGCATGTGTTTACAAAATAAATTTTAGCTTTTGTTTCTTTTAAAATAAGCTATTTTAAGTTATAAATGTTTAAAAGCACTCATGTACACTTAAGTGGTGTTTGCAAAAGCTTATTTAAAAGCAGAAGTTAGAGATTGTGAGTTAAGTTGGTTTAAAGTGTTTATTTCTAAAAGTTGAGAGTGTTTGCAAATATACGGGAAAATCAACTTTCTTAGAAGAAGTAGGGTTGTGGGTGCTTTTAAACTTATAGCGTAAAACAACTTATTTTAAGAGAAGCAAAAATAAAAGCTTGTTTGAAAAAAACCTAAAAACAGATTATGTACAGAAAAATACTCATAATCTATTTCTAATAGCTTTTGCAAACACCACCTTAGTTGATTTTCTAGACAATTTTACAAACACCAAAACTTGTAAAAATAAGCACTTAATCCCAACTTCTACTATTAAGGTGATGTTTGCAAAGAACTTTCAGAAACAACTTTTGAGAACTTTTTTGCTCGTAATCAGTTTGTAGGTGTTTGCAAAATAAACTTTTGATTATCTTAAAATAAGCTGCTTTAAACTATTTTTGTTTTGATACATTCCTAGACCTGCTTTTTCTATTTAAGTTCATTTTCCGTAATATTCGCAAACACCTCCAACTCTTATAATTAAGCACCTAAAACTCACTTATCCCATAATTCATAACTTCTACTTTTGAATAAGCTTTTACAAACACCTTCTGAAAAAGCTTTTGCAAACAACAAACCTAAATTGCAATCAAAGCCCAATTTAATTATGAAGAAAATAAAATATACCTTTTGTGTGGTGGGCTCAAATGACAGAGTAAAGCCCAATCATTAATCTCAGTTTTCTCTACGTGGCAAATTAGACATTTAATGTCATTCCACGTGTTGTACGTTCTGCCGCACATGTGGTACAATTGAGCCCGATGGGCCTATACTTTGACACTGGGGGATAATGACATTTAATTCCCCCAAATTTAAGGCAAAAAATAAAATAAAATAAAAAGCTGGCAAAAATTATGTTGTGCCATCCCTTTCAACATAAGAAAAATAAAAATGGTCCTAGTTTTAAGAAAAAAAAAAAATAGTAATGACTAATGAATAATAATAAATAGTGATGAACAAATAAACCCCACAAAAGAATGGTGCAATAGTAGGAATTAATTGTAGTGATTGGGGTGGCAAATGCTCAAAGTCATACTTGATGTGAGAGGTCATAATTATAGGTTAATTTTGAATTAAGTTAATATAAACTCTTGACGTGGGTAGTTTATTATCATGTGCTCGTTTGGTTACCGCTATTAGGTTCTACCGACTAAAGAACAGGGACATTCGGTCAACAAGATTCGTATTTATTCGAATCCGCTATTAAAGTTCAAGTCTGCAATTAAGTGTTAATATTTTATTAAATTAGTTGTCCACCCCTCAATCATCCTTAATATTATATCTTATTATTGTTAACTAAGTGGTTTTATAGACAATTCATATATAATAACTGAACTTAACAAATTTCATAGAAGATCTAATCTAGCTAATAAACTGAACATCTTATTAACTAAATAAATTAATTAGTTAGTACGTAGGGAATTAATCAAATCTCATGTATTCAAAACTAATCCAACAGAGGTAATCAAACAAACCCGTATATCTATTAACCGACCATTTTCGCTAGATTGATCAACTAAGCTCAAACAATTGATCTCGAATTAAGTGTCGAACAATTTTGAAAACGTATAACATATTAGAGAAGTCCCAAAAACCCCAACCTCAAACTTCAATTGCAATGGCAAAATTTCTAAACAAACAAAATCAAACATAATTGTGAAACCATATCTTCTTAGTCAATAATTTCTATATACAACGTAAGCATTTCAATAATTAATTATTATGGATGTGAAAGTAAACAAGATTATTTGTTCATACTAGTATTTTTTCCCCGTGCGATGCACGGGATATTATTTAAAAAGTGAAAAAATACTAAATTTAATACATAATAAATAGATATAGTACATAGTAAAATTTAATAAATGTAGTATTATTCATATATTATATATAACATTATTTTTTTAAATATTGTATATTAAGATTTAATTATAATCTAAATATATAAATTAAGATTTAACAAATCGAATTTCTATCTTTATTTCTTAAGATTTGAGATATATTAATGAAAATAGGAGACTGATAATTATTGAAAATTATAGTAAAAAAGTTAGTAGAAAAAAATATTAAAAATAAATAATTACAGAAACACCATTAGAGTTTTTTAGGGTTGCCCAGCGTTTCTTTCTTTTATATATAAGATTTCTATCTTTATTTCTTAAGATTTGAGATATATTAATGAAAATAGGAGACTGATAATTATTGAAAATTATAGTAAAAAAGTTAGTAGAAAAAAATATTAAAAATAAATAATTACAGAAACACCATTAGAGTTTTTTAGGGTTGCCCAGCGTTTCTTTCTTTTATATATAAGATGTCCACTAATGTAGTAAGAACTTAATTTGATGTCACCTTCGTGGTTCGATCGGATGTGTTCGTTCAGGAATCTTTATATATAAACGAAAGAAACGTTAGGGTAATATAAGAAACCCTAATGACATATTTGTAGTTATTTTTATTTATTTTTTCTCTACTATTTTAAATCACTGTCAAAATTAAAACCCTAATTATTCAACCATATATCTCTAATTATTTATTTTTCATGTTTTTTTTTTTTTTTTTTTTTTTTTTTGTCTCTCTTCAAAGATTACACAACTAAAAAAATCTCATTTTATTTAGCCACAAATGTCTAATTATTTTTTCATTTCTTAAACAATTATTTGAGTATCGGTTATAATCCTTATTTTCATTTATTTATGTAATTATTTTCTTCACTTTTGAATTGTTATTCCGTACACGAAAAAAATAGTAAAAGATAAATAAAAAATAAACACATATAATGGTATATGTTTTATAGTATTTTAATAATCAAGATTTCAATTTTGTCCTTTATTTCAAAAGGATAATTTGGTACAATCGAAATTACCATTGATTTGCTTTTTTAGATTTTTATCTAGTTTTAAAAATTATATTTTAGCAATCTTTGATTATTAGTCTATTTAAGTTTGAACGAGTTTTATTGAATCGAACATAAATTGAAGTAGCTTGATTGTTTTTTTATTTTAAATACTAGCATTTTTCCCCATGCGATGCACATAATTATATTATTTCAAGAGTAAAAAAAAATCAATTTAATACATAATAAGAAAATATAGTACACGTACATAGCAAAATTTAATAATGTAGTATTATTCAAATTTTATATAACATTAGTTTGTTTAAATTTTACTTATTAAGATTTATAATTCAAATATATAGATTAAGATTTAACACATCGAATTTCTATCTTTATCTTTTAAGATTTGAGATATATTGATGAAAAATAGGATATTGATAATTGTTGAAAATTAGTAGAGAAAAAATATTAAAAATAAATAATTAAAGAAATACCATTAGCGTTTTTTAGGGTTGTCCAACCTTTCTTTCTTTTATATATAAGATAATTTTTAATTGTCGACGTTAACAATCTTATATATAAAAGGAGTTAACGGTAAGTTAACCTAAAAAATTCCTATTCTTCTCACATTTTTTTAGAAAAAAAATTCTAATTCTAATAACAATTCTAATAGTAATAACAATAATTTGTGGTTTTATTTTTATTTTTTCCTTCAGAAAAACGAAGCAACCCTATAATGGCAACTTTGTAATTATTTTTCTCTACTAATTTTCTAAATTTTTTTTTCTTATCTCAATGAAATAATTTACCGCTTTCCTTGTTATTCCACTCTCTTTATAATGATATCTTTCCATTTTTTTTCTTTTCTTATATTGTCCTAATCTCTAATTTCCGCTTTTAAAATATTATTCGTGCATCACATGGGGAAAATAACATAAAACATCCGCATAGGTGTAGCTCAAATGACTTCGAGGATGGTACATCGATGCAAGAACCTAGGATCGAGTACTGACAGTCGCAATGAGAAATTTCAACTCTAATAAGAGTTGGTTACTTATAGGCAATTGTCCCAGGTCCGCTACCCTAAATAGCCGTTTAATCACCATAATTTACATTACTCCTAAAAAATCTGTCGGTCAAAGGATGGGGTATTGGAAACGAGGAATTCCGCTTTTTTTTTTTTTTTTGGCAAAAATAACATAAAACCATGACAAATGGTTTGAAAGTCGTCTCATTTAGGCAATTGTTGTGTACATTTTCCTTTGTCAAGCACCTCTTCCTTTTTTTCCTTTTCGTCCTTTGTCGTTTTTATAATTTAAAACTAATTAAATAATTAGTTGAATGTGACAAAATATATTTTGTAATAAGTGTTGCCTCCTCACTAACATGGACACGTCCACACTTCCATCCCACCGCAGATTCAACACTTCACACATCAAATATAACGACAAATAAAGTGATTGCCCTACGTTTTATTTCCTTTGCTTTAATCTATTTCGTTTTCTCACTATATATGTATAATTAATTTATTTTAATATATCAAATATAATAAACTGTTAATTTTAGTGTACAATTTTTGTTCTAGCCTAGAACATTCCACATATTAGATATGGGATGAATATAATAATCACATATATAAAAATGAGTAAACACTAGCAATTTAAAGCAATTCTAATGACGTATTTGTACTTATTTTTTATTTTTATTTTTCTCTACTAATTTTGTACTTTACTTTTTTTTCTTATCTCAATGAAACAGTTTTACTACCTTTTTTTCTTTTTTCTTTTTTTTTTTTATTACTACAAGAAATTTTATATTTGACAACGAAATATTTTGTTATTGGAAGGGCAAAATTTCGTTGCCAATATAATTCGCAACGAATTTTGTTTGTTGTCATGTTCGTTGCCAATTCCGCGTTACTGAAAGTTCATGGCAACGAAAATCAAAAATCGTTGTGCATACATTATTATAGCCAACGAATCTATTTCATTGCAAAAGATATATAAATAGACAACACAATATACCAGCGGTTTTGTATCGAAGGCCGACGACCCACATCCATCAACCCGACGACAATAGAAGGATTCAAACTTGGGTTGATTTCAAGTTAGAGAGCCCTCCAACCGCTAGGGCAACAATACATTTATGTTAATAGATTTCAAATAAAGTTATAAAAACTAAATATACAAGGTAAAATGATTAAAATAGTTATATAAATAATGTCAAATAAATTATATAAATAAATAATACAATATGTATTTTATGTTAAAAAAGAATTACGATAAAATTCAATTCTTAATATAACATCTATTTTCAATTCTCCCTTATTAATAAATGTGTATATAATAAATTTTTAAAATATATAAGCAATTGATTTAATTAAATATAAAAAATGCATGAGTTATAATATAAACAAATAAGATTTTTCTTATAATATTTTCATATATATAATATGTATATAAATGTATTGATTTAATAACATATACCATAAAATAAAATCAAGAAAAAAGAGTTGGTTTTTTAATTGGCAACGATTATATTTTGTTTTCAAATCTCTTGGAGCATTTACAACAAAACATTTTGTTGTCTTTCGTCACATACTAGTGACAAAATAAGTTTGTTGCCGTTGTAAATGTATTTACTACAATTTTATATCGTAGCAAAAAGAAATACTCTTTTGCAATAAAACAAGTTGTTGTCTTACATGAAATTCGTTGTGAAATATATATAATACTATTCACAACAATATATTTTGTTGCCTATGAAATTCAAAGGCAACAAAAATATCTTGTTGCAAAAATGTTAATCTTTAGCCACAAATACTATATTTCGTTGCTAAAATATAACCATTGGCAACGAAACTAATTTCGTCGATATAAAAATCGTTGCCTATTTCACATTTTCTTGTAGTGTATGTTTTCTTTGTTAATGGCCGCATCTTAAATTTTTTTTTAATCTTTCTTTTTTGTTATTAATTTTTTTAATTTTGAAATGCTATCACGATCATCTTACGGAGAAAAAACTAGTATTATGAATATGGTTCTAGAAAACAAATATCTAATAGTTTTGGAGCCTCTTTCATAGTAATATTTGGTAGAAGATTCAAGCAAAATCTGGTGATCGTGTATTGTGAAATCATGTTATAAGGTGAATTAGTATTAAAAAAAAAAATCGAACAACATATTTCTTTTTGAAAGGTTATATCAGTCAAAGGCACATAGTAAACGACGAAAATAGCAAACCGAATGGAAAGATAACATATAACCTAACGAATGTTAACGAAATTTCACACTAAATTCTTTTCATTTTAATTTGTAAATTAAACTTCCCGTATTTTATTTTTTTCATAGGCAATATAAAACCTATGCAAAATATTGTTATAAATTTTCAAAAAAAAAGATGAATAAAATTATAATGAGAGTGAGTTGAAATCAACTTATCAAAAGAATAAAAATAATGCCCTTAAATATAACATTATTGTGTATATCATCTGACATAATTCATCAAACAAGTACTGCTTCACGCTCGCCTTAGAGGGTGTTTGGCTAAACTTATTTTAAACAGCTGATAAGCTCTTACGTCTGATAAGATGTTTTAAGAGCTGATAAGCTGTTACATATTATTTTTAGAATTAATTTTTAGAGTGTTTGGATAATGGGTTTATTTCCTATTTTTACTCATTAAAAGATCTTAAATAAAAATGTGTGGTAGAGGTACTTATTTAAAAAGATCTTATTTGTTCTCCAACAGCTTATTTAAAAAAAAATTAAGATCTTTTCTTAAAAATTTACCAAACACTTTGGAAGAGCTTATAAGCTCTAAAACATCTTATAAACTCCTTTTAACATCTTATAAGCTTAGCCAAACACCCTATTGTGTTGTTATTGAACGCAGGAATTAAACCCTTAAAAAGATGATTAATGTTATATTGATAAATTATGAACGATCCTAAAACTTTTAGGCCTCGTTTGGTTGCTAAGATAAGATTACTCAAGATAAAATTAAATAATCTAATGAAATCCCAATTATTTTTTCGGATCATGTGACGTCCAACAAAAATACTCCCTAAAAGACAAGATAAGTCATGGTAACATAAAATTTATGGATCAACCTGGTAAATTATTAATAATGACTAATATTTCCAACCAAACGAGGTCTTACTATTCTACTATCTCTAATATTAAATAGTCGATGTATCTTAGAGCAACTCCAATGGAGGAACTAAATGAAGCATCAAACAAAAAAACCACCCCTTTGATACTCCAAAATTAAAAAAATCCTCCTCCAATGGAGGCATTAAAGTGAGAATTATTTTGATACTCAACCACCCCGAGGTGCAAAAATACTCCATGGAAAACAAGGTATCAAAAATATAACCACCTCATTAACCTCTCACTATTTGACATGTGGAATTAAAAAATATAATTATTCATATATTTAAAATTTGATAATCTATTTGATACTTGTAGTTAGAGTGAATTTTTTTTTCTAGAAGTATCAGAGTATTATATCAAGTATCAAATGAATGTTTAATGCTCCATTTTGATATCTCTCCATTGGAGTTGCTCTTAGGAACAATTTTCATGGAGTCATGAGCAAGGGTACAAAAACAAGTTTGTTCTTGCTTCGACTACCAAAGTGAAACTTTATTCGAACTTTTTTGCTAAAACATATCTTCTAATAATTAACGGTAGAAGAAATTGAACTACTAGAAATAATTTTATAAAATTATATTTTTTTCAAGTCATAGAATTATAATTAGGGGTGTAAATTGGACTGATTGGATCGAAAATAGCCCTTTCAGAAAAATTCTGATTTTTTACGGAAGTTAAAAACTAGTTCCAATTCCATTCTAAAAAAATATTGAAAAAAACGGAATCGGAATTTCGGAAATTAGAATTAAAAAACTTGTTCCAAAATCGAAAAATTTCGGTCGCCGAAAATATAAAATACAAAATAATTGGTATTTTAAGTATAATATTTGAAAAAAAAAATTCGGAATTTTTGGATTATTTTCCGAACTTAAAATTGGATCGGAAATCGGAATCTCATAAGTCATATATATTCCAATTCCATCCAAATAATTTCGGAAAAATTGGAACTCAGAATTTTGGAATTCGGATTGAAAAATATTGTTTCGAAATAAAAAAAAAATCACAAAATTACAGATCAGAATCGGCGGAATCGAGAATTCCGCTCCAATTGTTACCCCTAATTTATAATACTGCTACAGCAGATTGTAATTAATCAATCCTTTATTTCATTTCAGACATTCTTTATATCCTCCCAACATATGTTCTTTTATTTTTAATTTTCCCGTTTACCGGTCTTAATTCGACTGGAATAAATGAGATTTTTTTTGCAGAAATTAGAAATTTTCTCAGTTTTGCTAAAAAAACATATACATATAGATATATAAAAAAAAGGAAAGAAAGCATTTATATGATAATTCGATGCCCATATCATGTATACTAGCTACATTGGATCCATTACACTATTCACATGATCAGCACATGAGAATATAATTAACTTCACATGAAATAGAAACTCCAATTTTCAGAAAGTTTTCTTTTTTAAGACTATTGGAACTTGAAATTAAAATAAATAAATAAAAACAAATACTAGATTATATACTGTCCACTCCTTTCTCCCTCAAAAATTTAATGATGGGATGCAATTTGCAATATTTTTTACTCAATTGCCTTATATTATAAGAAATATATTATAATGTAATCAATTAATTATAACAATGTGTCATCTCTAAGGAATTAAATGTGACTTAATTAGGTAGCATTGAAAAATATTGAAAATCTGACTTAGGTGGACAAGTCCCTGTTTTAGTATATCATCCAATTAAATTAATTTCTGGAGTATCCAATAAGTCTTCTTTCCCACCCATATACACTGGCTATGGGTCTTCTCTAAGTCCACATAAATGAAAATTTTAATATAAATAATTGAATTAATACAGTACTAGAACCTCGATAAAATCAATAATCTCGTTTAAATAATAAATATTCCCCGATCTTGATTGTAGGATAATGTGCTAAAAACTATTTCGTTAAGTTAATAGAATTTCTCTTGTCCCGATTATATTAATTTATAGAGGTTAATTCCGACCCTTGAAATAGTAATTTGGTGACCTAAAATTAAATTGAAGAAATTAAAATGAAGCAAATTATCCTGTAGAATCTCAAAATTACTATTGGATGAATGGTTTTGGAGTTTAAAACGAAGATGAAAACACGAAAAATTAACGATCCTCAAGAAGGTATTAATTCGTACGTAGTTACAAATTCGGTTGTGTTTCAGGAAATAATTAATTCTTTTTACTAAACCCTTAAAAAAATAATAAAATATCAAGATTTTAAACTGCAATATTATGCAAAAATTATAATAATAAATCATCTATATATTAACTAAATAGCTAGCTTATAATTAATTAAGCAGGGCGGCAGGCACAAATAATGAATTGTCTATATCGTGAAACAAACCAATGTTTTTTTTTTTTTCTTTTTCTCATCAAACCTTTTCTCCTATATCAATTAACATTACATTGATGGTCACGCGTTTTCGCAATATTGCACAGAGAGATAGAGAGAGAAACAAGAGAGAGAAGTAGGGTTTTAAATTGTGAGTAAGCAAAAAAAAAAAAAAAAAAAAAAAAAAAAGAGCTGACTTTTTGCAAAAACTAAAAGAGTAAATTAAATGCTATTTGCTGTGCTGTTTTGACTTGTTCTATAATTATAATAATAAAATAATTATAGTCTCACCCTAAACATCAACTCTGGTCTTTTCTTTATCTATATATATATTCCCCCTACACACCCCTTTTTTTGCTCAACACTCTTCTCTCTCCATTTTCTTTCTTCTCCTAAATTCTACAACAAGAAAAAAAAGAAAAAAGAAAAAAGAATTACACACACACACACACACACATATATATAATAATAATAAAAATGGGAAGACCACCATGCTGTGATAAGATTGGAGTGAAGAAAGGGCCATGGACGCCAGAAGAAGATATAATCTTGGTTTCTTACATTCAAGAACATGGTCCTGGTAATTGGAGAGCTGTTCCTACTAATACAGGTATTTTTAATTTTTTTATTTAAAAAATAATATTAAAATTATATTTAAGGAATCTTTAATTTCCATTTTATTTTTATATATATGTATGTTTTTTTTTTAAATTTAATTTTAGGTGGGTTGGTTAGGAACATTTAAGGCTGTAATAAATATACTATCTGCACCAGCACCACTACTACTGTCTTGTTAATTTTTTGAAAGCTTTTTTATTTATTTATTGATGGGCTATGAATTTAATTTTTTTTTTGTTTTTGTTGGTTTGAATAAATAGGGTTGCTTAGATGCAGCAAGAGTTGCCGGCTCCGGTGGACGAATTATCTCCGGCCGGGAATCAAGCGCGGAAACTTCACCGAGCACGAGGAGAAGATGATTATCCACCTCCAAGCTCTTCTTGGCAATCGGTATGTATATACATACACGTGTGTGTGTGTGTGTGTGTGTGTGTGTCTAAATTCCATATTAAAAAAAAACACTCTGAAATCAAGCCATGCAAGAAGATCTCAACATTTTTCTTCAAAACTAGGGTTTTGATCTAATAATCAAGATTCTTTGAATTGTGTAGTGTATTTATTTAAAAAAAAAAAAATTATATTTTGAAATTTTTTTTATCAGGGTTTAATTAATTTTAGTGTACTTTTTTTTTATTACAATTTCCCCCCTTCAAAACTAGGGTTGGATCTCATAATCAATAATCTTTTGAATTTTGTTATGTATTAGATATAGATATTTAAAATTGGTAGGGCTTTAATTACATTTTGTGTGTGTGTGTGTGTGTGTGAGTGGTTTTTTTTTTCAATTACAATTTTGTTTTTAATTTTTATTTTAATTTTTTTAATTTTGCAGATGGGCTGCCATAGCTTCATACCTTCCCGAGAGAACCGACAACGACATCAAGAACTATTGGAACACTCACTTGAAAAAGAAGCTCGAAAAACAAAATCACCATACTCAAAATGGGAATCATAACAACTCATCATCATCCTCGTCGTCATCCGAACATTCGAAATCAAATTCAAAAGGTCAATGGGAAAGAAGGCTTCAAACGGACATTCACACGGCCAAACAAGCCCTTTGCGATGCCCTCTCCCTCGACAAATCGGGCCCCACAATCTCCCCGATCGACACGAAGCTCTTCAATGTCGTACCTCAAGTGCAAACATCTACATATGCATCGAGCACCGAAAACATAGCCCGTTTGCTCGAGAAATGGATCAAGAAACCCTCAACCGATTCTTCTCAATCTGCCTCGTCCGAGAGCACTACTCCGAGCACTTCCTTCAATAATAATATTATAAATAATAATAATAATAATAATAAAAACGCTTCGGTGGGGTTGATTTCGAGTCCGAGCGAGGGGGCGATAAGCACAACATTTCCCAGCTTCAATTCGACAAACTCCGATTTCACTCAATCGGAGTACGAGGGCAAATTCGAAAACGGGATATTCCGAGATGGGAGTAAGGATAATATTTTAGAGACACAAATGCCCTTCAGTTTGTTGGAGAAATGGCTTCTTGATGATGCTGCTGCACAGGGGCAAGATGGGGATTTCATGGACATGGACCTGGTTGGAACTGCTGATTTGTTCTGAAGAAGATATGATTATATTTCTTAATTCTCTCTAGAACAACTAAGAAGTTTTAATTAATTAATTAATTATAGGGTTTATTTTATTTTAATTTTATTTAATTTGTGGTTTAATTTTGTATTTGTTTTTAGGCTTTTGTTGTGAACTGAGGATAGAATTTATGCTACATGTGTATTTACTATTTAGCCAGCTGAGGATCAGACAGAAAAGATGATCTCTTTCCCTTTGTGATTGTGAGATCAGAAAGTGTAAATGTCTTTGTAGTTTATATATCTATATATAATTAGTTTATATTTTAATTTAATTTGCATATTTTGTGGATATGAATAAGCTTTTTCTTTCTTATCTTGTTTGAACTTTTTTGAGAAATCAGGATTAGGGTTTGACTTTTTAATGCCTTGGAATACAGAACAAAATTAAGACTATGTTTGGCGGCTTAATTAAATTGGCCTTGGAATTGAACTTAGTTAATTAATGCCAAGATTATTCACTTATTTTTTTTTTTATTTTTTTTTTTTAAATAAATGTACTCCCTGGTATTATTTGATCTAGTGTGAGTGTGTGACTTCACTTTGACTTTATTTTTTTGTAACTCTGTTATTTGATTTCTTAGATTTTCCTTAGTATACTTTGAATGATTTAAATCCAACTTCGAAAATTTGATCCTGTAAAAAATTCTCCTCAAATCAGCTCAATAGTACTCCTCAAAAATATATATAGTGAAGATATAAAATGTGGATAAATAAAGAGGAAGAAAGGATTAGGGTTACCCGTATCGGTCTGTCGAGACTCATCTGTGCTAGCCTTGCCCACAATCTTGTGCCGAGCTGCTAAGACTCACTCTTGATAGCCCTAAGTCTTACCCATCCACTGCTCGTGCCAGTTGTCAAGCCACACCAGTGCCCCACCGCCGAGAATCCTTCGATGATTTCGTGGACAAGCACGCACCCCTAATGTCTGCCCAATACTCAACCACCCAGTGGACGACGTGTGGCTGTCTTGTGACAACCCGACTCCGCCACACTCAAGTCATAGCCGATGTCATCGACTAACTAGGGGCTAACGTACACTAAGGAACCCTAAGCCTTAGGACGGGCCTTGTCGTCTTCAGTTTGGTGTCGACACAATTCCGGTCTATTTTTGGGCATGAGGACATTTTGGTCCTTATTATTATTATCATAACATTGAATTGATCGACAGAAAAGTCTTAAAATAAAATTTACCAGAAAAATAATAATATGTATAATCCTAATGATAGCTTAATAATGTTAAACTATAAACAAGAATAATAAAAAAGAAAAAGAAAAAAGCTTATTAAATGTCTTCTATAATTTACCTCAAAATCTCACTTTCTAGTTTTGATTCTAAATCCTCCAAGTAAAATCTCAATTCACAAATATGAAAACAATAATTTATTTTCGTTTCAGACCATAGCAAACTATTCTAGACAATGATATATTTTATCATTATTATATCATTGCGTTTTATTCAGAATAAATAAAATAAATATATATAAGCATTTATGTCATGAATCTTGTTTTTATCTTGATTCGATATTAATAATATATGAGTAGTTCTTAATAATTAGACTTTCTCACACATACACACGAACAATACAAAAACTCGAGTGTACCAAAAATTTTGTACGTCATTGATGAATTTCATCATACCGAAAATTTAATGAATATAAGGTTGAAGGGTACTTTCGATATAAGTTTCAAAACTAATCACGTAATTTAACAAGAATTCGATAGTGAGAAAAATACAAATATATATTCATATATAAATATTTATATATAAAAGTAAAAAAAAAAAACGCTAAGAAATCCTAGTGGTATATTTGTAATTTTTTTTCCTCTCCTATTTTTCTGGTTTTTTCTTTAATGACTTTCAGAGCAAATCAAGTTTGCAAATGGCGCTCTAGGGGTAATGTTAATGTCATCTTTGTAATTACTTTTTTTTTTCTCTACTAATTTTGTATTATTACTTTTTTCTTTCTTTTCTAATGCAATTTATTTTTTCTTACCTTTTTTTTCTATTTCTTTTTTTTGTTGTTATTTCATTTTCTTTATCAATGACAAATGTGATTTTTTTCACTTTAATTATCAGAAGAGTAAAACAAAACCACCACTAATTTATTTTTGTAATACAATTTTACTATTATATATTTAAAATTTTCTTTCTTTTTTTGCAATGCTAATCCGGTGGGAGAATTGTTAGCACAAAACTCAAAAATCAAGAGTTATTACTATTTAAATATTTTGAATAATTCAAAAGTCAATTATACTATATTGTGGTCACATCAATTCATACAATAGTTTCAATGGTTGACCTTTGTTTTCAACATATGACAGATTTCTTAAACATAGGTAAAGGATTGAACCATCTTTTAAGGAGTGAATTAGTCAACGGTCATGAAATCACATAGGATTTTTTTTCAGACCATATCATCAACTCATTCATAAGTCAAATAACAAAATCTGCATTGGAAAATAAATAAAAAATAATGCAATTAAACATGGTATTCTTAAATGCACATGTAAAGTGATTTGACTTTTGCCCATTTCTTGCAAGTGGACTTTCCTGCGGTTTCAATGTTGATCTTCAACCCACACCACACATCAAAAAATAAAAAAACAATTAAATTACAAAAATTCCCTAAACTTAGGATAAATAACAAAACATACCCACCTATCTGTAATTACCAATATCGTCATCTGATTAACTGTTGATCGAGTTTTTTAATAATATGTACAATCTATTATACCTTCTGTTAAATAGGTGAGAAATAAAAGAAAATATATGTAATTGTGTAAAGTCTATTCCCTGGAATTAAAAAAAAAACACCCACCTATCTGTAATAACCAATATCGCCATATGTTTAAATCTGTTGTTCGAGTTTTTTAATAAAAAAATGTGTACAGTCTATTATACCTAGTGGCGGAGCCACCCTTTGGCAAGGGTGGGCTCCAGCCCACTCTCATTTTTTAAAAATTTATACTATATATTATATCTATATATTATTAGCCCCCCAATAGTTTAATTTAGCCCACCCAAATAATTTAGTCTAGCTTATTTACCAAAAAAATTATGTTATATTAGTTGAAGTTTATAATTTGTAGTTATTTTATGCTATTTTATGTTAATGAATAAAAAAAAAATCGGGGGCGCTGCCCCCGAACCCCCGTCAATGTTAAGCCCACCCACCCATGTAATTTAGTATAGCTTATATTAGTTTAAATTTATAAATTTGTAGTTATTTTGTGCTATATTTTTATGTGAATGAATCAAAACAAAAATCGAGGGTGCTGGCCCCCCGAACCCCCGTTAATGTTAAGCCCACCCTGTCTTGAATTCCTGGCTCCGCCACTGATTATACCTTTTGTTAAATAGGAGAGAAATAAAAGAAAACATATGTAATTGTATAAAGTCTATTCCCTGGAATTTAAAAAAAAAATCCGTGAAAAGCCACACTGTAAGGGGATTGGTGTAAGACGGAAACAAGCCTGAGGGGTTTTTTGGTAATTACAGATAGGTGGGAGTGTTTTTCGTTATTTAGAGTAAGTTCAGGGGGTTTTCGTAATTTACTCTAAATAAAATAAAGAAATCACTGTAAAGGGATAAAAGTACCACATGAATATTAACATTATCGATGATGGAATTAAATAACAATGGAGAAAAAGAATGTTTTTTTTAAATAAAAAGTTACCAGTTTGAATTATATTCAAAGGAAGTTTCCTTATTCTTTATATTGAAGAGTTGGTAATAACATTTATGATAGTGATGGATCATATAATGCATGGTGTAGTTAGGCTGGCATGGTGCATGTGTCATGAGACCCCATGTTCTCTACTAGATAGATATATGTGGGATTAATTGTATTTTTAATTAAAATCAGACAGCTACATATATACCAACCTTTTTAATTTCATTTTAACATTTATATTAATGTAACTTTATTCATATACAGTAGAACCTCGATAAATTAATAACCTCGTCTAAATAATAATTTATCTTGGTTCCGATTCGGTGTAAATGTGTTAAATTAATAACTCGATAATTTAATATTTCGCTAAATTAATAGAATTTTTCTAATTTCGACTGTATTAATTTATAATATTAAGTGTGAATTTGAAGTTTTAAGACGCAATTAATTATTTGTATTCAACTTTATTCCAACGTTAATGGTAAGTTAATGAAATGAGAATGAGAAGATGAAAATCCATAAATGGATAGTTTAGTCAAATAAGACTTTTTTTTTCACCGACAAAGAAAGACTATTTTTTTTAATGATTTTGGTAATTAGTGTGCATCTACCTAGTACACGCAAATATGAGAAGAAAAAAAAAACAATTTAATCGGTGCAAGATTAGTGTTCTAAAGCATGGTTATCGGATATGAATTATATCGGGTATTGTTAAGTGTATATTTATACACTTAATTGTACCTTTTAATTGGAGCTTTTGATGTGTTTTTACGATAATTGGTGCTTAATATGGTTATTATTTGTATTTTAGGTGCAAATTGAAGAATTGGCAACTTTTGGGGTGAAAACTGCAAATTCGGAGAAAAAGTGGACCAAAAGTGAAATAATCAGAATTCAGAAGATTTGAAGACCGCGCGGCCGTGCGGGTTTTAAGCTTATATTTCACACGGCCGTCCGGATTGACGTAGGGGCGCAGTGAAGGAAGTTTAATTACACAAGGAAACCCGCCCTATTATATTTTTGCACCCTATTTAAAGGCCAAAAGCACACAATTAGAGGATCTGGGACCTTTTATCTTAATCTTTATTTTTCTACACGCGATCAACAGAACGAAGACGAAGACTTGACGAATCTTCATCATAGTTCTTCCTTTATTTTTATTTCTAGATTTTTATGAACTTTAGTATTTTTATTATGCTTTTCGTTACGAACATGAGTAGCTAAGTTTTTAATATAGGATTTTATTTGAACCCTATGTGGTAATTCGAACCTCTTTTTCTACTTTTATGCAAGTTTAATTCTTCGATTATTTCTTCTATTTTGATCTTATTTAGCGCATGAACGTAGCTAATTTATGTTGCTATTGGTTATTGTTAGAATTGATTGACAGATCGTTTTAATAATTAGAACAGGGATAGAAGAGCCTTCGAGTAGTTTTCACCGGATGAGTGTGTCAATTGCATGTATTATCGTAGACATATAGATAATACCTTAGGTAGCCGTTTACGAGACTTGTTATTTAATGCTTTATTTATACTAGGTTTGCATAGACATATAGTGAATCTTTTATGAATAATAGACTTATAATACAGCGACAGCTGGTTATGAGTAATTTCGTGTCTTGGGTTAATAATCGGGAATCATAACTTGCATGATAGGGAATTAATTGGGTGAAGAATTATCGCATAGGGGGAAGATAAAATCCTAGCTAGATCCGTTTTATATTGATATTTTCTCGTGTTTAATTGCTTTCTTAATTAGTTTAATTTATTTAGTTAATTAATTTGACAAACTTGCGTAGGCTGGATAAAAATCGTAATTGTTAAAATTTGGTACTTATGATTAAATAATTTGCGTATTCCCTGTGGGATCGACATCCGACTCTCACGAGTCTACTTTACTACTTGTTTGCGATACGTGCACTTGCGTGTTGGTATTTAGCACCCAACAAGGTATCGTTTTGCTCCAGTTCTCATACCGTACGTATCGTTTATTGTACCGTAATTGTAAGATATTTAACTAACTATTAAAAAAGTTATATATATATATATATATATATATATATATATATATATATATATATATATATATATATATATATATATATATATATACATAATACGAATATTATAAACATGTGAGATTTAGTATTTTAAAGTCAAATTACTCATTTCAAAATAGATCTAAAGTCAAGTTTCAACATCACATTATAAATTAGGAAAAAAAATCATAATTGTTCATCAAATAACATCATCTAAGTTCGGATTCGAATCCCTAATTTCTAGAAATAATCTATCACTCATAATTTTGAAGATCAATATCACATACATCGTCCTCATCCACCAATTTCAAATGTTTGCCTTCATCTTCATTTTCATCAATCGCAACACATAGTAAAAAATGCCGTGAATAAAAAAAAAATCATAAGAATCTATAGAAACTGAACTAGGGTTGCGATATTGGGAGGATAAGTGAAGAAATTGAAGGGAAAAGTGTGAATAAAGACTGGGATATTGAAGAAATTTGTTCAAATTCGCTTTTCAAGGCAGCTGAGTATATTGCGTTTTCTTAATTTATTATTATTTTATTTTTTATTTTTTTATAAATTCAGTTTGCGCCTCTAAATTATGGGGTATGTATATGTATCAAATCCCCCCTCTGAATTATAAAACGTACCAAATAGCCCTCTACATTTTCTAGTCAAACCTTAAAAAATTCACTCTACTAGTATTTTTTTTGGGGGGGGGGGGGGGGGGGGGGGGGGTGTTTTCAATTACCCCTTTTATCCTTATTATTGTTACATATGTTATTATTTACTTTTTTCTTTTTTCTTTGCCCCACCATAAGTTCTTCTTTGCACATCTCTCTTCCTTCAAAACTGAGTTCTTCAAAAGACAAAACAAATTCAAAAGACAAAACAAACTCATGATGAGTAAACAAAATTCCAATTTTAGGCAATAAATTGACTATAAGATAAATCTTAATTTTGGACAAAAAAATGGAGATGATGATGAGTACGTGAGACCAATTTTATTAACAAAATCAAAATATAAATTAAATATTTTACTATATTAATAGGTTAAGAAAATATAAAATTATGTATATTTATTGATCTTTACCCATAAAATAAATTGGGAATATATATATTTATACATATACATATAGATATAAAAAATGAAGGGGTAAAAATGTCAAAAAAAAAATAATATGAGAAAGTCAAATATCCACATCAACACACCAATAAATTATTGGAAATAGATGGGTCATTTTGGTACGTTTTGTAATTTAGGGGTTTCTTTGATACATAATAAAAAGCTAAAATAATTAATATTATTGTGGTTGACAGTAATATTACAATAATAGACAGTAATATTATTACGTTACTCCGTCAATAACTCAAACAAAACAAAAAACATAAATAAATAATAATATTGATGTGGTTGACAGTAATATTATTGTGTTTACAGTTATTTTACTATCAACGACAATAATATAATTATGTTGACTAGTCAACAATCAAACAAAATGAAAAGAAAATACTTAAAAAATATAATAATATCTAATTTTACTTAACGACAGTACAATTACATAAATGTACAGCTAACGAGAGTACAATTACATTAATGTACTATCAACGACAGTATAATTACGTTAATGTACTGTCAGTGATAGTAAAATTACTGTTAATGACAGTACAATTACGGTCAGCGTTTAGCGGCGAGCGTAAAAAAACAGATACACATTTTATGAGGAAAAAAAAATCACTAAAAAAAGTCAACCCGGAATCTGGCGGCAAAAAAATAATTTTTGAAAAAAAATAAGTTTAAAAAAAAAAGGGTTAAAATTGGATTTTTGTGGTCAGAATTGTTTAACTTGAGTTACAATTAAGAATTAAGTGTAAATGGTTGGTGGTAATTTTGCCATATACATTAATTTTTTTTGTTTTTTATAATAAATATTAAAGATATACGTTTGTTGGCTAAAGAGATATAGCCCCTAAATATAGAATAATAAAGATGGTTGGTCAGAGACTTATGTACAAAAAACCCTTTTTTAATTGTGGATAAAATACCGTAAATATCGTATCAAATCGTGAAACGACGGTACAATACGATACAATATCTCGGGATATTTAGCTGTATTATTAATAAGCGATAAATTGTCTATTAAGTTTTGATTGAAACCATACCGTATCGCGGTATATACCGCGGGATTAATCTAAAGTGTACTACTATATATAAATTGGAGAAACCGATTAATTATATGTTATTGCACAGTTAAGCTGTATTTAATCCCAGTCACAACTGGATCCGATGTTGCAATTGTACTAAATTAATCAAAATACCTAACTTAGATCAAAATCCAATAAAAAACGTGGGCCTATTAATTGAACTATATGGGTCTTGTTTTATGAATCTGGACATCTTGTGAAGTTCAATTCAATAGTTTGCTTCACACAAAGCCTACTATCACTATGGATTTTTAATATTTAACCTATACACTATCTCACACATATATAGATGAATGTGTGTAAAATATGTGTGCAGACTGCATAAGTACGAGGAATTCCCTGAGGTAAGGTTTAATTATGAAAAAATCATTCCAGTTTGCATAGTTACGAACACCTCCTTGATGTATTCTCTGTCAGACGAATTTGCCCTCACGAAGTTAACACTAACGGAATCAAATAGATTCCATGGAATATCCATTTTGTAATGACGAGAATACCCCTAGTGGTCTAATTGTAAGGTTTGTAAATTGTTTTTTATCATTTTAAATATTAAACCCTTTTTTGTTTACTGTTTACTTGCCATTTTTTGTGTCAGAAGAGGTTCTATTAGGTTTTATATTGCATGAAAGGCCAAATGTAACAAAATCAGAAAATTGAATTATGACGGCTTTTTTTTTTTCTTTCATTTAATTATTTGAATAAACTTCACCAAAATGTAATATAGAACAAACCACAATCTCACATGGCCCTCTTTCTATCCCTCTTCCTCTACATGGAATGCACATGCCAAGTATGATTGGGTTAATAAAAACAAATCACAATATGATGATTATAAAAGTTATATATCATGTGCATCATGTGTGATGCACAATTGAAATATATTTTATTGACACAAATATTGTGGACATTTGAAAAGACATCTCTAAAGTGATTTTGATATTGAACCACAAAGTATAATATAATACAAAAAAATGCCCTCATCCATGATGTCAAGAGTGTAATTTTCTTAAGGTAAAGTATGATATCTAATAAATATTAAATTTGAGAATAATTGGTGGAGTAGCCAATGATTCTCTTAAGTATTAAAAAAATGGGCATGCATAGTTTCAAGTACAAACAAAAAAGTAAAAAAAAAAAAAAAAAAATTAGCGAGACTCCTTTCATTTAAAAAAAATCATGTGAGGTAGAATACGCTCAAAAAAATAATTTGCGAAAACCCTCATCTTATCGTTTTTTTGTGATTTTCTACTTTACCTTACGTTTTTTCGCGAAATTTAGATTAAATTGGACGCTAATCAATTATACTGTTTGCATAGTCGATTTATTAATCGACTATAGTTGATTAAAATATTAAAACGTATATTAGAACTAAAAATAATAAATCGGCTATAAAATAACATAGTTGATTTATTAATCGACTATGCAAACAACATAGTCGATTAGCATCTAATTTTATTTCAATTCGCGAGAAAACATAATCGTCGTCGTGCTCGACGTCCGCGGCTGTAAATCCGCCGCCCTCGTCTGCAATAAGTGGTATGTCCTGGAGCACGCCAACCGCTCCGCCCCGTCGCCCACCTCGACCTTTTACTCCTCTCTCCTCGAAAGAAGTATGAGTTTATCCTTGAGTGAATTATGGTTTGGGCATTTCTCTATTAATGAAATGTTTGAGGGAATTATGTCAAAGAACCCCTATAAAATAAATGAAACTTTTAAAAAAGACAGAGAAATAAAATTCTATGCATGATAAAAAAATTATTAACTCTTGATCAATAGAAAGACCGAAGTATAGACCGAAACCGAAATCCGAAACCGAAACCAAACCAGAACCGAAACCGAAATCGAAACCTAAACCGAAACTGAAGCCGAAACCGAAACCGAAACCGAAACCGAAACCGAAACCGAAACCGAACCGAAACTGAATAGGATACAAAGGGCCTACCCACATGTTGCAGTTAATTAATAAGACAAAGGAAGTAGTATTAGTGGGGTGGATGTTTTGCTAAACCTCAAAATTGGGGATAAAAACAATTTGTTTTAGAAGAATGGGCCATAGCCCATCACATAAACCCATAAACAAAAGTTTATTTGTCCCAAAGAAGGCTTTATATGACTAATTAGTCTTTTGGGCCCGAGTTTTTGTTTTAGATGTGTGGACCCAAATCTCTTATAAATAGTCAAAACTTAATCTAAGCAAAAATTGAGATATTTTTCAATTCAATAATTAATAATTAGCATACAAATGTAACTTGCTAACCAAATCATATTTAAATTTAATTAATCAACGATTTATTATGAAGCCACCAGAGACTGGGTTGGTTTTATGCAAGAACCGACCCATTACTAACTCGTGTTTTTAGGTAGATAATAAATCTTAATCGACTCATTGGATTGAGCCAGAAACTCCAACCCACCCATTTATCACGAGTCGATTGATGACTCCTAATATGATCAAAAGTCGGTTAACCGATAATTATCAATCAGTCGACTATAATAATAAAATTTTATTAAAATATAATTTTACTTTCCAACTAAAAGGGTGCGGAGGCTGACCGCCTAGTTGTTTGTAAGCAGGTAAATCGCCGTCCTAAAAATGAAATTATTTCAAAAGAGTCAAATTTGAAACTTGCAAATATCAACAAAGAATTATCAAAATAATTAGTATTTTAAATAAAAATATGTAAACTCAAAAAGAAAGAAAAATTGACATAGAGTTTCCACCCGTTTTTTATGCCCAAGCTGCTGAGTTCAGTGGCAGAGCCAGCATAGATCATTTTTTTTTTTTTTTTCTTTTTTCTTTTAACGATTTTGAAGTGCTAGACTACATATTGTTCTTCAATATTTTGTGTATCCCAGTTGTAGGTTCACTACTCTATGTGATTCGAACAACAATTGTTCTTATATGGACGATTCTTAATGTCTTAATTGTGATTGAACCCTCTCAATTACGATTGTCAAAATCATTTTGGTCCAACGCCCAACGAACCAAAATAGATGTACAATTAATTTGTATCACGATCCTTTAGATTCAATTGATAGCGCCTACAAGAACCTTCAATTACAGTTAATGTACGTACGGCCTCTTAATTTTATAAATCCCAACTAGATCAAAGGTATTGGTTAATCGATACATTTTTAATCGATCTAACATATATGTTTTCTTCTTAAAGTAGAATATTCCTTAGTGTGTGATCTGGAGAAACCTTTTTCTCCAATAACCCCATATATTCGCTTCGCCGAATACTCTGTCGGTTGTACACTGATTGGAACATAGGATATCTTCATCTATATGAGCAAATGAATTCTTAGCAACGCCAATGCACAAGCTCCCAGTAGAAGTTCACAAAGTTGTAAAAAGTGGGAGTCTAGTCGGAGGCGATTAGGCAATGCCCCACGATTAATCGGCGCGATGATGATCAATCGGCATTGACGATAAATTAAAAATAAAGCAGATTTTCAAATTTAATATAATATATCTAAATATTATTTGTAATAGCTCAAAACAAATATAAAAAGATATTTAAACATTGTTCTATCCCCATCATTTATATATCTTAATCACATAATAAAAGTTTAATAAAATAAAATTATAATACAATAAAAATCCTTGCATAATATCTCAAGGCGAGAAGAAATACAACTATACAAGTAATTCAATAACAGAAGCTCAAATGCGAGAAGAAATACAACTAATTCAATAACCGAAGCTCAAATGTGATATTTGAGTATGGACGCTAGTGCAATAGTTATTTTTTAGTTGAGTCAATAATTATGTATAATTAAATTAATTCTTTACAAAATTAAAATTTAATTTGATTATTAGAAACACGACCCATATTTTCTCATGTAGTCCCTATTGCAGCCCAATCGATAATCTAATTAATAAAAGAATAAAATTTGATCAACGGGATATACGGAAAGAGCGGGCCGATTTTTTCTTGTTTCTTGCCTTGCTGAAATTGAAGACGATGTTTGGAATCATTTCAAACTTTGTGTAGTTCTATATTTTACTTTTCAATTCCACAATCATCAAATAATTTAAGGTAAATTACAATCACCCCTCAAATATGGTTAAATTACGAAAAAAATCCCTCATATTTGGATAGTTACATCTACCCCACTCTACTATGAATCTTCTTACATATCCACCCTTATGGTGTCAAATTCAACATAATCATCTAGATTCCTTGGAATGTTCTTTAGTTTGCACTCGTTTTGTTCAAAAATACAGTTTTTGATGCACCACAATCTGATATACACAAGCCAAAAAACACATCTTATGATCATCTAACTTCAAAATGTAGAGCTCGAATGGGATAAAACGTGTCCAAATTGAGAATATTCCATATAATCCAGAAGATTGCACTAAATTTAAAACAACAAGGGTGGAAGTGTAAAAAAATTTATAGTTGAGGAGGATGGTTGTAATTACCCAAATAGAAGGGGTGTTTTCGTAATTTCACCATACCTCAAGGGTGCTTGTAATTTACTAAAAAAATTATGAACACATGGTTAAATTTTTTTTTAAACCAGTAAGGAGGGGCGGACCCAGTAAGAGAATGGGGATGGCCCCGGCCCATGTAGAAAAAAAAAAATAACACTTTATTATTTTTTATTTTAATTTGGTATATATCTATTAATTTATAGACTTTTGTCCCCCAAAACTTTATTTTTATCCACTTTTAGTCCCAAAAAAAACTTTTTTCTTTCTTTCTTAAATGACCCCATAATCTAGCCCCAAACAAAAAACTCCTGGGTCCGCCCTTGCGAGTAAGTAATGTTTTTTAGAAATTTATCACTAACGCGCTCGTGGGGATTCAGTAAACCCCGAATTTGTGCAACAACAATCTTCTATAGTCTCGAATAACTTGAAGTGATGCTTATAACACGCGTTGTCTAAATCTCGTAAATTACACTAACATAAAACAAATAAAGTTTCAAATACAATTTTGGTACTTCAACCGCGTGACACGGGAAATTGTTCGGACAATACGAAATGGTAGGCAAGAAAGATGATTTGAAGTTGTTAATTCCATATTTTGTGTGATGCTACTAATTATTCAGACATTAATTTCAATTCCCAATCAAAGTAATGTGTGTCTATTCCATAGTCAACACAACTAATTACTTTTGCACGAATTGCTCCTAAGTGCCAACAATTGGTCTGCCACTCTATATACTTTGCATGCATTTTTGGTCAATAAGATTTCACCCTACCTATAAAATATCTCATTAATTAATTAATTAGCAAAGTATATCAATTTTATAGTGTTTTAAATATTACTTTTGAAATTTTTCAAACTTACTTTTAGTATAAATTTGAAAAACGAAAGTTAATGGACGACTGTAAATTCAAAATCATCATTCACTATTGGGTTATTTATATTGGATCGATTTGAATCGTAGATCTAATTGCACATACGTATGTGTGTTTGCAGGGGCGTAATCATGCAGGAAAAAAAAACCCTCTTTCTTTTATTAATTTTCATTTATGTATTATTATATTGCAATATATTCAATAATTGTTGTTTATTCAAAATACTCCAAAAACATTTCGAGGCTTCTGCCCCAAAATCTTGCCCCCTCAAACAAGTGACCCTAGGTCTGCACCCGTGTTTTTGGTTATTTAATCAAATTCACGATTCAAATCCTCCTAGTGTAAATAACTAGGTGTAACATCTCATTTCCGTGATACAATGAATGATCATTTTGCTTTTTCCATAACAAATTGTTATTGGATTTTCCAATAACAAACTAAACACATCTATTTGCTTTTTATGCATTGATTGAAAAGAAAATAAATTAAAAGAAAAAAAGTTCATTGCTTCATCATTTTGGACTAGCTACTTGAATATCGACACCCAAAATAAAGGGTAGAATAAACTTTATGTTATTGAATCATATTTAATTTGCAATAAAATATTAGAAAGGTACCAAATAGAAAAATTCAAGAACTCAACCATATGCATCAAATAGAAAAAAATAATCAAACTTTTAAGCCATAGCCTTTTTTGTCTTAGGGTTTCATAGTATGGAGAGTTGGGATAATATAGGTGCGGTTGTTGAGAAACAAAATATGGAGTCTTTTGATAATTTTCTCTAAGCTCCAATCATTCTTGTCTCAAGTCTCTATCAACTTTTTTAATTTCATTTACCTTGCATATAGATTCATGCTATTGAAATTTAGGTGGTGTTTTGCAAACATATAGACCTGTTTTTCGTTTATTGAAGTTGATTTTCCAGCAAATTTGTAAACATCCTCGGTTTCTAAAAATAAACACTTATACTCATTTAATACAAAATCATTAACTTCTGCTTTTGCAAAAGGCTTTTGCAAACACCATCTTAGGTTATAGTGATTGTGTGGTATGTGGTTATTTTTAAAAGTTGGAGATGTTTGAAAATATAATGGAAAATTATTCTAAAAAGAAAAAGCAGGTATAGGGTTGCTTATAAAAGAATAACTTAAATCAACTTATTTTAAGAGAAGCAAAAACAAAATTTAATTTTGCAGATACAAAAAACAGATTGTGAAGTTCAGAAGTTGTTTCTAAGAGCTTCTACATATCAACCACCACCTTAATATATAGTTTTAATGTTTTTTTTTTCTCTTTTTTAACTTCACGGAGAACAAAAAGATAACTTCTTGTTTCCCACATATTAATTTTGCAGGTTTTCCTAAAATGAAATGAAAATTATATCTATTTGACATAAGTGAAATGTATTTACATTGTATAAAATCGATTTTACTCTTTGTGGTGGTCAAATTAAAATGTAACTTCAGTGTCATTGTTTGTAGGTGGTGTTTGATTGAAATAAAGAGGCAATTACTGCATACAAGGTTTACATACACTTCTCCACGCTAAATTTGAAACGAAGCCAATTTACAGAATAAATTGAGGGAAATGAGCTAAAATTATCTAAAAAATATTTTGTATAGCTAATAGGGTGGTCAGAAAATTTGAATTTGTTGTAAGTCCATCAGGCAGCTTAAGTTGGACAACTCAAACTGAAAATAGACATCTCAGATTTAAAATAGTCAGCTTAGTTGGAGAGTTCAAACTAAAAATAAACAATTTTGACTAAAGGTGGACTGTCCATTTTAGTTGGAGAATTTAGATGAAAAATAAATATTTTAGACTGAAAATCAATGAAAAAACTTGTTTTCAATTATGTGGTTGGCGAAAAATTAGACGGCTTGGTAGGGATAGGCGGAAGAGTGGAAGAAATGTCATTTTTGGGAGTGGGTGTTGACGAATAAGGTATTTTCAGTCTAAAGTGTGTATTTCTAGTCTAAGCTCTCCAACTAAGCTGTTCGAGGGACCTGTAGCAAAATGAAAATATGAATGTCCTGATGTGAAAGAATATTAGTGCCTAGGGGTGTTTAGCAAATTGGGCCAATAAAAAAAAATTGTGCAAATTACTGTCACCCCCTGAGGTAAGATCAAATTACGAAGAAACCTCTCATATTTGGGTAATTACAATCACCCCTCAACTATGTATTTTTTTTTACACATCCATCCATACAATATCAAATCTATCTACTGAAAGAATAGTTTTTTCGTAAGATAACACATAGTTGATGAGTGGTTATAATTATCCGAACAATAGAGATTATTTTTCTCATAATTTGACCTTACCTGCCCTAATTTTTCCTAAAAAATATATAATTTTGTAATTCTGATAAACATGTTAAATATTATCTACAAATTTATCCTTCCCAAAAAAGAAAAAAAAGAAGGAAAAAAAGAAACCACACGTGAACACACTGAATGTGTTCTTTTGTACCACCAAAGTACAAATCAAAATGGCCTACTAAAATGCAGTGAATTTATGTTTGAAAGTGCCAATCATGGAGAAATCATGTATTAAATAGTAGCTTTGTTCTGACTTTTGGGTGAAATTTCCTGGTTTTACTCAACCTGTTTGGCCCTATGACCAAGGTTCAAAACAACTTATAAGTCAAATTATTAGTATTTTCTGATTAAAAGCTTATAATTATTTCAAAACATTATTTGGGCTTTTGAAGGATTTTAACTTATAGTTTACAATTTATTATAGCAAACTAGTTTGAGCTTGTTTAGATAATTAAATTAATAAGTTTACAATTCAGATTGGTATACCTTGAAACAATATGTTTTTGAGAGAATTTATTGGAAAACATAGAGAATTTCGTTTCAAGAGAGGAGGAATGTTATACGGTTCGAATTAATGGGTAAACCATGGAGGTTCAGTAGGATATATGCATCGTTTAGTTAAGTATTTAGTTGTTGTTTTAGCCGATAAGGACGTTCGAATATAGTGTTTTTACGGAGTGGACGTCTAGTCACACTAGAAAATATGGTAAGGTGAAGATCGGCTAGTTAACAAATGAGATTTTGCCTCGTTCCTACCATCTCTATCTTCATCTGGCGTCTTATCCGTAATCGATTTTTCACTAGCTTTGAAACGTCAATCTAGAGGCACTCGATTCGCATCGAAGTGTTGTTGTTGTCCATATTTACCTATCCACGATTCATTTGTTCGGTCTTCCATGCGTTTCTGCATCGAATCTATATTAATCATATTTTCATTGGTGAGTCGAAAACTTGAGAAAATGATAAAAAATAAAAAGATATCTCGGTTCTTTCTACTAAAGTTATTTATAAGGAGATCTTACATATCCCAATTCTTCACTACATTGGGTTACTTTCAGGCGACAAATTAGACTGGCGCTTCATATGTGGCCGAGAGTCGTTTGGTTTCTCGTCAACCCAGAGTGAATGGAGCATTCAGAGCATCCATAGAGACTGCGCTCATCGAAGCGGATGAATTATCAAAGATCAAGAAACGGGACCACTTGGATCGTGCAATTACAATAGATATACTTTCACTTCAATCTGTAATCACTTGGGAATTGGGATGTTATAAGAAAATATGTGTTATTCATATTGATATGTCTAATTGGGTCAACCCAATGGGCCTACAATTTATTTATTTAATGGGCCACGAATCCAATTTAGAAGACCACTACTACGAAAGTCCAATCACCTTCAAATAAGATTTGGGCTCGGCAAATTAGCTTCAGCCCTATCAACAAGTATAAATAAAGATTAATTCATTTGTTAAAGGTACGTTCTATATTCTGGCAATTCAACTATTCGTATTCTCTCGACAACATCTACCATACATACCCCTGACTTGAGCGTCAAAGGGCCCGATCAACCCTCGACTTAGTTTACGTGTATTCTCATTGCAGGTATCTCAGGATTATCTAGCTCGTGAGCCAGTAACTTCCTTGCTCTTTCCGCTCATCCTATCACAATTAATCTAGGAAATCTATCTCTAGCATCACCACCTATTATTTATGTTAATGCACATTCTTGTAGATTAAATTGGGATTTGATTATGTAATTTACGCAAGTTAGGAGATTTGATTAGATTGTAATTAGTTATTTTTATTATATACCTTTCCATTTACGCGTCTAAATAAATGCCTCCAACAAAGAAGAGTTCACAATCATATTTAACATCATATTGTTTCAAGTATTCTAACATGGTATTAGACCCATAACTCTTGTTTTTGTGTTTCTTCTTCTTTATTGTGCATCGTCCGCAATGAAAAATACCATAAATTAATTTTTCATTTGTCATTGCAATCCTATTTTTGATGTTTCTAATTCTCGCGCTTCCACTGTAAACAAAAACATCATAAATTATCGGCCCTATTTTTCTTTGCAATCTTGTTTTTTATGTTTCTTATTAATCCACGTTCTTTCGCTGCAAATAAAAATATAATTATTACTCTCATTCTTCTCAATAATTTTATTTTTTTAATGTTTTTTTTAATCCTCGCACTTTTGTTTCACAGAAAAATCATAAGTTTTTTTATGTTTCTTCTTAATTCTCGCGCTTTTACCTCAAACAAAAACATCATACATTATTTCTTTTATTTTTTCTTTATGTTCTAATTTTTGGTATTTCTTTATTTCTTTACCGGTGAATGTACTTTTGCCTAGACCAGTATTATTTTTATGGGGCTCTTTGAGAAAACCCCCTCACTACTTTTTTTAATTGAGGGAGGCCCAAAATATTTTAGTCCATTTGAGAAAAGTCCACACCCATTTTCAGCTATTATATTTTCCAGCTTTACCCCCGCCCGCCACCTCATCACTGGGTCAGCGCTCCAGGATTTTTTTTTTTTTTTTTTTTTTTCCGTTTTTTAATCGACTATGAAGCATAGTCGATTAGTCTTAATTCGACTATGCTTCATAGTCGATTAAGGAAAATCTTTAATTTTTTAATTTTTTTTTGTTTCTAATTTTGTTTTTAAATTTTTTTTGGTTTTTTTAATTTTTTTCTCTATCAGGTTTATTAATGCATAGTCGATTAAAATTTTAGCTATTAAAAATAACAAATCATAATTACAAAAAAAATGCAAAATCAACTATATTTAAAAAAAATATACAAACATTGTAATTGATTTATACATTGGAATCAATAAACAAAAAATCAAAAAAAAAAAATAACAACTGGAGTCGGTTAACCTTAATCGACTACTGAACATAGTCGATTAAGCCTTAATCGACTATTGAACATAGTCGATTAAACACACGTAGTCGATTAAGGCCCTGCCTGCGCGAATTTCTTTTTCTGCGCGAATTCAGCAAACCCATTGGAATCTTCCACCCAAAACCGCCGCCGCCAGCAGACCCATCGCAATCCTCCACCCAAAACCGCCGCCACCAACAGATCCATCGCAATCCTCCACTCAAAACCGCCGCCACAACCATCATTACCATCACTCATGAACAGAGTACACAATCCCAATAATCGTCCGTCACTACCACCGGTCACCGAGTACACACTCCCCACCTGGGACGATTACATACACTGTAAAAACACACACACACACACACACACACACACACACACACACACACCATCACTACCGCCGCGGTATCCCAGCCCGAACCAGATCTCCTCCTCCGCCGCTCTATCGTCTCCAAGCCGGAGCTCCACAACTCCGGAGCTGCCGCCGCGGTATCCCAGCCCGAACCAGAACTCCCGAAGCGGACACCTGTAGCCGGCGCCCGGGTCCACTTCCCCAACCCGGACGACGCAATCGAGGTGTTCGTCGACGGGTACCCGGTCAAAATCCCCAAAGGAATGACGGTGCTTCAGGCGTGCGAGATCGCCGGCGTTGATATCCCGAGGTTCTGCTACCACGACCGCCTTTCTATCGCCGGAAACTTCCGGAAAAATCGCCCAAGCCCGTCGCTTCTTGCGCCATGCCACGGGAATGTGTTATTTGGCTTGTTTGGTTAATGTTGATGTTGAATTAGGGTTTCAAAATAATATATTGACAATTAAGGGTAAATTTGGAATTATAAAAGTAATATTTGGTAGAATACTAACCAAGGGGGTTTTCTCAAATTATTTTTGGAAGGGGGGGTTTTCTTAACTACATTTCCTAGGTGAGGGGGGTCTTGCTAATAATCCCTATTTTTATTGTGCTTCTTCTTATTCATTGCGCTTTGATCGCCAACAAAAACACCATAAATCACGGTTGACCTACAATCACCGTCGTGCACAACACTCCAATCAACAATCTGAAGGTCCATTAACATCATTGTCAGAGCATCTCCGACCGATCGCTATATCACCATTTTTTCATATAATTTAGGTATTTTTAGTCTTCCACCTGAAATTCTTGTATCACCATTACACCTAAATTATGGAGATTTGGTTTTAGCCTCTCACCGTGGTCAACCCCCATATCACCACATACTCAAATCCTATTTTTTCACCAAATGTTTTGTTGAAGGAATTTTCATCTCCCACCGGTCCACCATTTTCCTATTTTTTTTCCAACCAAATCCTATTTATCCTACCAAATATAAAGGTGGAAATAAGATTTGGTGTAATTAACACCTTTTATTAAGTAACATATAAAATGACGATTTTAACTAATTGCAACTGTTACCAACTTATTAGCAATATTTATCTTAAATACATTGGTGTTAATTACTAAATTAGTTTTTAAAATATTATCACATTAATCATTATTAATAAAAACATTAATTTTAATAATATAGATATGCTCATTTTAATTCATTTGTATATTTGTTTGATATCAATGTTGATTAGTTCATTTCTTTACTTAACTAATACGTTCATTGCTTGATAAAATATAATAAGCAACAATAGAATGATTAACGAAGCACACTTTAATTGATGAAATACAGGACGAGACATTTAAATTGAAATACATAGCTCATAAAACAACAAATAACATGACATGATAACAAAACATAATAATCTATAACACAAATTATATACATTTAAATTCTCATAAACTGTTTATTTAAATTCTCATGACGTACTTAATAGTCTCTATTGTCATAGTCGTTGTTGTCGTTCGGAGATTATGGGACATAAGCACCTTCATCGATTCTTCCATTTCCCCCTGCACTAAAATTTAAATTCCTAGAAGCTCTTGACCTGTTTACATTGTCAATGATTTATTGTTTCTTATCACTCCAGAATTGTTTGCTATAGGATGTGAGATTACTGAAATCCTTACTCATAATATCCATATCATGTTCAACAACGTTTCATTTTAATTTTCTTTCTTTCATATCCATGTTTGTTGTTTAATGCTCACCAATAAATCTGATAGTTGAGGAAGAACGCAGTGGATATAAAAATTTATTACTTAACATTGGATCTATAATTAATAATTATGAAATAAAATACAATAAAATTACGATTAACATTAGAGTTATATAGTTTTGGGGCATATATGGTGAAATGCCATGGGGGAGCCAACCAAATCCCATTTCATATAAGTGGTGAAATGGTGAAATATTATTATTTTAATATTTGGTCTCAATTTGGTTGAAACCCATTGAAGACCGAAAACACTATTTTTCCACCAAAAATAGTGGAAGAGTAAAATGGTGTGCTACCGGAGGGAGATGAACCCATTTTTTCACCACAAAAAATGGGATACAGTGAATTTTTTTAAAACCGGCTGGAGATGCTCTCACGAGATCTATTCAACCGACAGAAACCAAACGATCATCGAAATTGTCAGAATTTACACGCCTTCAAGCGCTGCGAACCCCAAATACCACACCCTGACGCCATTGTGAATTGATTAACCTCAATTTAGTCTATCACCCACCTTGAGTTTAAAGGGAGTTGATTATAAATAGATGTACATTCTTGTAGAATAAGTTATAGGGATTTGATTATGTAGTTTACATAAATTAGGAGATTTCATTAGATTATACATAGTTATTTTCCCTTTATGTGTATAAATAGATGTCTCCACTGATGAAGAATAATAAGCAATCAAATTTACCATTATATTTTTTTTTTTCAAATATTCTAACAATTAAAATTTTAAGATGTTATAGGAAAAATATGCCTTATTCATATTATTTAAATTCTTCATTTAATTTTGTAACATTATTTGTAGGTAAACTCCAACCACTAGCTACATCTACTCTGAAACTCCTCTCAAATCAATGTTTTATGATTTTAAAATATATCTTTAATTCGCATTTTAGATTTTTCCAATCCTCCACTTTTGTGGACCAGGTGATAAATAACACGAAAATCATATTTACTAAATGAACCACAACTATTGTACCATGTATACATTGATTTTTAACTTAAGGATGTATTGTAATTTTTTTAGTTTTTTAGATGCTCTAAAAGTTCTTCTACTATGTTTTGAATAAATAATTAGATATTTTATTTCAATATTATTATCTTCAAAAATCAAAATAGAGCATATTCATTTACTAGTAAGGATTAAAACTGATTTATGAGATCCTAAATCTGGTGAAATACATCATTAGTTCGAAACCATAGATCTACATAAATAACTATCCGCTAAACACACATACAATATATGTATTATTATGTGTAGGTCAATGGTGTAAAATTACAAGACGTATTTCACCTGGTGTTAGTTCTACAAAACCATTAAAAACTCATTTTTAAGATATTTTGTATCCAAATATTCTAACCTCAACTTTGTTTTATTTATGCCTTTTAAACATAAAAAAAATAGTAACTTCTATTAATTACTTACCCTTTTCCATAGTCACTACATTAGTTAATCAAATTTTCTACAAATATAATGCTCCATTCCGAGCACAATATCAACAACTTTTAGGAATTTTTTTATTCCATATTATCTGTCATTCTAGAATTTCAATGATGTATTAAATATACATTTTTTTTTTCAATTATGCCCTTATTAACTCTTCAATACTTTATCTGCATTACTTACAGTATTTTTGTCTAACAATATATATTTTCCTAAAATCAAAACACTAATTTAGTTTTCTCAAGATTTATGCAAATGTGAAAAACAACACATATCTAGAAACGGAGAGAGTATATTTTATTTCTTAGTGACCGATTATTTCTTACATTTTATTTTAATCGACAATATTTTCTTAAATTTTGGACTTGTGGCATAATTAGAGCCATATTTCCTTAAATTAGACAAGGTGATATGGAATATTTTTAAGGTCAATTGGGATAATATTAGCAGATTAGACAATGTGAAGACATGATTTGAATGCCCATGTTCTTACACACTTTCATACATCATTAAGGACCCACAAATTGTGGAATTAGATGCTATAATTTAGAGCTAAACCAATCTTTTTTAGCCACTACTAAAGCTAATGCTTTCCCATCAAATAAGATTTTCTGAATAAAAGAAATAAGCCAATCTTTTCACCTTTCGATCACGATCGAAATTCGAAAAATCATTTTCGTCTCGACCCTTCTAGTCAAATTTTGGTTTCTTACCTAATAATGTTTTACCATACACCTGTATATATATAACTATCGTCTGTATTTCACCGAATATAGATCTATTTTACAAAACTATCGTCTGTATTTCATCGAATGTAGCAGCTGCAAGACTGTAAATTTCTCATGCCTACGATTTCTTACTATTTTCATCAATAATCAATGTTCAATATGTATTTAAATAAAAAAGAATAGTCCCTTGTAAATAAAAAAGATATATTATTTCATTGATATTGTAATTGTGACCTTTGAATAATACATACTCACGTGGATACAAGTGATCCATGCACGGATAGTGTGCAACGAGCAACACAATGTTTATGGTGCACGTCCGACAACACTCTATTAAACAATAAAAACTTCATATATAATTGTTTTTTAATATTCAAGAAAAAAAAAAAAAAAAAAAAAGATAAAACGAAGAATTGTTGTATATTCTAGGTGTGGAAATGCACACGAGAATTTTGTAGACCAAACGTAGACAAGCTGTTTTAAAAAAAAAAAAAAAAATATATATATATATATATGCCACTCTGGCTTTTTCTTAGTGGGGAATGGAGACTGGTCGCTTTGACTTTTTTAATCAGCAGAATCTCTAAATAATTAACTCAAATTAATTGCCTACATTTTATATTATACTTGTAAAATTCACCAGACTTTAACTTACACAATCACAAAGATTTATATATATATATATATATATAAATATATAGATGTATGTAAAATAAAATTGGGAGGTGGGGGTTGGCTATAGTGCAAAATTACTATACAAATAATAATAATAATAATAAAATATTCTGCAGGGGACGATGAGAAATTAGATGCTACACCTAATTATTTACATTGGCTGAATTTGAAACATAGATCTACACTGTGTTTAGTGAGTTATTTAATCACATCTACAGTTCAAATTCAACAAATATTAATAACCATGTGTAGCATCTAACTTTCCCGGGAACGGGCGACTGGCACCCCAGCATATAACCCGGGTGAAATTCATCGAACGTAGCGTAAGAACAAACGGGAAAAGTAATAATAAAATATTCAAAACTTATTACTTTTGAAAGTGGGGAGAATAGAAAGTTGGGCAATATAAATATGCCCTCTTGGCCTAGGGTTAGGTTAAGGTGCTCTCACTCAGTCTTTGGCTTTTAGCCTTTATCTCCAACTTATACATCTCCCCTTTCATTTTTTTTTCTTACAAACAAATATTTCAGTTTTTTCAACAAAAGAAAAAAACTGTTCTGCTGACTCGGATTTTTTCATTACATATATAGTAACAAACTTTCATTTGCAAGGCAAGAGAATTAATTAGGGTTATACATATATATATATTAATTAGAGCTATTTGAGAGTTTGAAGTATGAAGAAAAGGCAAGTAGTTATCAGAAGAGAAGGATCTAATCGAAGCTCGAGTGCGCAGGTTATCCGAACCGTGAGGTACGCCGAATGCCAGAAGAACCATGCAGCGAATATCGGAGGTTATGCGGTCGACGGTTGCCGGGAGTTCATGGCTGGCGGTGCAGATGGGACTCCCGCCGCTCTCAGCTGTGCCGCCTGTGGCTGCCACCGGAATTTCCACCGGAGGGAGGTTGACACTGAGGTTGTTTGCGACAGCTCGTCCCTTTCTTGATACGCGGGTGCCCGCAGCCGCAAGCGTAATTGTTTTAGCAAGAAGTGCTAATTTATGAAAAAAAGGTTTGTTTAATTAATTTGCCTCTGAGAAATATATTTTCCGTACCCTTTTTTTTCTTTTTCTTTTTTTACTTTTTAATATTTTCAAGAAAATGTATGTGTTGTACAAATTAAATGATTATAAAATTACCCGATCGACCGAAATTCTAGGGATGTTTGATTTGAGATACTTCGAGAGAAACAATGTAATTTATAGCTCATTGAAGTGTTGTTCTAAGATATAATCTTAATCGCCTTTCGGTTCCTATCTCCGGTTTTCGATATGTAAATCGAAGGGGGAAAAATCATCTTTACATAGTTTATTGATTAAATGGAAGATCAAGTCTTATTATATATGTTTGCTCTAATATCATATATATATATATATATATATATATATATATATATATATATATATATATATATATATATATATTATGAGTCTATTTATAACATAGATTTCTGATCTTCATACAAGTCCAAGCTGAAACATTATTCATTTAAGTTATTTTTTATTTTTTATTTTATTTTATTTATTTTCAAGAAAATTTGTGAAGTTCATTCTTGAAATCTCAAAGCAGTAAATATTAAAGTTAGTTACAACAAGTACCTCATTTTTTTTTCGACTTATTTCTTTTCGCCTTTCGTACATGGAAAAAGAAAGCAGCCAATAGAAAAAAAAATGTTTATGTTTCGAAAACCGGTTTTCGAAGCTTATCTTTATGAATTTCATGGCCATGGAAATACAGGTGTAGTTTGTCCCCTTCACAAACTTAGCTTCATTTTTATTTTATTTTTCGAAAAACAAAATTAGCTGTTCTCATATGCTGCAGCACATATATATATATATATATATATATATATATATATATATATATATATATATATATATATATATATATATATATATATAGAATTAATCCGGCCAGTTAGACCGGAGAATAAAATAGGCTGTGTGGTTTTTGGAGCTTTTTGGGAGTGTGAGGAAACCAAAAGACAAGATGTGCAAGAATTCCAACTGTTCAACTAATTAATATATATTTATTTTATTTTAATTTGTTAGCAAAGTAATTGGAAAGACAGCAATTTTGTAATTTGAAAATGAATCATATTTGTTTTATAAGCTCAATTTGATTATTATTAATTTATTTAATTTTAATATTAATAAACAAAATAAGGCCCACATATCTAGTCATGTTTTTGTGGCCATAATGCAGGTTTCAAATTTGTTTAATCACATAAAGTTGACTAAAGATTTTAATCATGTCCTAGTACTGATCATATGATCCTCATCTCCTTTGATTAATTATATTGTGCAGTGGGACTTGTGACTCACTTCTTATATTTAAATATTCAAAAAAGTTATTTAAAAAAATTTAATTAAAAAAATATTATAAAATATTCTCTTAAAGACACTAAGAAAATGATCATTAGGGTGAAGAAAACAATACAAATGATGTTCCCCTTATGTCATTGGAGCTACCTTTTTAATATTTAATTTGCACAATAATTAAGTGGAACAAATCAAATCAGTTTTAATTTTAAATTTTAAACGAATTGAGTCGAGTTGAATGCATGATAGTCATGTTTGATATATTGAGATTTTAGAGGTGTTGTTTGAGTTTGGTTAATTTGATAGGCAATGAAGTCGAGCTCAAACTAGCTATACTCAAGCTGAATATGAATCGAGTTCGAGTAGTTTGAATTTTGTTTACATATTTTATCATTTTATTTCTCATTGAGCTCGGCTTGCGCGTAATGAATGGAATATGTATTCAAGTTCGGTTTGTTACTTTGTTATATTAAGAAATCGAGCTCAAACAAGCTTTTAATAAAATAATTTAAAGTTAAGGGGGTGTTTACAAAAGCTTATTATGTAAAAGCAGAAGTTTATTTCTATATGTTGGGGGTGTTTTAAAAAAAATATCATTAAGAGCGTGCTTGCAAAATAAATTTGAAGTTGCAGCTTATTAGATAAATTGTCTGAAACATACTTAAAAAACTGGATTGATATATAAATAATTAGGAGTAGGACATAAATGTCCAATTAATAATGTATCTACAATTAATAAACTTTTGAAATTATGGCCTAAAACAACTTATTTTAAGAGAAACAAAATAAAACCTGCATTTACAAACACTAACAAGCTGACAATGAGCCAAAATAAGCTCATAATCACTTTTAAATTTTGTTTGCAAACATCACTTAAGTATCGAATAGTTTGGTTTGATTTTCAATCCCCATTTATAGTTTACTTTAATATATAAAATGAATATGTATGTAACGTAAAATTATCGTCTCAATCGGCTAAAAGTTTAAACAAAAAAAAATTGATTTATTACTGGTTTGTGTATGTGACAGTTTTGTAAATGATGTTACATCTGGTCAATTACCGATTAAATCTCATATATATATATATATATATATATATATATATATATATATATAACTATTTTTTTTACACACATCTATAGACTATACATGTACGTGTCTAGGATTGTGTATATATATATGATGCAAAACTATAAAATTTATTAATTTGATCGAGTATAGCATTTAAAAGATCGTATATGACGTGCAATCAATTAAATAGGCTAAAAGCCAAAGATCACATTAATTAATGGGTGCATTGCAATTTGAACCCCATAATACATTATTAATTGGTGGTGTGCACCTTTAAATTCGCAAAATCCACCCTCTAATTTTATATCACATACAAAAATGCGATATGCTTTATATCTTAGGTATTTTAACCGAAAACTCCAATATGTCCCGATGTTTACCGGGTTTTTGGCATGGTGCACCTTAGAATTACATTTTTTTAGCACTTTGCACCCTTATATTGTGAAATTGACAGATTGCACTCTTTAAATATAAATTTCTTGCCAATTTGATTTGGGGCACCCCAAATCAATTTTGGCTTGAAAAACTTATCGACAAGTTGTTAGGAAACTTGAAACGATGACAAATTTGCCATTCTTTAATTCCTTACAGATAAAAAATATTAAAAAATAAAAATAACTTCAAACATTATTAATTTGACGTAGAATATATAATTTGAGGATGCACTTTCGTTATGGCATTCGCAAAAAATAAAATGTTGGTGCCACTACATAATTCAGCCCAACATTAATTAGATGAATGATTGTTGCATCAATATCTTAGATTTCAATTTGGGGCTTCTTTACGAATCTCCAGACGGCGGAGGATCTCCAAACAGTACATTAATAATCGAGGATAATATCATGTGGAGAACTCGAAAAGAGAAGCCACAAAAAACTAAAAGACAAATTTCATTGATTAAATAAAAGTAGTCAATATTTCCTCCCAAGATGGAGTTTAGTTAATTCTCCGCCAATTGTTTGAAATAAAATAGTGGTTGTCTGGTTGGTTCTTTATTATAGGAGAAATAGAATTGAAGAAAAGAGAGAATTGTGTCTCTCACGTATATTAATCATATATATAGTTACATGTAGGAAACCCTAACCTATTACACAAGGTAACCTATTATACAAGGTAATTATAATAAATAATAATAATAATAATATACGTAATATATATAATATATACGCTAATATACCCCCGCAGTCGAAACGGGAAAGGAGAGGACGTGGAGACTGGAGACAAACTGTTGGAACAGTTGAGTAGGGAGACCTTTCGTGAAGATATCGGCAAACTGGTAGGCGGATGGGACGTGAAGAACTCGAACGTGTCCCAAAGCAACTTTGTCTCGGACAAAGTGGATATCGATCTCCACATGTTTCGTACGAGAGTGTTGAATAGGATTGCTGGATAGGTAGGCGGCACTGACGTTGTCACAGTAGACAATAGTGTCTTTCGAAAGTGGGCAGAGCAACTCAGAAAGTAGGTTGCGTAACCAAGTCGTTTCGGCGACGGCGTTTGCGACAGCTCGATATTCAGCCTCCGCACTAGATCGAGAAGTAGTGACCTGTCGTTTGGAGGACCAATAGATGAGGTTGTTGCCGAGGAAAATGCAATAGCCCGATGTCGAACGACGAGTGTCAGGACAGCCACCCCAATCGGCGTCGGAGTAAGCGATAAGAGAGAGGTCCGGATTGGGGGAGAGGAGAAGGCCGTGGTCGAGAGTGCCACGAATATAGCGAAGGATACGCTTGAGAGCAGCCATATGAGGTTCCCTCGGATCATGCATGAATAGACATATTTGTTGCACAACATAGCAGATGTCGGGACGAGTAAACGTGAGGTATTGCAGTGCACCGGCAAGGCTGCGATAAAGAGTAGGGTCAGCAACAGGGGGTCCAGTGGTCGAAGACAACTTGCTCTTTGTGTCAGCCGACGTAACACAAGGGTTGCAGGAAGCCATGTGTGCACGCTCTAGTATCTCGTCGGCGTACTGGCGTTGAGAGAGAAATAGCCCATTCGACGAGCGAGTAACTGAGGTGCCGAGAAAGTAGTGAAGATCGCCAAGATCCTTAATTGCGAACTCTTGATTAAGGGCAGCGATGATAGAGTGGAGCAATTCAGGTGTGGAGGCCGTAAGTACAATGTCATCGACATACAGTACAAGGTAGGCGCATGAACTGTTGCGACAAACGCGTGAACTGTTGCGACAGTACACAAAGAGTGAAGTGTCGGACTTGCATTCTCTGAACCCCATGGTAGTAATGTGAGATGCAAAACGCTTGTACCAAGCACGTGGTGCCTGCTTCAGACCGTAGAGTGCTTTGTTGAGGCGACACACGTGAGTGGGGCGAGATGGATCGACGAATCCGGGAGGTTGCTCGCAGTAGACAGTTTCAGAGAGATTGCCATGTAAGAAGGCATTTTTCACATCAAGCTGGTGGATTGGCCATGATCGTGAGAGAGAAATACTGAGAACTGTTCGAACAGTGGCTGGTTTGACAACTGGGCTAAAAGTCTCGTCAAAATCGATGCCAGCCTGCTGGTGAAACCCGCGAACAACCCACCGTGCTTTGTATCGCTCAAGGGAGCCATCAGACTTGAGTTTCTGTTTGTATATCCACTTAGCAGAAATAACATTAGTGAACGGGGGGCGGGGCACAACATTCCAAGTATTGTTTTTAAAGCAGTATATTCCTCAATCATGGCGTTTCGCCAATTTTGGTCAAGAAGAGCTTGGTGATAGTTGGTGGGAATGGAAGAGGTAGAGGACACAACGAGAGAGAAAGGGAATTTGGGTTTGTGGATGCCCACTTTACTGCGAGTCACCATAGGGTGAGCAGGGGGAGGTGGGGGAGGTGTGGGAGTAGGAGAAGGAGATGTGGGAGTAGGAGAAGGGGTTGTGAGCTGGTCATGGTCGAGAGCTGGTGCTGCAGGTGAAACAGGTGTTGGCTGTGTTGTAGGACTGTTGGACGAACTGTTGGAACATGGTGTTCACTGTTGGAACAGTTGGATGAACTATTGCAACAGTTAGACGAAGTTTGGGGGAGGAGGAACATGGAGGGTGTGTTTTCGTCCAAGGCAGTGGTAGGAAGTGTGTTTTTTGGGGGAGTTGACTCAGCAAAAGAAAAGTGAGTTTCGTCGAAGGTAACATGACGAGAAATTATGATTCGGCCAGTGGATCTATCAAGGCAACGATAGCCTTTGTGAGAGGAAGAGTGACCAGAACGGGGGGCGAGTTTATGTGGCGTGGTGGCGGTGAGGTTGGGATAACCGAGACAGCCGAATACTCGAAGATGAGAGTATGTAGGTTTGATGAGGTAAAGAGCTTCGTGAGGGGTCCGGTTTTGTGTGGTTTTGGTAGGTAAGATATTGAGTAGGTGAGTGGCCATATGAAGGGCTTCGACCCAATAAGTAGGAGGAAGATGAGCTTGAAAGATGAGGGATCGAATCATGTTAGTTATAGTGCGGATCATTCGTTCTGCGTGTCCGTTTTGAGGGGAGGTGTGTGGACACGAAAAACGATTTAGGACGCCGTGTTTGGTGAAGTAGTTTTGAAAATCCGTATTTTTTAATTCACGACCATTATCACTTTGTAAGGCTTTCAGGGGATGTTGGAATTGAGTTTTGAGAAGTGTATGAAAATTGACAAAGGTTGTAAAAACGTCAGATTTTTTTCGAAGAGGAAAAGTCCATAAATAATGGGTAAAATCATCAACTAACACAAGATAATATTTGAAACCCGTAAGACTAGAAACAGGAGAAGTCCATAAATCAACATGAATAATTTGAAATGGAGCAACAGTAGTAGATTTTTGAGAAAAAAATGGTAAACGAAAATGTTTGCCTAATTGACAGGCATTACAAAGAGACTCCCTAGGGTCTTTATTATGGGAAAGAAAAGTGCTAGAAAATAAACGGGACATGACGTGTTTGCCGGGATGGCCTAGACGCCGATGCCAAAGAGTGTGAGATGAAAAATCTCGACTCGACTCCGAATATCCTTCACAGAATAACCAAACGGGTCAAATTCAACCGAACATGAGTTATCGCGGGTGAACTTTCAAACAAAGATAAGGTGTTTGACGATATTGGGTGTGACATAGACATTTGTGAGCCGGAAAGGAGTGGTGGGAAGAATTGTGTGGCCTATGTGGGTTATGGGGAGGGTGGAACCATTACCGACGACGACATGTTTGGGGAAATTACTGCCAGGATTAAAAACAAAATTGAAATTACCTGAGTGTGGTGCCATATGAGAGGTCGCCCCGCTGTCCATGAACCACTGTGACTCGGTAGGCTGCTGAAGTGTCACCGTATTGAAACGATTTGCTAGATCCACCACGTTGGCACTGTTGCAGGAACTGTGGCAACTGTTGATGGAACTGTTAGAGCTGTGGCATGGCTGCTGGTGCGGATGAACCTGAGTAGGAGCCGAGTGGCCTGTGTAGGGTTCAGGTGGTCCAGTAAAGTAGGCTTGAGCCGCTGGAGTGGATGTGTGGCCCGATGTATTTGGAGCGGATCCCAGAATTGACGGTTGTCGGTAAGGTGCGCGCCAGAGTTGAGATGCGCCACGAGCACTATGGTAGCCGTAGTGCTGCATGGGGTGACGGTTAGTGTTGCGACCTCCGCGACGGTTGGATCTGAGAGAATAAATATGCCTAAGAGGGGGGTGAATTAGGCTTTTCAAAACTTCTTAATATTTTTGCAGAATTAAATTATTTTTAGAAAAATATATTTTTCTTTGATAATAAATATTTTGCAAACTTCCAAATTCATTCCGAATAAAGTTTTAGCAATAGACAATATATGAGTGCGGAAATTTGAATACGATAAAATAAAGTGCGTAAAGTAAATGACACCAAATTTATAGTGGTTCGGAGAAATTCCCCTACTCCACTCTTCTAGGCCCTCGAACTTTATTGTCCACTATATTACTTGTACGATTGATGCGATCTCTTGTGTATCATAAGATTTCTTTACTGAACGTAAGAAAACTCTTGTTTATTATTTCTCTTCATTATAAAACCCTAGCACAATACGACTATTTAAAGATAATAAAACCCTAGAATCCTAATCTAACTAGAAAAGATAATTACCTATACTAATTAAATACCTAATAATCTCCTAACCACTACTAACTCACGGCTATATTCAATCTAATTATACTATGCTAATTAATTAATAATAAAATACTAACTAACTAATAATTAAATAATATATTAAATAATAAATCCCAACATTCCACCCCGCTTGAAATGAACCTTGTCCTCAAGGTTCGAATCAATTTGGTCCATCTCCTTTGTGTTTCCACCTATGTTTGACCTCATCGACTTGCTTCCCGATTGACTCCGAAAAACACGATGAACGACCAAACTCTTTAACACATGGCTCTTGCTGACCCCAAGAGATTCCAAAGGCTACTTTTGCGAAAATACTCAATTTTTTTCCCGATAGATAAACTTTTTTAATCGTCTTTTCAGATTTTGTCTCCTCCAAACTGACCATCGGTTCTTCGTCTCCTTTCTTTTGAACACCATGGAAATCTCCCAATATCCATAGTAGCTCTTCGCTCTCCTCTCTGGTTAATTTCTCGTCTTCGTCCCACTTTATCTCAATTGATTCCGATTCTTCTTCTTTCGGCTCTTCGTCCCACTTTATCTCAGTGGAATTCGATTCTTCTTCTTTGGGCGAACTCACAAAAATTTGGGGCTCTTCGAAAAAATCATCGTCGTCCTCTTCCTCTCCCTCCGACGATAGGCTCGGCAACAACGGCGGTGGCGTTGGCGGTGATGGTTGGCGATCCCTTCGGCTTTTGTGTTGGTGTTGACGTCGTCCTTGACTTTGTTCGAGCAATTTCTGAAAATCAATCCGTAATTTCTCTACGGATTTTTCCAATCGCTCCAACCGTCTTGTTTCTGACATCATGATTTTCACAAAGTTTTGATGTGATCTCAACTTTGCTCCAGCTTAGCTTTGATATAATCTCTGCCTTGCTAACGAAGCGTTGGTGTTATCGCAACTTCGCTCTGATACCAATTGATGCGATCTCTTGTGTATCATAAGATTTCTTTACTGAACGTAAGAAAACTCTTGTTTATTATTTCTCTTCATTATAAAACCCTAGCACAATACGACTATTTAAAGATAATAAAACCCTAGAATCCTAATCTAACTAGAAAAGATAATTACCTATACTAATTAAATACCTAATAATCTCCTAACCACTACTAACTCACGGCTATATTCAATCTAATTATACTATGCTAATTAATTAATAATAAAATACTAACTAACTAATAATTAAATAATATATTAAATAATAAATCCCAACAACGATACGTGCACTTGCGTGTAGGTATTACCACCAACAATATTCACTTAAGGGGTAATTGACATTTTGAACCCTTTAATTACACCGCATTGACACCATGCACCCTTAAATTAAAATAATAGGAGAATGCACCCTTCAATTTATATTTTCTTGGCAAAGTGCACCCTAGTGCAATTTCCGGCTCAAAATGTCACCTGAAACTTGAGTTGTTAGAGTGGGCAAGGATAAAATTGTCACTTAAGTCACAATTACTAACTTTATACTTACTTAACTTTTTTTTTTAAAATACTCACTTAACTTAAAATCACTAACTTCTATTTATTGAATAAGCTTTTGCAAACACCACCTAATTCCACATTAAGCATATGCAAAGATTATTTGTTTAATTTATTTTTTTATTTTATTTCTTTGGTGAATTAGTTAAATCAGTTGAACCTAATACATACACGTAAAAAAAGAAAAAAAAAGTCGTTGGTCAACTAAACAACCCCATGCACTTACACGCAAAGTTTTTCATTTCCCAATAGAAATAAAAATAAAAATAAATAAGTTATTCATTACGTGCAGATTCATCATAGTGCCATTTGGACAACAGACACGAGAAAACTCTGTCCAACCTACTCTACCCAAATCAATTTCGTATTTCTTAATTTCTTTTTTATATTATATATAAAATGTAAATCAAATAACTCTTTTAATTTAATCATCAGCGTAAAAGAATCTCATTACAATTATTCTTAATTTTCGATCAGAAACGAAGCTTAAGGTATTTTTGTTTTCTTGCCACCTTTTTCCTTTTCTTCTGAATATTAAAAGTATATATATGATGAATTCTTGATCTCCCACGTTTAAAACATTGGTTCTTGATCATATATATATATTTTGTTTTACATTTGTGATTCTGGGTTTTTTTTCCTTGTTGATTAAAATCTAATCTTTAATTTAATTTAATTTAATTTTAATTTTTTTTTACTATTTATTACCACCTCTGCAGGTTGAGATTTTGGGATTCTGGCATACTGATTGTGTTTTCTATGTCAATTTAAGGATAATTAAGTTCTGGGTTTAGTACAATTGTTAGGGTTAGTAGTACACTGTAATATGTAATCAAGAATTGGGTATACAATTTCAAGAAACCTTTCAAAAAAGGCCAGATTCTTGGGTTTTGCATGTGGGCTTAAGAATTTATTTCTCTTTTCTTTTTTACAGAAGTAGAAATAAGTCATTGGGTTTTTTAAAACAAAACACATTGAATTTTTAGTTCAGAATTTTCGAGAATGTTTTCGATTTCCGAAAAGAGCATACTATCCTCAAGGCTTCTTTCTTTCCTAATAGCCTTTTCGATGTTTCTATTGATCTCCTCTTCGTTATCCCTTATCGAGTTCGAAGAAAATTCGTTCGTTCCCAAATCGGTTCTTCAATTAATACCGAATTTGGTAAGTAACGCATCAGTTAATTATCAAATCCCGAGTGCCAAAGTAGTTGATGCACTAGAAAGCCCTGTCAAAAGTCCCGTTTTCCCGAACGACACTTTAAATAATAAACAAGACACTATTAGTGTCGATGAACCGGAAGAAAAACATATAACGAGAAAATGTGACAAAACCGAAGCTCGTCTTAAGGTATATATGTACGACTTGCCGCCCAAATTCCACTTTGGGTTGTTGGGATGGAATGCACCCACAAACCAAACGTGGCCTAGTTTAACCGACCGCGTGAAATTACCATCTTACCCTGGAGGACTAAATCTGCAGCATAGCACAGAGTATTGGCTAACGCTCGATCTTTTATCAAGTAATAAAGATATAGTTAGGCCATGCACTGCAATTAGAGTAGAGAATTCGAGCGAAGCGGATGTGATCTTCGTGCCATTTTTCTCGTCTTTGAGTTACAACCGATTTTCGAAGCACCGGCAAAATCGAAAAGGTAGTGGAGATAAAGTTTTGCAGGAGGAATTGGTTGACTTTTTGGTCAAAACGAAAGAGTGGAAAAGATCGAGGGGAAAAGATCATTTGATTGTTGCACACCACCCGAATAGCATGTTGATTGCGAGGAGAAAACTCGGTTCTTGCATGTTTGTGCTATCGGATTTCGGGAGATACTCGACTAAAATAGCTAACCTGAAGAAGGATGTGATTGCTCCGTACAAGCATATGGTGAGGTCTATTGCGGCGAATAATTCGCCCTCGTTCGATGAGCGGCCGATTTTGGCGTATTTCCAAGGCGCAATTTATCGGAAAGATGTAAGTGATTATCTATCCCCCCTTCGTTTGTGATAATGTTGTATTAATGTTTTGTATGGGTTCTTGAAATTTGGAGCACTAATTGATTGATCTTATTCGGTGAATATAATACGAATACATAAATTTGTTTAATATATTATACATATATATAGGGTGGAGCGATCCGTCACGAGCTATACTATCTTCTAAAAAACGAAAAAGACGTCCATTTCACATTCGGAAGTGCGCACCAATCGATCGGTGTAAGAGAGGCGGGTAAAGGTATGGCCAACTCAAAATTCTGCCTAAACATTGCAGGCGACACTCCTTCTTCGAATCGACTCTTCGATGCAATCGCCACTCACTGCGTTCCCGTAATAATCAGCGACGAGATCGAGCTTCCATTCGAAGACATCCTCGACTACTCGGAGTTCTGCGTGTTTGTCCGAGCGAAAGATGCTGTCCGAAAAGGGCATCTTTTGAGTATTCTACGAGGCGTGAAGAACGAGAGGTGGAGTAGAATGTGGGAGAAGTTGAAGGAGATTAGCGGACGCTTTGAGTACGAATTTCCGTCGAGAGACAACGACGCTGTTGATATGATTTGGCAGACGGTTTCTAGAAAGAAAGTGCCGAATCGGTTGAGTGTGCACCGTAAGAATAGGTACACCAGATCGCAGTTTCGGTTGAGGCTGTAACTACTTTTTTTAAAACACACACACACACACACACACACACACACACACTGAGGATTTTATATATCAGAAAGATCAAGAACTATTTTCTCTGTTCTAAAGTAAACAGTATTTGTGCTATGTAAGAACCTAAATTGTACTGATTTCAACAAATTAAATGAAACAATCAAACCAAAATAAAAAAGAACACTAACCTATAATTAATATATATATATATATATATATATATATATATATATATATATGTATGATGAATCAGCACTTGTTGTGAATAGGGTCGGATCCACGACGAACTCTTCTCTTTTGCGACTCGTTGGGGTTGAAAGTTTTCGAAGGCGAAGGCGCGATATTCAAGTCTTGAGAGACAAAGGCGGCGTTCAAGAACCGAGAACTATTTCTCGAGCCCGAAACGTTCTCCGGTTGAAGGGACAAAAACCCGATGCAAAAGACTGCAAGAACGACGATCCTATAATAACTTAAGCACCCCATTTTCGTGTTTAAGACAATGATGGAAGAATAGGCAAATGGCTGATTTTTTTTGTTTAGTGTAATTTCATCTCTTTTGTTTGCAAAATTTGTGGGGATAAATTAAAGCAATAAAGCAGAAAAAAAGGGTAAGAGAAGAAAGAATATGTAGACAAGTTAGATTCACTTCCCCAATCATAAGCAGAAGCTAAAATTAAGGCTGTTTTAGAAGACTCTGTCATATGTTTGAACCAAAAGTTAGTTTGGAATACATCATTCTTCAGAAGCCAAGAATCTTTGCTCTTTTGGACCAATCCCCTTCGGTCTCGTCGCAATACACACACGCGTGGCCGTCTCCTTAGGGGGCCCCACCGAATATGTGCCGGGGGTATTTTGGTAATTTTTGTAAGGAATGCGTATTATTCGTACGATTTGTCGCAATACACACACGCGTGGCCGTCTGCTTAGGGCCCACCAAATATGGCCCGGGGGTATTTTGGTAATTTTACTAATGAATGCGTATTATTCGTACGATTTCTTTCAACTTCAAGTAGAGAATAGAAGAGCGATGATTTAGTGGATATGCTATAAATTTGCATCTATAAGAGTTGGAAGAAAATTGTTTATATACTTTTATGTCATGTGTTAGAACAAAGAAAACGGCCTAGCTCATTTTATTAGTCGTTTTGGGCTAAAAGAATTAGATACGGGAGGCAATGTACGCACGTCTACATGGACAATCGTATTCGATGAAAATGCACTAGATATTAGTTCTTGAATTAGCCGAAAATGAATTGAAATAACTACTAATTAACTAAATAACTAATTGAACTATATCATATAAGATTATAGACAATGACTGACAAGAACAAAAACTGTAGCAGGTATAAAGTTCTTAAATTTGTCCCAATAAAAAAAGGGTAATTAAAGAATGTACAAACAAGATATATTTAGTTGTTTGCAAGAATTGAGACACAAGCCAGCCAAAGTTAAGGTTGCTGCTACAGTTTCAAGAAAGCAAGATAAAGTTGTATGTTGGGGTTACCTCTAAAAGAAAAGAAAACAAAAATTAAATAAATAAATAAAAATAATATATATACATATATATATATATATTTTCCCCCCCAAAAATACCAAGCATTTTATTGCTTTATATATATATGTTAAACTCAACTTTAGAATAGTTATGCTCTTCTATCTATGTACTAAAAAATGAGAGTCTTGGTTTCTTGTGCTTTCCTTTATGCTTTTCTTTTGCTTCTTCCTTTAAATTCTTGCATTACTCATAACTGCCAAAATTGAACTCCTCAATTTTCAAATTTCTTACACATACAATTTCTCTTTCTTTTCCTTCTTTTCTTTTTTCCAATTCTCCTTTTCTCTTTACTTCCTCACATGGTTTAGTTTTGAAGTATCGTTTCTTGAATTAATATGAAGTATATAGTATGGAAGACAATTAAATTTTAGTGAGTGATTTAATACTTAATAAGCTATGCTGCACGGACACTTCTAGAAGGTGAAAAGTCCCCGTATCCAACACCTAGACACTCGGACACACCCGGATACTTCTCGGACACTCTTGTCGGGCCGTGTCGTACTTTCGCTAATAGTAGGACACCCGTGTCGGGCAATGTCCACAATTTTAAAAAAGTTGGGACACTTCTCTTACGTTTTAAGAAAGAGCCCTAATAAAAAAAAATGCGATTTTCTTCTCTATGTAATACACATTTCCTTTGTTTTCTTTGTGAGTCCACCCAAAACTCCAAAAGTCTAGCATGGACGGCGACCAAGAACACGAGTAACAAGGGTGAGCGGTTTTCTTATGCGATGACGACTTATACATATTTTTTATAATTTATAAATGTACCCCTATATTTTTATTATTTATAAATATACCCCTATATTTTTTATATTTACGCGTATCCCCCGCGTGTCCGTATCCTAGTTTTTTGGAAATGCCGTATCACCGTGTCCGTATCCGCGTATTGCCGTGTCCACGTATCCGTGTCCGTGCAGCATAGTTAATAAGTCATAAATGTTATGGCAAGTGGAGTTCTAGTATTGTTGGGGTTGGAATAATGTACCGATTAAATAATTTTAGTAAAAAGTTTAGACAAAGCTTCACGAGTGGTGCGATGATTAAGAGCCCGTTTGGTTAAACTTCGATAATACACCTTATAAGCTTCTAGAGTAATATTAGTGAGGTTGAGAGTAATATGACTATCAACCACAATAATGTTATAACTAGCATTTTTCCCCCGTGGTATGCACGTGATATTATTTTGTTAAATATATATTTTTATACTTAATCATATCATTTAATTAGATCTTTTGATGTATTTTATTGATAATTGGTGCTTAAAGTGTTGACTTATTGTTGTTTAGGTACAAATTGAAGAATTGGATAAATAGAGGATCAAAACTCCAATTTAGGTGACAATATGGGCGAAAAGTGAAGAAGTCAAAAATCTGAAGAACAAGAGCCTAGACGGCCGTCCGAGAAATACACTTGAATTCGGACGGCCGTCCGAATATTTACCTGGGAAGAACAAAGTCTCTAAATTGAGACGGCTGTTGGGTGTAATACCTACACACAAGTGCACATATCGTACAAGTAATAAAGTGGACAATTAAGTCCGGATATCGATCCCACAGAGAATATTTAATTATTTAATTCTAGACGCTAAACCCTAGCAATTATTATCAAGTCCACCCTACACTGTCGGAAGATGATTAATAAACTAAATTAACTAAACTAAATTTAGCAAATTAAAAAGACAAAGGCAAGAAAGCAATTAAAAGGGAAGATTTAATCAATGAAAGCAAGCCTAGGATTTTATTCTTCCCCCTATGTGATTATTACTCCTCCAATTCCTTCAATTATGCAAGTAATTAACCCGGATTATTAACCTGAGATGCTAAATTAATCATAATCCGCTTCCGCGTGTATTACAATTCTAATACTCTAGATTTAATTACTGTATTCCTACGCAATTAATTCTAGAACACAACATTAAGCACAAATCTCAATAATGGCTACCTAAGAGATTAACTATATTCCTATGTTAATACCACAAAGGCTATTCTACCACAGTTCTAATTATTAACCCGAACTTCTGATTCATGCGATTAACAAAAACATAAAAGCACATAAAGCGGCCAGTTTCATGAACCTAATAAAAAAAGTAGAAGAAATAATCCAGAATTAAAACTTGCATAAAATCATAAAAAAAAAGGGTTCATAAATCCCACATAGGGTTTGATGATGCTAATTACTTAGATCACCTGGGGTAGTGTAGAAAACGAACTGGGAGAGCAAAGCAGATCAGTAGCTTGACAACTTGATGATCCTGAGGTACCTGCGAAATGAACACATGTGAACTACGCCGGGGGTTGATCCGGCGGAAACCCCTCCGACGCTCAAGTCAGACGTGCTGATCATAGAAATAGTCCAGAGAATACGTATTGTAGTATTGCTCAGTTAATAGGACGTACCTTAAGGAATGAATTCAAACCTTTATTTATAGCTTAGTTGAGATTGTCGGGCCCAAACCTTACTTGAAGGTGATTGGGCCTTGGTGATAATGGTCTTCGATATTGGGCTCGTGGCCCAGTAGGTAAATAATTTGTAGGCCCATTGGGTTGGGGCAATTAGGCATATCATTAAGCCCCCCACTCTCGAGTCGATGTGGGGGTCATGTTGAAATGGGCGACATATCGTGTCGAGAGTAAATATTGTAGTAGTCAATGGTGTGTGATAACGCGTTGGAGCGTGTGTCGGAGGGGCGTAAATGCGCGTTGGCGCGTAGCGCGACCAAGTTGTCGCGATGTAAGTTAATTTTGAGTCGTCGGTTTTGTCCCGCGACGATGTAGTAGCGAATTATCTCCTCGTGGGAGTTGTCTCGTCGCGAGGTAATAGTGTTGATCGAGTTATCTCCTCGTGGGAGTTGTCTCGCGATAATGTAGTAGCACGGATCAAGTAATCTCCTCGTGGGAGTTGTCTCTGGGGTAATAGAGTTGATCGAGTTATGTCATCGTGGAAGTTGTCTCACGATAATGTAGTAGCACGGAGCTAGTATTCTCCTCGTGGGAGTTGTTATTTTTCGACATTGTCAATGTTTTGACGCGTTGCTTATATGTGTTTACATATAGCCTTGTGCATGATGTACTTGAGGAAGGGATCAGACTCTCAAGATTTTTTTTTTTTTTTTATATGGGGGTCGTGCCCCTTGTTAGACCTCGTGGGTCTTAAGTATGTTTGGACCGTGGCCACGTTTTAATGAATGACCCATCGAAAACAAGTAGATAAATTTGAGTAATCAAGCTGGCCAGGCTATATAGATTCTCATAATATCTCTAAGTGCTTCTAGGGTTGTAATCGTGCTAACTTGAGCTTGCGATTATATGGTGAATTTCGGGCGAGTTGTCTCCTCATGGGAGTTGTCTCGCTGCAGGTTGTAGTATCGAGCGAGTTGGCTCTTCGAGAGAGTTGTCTTGAGCGAAGTTGTAGGAGCATTGGATGATGCGCGATTTAGGCGCGTTTGGATTGAGGTTGCTCTGAGCGAGTTGTCTCCTCGTGGGAGTTGTTTCGCAGCGAGTCTTATTATCGAGCGAGGTGGTTGCACGTGGGAGTTGCCTTGCAACGGATTTGTAGTATCGAGCGAGTTGGCTCCTCGTGGGAGTTGTCCCGCTGCGGGTTGGGGTACCGATCGAGTTGTCTCCTCGTGGGAGTTATCTTGCTGTAGGTTGTAGTACCGAGCGACTTGGCTCCTCGTGGGAGTAATCTCGCTGCGGGTCATAGGATGGAGCGAGTGGTCTCCTTGTAGGAGTTATCTCGTTGTGGTTTTGAGACCCGAGGGGGTTGGCTCCTCGTGGGAGTTTCCTTGTAAGGGGTTGTAGGACCGAGCGAGTTTTGCTCCTCGTGGGAGTTGTCTCGCGGTGGGTTGTATTACTGCGCAAGTTGGCTCCTCGTGGGAGTTATCTCGCAACGGGTTAGAGGACGGAGCGAGTGGTCTCCTCGTGGGAGTTATCTCGCTATGGTTTCGTAGACCCGAGGGAGTTGGCTCCTCGTGGGAGTTGTCTCGCTGCGGGTTGTAGGATGGAGCGAGTGGTCTCCTCGTGGGAGTTGTCTCGCTATGTGTTGTAGGATAGAGCGAGCTGTCTCCTCGTGGGAGTTATCTCGCAACGGGTTAGAGGACGGAGCGAGTGGTCTCCTCGTGGGAATTATCTCGCTATGGTTTCGTAGACCCGAGGGAGTTGGCTCCTCGTGGGAGTTGTCTCGCTGCGGGTTGTAGGATGGAGCGAGTGGTCTCCTCGTGGGAGTTGTCTCGCTGCGGGTGGTAGTATTGAGCGAGTTGGCTCCTCGTGGGAGTTGTCTCGCAAGCCCCCCACTCTCGAGACGATGTGGGAGCCAAGTAGAAAGGGGTACCGGATCGTATTGAGAGTAGATCGGTGTTGTAGTCTTGCGTTAATCGCTAGCATGGTGTGGATAATTTTTTTTTTTTTTGAACGTAATTTGGTAGGTGCGTTAAAGAGCTCGCGCAATCTGGTGGAGCGCGTTGAAATTCTCGCGCGATTTGGTAAAGCGAGGTGAAAACGGCATGCGATTTGGTGGTGCATAGTGCAAATTGCGCGCAAGTAAGTGAGTAGCGGGAGGTGGGCGCGCGCTTTGATGCTGGGTAGGTGGGGAGCGCGCGCTTTGAGGTTGGGGTAAGGGGGGAGCGCGCGCTTTGAGGCTGGGGTAGGGGGGGGGCGCGCGGTAGGTGTCACGCGGGCGCGTGCACTGCACGCGCGGAGGAGAGAGAGCGCGGGCGCGTGCAGTGCACGCGCGGAGGAGACAGGGCGTTGGCGCGTGCAAGGCACGCGCGAGGGAGAGAGAGAGTGCGGGCGCGTGCAACGCACGCGCGGTGAGAGACAACGGGCGCGTGCGATGCACGCGCGCAGAGGCAGATGCGCAGTACAGCTGGGCGCGTGACATGCACGCGCGTTCTGGCGATTTTTTTTTTTTTTTTTTTTTTTTCGCGCGCGCGCGGACCGAGGATTCTGGGCCAACCGCGCGGTGCTGATGTGCGCGCGCTTCCTTGTGTTTTTTTGTTTTTGTTTTTTTTTCTTTTCTTCTTTTTTTCTTCTTCTTTTCTTCTTTTTTCTTCTTCTTTTTTCTCTTCTACTTCTTCTTCTTTTCTTTCTTTTTTTCTTCTTCTTTTCTTTCTTTTTTTCTTCTTCTTTTTTTCTCTTCTACTTCTTTTTCTTGTTTTTTTTTTTCTTCATCTTCTTTTTTCTTCTTCTTTTTCTTGTTTTTTTTTTCTTCTTCTTTCTTCTTCTCTTTTTTCTTCATCTTCTTTTTTTCTTCTTCTTTCTTCTTCATCTTTCTTCTTTTTCTTTTTTATTTGGTTGATATTCACCCCCTTGGGGATGTTTTATTTTTTGAATAGGGATATTACCCTCGTTCCTTGAGATGGGATGTGCACCCCTCTTGGGGATGTTCTATTTTTTAAGTAGGGAGATTATCCTCGTTCCTTGAGATGGGATGTGCGCCCCCTTGGGGATGTTCTATTTTTTGAGTAGGGAGATTATCCTCGTTCCTTGAGATGGGATGTGCACCCCCTTGGGGATGTTCTATTTTTTTAGTGGGAAGATTATCCTCGTTCCTTGAGATGGCATGTGCACCCCCTTGGGGATGAAAGGTCAGTGGATGTACCACCCTTGAGATGAGATGCCCAACTTTAGGATGGGATAGCCCCCCATTTAGGATGAGGCGATCACGAACCACTGGGGTGAGATGCCCCACCTTGGCGATATATGGTGCCACTGATTAAGTGGCAGCACGAGTTGAATCTTCCGTGATCATACGCTGAAGGTCTTCTTCGGTTATCTGAACCGTTCGAGAAGTAAGTAGAAATTGATCATGTTGGGGACCCAGTGGGGCCTCACGAGGAGGAGCGTTGGCTCCTGCTATGACGAATGAAATGTTTTGGGGGCAATGTGAACCCCCAGGGAGTCGATAACCCTTGGCGAACGAAATATTTTGGGAGCAGATGTAAGCCCCTAGGGAGTCGATAACCCTTGGCGAACGAAATATTTTGGGGGCGATGTAAGCCCCCGGGGAGTCGATAACCCTTGGCGAACGAAATATTTTGGGGGCGATGTAAGCCCCCAGGGAGTCGATGGCGGTGGTGGCATGGGTGGCTATGTAAGCCCCCAGGGAGTCGATGGCGGTGGTGCCATAGGTAGCTCCACATGTGGAGCAGGTGCTGGTATCGCGTTGGGAGCATTTGCTCCCATCGTGGCGATATATTGAGTCACGGCCTCTGTGGCAGCGCGAGTTGAAGCTTATGCTATCATGCGTTGAAGCGCATCCTCGGTTATTTACCATTCGAGGAGCAGGGAGTGGTGGATCGGCGAGTGGTGGGTCCCGAGGGGGATCACCTGAACCTCGCGAGGTGGATCCATGGGATGTGGAGGAGGTGGCAAGCCAGAGCCTCCACGAGGTGGGAGGTCGTTAGCTGTGTCATTTTCTCTCCGAGCAGACGCCTCAGGAGGATCTTGTTGGCTACGTGATCTGGTTTGCATCGTTCCCACAGACGGCGCCAAAATGATGATGCTAATTACTTAGATCACCTGGGGTAGTGTAGAAAACGAACTGGGAGAGCAAAGCAGATCAGTAGCTTGACAACTTGATGATCCTGAGGTACCTGCGAAATGAACACATGTGAACTACGCCGGGGGTTGATCCGGCGGAAACCCCTCCGACGCTCAAGTCAGACGTGCTGATCATAGAAATAGTCCAGAGAATACGTATTGTAGTATTGCTCAGTTAATAGGACGTACCTTAAGGAATGAATTCAAACCTTTATTTATAGCTTAGTTGAGATTGTCGGGCCCAAACCTTACTTGAAGGTGATTGGGCCTTGGTGATAATGGTCTTCGATATTGGGCTCGTGGCCCAGTAGGTAAATAATTTGTAGGCCCATTGGGTTGGGGCAATTAGGCATATCAGGGTTCAAAATAAAATCCTAGAAATAAAAGATTTAGCTGCTCGTAGTTCTTATGATAAACAAAATAGAATTAATAAAAGAAATAAGAAAAAATATGCTTGAGTCTTCGATATTCGTTCTTCGCCTCTTGTGGTGTCAAATTCCATGCCTATGGTGTAGAGACATGTTGCTTTTATAGGCTTTTCTTGATAAGGAAGTAGTGGAAACCTAATAGGAACCAATTTCGGCCACTTTCCCCATCATGATTTTTTCTTCAATTTTCGCCATGTTGGAGTCCGAATTTTGGAATGTTGTGTAAATAAGAATTGTAGAACTTGAAATTAGCTTTCCAATGCCGCCAAAATCACTTGATTCAGAGTTTGTATGAGAGAAATATGCTTGAAATGGTGAACACTCCCAAAACTGTGGCGAGATTCCTTCTTCCAATTTGATTTATTTCCTTATTTGCAACTTTTTCCTTTCTTTTTGATCTTTTTCCTTCATGGACACTTAATTCTCGTTTTTCACCTATAAAACACAAAATTAATCAATTAAAGCACAAATATAATTAAATCTAAACAAAAGATCCACGTAAAGTAAACGTATTGAGTGTAAAATCTACACTCAACAACGGCCGTCTGAGAAGACGTAGATGCGCGGTAAATGAATTCTAATTGCACAAGGAAACTGTATTTTTCTCCAACGTTTCCACCCTATAAAAGATCAATTCAAGCACACAATTGGGGATCCATCTTTTTACGCAATTTCAAGAGAAAAGAAGCAATAACGAAGACGAAGGGTTCGAATACTCCAAGCATAGATTTATCTTCCATGATTTATTTTAATTTCGTTTTTACTTTAATCATGAGTAGCTAACTCTTTTAATTCAAGGATTTTATTTCGAACCCTATGTGGGATTTTATGAACCTTTTTCCATGATTTTATGCAAGTTTTTATTCCAGATTATTTCTTCTTCTTATTTTATTAAGTGCATGAACTTGATCACTTTATGTACTTTTATGTTATTGTTAATCGCATGAATCGGAAGATCGGGTTAATAATTAGAACTGTTGTAGAAGAGCCTTTGTGATATTACATAGGAATATAGTTAATCTCTTAGGTAGCCATTATTGAGATTTATGCTTCATGATGTGTTTTAGATTTAATTGCGTAGGAATACAATAATTGAATCTAGAGTATTAGAATCGTAATACACGCGGAAGCGGATTATGATTAATTTAGCATCTCAGGTTAGTTATCCGATTTAATGACTTGCATAATTGAAGGAATTGGAGAATTAATAATCATATAAGGGGAAGAATAAAATTCTAGGCTTGTTTTCTCTGATAAATCTTCGTTTTTAATTGCTTTCGTGCTTTTGCTTGTTTAATTACTTTTGATTTAATTTAGAATAATTGCTAAATTTTCGACTGTGTAGGGTGGGCTTGATCATAATTGGTAGAATTTAGCGTTTAAAATAAAATTATTAAATATTCTCTGTGGGATCGATACTCGGACTTTTAGTCCATTATATTACTTGTACGATACGTGCACTTGCGTGTAGGTATTACAACCAACAATTGGTAGAGATCCTTGTAGGATTCTAGAAAGCTCTCTAGAACCCTTCCTTTGTAGATATTTTGTAGGAATTCTTTGGAGTGTTCTAGTGAACCACTCCTAGCCATTAGATCAAATATATCTCCACCGTCCACTAAGGAGTGGCCTAGTATAAATATGAGTAAGGAATTCATTTGTAATCATCCAACAAATCCAAGACATTCAAGCAATACAAACAAAGCTCTCTTATCTTCTTAAGTTCTTTATCGTTTTCCATTGCATCCAAGTAGAATGATTCGTCATGTATGATCTGAAAATAGTTATTATATATACATATCAGAGAAGCATGGCGGTGTGTGAACGAACCTGAGAAACGAAAGAACAGAGAGTTGCAGCGGCGGCAGAAATTGTTCGATGTGCAACAATGGAAAAGAATAAACCCTAAAAGGAGGTTTTATCTTTATACTAACCCGGGGTGCGCGAAAATTACATTTCTACCCACTCTGTATTTTACAAATAAAAATTGTGTGTTGATTACGGGCCGAATTGCCAAAATAATCAACTATTTACAAAATTGTTTCTTTTTTTACAGGTCTAGCCCAATGAACTATAAATTTAATGGGCGTCGACAATTATAAGCTCAGATCCAATTAAAGCCCATATTAAGTTAACGGATATAAAAATTCGATAAATTAATAATTTTGTCTAAATAATATATTTTTTTTAGGGAAAATGAGGGATAACCCCCTCATTAGGTAAAATAATATAGTTTGGCCTCAATTTATAATTCACCATTTGTAAACAAACCCATTTAATATTTTCTGAATTGTGTGACCCCCCCCCCCCCCCCCCCCCCCCCCCCCTTAGTTTATGTTAATGCATATTATGCCATTTTTTGTGAATATTTTTCTCCTACTTTCTCTCTCTTCTCCTTACTTTTCTATTATCCGTCATTTAATATTCTCCATTAAATTCTCTCTCTTCCTTTTTTTCCTCACCTTTGACGTGTTCTTTTATTCTTCTTCTTCTTCTCTCTCTCTCTCTCCTCTCTCATCTTCTCTCTCTTTTCTCTCTTCCCTTATTTCCTCTGCTCTCGTATGTTTCTCTTTCATTTTTTCTCTTTATTTTTCTCTATTTGTTCTCACTACTTCATCTTTTCTTCTACATCTCATTTTTTTATCGTTGAAATCAATTTATTTTCTACTCTATGAAACACATGTTTTCACCGGAGATTAAATTTTTATCATGAGTATTCGATTTTATAACACCATAGTATCCTAAATTGAAAAATAATATAGTGAATTAATGAAAAAATTATAGTTGACCACCAATTGTTTTATAGTTGACATCGGAACAATTATAGTTGACTATCTCATTTTTGTAGTTGACTCTGGCAACAATATAGTTAACTACCAATTTTTTATAGTTGACATCGTAAAAATTATAGTTGACTATCTAATTTTTATAGTTGACTTTGGGAAAAGTATAGTGAACTATCCAATTCTATAGTTGATTCTGACTGTAGACGATTACAATATTTTATGTTTTTCGACAACAATGATCTCTTCTTTGTTGTGGACTGTGATAAAACAAATTTCATAGGAAACAAATATTTATGAGTCAAAAAATAGTGCGACCATAGATCTGTAGATCTAAAAAACAAGCTTGTTTACAAAATTCATTTTTTAGTAATCAACCATGGAAGAATTCCGAACCGTCGCATATGGTCGTTGCGTATTGTTGCATACCGTTGATGTAGGAGACTTCGATTTGTCCTTCGTAGTCGCTGAGAATGTTGTCAAAAAGAGAAATCATGGGGTAAATGCACAAAAGTAGGTTAATAGAAGTCGGTGAGAGCGATGGGTGTATAGGAAACTATCTGTCTTCTTCTTGCCGTCTTTCACCATTGTTTATTTTTTTGGTTTTCTGGTTTTCTTTTTGATTCCCATAATAATGGTTTTCTGGTTTTTTTTGCTTCTAACAAATGTAGCAAACTAGGGCAATTGTTGGAAATTAGAAACGATCCGATATATATTACAGTTTGTGTTGGGGCGATTTTCGTGGCATAATTATAGCAGACCACCGAAAAATGGGGGAGAAATTATATTGAAGAAAATGGTTGAGGATATGCAGTTTTTGGGGAAAACGGTGGGGGGTCATTGCTATTACAAATTGTGGGGGTAGTTCAGTAATTAACATTTTAGAGGGGGTTTGACCCATTAAAAATAATGTAAGGTGTTTAGTCCTAATATTTTTCTTAATGAGGGGGTTATATCTTATTAACCCTTTTTTTTATTCCCAACTCGGTAAACACGTATCAAATTATTAGTTTGATAATTAAATTTGCACTAAATTAATAAAATTTTGTTAGTTCGAGTGTATTAATTTAAAGTGGTTTAACTGTACATATAGAATATCAAGGATAATCATGAGTGATATTTAGTGTAAATTACAAACACCTCCTCACGTATGGTCGATTTATAAAAAAAAAAATATCTTGTTTGGATAATCACATCTACCCTCTCAACTATGATTTTTTCGTACACCTCCACCCTTATGGTATTAACTTCAATATAATCATCTAGATTTCGTGGAATGTGCTCTAGTTTGTACTCGTCTTGTGTAAAAATACAGTTTTTTTGATGCACCACAATCTGACATATACAAGCCAAAAAACACATATTATGATCATCTTGCTTCAAAATGGAGAGTTCGAATGGGATACAACGGGTGCAAAAGTTATAATATTTCATATAATCTCGAATATTCCACTAAATTTAAGGAATTGAGGGGATAATTGTAATTATCCAAACAAGATGGGATTTTCGTAATTTGACCATAGGGGTGGTTGTAATTTACCCGTGATATTTATTAATAATCATATTCTTCAAGTTTCTAATTAATTGCTGATATTATTCATCACTTCATAATTTTAATCAAACATTAATTAGTTTTTTTTAACCTCTTCAAATTTTACCTTAATTGCTCATAGATTATTTTCAACATTGATTTTATCAAATAAATGAACTAATTAATGGAAACAAATTAAATAAGAATATACTTAGACAACGGGACAACTAAAAAGTTCAAAACGGAAAAAAAAAACCAACACAAAAACCCGTTCACATTTATGATCCGATAAAAAAGTGAGTAAATCTCGTTATGGATCAACCGGAAATGGGGGAATTCATACTCTCGGAGCATGTACGCGTTAACGGCCGCATTACGGCGGCAACTCTTTCTTCCGGCGGAGAATTGGGGTGAAGAAACAGGTCCTCGGCTTCTCTGTCGAGGGATCCGAGATTAAGATTAGAGCTGTTGTGGAGGCTGCGGCTGGATCATGGCGACGATTGCGTGAGTATCTCCTTTTGATGTGATTGATTATTGCGTGTTATTTTGATTTTGCTTTGAGTGATTTGCGATTCCGATTTCGTAGATCCTCTAGTCAGTTTGTTATTTATCTTTCAGTTTTGTGTTTTTGGGTTCAGGTAGGCCGAAGAGACTATTCGTATTTGTGAGGGAAGAAATCGGCGTCGACGATTTTTGTGAGTGATGTGATGTGAAGCCTTTACTTGATGATGCCAATGTTGAGTACACTGTACAAGGTCGATACTCGGTTTTTGTTTTATTTCGTCTAGTGTTTTATTTTGTGTAATCACAAATTGCAATAGTGTTTAAATATATGTGCGTATTGAATCTACTTTCATATTTCCAGAAACTAAGTACCAGCTTCATGCGAAGGAAGTTATGATGGAATTGTTTGCGTTAGCGGAGATGGAATTCTAGTTGAGGTAGGTTGGTTATTTGTGGTCACATATTTATGGATGTTCTCTGTGATTTATTAAAGTTATGCCTCCTAACTTTGAAATCATTTTGCTGGTAAATTTTAGTTAAATTATGGCTTTTCTGGTGTCTAGTTGTTTTATTTAGCTGCTATATCGGCTGAACTTCCTAATGTGTATTGATTTTGTCTGTAGGTCTTCGTCTTCCTCAAGCCAGCTCCGTCCGTACTCCGGTGGATAAACCTACAACGCCGGGAGGGGTTTCCGGCGGGAAAACTCCGACGATCAAGTCAGTGATCGGAATAGAGGAAAAACGTGTATGCAATGTAACAGTGATTAATGTAAAAATCTCGTGTGTGTGTGTGTGTTGATTCTCTTATTTATAGATGAGGAAAGCTTGGCCTTCAAGGCTTTCCTTTTTTAGGGTTTCTCTTTTCCCCCAAGTCATGTATCTTGGGCCTGTATTGTCTTGGGCTCGCCTTACCTCGTCTTGGTATTGGGCTAGCGAGTTAAGGTACTCCCACGCAGTTCCGAGGTTCGCGCCATACGACGACTTCGCTCAAAGGGCCGAGCTAAGGCATCATGGGTTCTTCATTATGGGCCTATCATATTGGGCTTATGTTTATTTGTTATTTGTCAAACTAGTCCATATCAACTACTCCCCCCTACTCCTTATTTATAAAACAAGTCGGTTTTTTTCTTTACCTCGTTTTATAAGTACGGAGTATGAGGCATTAGTTCGCACTTCGATTTAGATTTACGTCGGCGTACACAGCCTCTCGTCCTTTCCCTTTCATTAATTGTTCTGACACCCCGCGTGGTTGGTTCAGGTTCCCTAGGTCATCATGAGAAGATTTCCATCAACGTTTTTCGCGCTAGGTTCGAGGTAATCTGCATTAAATCTTGTCCGTTCGGGTGGGCGGTTATGATTGATTTTTTCTCTTTCCTAGGTCATTACTAGGGGAGTCCAATCGACACCTCTTGCGCCGAATTCGAGGCGACCTACTTTGAATCTCGCCCGTCCGAATGAACGGTTGTGATCAGAGTTTCCACTTTTCCTCCTCCTATAAGTATCTGACTTCCACGAATTTTCAGAATTTTTTCCTCTTCTTCACCTCTACGCTCTCCCTATCCTTGTTTTCCTCCGGCGACTTTGCTTCTCGAGAACCAAGTTCTTTCCTATCCGTGCTTGTTTCCTTCTTCGACAAAGGTACTCCCCTTTTCACCCTACTTTTTACTATTCTTAGCCCATGTCTTCCAATTCTCCCGACCCTTTTGGTCAAAAAATGCCCTCCAGAGAGGGAGATGAACACCCTACCCTTACTCTTTCTTCTTCATCGGAAGAAGGGCCCTATTTTTCCCCTTCGGGTAAATTACTGAAAAAACCGAAGAGAAAAAGAAGAGATGACGTTTTGTCTTCCGCAAGGAGCGGCTCTCCTTCGCTGTCTGAGGGACGCGATTTAGACGACCAGTGGGGGCCCAGCACTTTAAGCGAGGTAGATTTAGACAATTTAGTTCGCGATATAGGCCTTCCTACCGACGTAGAACTATTGTTGCCTTCGCGAGATCAGCGTCCCCTAAACCCACCCCCGGGTTTCAGCACTTGGTTCTCAGAACAGTTTTATTTCGGTCTTACTTTCCCCATCTCACCTTGGTTTTCCGAGATTGCTCAGTTATGCAATGTGTCCCTCAATCAATTTCATCCGCACGCCATAGTCGTCATGACCGGGTTTCGCATGCTTTGCGTCTGGTCCGGTGTGGTCCCTACTCCAGCTCGATTCCGGAGTGTGATGGTTCTGAAAAATTCCAGTCCTTTTCATATTTCTATCTCGGCTCGCCCGGGTTTCAAAATATTAATGCCACCCAACAAAACTGATGGGTGGCAGGGTCATTATTTCTTCGCGAAAAACCCCGCTGATACTCCTTACCTGTGTCCTTGGTTCGCCACTTTACCCGACAAGCGGAGGGGGAAACCCCTAGCGATAGACGAGTGGCTCTTGAAAATGATTGTTCACTTTCAACCAAGCTATGGTATGCCTGAGACTCTTACCAGTTTTCCACCGATACTTCGCCACTTCTGCTTCCATGACAACGGCACTCATCCCTTAACTCAAGAGGATTTAGGTGGGTTTAAGCATGATACTAGTTTTCTGCTATAGTTCGTCACTCGTTTTGGGTTGTGGCTTTTTACTTGGCTGTATTTTATGCTTGCCGAGGTATTGTATATTTGCTGACCACACTCTCCTTGATCCCATTAACAGATTTAAGGATGAAGAGAATGTTTCGAGGTGAGAAGCCGGCGACTCGCCCGTCCGAGTCGGAGCCGGAATTTCGGGCGTCTGAATTTCAGCGCCCCGTGGTTGCTGATTCTGAGAGAAAGTCCCCCGAAGAGGGAGCCCTAAGACAGAGGTCTTCTAAGAAAAATGTTGGGACTTCGCGTTCCCGAAGTGAGCCGCGCGTGGAGGAGCCCGAGCTCCCTCGTCAATCTTCGGCCATAGTTGCCGTTCCTCCCCCACCACCTTCCTCGACCGAAGAACAGGTGGAAAAAGAGCCCACCACGAAGAGGAGAAGGGCTGATCTGGCCCTTGGGCTGATCGGGTCGACTCCGGGGCAGACTGGGTCAGCTCCGGGGCAAGTGGGGCCGTCTCTGCCTCCTAACTTCGCCCTCCATCTCTGTCAAAACGCAGAGAACGCTATCGCTGCTTGCCGGGCTATGGCGCTACCTCGCGACGTTGCCCACTTCGGGCAAATGAGCAAGGGTGATCGGCTTGAGTTGCTTCTTCATAACATAACCCAGGTTAGTTTCAGCTCGCATACATGAGTTAATTTTTACGTTCTTAACCAATCTATTTCACTCAAGTCTCTTGTATGTGCAGCAATTCGCCATTGCCTTTTCGGGTCCTCTGGGATGGGACGATGTTTCTCGTGAGGCGTATGATAACCAGAGGAAGGAGGTTGTCCAGCTCCGGAAAGAGGTCCGGGCTTTAAAGGAGAGTCTATCGGTGGCTGAGTCGGCAAAAGAGGGGTTATTTGCCGAAGTAAAGAAGCTGAAGGAGAAAGAGGAAACTTCGCAGGCGGAGAAGAATTCCCTAGCATCCCACAATGCTACTTTGGAGGAAAAAGCGAAGCAACTTTCGAACGAGCTCTTTGCCGCTGGGGTGCAGGCGTCTGCCAATTTCACCGAAGGAGTGAAAGAAGGGCACAGATTGTTCCCGGGGTCGTCTGAAGGTCTCCGGTTTATGGAGGCGTTTGTCAGTCGTTTCTTCGATCGGCTGTGGCGTTCGACGACGTTCACCCGGCAAGCCTCCGGTTTAGCTCGCTTCTTTTTCTCGGAGGCGGTGAAAGCCGTGCGGAAGCGACTGAGGGGTGCTGGCATCGAGTTCCCGCTAGTCGAAAATGAGCTTGCCGAAGACCTACCGGATGATGTGATTCCGGGTTTTGAAGGGGACGTGAACGAAGACCCTGACTTAGAATGGTGGAGGCAAGTACACCGGGAGCTTGTCGAAGACTTCTCTCGCCAAGGGAGCTCTTCGGTGATCATTACTGACTTAGTTGGGGACGTTGAAACTATTGATGCGATGGCAGGCCTCAACAAAGCGCCGTCGGGCTTCATCTCGTCTCCTCCTCCGTCTGCCGGGAATCAAGGCGAAGCTGGGGTGGAATCTCCCAAAAACACTTAATCGTTTTTCATTTGTTCCTGTACTTGAATTCTTGTATTTTATTCCTTGTACCATGTACTTGCATTTTCCTTCTATATTTTGAACAATTTACTTCGTTTTGTCAATGTTTTCAATGTATTAAAGTGCTTTACTTGTCTCCATCTCGTTTATCTTGTGCGCCAGGGCCGCTTTTACTTTGTGTTTCGAGGATGATTAGTAATTTTGGCAGAGTATTTTCTGAACTTGAGTTAACCCGATCTCAGCAAACTGTTTTCGTTTTCAATAGTTTACTTTGTGTTTTGAGCTTAGTCTTCGGCTGTTATTTCCTTTGACAAAACATGCGATTTAACGCCACAATAAAACACGCGATTTAACGCAATAATGAAACACGCGAGTTAACGCCACAATAGAACACGCGAGTTAACGCCACAATGAAACACGCGAGTTAACGCCACAGTAGAACACGCGAGTTAACGCCACAATAAAACACGCGAGTTAACGCCACAGTGAAACACGCGAGTTAACGCCACAGTGAAACACGCGAGTTAACTCCACAATAGAATACGCGAGTTAACGCCACAGTAGAATACGCGAGTTAACGCCACAATGAAACACGCGAGTTAACGCCACAATGAAACACGCGAGTTAACGCCACAATAAAACACGCGAGTTAACGCCACAGTGAAACACGCGAGTTAACGCCACAATGAAACACGCGAGTTAACGCCACAATGAAACACGCGAGTTAACGCCACAATAAAACACGCGAGTTAACGCCACAGTGAAACACGCGAGTTAACGCCACAATGAAACACGCGAGTTAACGCCACAATAAAATACGCGAGTTAACGCCACAATGAAACACGCGAGTTAACGCCACAATAAAACACGCGAGTTAACGCCACAGTGAAACACGCGAGTTAACGCCACAATGAAACACGCGAGTTAACGCCACAATGAAACACGCGAGTTAACGCCACAATAAAACACGCGAGTTAACGCCACAGTAGAATACGCGAGTTAACGCCACAGTAGAATACGCGAGTTAACGCCACAGTAGAATACGCGAGTTAACGCCACAATAAAACACGCGAGTTAACGCCACAATGAAACACGCGAGTTAACGCCACAGTAAAACTTTAAAAATAAATAACACAAGGATTTTTTAACGTGGAAACCCTCCAAATAAGGAGAGAAAAAACCACGGGGCCTAGCCCAGATCGGAAAATGGATGTTTATTAATGGTTGTTTTGCCTGTACAAGGTGTGTCTCGATTTCGCTGACTTAATTGCCTCGATCTCCTTTCTCTCTTTTTTTTTTTTTTTTTTTTTTTTTTTTTTTTTTTTTTTTTTTTTTTTTTTACGCGAAGAAGCGTTTCAAATGGATGACATTCCATGCTCGTGGCAATGGTTTCCCTTCTACGTCTGCCAGCTCATATCCTCCACCAGCCAAACATTTTGTGACCATGTATGGTCCTTCCCAATTGGCCTCCAACTTTCCTGTGTGCTTTAGTGCGTCAGCTCGTCGCAGGACGAGATCACCGATCTGGAATGAACGAGACCGTACCCCTTGATCGTATCGAGCCTTGATCAGGTTCTTACTTCGTTCCATGTGTAGATACGCCGCTTCTCGTAGGTCAAAAACCTCATCCAGCTGTGTCCTCAGGGCATCATCGTTTGTCCTTTCATCAAATGTGGCGATGCGGAGTGTGTCCATTGCCACCTCGACCGGGATAACAGCATCGGTTCCGTAAGTTAACCGAAATGGCGTCTCGCCAGTAGCTGCTTTGACTGTTGTCCGGTAAGACCAAAGGACTGAGGGCAGTTCGTCTACCCAACTTCCCCCTAACTCGTCCAGTCTCTTCTTCAAACCGTTGACAATGGTCCGGTTTGTGGATTCTACTTGACCATTAGCCTGGGGGTGTGCTACTGCCACGAATTTCTGTGTTATCTTCATTTCCTCGCACCATGCACGAATTTTCTTGCCGTTGAACTGAGTGCCATTGTCCGATACGATGCTTCTAGGCAGACCAAACCGACAACAGATATTCTTCCAGACGAAGTGCATGACCTCGTCTTCTGATATTTTTGATAAGGCTTCAGCTTCGACCCATTTAGTGAAGTAGTCTACCGCAACGATGATGAACTTTTTCCGGCCAGTGGTTTGAGGGAATGGTCCCACTAGGTCAATCCCCCATTGAGCGAAGGGACATGGGGCACTCATGATAATCATCTCTTCCCCCGGTTTATGGATAAGGGGGGCATATTTTTGGCATTGTGCGCAGTGTTGAACGTATCGGTGTGTGTCTTCTTTCATACCGGGCCAATAATACCCTGCCCGATATAACTTCTGTACGAGGGCTCGAGCTCCTCCGTGCTCACCGCAACCACCTCGGTGTGCTTCGTCAAGGACGTGTTCAGCCTCCTGCTTTCCCAAACATCTCGCATCGATTGTAGCGAAATTCCTTTTATACAACACCTCGTGCCGCACGTAAAAGTGCCTCGCTTTATACGCCAATCGATTTTGTTCCCTTTTTGTGCCAGTTCGCTCTCCTTTGAAATACTTGAACAGAGGTGTTCTCCAGTCAGGCTCTTCGTCTATTACCATTATGCCCGGTGTTGGGGTAGGGGCGATAAGGATAGTGATCTTTCTTTCAATACAATCGACGACTGACGACCCGACTTTAGCGAGGAAGTCAGCTCGCTGGTTGTCATTTCTCGGAATTTGATGCATGGTACAGACTTCAAAAGCTTCTTGCACAGCTCGGGCTTTATTCACATAACTCTTCATTCTATCGTTTTTTATTTCGTAGTCACCTTCGAGTTGGTGTATTACCAATTGAGAGTCGGAGTATATTCGCACCACTCGCGCTCCGAGCTCTTGAGCGATCTCCATACCTCGGATAAAGGCTTCATACTCTGCTTCATTATTGGAAACTCGAGGTAACCTAACGGCAAACTCGACTTCCGTTCCAGTGGGATCAATAACTATTATCCCTGCCCCTGCTCCTGTGGTTGTAGATGAACCATCCACATAAATTTTCCACTCCTTTTCGATGGGTATCCTGGTGGTTTCTCGGATGAAATCTGCCAGCGCCTGTCCTTTGACCGAGGTACGGGGTTGATACTGAATCTCATACTGTCCTAACTCGATGGCCCATTTAACGATTCGTCCTGACGCGGTAGGTTGACCTAGGGTCTGCCGAAGGGGTAAGCTTGTGCGAATTACCATGGTATGCGACAGGAAATAAGGCCGGAGTCGTCGCGTAGTGAGAACCAATGCGTACGCTATTTTCTCGACTTCAGAATATCGGTTTTCCGACGTAGTGAGGATCTTACTAGTATAGTAGATCGGTCTTTGCTGATTATTAACTTCCTTAAACAAAACCGAACTGATGGACTCATCGCCTACTGACAAGTATACGAACAGGGTTTCGCCCTTTTCAGGGGTGCTAAGAATCGGCAGGCAAGTAAGGGATCGTTTTAATGCTTCGAATGCGAGCTGGCATTCGGTGGTCCATTCGAACTGGGCTGTTTTCCTTAGTACTTTGAAGAAAGGCAGGCTCTTATCAACCATTCGCGATATAAACCGGGCTAGGGCTACAACTTTTCCTGCCAAGGACTGGACTTCCTTAATGGAACGAGGAGGTGTCATCTGAAGTACGGCCTTAACTTTATCTTGGTTTACCTTAATGCCTTCCCGATTAACAACGTATCCCAGGAACTTTCCCGCTTGTACCGCGAACGCACACTTAGCAGGGTTTAACTTCATTCCATATAAACGAAGAGTTGCAAAGGTTTCAGCTAGGTCTGCGAGATGCGTAGAGCGCTTCTTGCTTTTAACTAACATATCGTCAACATAAACTTCAATGTTGCGTCCGAGTTGGGCCCGAAACATCCTATCCATTAATCGCTGATACGTGGCTCCTGCATTTTTTAGGCCGAAAGGCATCACCACGTAACAGTAAGTCCCCGTGGCGGTGACAAAACTTACTGCTGGCTGGTCCTTTTTGTCTAGCGGAATTTGGTGGTATCCCTGCGAGGCATCCATCATACTAAGTAGTTCGCAGCCGGCAGTGGCATCTACAAGTTGATCTATGCGAGGTAAGGGATAATCATCCTTTGGGCAAGCCTTGTTTAAGTCCCTGAAGTCGATGCACATTCGCCACTGGCCGTTGGCTTTTTGCACTAAAACTGCATTGGATAGCCATGTGGGGAATTGGATTTCCCTGATATGTCCGATGTCCAGAAGTCGCTGGACCTCCTTGTGTATGATTTCGTCCTTTTCGGTACCGAAGTGCCGTCGTTTTTGTTTGACGGGTCTACACTCAGGTCGCAAATTGAGCCGGTGCACCACAGTACGAGGTGAGATACCGGTTAGGTCACTTGGTTGCCATGCGAAGATGTCTTCATTGGATCGTAGTAACGCTATCAGCTCGTCTCGGAGAGATGGTTCTAAATCCTTGCTTATCCGGGTTTGTTTCATCATACCGGGGACGAGGTCAATCATCATCAATTCGTCCATAGGTTGTACATGATTAACCTTATCTTCGGGGTCAATTCGGGGGCGTTTCTCATCCCCCAAATCTTCTTTGGTGAGAGTGTCACGTCGCCCCTTCTCTGCTATCTTAACCATCTCAACATAACATGATCTCGACTGGGCTTGATCGCCCCTGACCTCTCCCACCATTCCATCAATTGGAAACTTAAGCTTTTGATGAATGGTCGAAGGGACCGCCCGAAAGGTATGTAACATCGGTCGTCCTATCACGATATTATACGCGGTTGGTGATCCTTCGACAATGACGAAATTGACAGTTTGAGTGCGTGTTCGAGGTGGCGTTCCTATAGTGACAGGGATTTTAACTTGTCCAACCGGCGTCAGGGATCCCCCCGTGAATCCGAATATCGCCGTGGTGACGGGGAAGATCGGGAGGTCAAGCTCCATTTGCAGGAAACACTCGTAGGATATGACATCCACCGAACTTCCTGGATCAACGAAGGCGCGAGCGACGTCGTACCCTCCAACGTTAATCGTGATGAGGAGAGGGTCACAATAGAAATCATCTAGGTCCGCTTCATCTTCAGGACCAAACGAGATAGTGGGGTATTGACGATACTTCGGTGTAGAGATTTGGCAAATTTCATGATTATTTTTTAGGCTACCGAGATGGCGTCTCCTAGCCCGGTGAGTATCCCCTCCCGTAGGACCTCCCGAAATCATCTGAATGTACCCTCTTTTCGGTGCTGGCGGTGGGGGCGGTGCTCGTGGCGGGTTTCCGAACTGGGCCTCACGCTTTTGCCCACGAGGTGGGTCTATCTTCACAAATTCTCCGATCTTATTGTCTCTGATGAGACGTTCCACTTCGTCTTTTAAATGTGCACAATCGTCTGTCGTATGTCCATACTCATTATGGAAACGACAAAAGGTTCCCAGTGTAGGGTCTCGTCGGGGGGCTCCGCGGGCGGTTCGAGGCCACCGAAGATCGGCTCTCTTCTCGATTGAGTACAGTACCTGGGATAGAGGAGCTGTAAGGGGCTGGTATGATTGAAATCGAGATCCTTTAGCATCCGGGGCGATGCTCCGACTGGGAACATTGACATCCCTACGAGGTAACATGGACTCCTTGCCTCTTTTCACTTCGCTGACCCGCACGCTTGTGACTTGGTGAGATTCTTCTACTTTCTGCTGGCGGGCTTCTTCTAAGTTAATGAACCTAGATGCCCTTTCTAACAAATTATCGAAATCAGGTGATGGCTCCAGCGCTAGAGCTCGGAAAAATTCATCATCTCTTAACCCTTGTGAAAGGGCCGCCATGAGCACCTCGTCACTGGTAGTCGGGACTTCTAGGGTGGCCGAGGTAAACCGTTTGATGTAACTCCTGAGGCTTTCTTTCTCCTTCTGACGAACGCTGAATAGTGACAGAGAGGTCTTCTTACACTTCTTCGAGCTAGCGAACTGGTTCATGAAAGCTTTGGCAAGTTGTTCAAAAGATCGGATGGTTCCGGCAGGTAACAGACCGAACCATGCTTGGGCCGGACCTGCTAGAGTGGTGACAAAGGCACGGCACTTCACCCCTTCTGTGAGCTGGTGAAGTGAGGCAGTGTTGTTAAACCGACTTAAGTGTTCAGCTGGATCTGACGTGCCGTTGTACTCAAACAAAATCGGTCGGTAGTTAGCCGGTATAGGGTCGCCATCGAGATAACTAGCGAAAGGGCTAGATCTTACGAGATCTCGCGCTGGCCCACTTCGCAAGGCCTTCAACTCATCTATATCGCGTCTTAAACTGTCGACTTCTGTTCTAACGCCCTGACTATTACCCCTTCGGTTCTCCGAATAACTATCGCCCTCGTCCTCAGCTCGTCCTTCGTTCGGAGAACGTCTGGGATCTCTCCTGAGTCGGTTATCGTGAGGTAAATTTTGGGTGTAGTTACGGATGGCCGCGGTAATCATGGTTTCCACCTCGTCCCGGGTATATGTACGCTCATTGGGAGCCTGAGCGGGGGTTGCGGCTGGCCTTCTTGAAGCAGCTTCGCCATCCTGGAACTCGAAAGAGGGGCTGCTTGGGGTGAAAGGGATCCGACCCTCCTTTTCGGGTGTAAGGAAGCTACACCCCGACTTATCTTTCTGAACGGACGATGGATCAGCCGGTGTTCCGCGAGCTACTGCATCCAAATCCTTCTGCAAATTCCGGGCAGTGATATCTCCTTCTTCCATTGTTCTCTACGTCGATAGCTCAGATCTGGACTTCCGGGGGGTAGATCTGATATTTTCCCGGAAGTTATCCCCAAGATTTCTAGATCTTTCCCACAGACGGCGCCACTTGATTTTGTCTGTAGGTCTTCGTCTTCCTCAAGCCAGCTCCGTCCGTACTCCGGTGGATAAACCTACAACGCCGGGAGGGGTTCCCGGCGGGAAAACTCCGACGATCAAGTCAGTGATCGGAATAGAGGAAAAACGTGTATGCAATGTAACAGTGATTAATGTAAAAATCTCGTGTGTGTGTGTGTGTTGATTCTCTTATTTATAGATGAGGAAAGCTTGGCCTTCAAGGCTTTCCTTTTTTAGGGTTTCTCTTTTCCCCCAAGTCATGTATCTTGGGCCTGTATTGTCTTGGGCTCGCCTTACCTCGTCTTGGTATTGGGCTAGCGAGTTAAGGTACTCCCACGCAGTTCCGAGGTTCGCGCCATACGACGACTTCGCTCAAAGGGCCGAGCTAAGGCATCATGGGTTCTTCATTATGGGCCTATCATATTGGGCTTATGTTTATTTGTTATTTGTCAAACTAGTCCATATCATGTATTGTTGTAAGTAGTAGGAGCTAAACTGAGATTATGCACAATAATTCCAAATATGGATATCACCGTGTACATGATTAATAAAACTGTAACCAACCTACCTCTAGGGTAAACCATGAAATGATATCAAGAGAAGTTAATGTTTGTTGATGAAAAACACTCTATCGATTTATAATCTAGCCACGGAGAAACATGTACTATTGCTTACTGGAGGGCTTTCCAGACTCAAACGTGGTACTGATGTAGGTTTTCGGGATATTTGATTTTAGGGGTTAATATACCATCCTATTGTTCTCCAGATGGAAATGGAAGTATATGAACAGCAACCCTTTCGTGAATTCATAAGCTCTTGCAAAAAGTAACTGATAATTGTTAAGTAATTTCTGAAAGGTAAAAATATTGTTCACCTCCTCATTGTTTCTAAATATTGTTCACCTCCTCATTGTTTCTCAATATATTACGGCTCTTAGTAGGTACTAAATGGACTGCTCATCGGGGAGGACTGGGAAAATGCAATAAAAATACCTCTTGGAGTGGTGCCTGCAGGTTAGATTCTTCTCGAATACTATCAAAATAATATATCTGAGTAAGTTCACTTTATTCATATAAAAAGAAAGTCAAATTTTCACTAAAAGAGCTCGATTTTCATCCAGTACCATGTAATCATTTCTCCCCGGTTTCATGACATATTTCTAGCAGTTCCTTTTGGGAATGGTTTTAACTAACATTCAGTACATTGTCATTTGGGAGTTACTTAAACCAACTGTTGGTTTCCAAAAATAGTTGTTGCTTAGCTAAAATCATATGTGCATAATTTGTCCCACAATGATACATTTACTCTTCCACATTCCTGTGGGCATTGGACAGTTCTCATCTTTCTTTATAGTATTAGTTCGGAGTTCGGTCTCAGTGAAAAGCAGTAGCAGTCAATTTAAATAAGTGACATCTCTTACTTAAAGATATTTCTGATTGTGAGATTTCAAAATGTGAAATGACATTTCTCTAGGCAAAATAGGAACTGGAAATGGCATGGTGAAGTCGTTGCTAGATTCGTGTGGTGAACCTTGTGCAGCATCTAATGCAACTATGTCTATTATTCGAGGTATGTTGAGTTCTTCTTTTTCTTCATGTTGCCATGTTGCCTGTTACCAGTTTTTTTTTTTTTTTTTTTTTTTTTTTTTTGAGATCTTTCAGTTACTTGTTATGCAACCAACCCTCATTAGGAGAGTTAGTACCTAGCCTTACCAATAGGGTAAAGGTCTAGGGTTCTAGTCCCCCCTCCCCTACTTCCCCTTGTAATGGACTTGAATTTACTCAAAAAAAAAAAAAAATTACTTGTTATGCATTTTTCTAAAGGTAGACTATCATTTTGTCTATCAATATGCCACTGTATATTCCTACTGATCCTACTTGTATGCAATTCACCTTCTAGCTGAAATGTGATTCAACGTGCCAAAGTTCATTAACATACATCAGCCAACAAAGAGGTTTTCTATAAGTAATTAACTGATAGGCTGTACTTGATACTTGGTGTTTCTTGATTTAGTTGTTTCTCTTAATGACCTCTTAATACAACTTAAACTCTTATTCGGTCAGATAGAAGCAATTAAGTTTGTTTGGTACATACCTCTGATTGGAACCAATTATAGCTGACCGATTCAGCCGAAAATTCAAGTCTTATTGGTTCAGTGGTGGGCTGAATGTAAATTAATAAAATGTTTACAAAATTATCCCCTTAATTTGTTGAAAGTAGTGGACCATTTGAATACAACATAACTCGGAATGAAAGTGGTGGTATTTTTAATAATTTGTCAGATGTTTCAAAGCTTGTTTATGTAATTTGTTTTTGATTCATTATTTTATAATAAAAATCTAATTTGCCACAGTTTGGTCCTTCCACTACTGAAATATTGGAATTTGTTTATTTTCCATTGTTACTTTCTAAAAGATATAGTTTTACAATGAAGGTTTAGAATAAAATTGAAAATTTTATTTTTTATATGTAATAAATGTATAATTTAGATAAATTTTGTGAAAAAAATAAAATATAATACATTAATTACAATGGACATAGTTAATAATTTTGCTAGTAAATAAATATATGTTTAACAATTATAAGGGCTAATATCGTAAAATTATATTATTCAGATGCAACAGCTTTTTCAGTTATCAAACAAACTTAAACGTTCAACATTCAGTGATCAGACTTTCATCTTAATCATTCAATTTTGTTTTCAGCATTCAGTATTCAGTGCTTAATGTTATCAAACATAGCCTTGGTGTTTCTTGATTTAGTTGTTTGAGATTGCTTCCAATTTCTTGTGGTTTTACGTTGTTAATGTGTCTATTGATGTGAAAGTTTGAAAAGGTCTCTAAATTGCCGTTTTTTGTTGTGTTCTGTTCTAATTGTTTTCATGTACAGTTGATTCCCAGGAATTAATTATAACCATACCCATAAATCTTGCCCTGGGACATTCTTACTATTATTTCAGGGTCTTCAGCGGATATTTGGTCTTAGGAAGTATAACGGCAGCATTATTTTTGTGCCAGCATCTGGCTTTGAATCTTATGGAGAACCAATAGATGTAGAGAAGGAAGTCATTTTTGAAGGAGAAAGTAAACCGAAATCTGACGATGAACCTGTTACAAACCAGGACTATGGTTACCAGGGTCCTAAAGTTGATATGAAGAGTTTAAACTGACACAAGATTAATGGACCTTTTGTTTCAATTTGGCTTCATAATGTACCATGGGGAGGTGAAGATACTATGGCAGCCCCTGATGCTCGGGTTTTTGTTCAATTCATGTACATAAATTTAGTCTTTCGGTTATTATATCTCCTATTTTTCGATTTTACCAAGTGTTTACTTTTTATTGGACAAATATAAGGTAATTAACTAGCCAAAATAGTTATGAATAAGAATCTCATCGTTCGCTCTATTCGGTATGCAGTTTTCCGATGGTTGTTTGGACCTGATCATGATAAAGGACTGTCCCAAGTTATCCTTGCTAATGTTGATGAATGGATTGAACGATGGAAGCCATGTTAAATCTCCACATGTATCTTACCTGAAGGTGCGTGATCATTTTTAAATCTTAGTCCTTGTTTGGTTCGTACGATATAAATTAGCCAAGATAATAGCCCAATTGTATAATTGCACATATGGTTAATAATAAGCCAAAATAAGAGCTCGTCTTTTCATGATTGCGGGCCTGCCTGAATGTATCGTACTAACCAAACATCTAATCATGTACTCATCTTATACCAAGCAAACGAGGCCTAAGAAAAATCTTGACCTCTTGAAATGAACAGGTGAAGGCATTCATTTTGCAGCCCGGCCCGAGAGTTGATGACCAGGCAAAATCCGAGGAAAAGACACTAATGAGTTATGACAAACCACTCATTAAAGTCGATCAAGGATTGGCTACTTTATTTGCATCTAGTCTTGATTTGGCCGATCTAATACCTATTCCTCGAGATTGATTTTCCCCCTTCTTTCTGAACATTATTAAAAGAACAGAGTTGATTTCGGGATTTTTGCGCAACGGTAAGCATCGCGTGGCTTGTATTTAAGTTCACAAATAATTGATAATGTATGTGTTTTCATGTATAGACTACCGTATATATACAGAGTACAGACTATATAGTGTTTGTATTTGGCAAAAAAAATGAAGTTCCGGCTTTCCTCAATCAACTTTCGGTTTCCAGCTTATTACTTTGGGATGTAAATTAAATAAAGTTATTTAATATTCTTTTTTTGCAATGTTTCTGGATGCGTGTAAAATGTGTAACGTTTATGTTCGAGTGTAGTAGCTAATTATTACCAATATTGATAATTCTTTTTAATTCGTAAAAAAATATACAATGAGTTGGTAAGACAACAATAATAGTAATAACTAAATAAAAATAGAAAACGACAACCCCCTTTACTCTTTGTGAAAATTAGACATAATAGAGTAGTGAAAACTCAAAAGCACAACTGTTTTCTTTAGTGCTATTGCAATGAAAAAAGTTCAAATAACCTGCAATATTCCCATGCACAATTTGCACTTTATTTAATTACACTTTATTAATAAATTGCTAAATACAACAGCAAAAAACCTTATATTTGGTGGGTTGATGCCAAATAGTCAAATTGATGTAGAAAATTAGTAAAAGCAAAGATTTATAATCCATAAATTGATATTTTATTTAAAATACAATAATGAAAAGAATAATAACTCCAACTTTCTTAGTGTAGTTGATTAACTAACACAAAAACTATACATTTAAGGGTACTCATATCACTTATCAGCCTTTTGCAGCTTAATAGTATACTCGGGGCTGGTCCGACAAGATAGATTAACTAAATAATTGGACTTTATTCGATCTTTAACATCTTCAATAATTTGTCGGTCGACTCGCAAATATTATTTTATAATGATTTTATCTTGCCTTATCTTACACCAAATACGATAAAATAATTGGATTTTTATTAGATTATTTAAGCCAGTAACTCTCTCTCGTGCGGTTCGTGAAGGAAGTACATGAAGCCGGTCTGTTTGTGCATTTGAGAATCGGCCCCTATGCTTGTGCTGAATGGAACTATGGGTTAGTCGTACATTTCAGTCTTCTTACTCCATTACATAGTTACACTCTTGTGTCTGAATGTTATGGTTCTGTCTTTTGGCTTCGTAGAGAAACAATCTAGAACTCATTTGTCAACTAAACAATCTTGGAAGTCCTTTCGACCGTGTTCTTGTTAACTTGTCTGAACAGGGGATTCCCTGTTTGGTTGCATTTTATTTCTGGAATACAGTTCCGAACAACAAATAGCCTTTTCAAGGTGTTTTTCGAATGTTCTCCGTTTAGTAGTTTCTTGATGAATCAGTTTACAGGTTCCTTGCCTTTGGATATGCGGTTCCTTTTCGACCCGTTGAAGACCTAGCTTTTGCCGTTGCACGCTTTTTTGAAACAGGTGGCACTTTCCAGAACTATTACATGGTGAGCTTTCATCAGATGATTTAAAGATGTAACTTATAATATGGTTGATGCAATCAATATACCTGATTACTAGAACATTTTCTATATTGCAGTATTTTGGTGGAACCAACTTCGGTAGAACAGCCGGAGGACCTTTGATTGCGACTAGTTACGGTTACGACGCCCCGATAAATGAATACGGTAAATTTTCTGGACGGATTATAATTTTGATTTTTTGGCTTAAAAGATGGAATAGCTGAAGGGTGACTATTGAGTGTAGGACTTTGTTCGAATGCACTGAACCAGTTTATTTCATTACTTGGCAGAATAACCGAACTATATTAGAGCAACTTATGCAGGTTTAATCAATCAGCCAAAGTGGGGCCATCTGCGAGACCTTCATATCGCAATTAAAAAGTGCGAGGAACATTTGGTCAATGCCAATTCAACTCAGATATCTCTTGGTGATAATCACGAGGTATGTTACTATTTAGCGCCTGTTTTCGAACTACTCAGTGCTGTGATCTGAATAACTTATTTATTGGACCGGGAATCATTTGGCAACAAATTTTCATGTTGGAGTCTCGTATTTTCCTTCAGGCACATGTGTACTACAAATCCTCGAAAGAATGTGCAGCTTTTCTTGCCAATTATGATACCTCTTCAGATGCAACTGTCACTTTCAGAGGGAAATCTTATCGATTTTTCCTTGCATTCGTCACGGACAAAGGTTACTTCGCAAGTCACTGTTGATGATAATAGTGCTTTTACTCGGAGCATCACTATGATAGGATATTCTCTATCATCATCATTCATCATCATCATCATCATCGTCTTGGAGTTGGTATAAAGAAAAGGTCGGTGTTTGGGGGCAACAACTCGTTCGACGCATCAAGATAAACACAACAAGAGATACAAGTGATTTTCTCTGGTATACGACGAGGTAAACATCTTTTAGCAGATTTATATATATTTTGTATCTACATACTTCGTATTTTTCCCCAAGTATTTTCAATTCCTCGCAGCAAATCATATGTTTATTTCTATGCTTTGAATTTATCATTTATGGCAGCATAAACATGGATGAAAAATGAAACGAAAGAAGTAGGTTTGTTCGTCGGAAGCTTGGGACACGCGGCTCTGATCTTTGTGAACAAGAGATTAGTAGGTAAGCGATTATCCAGTAGTTTCAGTACTTATATAGATAATTAATTTCCGTAGCTTACATCAAATTTTATACACAAAGTTATTCTTATTTCTGCTTATTGTTTCTTGCATTTCATACATCAGGATTTGGTTATGGTATACATGATGATGCCAGAAGCAACACAATAGACGTGCTGAGTATGATGATTGGGTTACAGGTTATTATTGTTTTGTATCAACAATTTACGATTTTGTATCGTTTTAAAAACATATTTTTTTTTTTCAGAATTATGGACCATGGTTCGATGTCCAAGGGGCGGGACTGTATTCCGTCGTTCTTACGGGTTTGACAGATTCAAAAGAAGACCTTTCTTCTGCGCAGTGGACCTATCAGGTACCTGCTGCTTATACTTTCGATTAATATAATTGGCGTTGTGTTATTGCATAAGTAATACGAACCATTAATAGTGCTACAAATGATTATATACATTCAGGTTGGAGTCGAAGGTGAGTTCCTAGGACTTGAGAAAGAATCTCTTGCAAATAGTTCGATATCGACTCGGGGGAGTGCTATACCAATCAATCATACTCTGACATGGTACAAGGTATATTGTCTTGGCGCCTCAAATCATATTTAGTTATTGCTAAGTGTATCGTTTGATAAAATATTGAACAACATGGGTTCGATCTTATGATCAGACTGCATTCCTCGCACCATAAGGAAAAGGTCCCGTGTCGTTGAATCTTTCCGGGATGGGGAAAGGTGAAGCATGGGTAAACGGACAGAGTATAGGGCGATATTGGTCTTCTTATCTCTCACCATCAAGTGGCTGTTCTGAGGATTGTGACTACAGAGGAACCTATGACGCATCAAAATGTCTTAAAAATTGCGGTCAGCCTGCTCAAACACTGTAAGCAGGCATACATTAATTCCGCTTTAGGTATATATATATATATATATGAATGCTTATGGAAAATTAAATTCTATTTAGGTATCTTGTACCGCGATCTTGGTTACAACCCGGTGAGAACTTACTTGTCATCCACGAAGAGCTTGGAGGGGACCCCACAACAATCTCTTTTGTCACTCGAAAAGGTCAACGAATATGCAGCCATGTGTCAGATTCGGATCTTCCACCGGTTGATACTTGGGAACCGAGTGTCGGTTTTGGGTCCACAACACCACAACTTGGGCTGAAATGTGAAACGGGATGGCGTATTGCTTCGGTTCTTTTTGCTAGTTTTGGTACTCCTCGAGGGAATTGTGGGGCATCGTTTTATCCGGGAATTTGTCATGCCAATGTTTCATCAACAGTTGAGCAGGTATTTTAATAAGAATATAAAGCCAGTTATTACCCATAATGAACGGGAAAACGAGGTTATCTCTGTCGAATCATGCTCAAGACTTAAAGAGGAAGAGGTAAAAACATGTGTGAACTATTAACACAACTAAATTTTTTTTTGATTTATCGTACAGATGTGTGGTGGGAAGCAAGGATGTTCGATTCCTGTTTCGACAGCCACACTTGGAGTTGGAGATCCTTGTCCGAATGTTCGGAAAAGCCTGGCGGTTGAAATCCTTTGTCAAAATTGAAATGGATTCTTTCACAAATAAACTGCAAATTTCTAACCTTTCGACAACTTGTGCGCGGGCAAGTGTGATAACCAAGGCAACTGATCACCCGCTAAATAAGTTGTATGTATTACGGCATAATAACTTATCCTTGGCCAATAAGTCATATATAATAAATACGATACAATAATCTATCCACCCATGTAACTTTTTTCAGATGATATACAAATTACAAGGTGTATCCTCCGAGAATCTTTGAAAACTGATTAATACCGGGTAACATCAAGATCTATGATGTTTTAGTGGGGTCTGTCTGTATCCAGATGTGAATTCAAGAAAGTCGGAATCACGACTCTCGAAGCAAATCACCCATAGGTGGGCTCAAAAGTCGAGCGATGTTCGAGTTTTCATGATTTTGGCACCAATTTTTTTCCACCAGCACAAGTCATAAACAAGAAGACTTAGAAGAGTCAATACAATTAAATAACTATAAAATAAATAAATAAATAAAATCTACAAGCCTAACACACCATACTCAACTTCAATAGAATATTATTAGAAAAAAATTAACACTCAACAAACCTAACACCACACTCAATATCATTGTTTGTTAGGCAACAAGACACAATATAACCTCGATAAATTAATATTTAATGTAAAAAAACATAGATCAAACGAAGAAAACACATTCATCTTCTCAAAACCAAAATCGAATCGGCATTGCATAAGCAAAGAAGAATCATCAATCACATCTCTAAGAAGCAAAATTTTATGTATGTATAATATACTAAATATACTCTTATGGCCAGAAAATGGAACCAAGAATAAACAATCTTTAACTCAAAAGGAATAATTCATAGCCTGAAGAAAAACGCATAGATGTTTCAACCAAAACAAAAAGTAAACACGAGAGTCAATGTCAATTCAGAACAAAATCGAATACATTCGCAAACTACTAAGTAGACGAACCAATTATCTCAACCTCCTAGCTTCTCGTTCAGACTCGAGCAAGGTGAGAATATCTCCTTCCCTAACGGGGCCTTTGACATTCCTCATGATGAAACGGTTCTGATCGTCGATAAATTTGACCCTCACCTGAGTCACTTGCCCACGAGACCCAGTCCTTCCAATCACCTTCACAACCACAGCATGCTTAATTTGCGACTCCATTTCTGCACCAAAAGAAACATCGAATCAGAATCAGTATAAATATACAGACAACACACATTCGACACAAAATTACAAATAAATCAAGCATATTTAGGAATAATAAATTGCTACAGCGTATATAATTAGGGGTGGAAATTCGGAAAATTTCCGATTTTTTTCGGAACTAAGATCTCATTTCCGATTCCGATTCCGAAATATTCGGACTCTGAAAATGAGTTCCGATTCCGAAATTTTCGGAATTTTCGGAATTATCTGAAATAGGGAAGAAATGGGAGAAAAAAAATCGAAAATACCAAAGAACAACAAAAACTATGCGTTAATCGGTACAACACGATCAAGAATTTCAATTATCTTCATATAACCAGAACAAATGGACATGTAACACATAAATAATTCCTAAAATTACATATGTCTACTGAAATAACAAAAAAAAAAAAAACAAAAAAAAAAATCAAAAAAATATGAATGAAACAAGATACCTTGTTGAGGAACAACCGAACCGAACAGAACAGAGAAAGAGAAGAAGCCTGAGCAAAGGGATTAGGTTTTTTTTTCTTTCGGGAAGAAGAAGAGGCGCAGCTAGTGGGAATTGTAAACAAAGAATTAGGTTAGGTGATTTTGTATAATGGGACAATTTACATGGACCATTTTAAACAAATAAATTTGAAGCCCAACCCAACATTAATAAATTACACTTTGCCTAAAAATATGTAATATATAAAAATGTATATTGAGTTTAAAATATATAAAAAAATCGGAAAATTTCGGGAAAAAATCGGAATTAATTTTGATCGGAATTCGGAAATTCCGATTCCGATCTGATTTTTTTCGGAAAATTCGGAAATCGGAATTTCGGAAATAATCGGATCGGAATCGGCGGAAATCGAAAATTTTGTTCCGATTTCCACCCCTACGTATACTAGAAGCGACTGTATGCGTCGAACGATCAACATAACAACACATACTACAACAGACAATTTGATTTTTTTTTTTTTCAATTACTACTTTCGAGTGAACTCACAGATACAGAACTTCGAATTAGTATCAATACACAGAGAGAACACATTCGACACAAAATTACAAATAAACCAAGCATATTTAGGAAGAATATAAAACACTCGGAAACATATACATCGTATACTAAAGGATGAAAATCCAGTATTAAGCAAGGGACTGTATACGTCGAACGATCAACGTAACACGAAACATACTATAACACACAATTTGATTTTTTTTTTCCAATTATTATTTTCGTGCAAACTCACACAGAACAAAGCATGTTTTTTTTTTTTAAATTAGGTTTAGTTCTAATAAAAATCAACATAATTCCGCCATGTAAATAATTATATATTCGTGAAATTAACACAGAATAAAACGCTGTAAGCGTGGCAGACAACAAAATCAAACAAAACAAGCACCAAGCGACGATATACTGAAATCAGGAAAATATAAAATAAATATTCACTATATAATAGAACGAACGAATGAACAGCGTAGCGATCTGAAAATGGTTATTATATATACATATCGGAGAAGCATGGCGGTGTGTGAACGAACCTGAGAAACGAAAAAACAGAGAAAACAGAGAGTTACAGCGGCGGCAGAAATTGTTCGACGTGCAACAATGGAAAAGAAGACACCCTAAAATGAGGTTTTATCTTTATACTAATCCGGAGTGCGCGAAAATTACATTTCTACCCACTCTGTATTTTACAAATAAAAATTGTGTGTTGATTACGGCCCGAATTGCCAAAATAATCAACTATTTACAAAATTGTTTTTATTTTTTATAGGTCTAGCCCAATGAACTATAAATTTAATGGGCGTCGACAATTATAAGCTCAGATCCAATTAAAACCCATATTAAGTTAACGAATATAATAAAACCTCGATAAATTAATAACTTTGTTTAAATAATATTTTTTTTTCATTTTCAACTCGGTAAAAATGTATTAAAGTATTAGTTAAATAATTTAAATTTTCACTAAATTAATAGAAGTTTGTTAGTTTCGAGTTAATGAGTTGCCTAATTGGACCAATACAATGGGCTTACAATTTATTTACCTACTGGACCACGAGCCCAATATTGAAGACCACTATCATCGAGGCCCAATCACCTTCAAATAAGGTTTGGGCCCACCAATCTCAACTAAAGTATAAATAACGATATAATTCATTTATTAAAGGGACGTTCTATTATTCGCAAGTATTCTAGAGCACATATTCTCTCTACCATCTCTACGATCCGTACATCTGACTTGAGCGTCGAAGGGATTTACATCACGTGTTTCCGTCACGTGTGTTGGTTTTCATCACGTGTACCGTCACGTGTGTTAATTTCGCACAAACCTCAGGATCATCAAATTCTCATGCTACTGATCCGCTTTGCTCTCCTAGTTCATTTACTATACTACCCCAGGTGATCTAAGTAATTAGCATCATCACGAGTGTATTAATTTAAAGAGGTTTAGCTGTACCGATTGAATATCAAGGATCATCATGAGTGATATTTTTTTAATAATCATATTCTTCAAGTTTCTAATTAATTACTCATATTATACATCACTTCATAATCTATATAAAATATAAAGGGATAATAGACAATTGAAGTTTTGACATCTTCAATTTTTATCCCAAATCTTTCCATCTCTTCTATTTGTGAACTTCTTTCCTTAATTAGTCTTTTCTTACAAATTTGAATATCAACATTTATGTTAATTATATAATAAATGTTATTTCCTTATTTATACATATTTAACTTAATTATCATACTCAATACAAGTATAAAACCACATTTTCCATCCAACTTCAAAGCAAAATTGTCCACCCATTTTTATCTTCATCTTTACCTCACTCCGACTCCAGAAGCAAGAAATGAAAGAAGAAAAAAGTTGGCTGATGATATTTTGTTAGTGTCATTTTTTCCGTTTTTTGTTATTATAATTTTTATACAATTTTATTTCAATGATTCTTTATCATTTTTATTTACTTATTTATTTCTATTGCTTTCAAAAGATATTGTTTTGTTGGAGATTTTGAGTGGAGTAGTTGAGAATAATGTTATTAAGAAATGAAATGGAAAAATAAAATTAAAATATTGGATTGTACTGTAGATGTTTAAATAAACAAAAAACTACCAATAGTGTTCTAATCTTATTACTTAAATATAAATAATTTCGTAAATTTTGTAATGGTGAGATGTATCAGATGTTAATCTTTGGCAATTTATATTAAATTAAACATATATGTACATATATTTTTGTGATTGTATGTAGATGAAAAATAAATACAACAGGAAGATAAAAGGTAAACGGTCAATATGTTGAGCAATTTGAATGTGGATGTGTTTATATTATTAAATAAATGTTATAAATATTTTAGGTTGACTAGCCAAATTTGATTTGCTACAGAATTCCAACACTACTAGAAAAACGCCACATAGCAACGGCGGACACTAGCGACGGATAGTAAATTTGTTTCGAAATGAACAATTAGCGATAGATTTAACGACGTACAACAAATCTGTCCCTTCAGTCATATATAACTACGGAAATTTGCGACGGATATCAAATTTATTTGCACCCGGATTTGAAATAGTAGTGGGTTGACCCGACTGACCTTACAAGCAATTCGAAATTTTCATTCTTAGAGTTGGCTAATTCACATTTATGCAACAATTTGCATTGAGAAGCCTCATGTCTCTAAAGGTATGACCCCATGATATGATAAATAGAAAACCCAAAGAGTGGCATGAAAAGTTAAAATATGTTTTGCTTAATGTATTGAAATTTCAATAAATTATTTGAATGGAAGGCGATGTGCATATTTCACAAATATTTTTCCCCGACAATAACGGAGTAAGAAACTGTATTCAACAATCTGATATCTAGTATTGTACATCCTTCTAATATAAATAGAAAGAACACCAAGTCTCTTTGAAGATGGATAGCAGATGTTAGAAGAATCATAATGAAGAACTTGTATATTTGTTAGCTAGCATGTGTATATTGAAAATGTCACAATCTTGAATTATAATTTATGTTTAAATCTTGTTTGTTGTTACTTGAAAAATACTTTGTTTTTTATTTCGTTTTATCAAGTATTTCATAATAATACTGCTCATTATGTCATGATTCAGAAAACTATGAAAATTATGAAAATACATATATAACAAAAGATTATTAAAACTGATGTTTACTCCAGTTGATTAAGAAAATTATGAAAATGTGAAAAGAGATTACCTACCTTGATTGTGTCTCTATGTTCTAATGAAATTTTATTTATATGTTCAAATGCTTAGGATTAGCCATGTATAGATATTGGATTCCAACATACTAGGCACTTGGCTAGTTTGAATGCTTAATATCCGAGAGTGTTTGTTAATTATATACATATTGTTATTAGTACAAATTGATGGTCTTATTCTTTTAATATATTCTTAAATTGCTCTGATATTTTATATTGTGCTTGCAGAAGTTCCTAGTGCCTTTCGGATCTTTGTGTTTCGTTTGTTGTTGGCTGCTTTCGAACATGTGCTGTCTTTTTTTAACTTGCAGCAAATATTTGAGCTTGTCTAACCAGGTACTATTTTTTAACCTCCATTTATGAATGTTGCATTGAGTTAGTTTTAGTTTATGGGATTTGACAGGTTTCGTCAACATCTAATTAGCATTACTTTACTAATTTTGTATTTCCAAAAGGATTGTCCAAGGTAATTTGGAGAATGCATGGTGACCTTGCTTGTATATTATTTTTTAGAGTTATTCTATATCGTATCTTGTTAAAGTTCATAAGTCTCCATTTGTCATTTAGTAAACTAATTGGCCAAATATTTTTAATGATGTATTTTCCCTTCTAATGTTTATCAGGCAAAAAGTTCGAAGTTTGTTATTAAATCTCCAGCTTATGCGTGATAAAAAGGTATTCATTCGTGAAAATATTTCAAATTATGATATATATTAGTAGTTTAGTGCTTGTGGGATTTGTTTCTTCTCTGTTTGAATAGGGACAAGCCAATACTTTATCGTGGTGCAACTAGATGGAAGCGAGTACGAGTCTTATCTAGAATTGTATCCCTAAGGCTGCAGCAAGAGAAGGTGTAAAACCCTGATGTGAAAACTTTATTTTTCTACAGTTATTTTGTAGATGATTTCGTATTGCCCAGGCGGTTTTGTTTATTTGGAAATGGACAACGAGGGTAGAATATAAAAAATGTAACTTCTATGTAACTGTAATGATTCATTTCATCAATGGAAAGTTCTTATTTAAAGTGTTTGATACTTTGATTGAATGTTATGTTAATGGGAAATGTGTTGTTTGTTTATGGAGAATGTGTGTTCTTTTACTTTTATTGGCATTAAGTATATGAAGAAAAGCATTAGAATATGTGTATTAAAAAAAAATCATTAGAATAATACAGCATTGAAATATAATTTTAATTAATTACAACTTTTGCGACGAATTTAGCAATGGGTATCCCTCTACAAACTTAGCGACGGAATTGGCAATGGACTGTTTGCTACGAATATTGCGACATATTTGGTGACGTACTCGTTGTTAGATATAGTGATGAAGTTTTCAATGAATATTTCCGTTGCTATATTTAGCAACAGATTTATATGGTGTCATAGTAAAAAATTAGCAACGCGTATCGACGAATTTAGTTACGAGTCCGATCTGCCACTAAATGGAGATTAGTAACGGATTGTGACTAGTTAGCTACAGATTTGTCCGTAGCTAAATCTCGATTTTCTAGTAGTGCAAGTTCAATGTTCCTGCTATATATCTTTGTAATATTAGAATCAGGTTAAATAAATGTGAATGGAAAACAAAGAGTTACTTTGGAATTTCAAAATCCCACAAAATAGCACCTTTGATTTTGGTAATATTAATGAACATTATAATTGTAGTAATTCATTATTGCTTCACATGCTAAGGTAATACAGTAATAAATACTAGTCAATGTTTTTTTCTCAAATTCATAATACTCACAAAATTCAAATGTTTACCTCATTGTAAATTGTTGAAAATTACAAAATATAATTTTATAAAAAAAGAACTTCAAATGGTTATATTACTATTTACTCATTCCGTCCCATATTATATATTTTTTGTGGTTGTGCACGTATTAAGAAAAATCAATCAATATGCATAAATTATACCAAAAAATATAGAAATTACTAATTAACTAATTAAAATTAATAAATGGCAAATTGAAAAAAGTACAGTTAATGCTTCATTGAAAATATAAAGTTACAAATAATTTGGGAACAAAATAAACTCTCTAGAAAGAGACATATCGTATGAGCAGAGGGAGTAGTAATCAATCATCCCACATAATTAATGTACAGGTATCAAGGTAGTACTCGATTCTCGGTTATACTCGATGATTTCGATTCTCGCATTAGAGCGTATTCCCGAAACAAGGTAGTTTAGGGTAAATATTGGAGGAAAATTATAGTTTTTGACTTTAATAAGGGTTAAATTTCTAAGGTAAATTGCATTTGAGAAAGAATCTAGCCATTGTAATAGATTGCTCCTTCAAAGTGAAGCCTTCCTCCCTTTCATAATCCAATAAGGACTACTCCCAAATGCATTAAGCCCAATGTGCCAAAAAAAAAATCAAACAATTAGGGTTTCAAACAAATCGAAAAATTGAATTAGAATTTTTTGTTTTCTTTTTAAACGATTTTTTTTTAAAATAATTACGTCGATGTAAACATTCTCAATACGCGGGCACTTCTTGAGGAAGTTGGCGATGTCAGAAGGATTTATGTAACTTTCCGATGCCACGGTCACCTGTAATTTCAATAGTCTCCAGAAGTAGAATTTCATCTCCTCGAATTTCGCAGTTAGCCCCTGCATTTTATTTTTTTACCAAAAATAAATCGAAATGAAGTTAATACTAGTAGAATTCTCAAAACAATAAACATGTATTAATATTTGTTACAATTCTCTTTTATTATCAATTAATATGTATTAAAAATGATTCAATTACTCTTATCGAGTATTAATAATTCATATTATGCAGCAAAATGCAGCATTGGTATTCTAAAGTGATAAATAATATTTTTTTTAAATGACGAATAATTTAAAATTTAAAATTAAAATGAAAAATACCTCAAGAAAAGCACTGCTAATAGTGAGATGTCTAACATAGGCAATACCAACCACCATTTCCTTCTTGTGAGGAAGCATCCGGAAATCTTTAGAATGTTCGATCTCGAATGCCACGTCATTTAACCGGCTCCATGTGGCACTGGATCCGAAACTCACAGATCTTTCCGCGGTAACGGAATGAACACAGAGAAGGAGCGTTAATAATAGCGACGGAATCGTAATCCGAACAATTCTGCACAACCAGGGTTTTGAACCGTTTCAAATCCGGTCCGCACAGAATCCTCAGATTGTAAATGCAGCTGCACCGCACCAGGCGGAAAGTCGTGAGCGACGAGCAGTTGGCAAGCACCGCCTTCACCAGAACGGCTGCGGAGCGTGAGCTCCTTCAGGTGACGGAGGCCGTTTGAGTTTAACGGCAGGTGGAGCTCGCAGTTGACGTGACGGTCTCCATGTCGATGAAATCCCAGCTCAGCGTGAGTATCTTCTTCGTCGGCTAATTTACGCTAATTTGGTTTCCTATTTAAAAAAATTCCTCCTTTGTAAATTGGAAAAATCTGAATTTCGATTCTACAAACTGTAATAAATAAATGTGCTGACTATTTTATTTTATTTTATTTTATTTGTGTTTGTAGCAAAATAAAAATAAAAAAGTATTTTTTGTTTCCAAATATTATTAGTCATTTTAGGAATTCAAGTAATTAGTTTATTCGTTTACGATATTCACCGTTGATCATTAACTTAAAGCGACAAATAAAATTGTACGGAAGGTTAGTTCGTTACGAACGGATAGTTACGATATTGGAGCTAGTTTGGTTTATTTGATCTTACACGGAGTAATTATCACCACGAGTTTCTAAAAGTAACACGCGTCCTTTTTTGTTAGTTTTTTTAACTACGACTTAACTTTCGATTAATACACGTGTTACGGATAATTACTCGAAAGTGTAGGGTTCGAAGGAACGTTATAGTATTTAAGCCATTGGATTTATTATTTATTTTGTAATATTCAAATTTATTGTGTGTGCATTGCATTTATCCGTTTTTTCAAATATAAGATTTTCAGGAAATTATGATCCACTCATTTTTTATTACAAGAAAAAAAATGATAAAACCAATTACCTATATATGATAAAACAAATCCAAGTCACAGGATTTCATCTCTACTACCATATATATATATAGTATTTTAGTAGCAGATACTGAAGAATCCAACAAACACTAGACATATCATAGGAAAATATAATAGCATTACCATATGGGATAATTACAGATACATCCCCATTGCCAAACTAAAAATGTGGTTCAGTCCCTGGCCGAGTTTCACTTGCAATTCAGTCCCTAAAACAGGTGGCAATGGGGACTGAACCGCGTTATGAGTTTAGCACTGGGGATTTATCTATAATTATGCCTTACCAAAACGGATATTATATGAAAAAATATATATGTATTTCATGCCTGCCTAAAATACGTTGTAATGGCATAGGTTAATTTAATTTTGATGACACTAAATAAGATTAGGTAATTAAAAACTTGAATATTTTAATATTCATATAGATCTACATATTCTAGTATAACTTTGAATTGTATCAAGCTAAAATGGCAATTGTTTGAAATAGTATCAACCTGTATTAATACAATAAAACATATGCATCAGAGTTCATATTAGTCAAGATTTCGGTCATAATTTTTATCTTCAATGCAAAATTTGGAAATCTACAACATGAATATGGCCAATGTTATAAGCTATTGTACAGATCCAAAGTCAAGATATCAATTTCCAAAATCAGTGTTGGCTGCATCATCCGCTGTCGAAGAATAAAAGCTCCATGCAGACAAACAATTTTCATGACCTAAAATTTACAAACAAAAAAGATACCGTTAAACTCACAAGTTAACATAAAGTTGAGATCGTCTCAGATTACTTTACGACCTCACGGGGCATTGACTAAAAGTTAGACTAAAACTTATAAAGAAACGTAAATTTTAAGAAGTATAATATAGTTACTGAAAAACTGATTGCAGACTATAAGCACACATGATGATGAATGGGGATAATATATTGAAGGACTGATGATTTCATACCATTTAAAGGGTTATTTTCTCGAGAGTCATCCAATAATGCTGCAAATCGTCTATGTCCTGATGAAGTTGCTGCCATCGGGAGAAACGGGTGGAAAGCAAAACCATTTACGGTATCTGAAATACAAATGCAAGGGTCAAAATAAAAGATAGATTGAAGATACTGTTTAAAACGACAAACAACATTAGCAAGCACCTAGCGCAGCTTGAAAGCTTGATACCCATTCCCCTGTCTGGAGATCATAGATATGCACAAGACCATCCTTGATAAAAGAATTTAAACAAAAGTAAGCAATCAAATGATGTTGAATTGACAGCATGAACAAAAATACAAAAGCTAAAAATTGGTACCTGACCGCCAGTTCCAAGATATCGACCAAGAGGCTCAATATCAAATTGTATCCTTTGATTGGTAGTTTCGGATGATCGATATAGTCTAACCAGATGTGGAAAAAACAGTGAGTTAAATTATGAAGTTATATTCTAATAATAGTCCACCGTTCTGAAATGTTCATTTCGACATGGGAAAGAATATTAGTTGGTTCCGTGAATTCCATTTAAGGTTACTTCAATCCATGATCAACAAGGTCGTAGTTACATTTATTGCATGAGTATTATAAACAATTATTTTGGGCTACTTACTATCTCCCTCAAATAAAATATCCATTTATTATATCAGGTTCCTAGAGGAACAGGAAACTTACTTGTAGACAATATCGACAGTTTTGCGAATATCCCAGCATAGCACATATGGATCCTGTATGATATTTGAGAAAATATTCGTGATCGACTCTTAAATAATTTTGTATTACCAATGCTAGAACGTTCAAATATGTGCATTTTTACTATACCTTACGCCCCCCAGTGTACAAATGGTTGCCATCTTTCGAAAACTGAACCTGAGAGATGGCTTAAGAATGATTAGTCACTTAAAAAAAAATTCGGAAAATATCAACCCTAAGAATGGTAATTCATCCAACTTACCTGGGTAACACCACCTTCTTGGCCATGCAACACATACAACAGCTCCATATTATCTTCTCTGTATATAGCAGTAGTTTGGCTATAGGAACCCGCAGCCAGCATCCCAGAATCAGTGGGAGAGAAAGCAATTGAAGATATAATACCTGACGACAAGTAAAAAACAAGTATCACATGTAGTTACTATCACACAAATTACATTAAAAAGTAAACTGAAGGGGAATGAAATAAATATCACATATATGGTACTATGCATTTGAAAGTTTCACTAATGCAAAAATCTGATAGAATTACCTGCTTGCCCTTCTTTTTTTCCCGAAAGAGTTGAATATTGTTCAAAATCTCTCCCCGGGCGATGGACATCAAATACTCTAATAGTTTTATTATATCCAGCAAAAATCCTGAATTGGGAAAAATAACAGTCACCGAAATAGTTAATGGCACACCCTTGCGAGAAATGAAAGTGTTATTAGTTAAACAACATAATAATGGGGCCATCTCCTCTTCTCCAAGGAAATGAAAGTCTCCACTAATGTAACAACACAATAATGCCCTCGATGAACACCGAACTCAATATTGTACAATTTAGAAACTATGAACAATATCATAACTATGACATACATCACCCAAGCGCCAAGTCTTAACGTGGATTGGAGAAATAACAAGTCATTAAATTGGTGCCCGCTTACTTGTTTCCATAGGGTTGAAGCCAATTGAGAAGGCAGCAGTAATCTCATCCATGGCATCATAAGCACGGTACGTGCAGCGGAGCTGAAATTACCACATTCATATATACTCATTACTCAAATCAAATAATACGCAAAGTAATACACAGATAGACCAAGTTGTCATGTATCCAACCTGTCCAGAATTAGAATCCCATAGATGAATTGGATGGTCTTTCGTAGACGTCGCTAATACACAAAGATCTGGATCTGAAATATCAAACAGGCAACATAGTAAATTCTACTTTCAAAAGATATATCATAGTTTGGAATAATAAAACCATGTCATGAAGATGTACTTGAAGCAGACATGTATGGGTACCAGCAATAGTCATATACAGATTCCCCCTCTCTCACAACAACGTTTACTGCATACGAATCTGCAATTAGGCTGAATACATTAAGCGGCATTTCCCGAAGAAAAAAAATACAAATTATTGCAAAAAATCAAGCTACCAGAATCTGGCATGGAAGCAGAACCATCTAAACTGCCACTCTCATTGTAAGGCCTAATGATAAACACATCGATAATACACAATCAGAAACACAAATTAAAAGGAATTAAATAAAATCGAGAACTAAGAATTCATCATGATCAATAATACAAAATCAGTACAAGTTACGAAGCACGAACCAACCGGCGACCTGTTGAGAGAAAACTAGTAAGATTGGTACAAGCAAATGAGATGATTTGTTTATCCTCTTCTGAAAATGAAGATAACTCAAACGTAATTTCGATGGAAATAAAAAGTACCATTTGACGCCCTTCAGAAAGTTGTTAGGGTTCGAATCGGCGGTTCTAAACTGCTGGAAGAAATGGTAGGTTCTATACGGAGCGACGTCGTACTGAACAGCCGGCCAGGAGTTCCCGCCATCGGAGATTGTTTCCTTAACTTCGGCGGCGGAGTCCGAACTAGGGCGGAGCTCCTCTGCTTCTTCACCCATTAATCCTCCCCTCAGGTGACTGAAAAAAAAAAAGGATCGAACGGTCAACATAACACGACACATACTACAACACACAATTTGATTTTTTTTTCCAATTACTATTTTCGAGCGAACTCACAGATACAAAACATCGAATTAGTATCAATTATACAGAGAGAACACATTCAACACAAAATTACAAATAAATCAAGCATATTTAGGAAGAATAAATTGCTATAAAACACTCGGAAACATATACAGCGTATACTAAAGGATGAAAATTCAGTATTAAGCAAGCAAATGTATACGTCGAACGATCAACGTAACACGACACATACTACAACACACAATTTGAATTTTTATTTTTTGTATTACTATTTTCGAGCAAACTCACAGATACAGAACAAAGAATATTTTTTTCAAAATTATGTTGAGTTCCAAAAAAATCAACATAATTCCGCCAAGTAAATAATTCTATATTCATGACATTTACACAAAGAATGAACACCGTAAGCGTGGCAGACAGCAAAAGCAAACAAAACAAGCACCAAGCGACGATATACTGAAATCAGGAAAAAATAAAATAAAATATTCACTATATAATAGAACGAACGAACGCACAGCGTAATGGAATGTATAACCTGCACATATCATAACAATGCAAAATTAGTACAAATTTAGAAATTAATTATAATAAAACATGTATTACTTAGTAATATACCTTTGGGACCACACAAATCATAAAAATGCAAAATTAGTACAAATTTAGAAATTAATTATAATAAAACATGTATTACTTAGTAATATACCTCTGGACCACATTACAGTACCTATGGTGAAACTCCTTGAAGTGCTTCTTCAGATAGGCCTCCAACTGAGGAACGTCGTTTTTCCCGAATATGTGCAAAACAACTGCACCTTTTATCTCGCCTAGTGATAAGTGTTCGTTTTGCACGATTTTTTCTTATCGAATCTTCGAGTTTTGGTCTTCGTTCGTCCGAGTTTTGGCTTTATTTGTATATAATAGTGCATTTCTTGTTTTATTTCTTTTTTTAGATTTTGTTAGCTATTTTTGCCGAGTCGCAGCCATTTAGAAGCGAAACCAGTTTTTCAAGCCAAGAAAGTGGCCATTAAGACCCATATCGAGATCCAGGAACTTCGGATCGCGATCTGGATGCAAATTCCAGTGAGCAGCAAATTAAGACCCAGATCGCGATCCAGGAAAGTCGGATCGCGATCTGTGGCAAATTCCAGTAGCATTGAGAATTTTGGGTAGATCGCGATCCGCACTTCCTGGATCGCGATCTGGGAAGGCGGTTCAACTTTTTTACGAGAAGCCAGATCGCGATCTGACTTTATTGGATCGCGATCTGGCACTATTTTCGAGGGCAAATATTTTAAATGCAAAGCTTCTTGAGGAAGCTTTGCATTTACTATAAATAGAAGCAAACCCTCACTCTTCGTTCTTCTTCGAATTTTAACGGTTTTCGACAGTTCTTCGCGGGAATCATCAACGGGGGTTTCGACTTGGATTTTTCTTACGCAATTTCTTTACGTTTTGTTCTTTATTTATTGTGTACATTCTTTTGACACTATGTTTGTTATGAATTAAGAACATTTTCTTCTAGGGTAATGAAACCTTGTATATATTGATTTCGATCGTCATTTCTGTTATCTAATTGTCGTGTTTCGATTTCGTTTATGTTTTCCTGTATTAAATGCTTTTGATTGGTTGATCAGCTCTCGGATTGATATTAAATAGGAATGAACTCGAGAGAGGATTTCTTGTTTCAAGTTAGGAAAATATAGCTTGGGGTGTTGAAACGGAGACGTGATGCACTTTGGGTAGCCCTTAAGGACTTGACCTAAATGCTCTCCTAATAGCAAGTTCTGAACGGAGACGTCGGACCTGTGGGTAGACTCTAACTACACTAGATACGGGGATTAGAGTACTTTAGCGTCTGGGTTAACGAATAGGAATGTAACTTTAGATAACGGATTTGTAGATCGTTGTTGATTATACATATGTGGATTTGGCCCTAGAAGTCCCTTTTAAATTGAAGCCCTCCCGTGTTGAGTTGTCGCTACTTTATTTACGTACATTCTATATTTGCATGTTTACGATCTTGCATGCTTTTAAATTAGGTTTTATCACCATTCCAATTATTTACGATCGGCTAGATAATATAAGGCCAATATAATTACACTACTCAGCATGTGAATCTGCAAGATCCCTGTGGATCGATATCCGGAACTGCTGTTCTGCAAAATGCGATACTGTATACTTGCGGTAATTTATACATGAGGAAAACGCGTATCAAGTTTTTGGCACCGTTGCCTGGGACCAATTTGATTTTATCTTTGTTGATAGTGTTACCAATTATCTGATTATTACTTTAGCTATTTACCTATTTTATTTTCAATTTTTACCTTGATTCTAACCGATCACTTTGTTTATGCCTAGGCGTCGAAATTTGGAAATCATACATTACGATCCCGAGATTAAAAGGACATTTCGAAGACGAAGGGCCACGCACAACCAACAAAGTGAACCAATGGCCGACGATCAAGGAAATCCAGAGCAAACAAGACCGAACCTACCACCCGAGCAAACAATGCGAGCATACCGAACGCCATCTGTGAATGAGAACTATTCTGGAATAAGGAAACCAACGATAGCCGCAAACAACTTTGAGCTAAAGACGGGGCTCATCAATATGGTTATGGCGAACCAATTCTCCGGATCAGCCACTGCAGATCCGAATCTCCATCTTGCCAATTTCTTGGAGATCTGTGACAAAATCAAAGTTAACGGTGTTTCTGATGATGCCATTCGGTTGATGCTATTCTCATTTTCTGTCAGAGACAAAGCTAAGAGTTGGCTTCTGAGTCTTAATCCCGGATCACTCACCTATTGGGAAGAATTATCACAAGCCTTTCTGGCACGATTATTTCCACCCTCGAAGACCGCACAACTATGAAGAGATGTAGGCAACTTCAGACAGATGAGCCAAGAGCCGATGCACGAGTCATGGGAGAGGTTCAAGGACTTATTACGACAATGCCCTCAACACGGATCAACCCGTGGGATCAAATGGAGTTATTCTACAATGGGCTCGATCAACCTGCCCGATCTCTAGTCGATGCTGCCTTAGGTGGACCATTGCAAAACAAGACTCCCACAGAAACTCGAGACATTGTCGAGCGAATATGTGAGAATGATTACCATTGGCAGTCCGAACGAAGTGGTATATAAAAGGTGGCCGGAGTCCACCAACTCGATCCTTTAGCCTCAGTATCAGCACAGTTAGCGACCCTATCGAATCAGGTCGCCCAACTATCAGTCTGGGTGCCACAGACTGAAAGAGTAGCAGCAGCAAGTACTTCGCAAGCCACAAACGACGATTGGGAACATGCACACTTTATGAACCATCGATTCAACAATTTCCGGGAAAACAATAATCAGAACCAAAACCCTACTCACTACTATCCGGGAATTCGGAATCACGAGAACTTCTCCTACGCCAATCCAAAGAATACTCTACAACCACCTTCCGATTTCAACCATCAAAGAGAGCAATGAGGGCCGACTTATGACGAGCGTCTTCACCGATAATAACAGGAGATGGAGGGCCTGAGTCAACAATGAAGAACATGGAAAATCAAATAGGGCAAAAGAGAGTTGTCAAGCCATAACCACCCAAAGTGGTTTGCAAATGACCGATCCTCCTTATCCGACAGACGAGTCACCAAGGCCAGCTGTACAACCGACCCCGGTCGAGCCGGAAATCACCATTTCAGGGAGTAGTACAAAAGAGGCTAGTAAGCCCAATAACATCTCCTTTTCTGATAATCCTCCTCTTATGATAACTCCTATTCATTTTCTAGAAAGACAGAAGAAGAAGAAGTTCAAGGATCAATTGAAAAAGTTCATCGAAAAGATCAAACAAATTCGAATCAACATCCCTTTTGCAGAAGCCTTCGAGGTAATGCAAGCATCTCAGGTTAGTAATCTGAATTATTTGCTAGCATAATTGAGGGAATTGGGGGATCAATAATCACATAGGGGGAGATAAAATCCTAGGACTTTTTACCTTGATAATCTTCGTGTTTATTTATTTTTCTTGCTATTTAATTTGCGTTTAATATTAGTTTAATTTAGTAATATTCTCCAAATTAGACTGTGTAGGGTGAGCTTGAACATAATTGGGATAATCTAGCGCTTAGAATTAGATAGTTGAATATTTCTCGTGGGATCGATATCCGGACTTAATTGTCCACTATATTACTTGTATTATACGTGCACTTGCGTGTAGGTATTCCAACCAACATATTTCAAAAGTGAAAAAAAAACAATCAATTTAATATATAATAAGAAAATATAGTACACTAACATAGTAAAATATAATAATGTAGTATTATTCATATTTTATATTACAATAGTTTTTAATTTTAAAGTTACATATTAAGATTTACAATCCGAATATATAAATTAAAACTTAACACATCGAATTTCTATCTTTATCTCTTAAGATTTATTATATATTGATAAAAAATAGGAGAATGATAATTTTGAAAATATTGACTGATAGAGAAAAAAATTAAAAAGTAAATAATTATAGATGTGTCATTAGGGTAGGATTCTTCACAGTTTACTTTCAATTTTGATAATTGTTGAAAATTATAGTTAGAAATTTGTAGAGAAAAAAATATTACAAATAAATAATTACAGAATTACTATTAAGGTTTTTTAGGGTTGCCCAGCATTTCTTTCTTTTATATATAAGATTCGGAACAGTAATAGTATGTCGTTGATCTTTCAACAAAGCAAACAAGATAAAAAAAATATCAAAAAAATATAATATTGATGTGGTTGACTCAATAATATAATTGTCAACGGTCCGCGACAAACAGAAAAATAAAATCCAAAAAAAAAAGAGAACACCAACAGAAACCTACTTAGATTGCCGGTCAACGGCGGCGGAAAAAAAAAATCCTCTATTAAAAAATAAGATTTTCATGTATGACGATAAAAAAGTTAATTAATTAAAAAAGAAATCAGCAAAAAAGCTAAGAGCATCTACAACCGGTTTCACCATTTTCTTCATCGAATCCCATTCTTTGTGTTGAAAAAATGGATTCATCTCTTATCGGTAGCACACTATTTTACCCTTCAACCATTTTTGGTGGAAAAATGGTGTTTTTGGTCTCCCATGTATTTCACCATTTAGACCAAATATTAAAACAACAATATTTCACCATTTCACCGCTTATACGAAATAAAGATTTGATTTGGTCTCCCATGGCATTTCACTATATATGCCCCAAAACTGTAAATCTAATATTTATCGTAAACTTAGTATATTTTATTTCGTAAATACTAATTATAGATCCAATTATAAATAATAATTTTTTTTAACTATATAATTTAAAAAATATGTTACCAATTTTAAAAAAAATATTTAAACATGAAATAACATTAACTCAAATTATTTATCTTACAATAAAAGCATACATAAACAATAATCTCATAAATTATTGCATAAATAGAAATATTACAATATAAATTAATTTAAAATCATAAAAAAATATCTCATTCACCATTACTATCATCATCATCACCATCATAATCTTCAACATCATGGATTTGAGCACGTTTTTCCTACAAGTGTGCTACCAGTCTCTTTCTTAGTTCATTGTGTTTTCGTTGATTTATCATATTTCGATGTCGACCAAGAATACTAACATATGCCGCATTATTAAAATCTCTCAAAAACTCAACTGGCAGGATATTTTATTATTGCTTATTATATTTTATTAATAGCAATTAGCTTATTAGTTAAGTAAAGAAATGAATCAATCAATATTAATAAAAACAAATATACTATTATTAGAATTAATATTTTTATTAATAATAGAAAAAAATCTATTTATATTTTAGAAACTAATTTAGTAATTGACACTGGTGTGTTTACAATAAACATGCTAATAATTCCATAATTATGTGCAATTAGTTAAAATCATCATTTTATATGCTAACTAATAAAATGATGTTAATTACACCAAATCTTATTTTCACCTCTATATTTGTTAGGAAAAATAGGATTTGGTGGAAAAAATAAGAAAATGGTGGATGAGTGGGAGATGAAAATTTCTTCACCAAAAAAATTGGTGGAAAAATAGAATTTGGGTATATGGTCATATGGGGGTTGACCACAGTGGAAGGCTAAAACAAAATCTCCATAATTTTAGGTGTATTGGTGATACAAAAATTTTAGGCGGAATGCTAAAAACACCTAAATTAGATGAAAAAATCACCACTGTTTTTTACCAAATTCTATTTTTTGTGGAGAAAAAATGGGTTCATCTCCCACCGGTAGTATACCATTTTACCCTTCCACCATTGTTGGTAGAAAAACGGTGTTTTTGGTCTACAATGGATTTCACCAAAATTTAGATCAAATATTATAATAATAATATTTCATCATTTATAGGAAATGGGATTTGGATTGATCTCCCATGGCATTTCACCATATATGCCCCAAAACTGTAAATCTAATGTTAATCGTAATTTTATTATATTTCATTTCCTAAATATTAATTGTAGATAAGTAAAAAAAATTATCTATATAATTTAAAAATTATATTATCAATTTTGAAAAACTATCAAAACATGAAATAACATGAACTCAAATTATTAGTTAAGTAAAGAAATGAATTAATCAACATTTACAACAAAAAAATATACAAATTAATTAAAAATTGGCATATTTATATTATTGGAATTAATATTTTTATTTATAATAAAAAATGTATTTATATTTTAGAAACTAATTTAGTAATTAACACTAATGTATTTACAATAAATATGTAATAAGTCGGTAATCAGGTGCAATTAGTTAAAATCATCATCTATATATTAATTAATAAAATGGTGTTAATTACACTAAATCCTATTTTCACCTCTATATTTGGTAGGAAAAATAGGATTTGATAAAAAAAAAATAGGAAAATGGTGGATGAGTGGGAGATGAAATTTCTAAACCAAAACATTTGGTGGAAAAATAGGGTTTGGGTATACGGTGATATGGGGGTTGACCACAGTGAGAGGCTAAAGCCAAATCTCTATAGTTTTAGGTGTAATGGTGATATAGGAATTTCTGGTGGGAGGCTAAAACACCTAATTGTATGAAAAAATGGCGATATAGTGACCGATCGGAGATGCTCTAAGTGCTAAGTACATAATCAAAAGTGCTACGTGCAGAAGAACAAGTTCGAAATATGTGTGAATAACAAAATTTTAAGTATTTTTGTTGCTTCCCTAATTATTTACATTATTTATAATGATCTATTTATTTATAATGATCTATTGCAAGTTGATAGTTGTTAGTAAAATTTATTTTGATTACATATGTATCAAAATATATAAAAAGTGTTTATATATAAATAAAAGTTTTATATATGTTTATATCATATTTATTGATATACCCTTATACTTTTAATATTTACACGTTTCCCTCAAGTTCTCATTTCCCTATTTACGGGACATGACATTTCCCCGTTTCGTCGTATCATCATTTTCGTGTATGTGCTACATAGATGCAGATTGCAAAAATACTATAAGGGCATATAAGCAATTTTGGAATAGTTGAAATAAGGGGAATGCCCAAGGATTGAAAAATATTGGATTTGAACATTTTTATAATTTGAAGAAAAATAAAACGGTACGAGGAGCTATATCTTATGGGATTATTTTAGAGAACCCCTCATATACAAATTATATATAACTAACCACCAATGAGATTACACCCTAGTGGCGGTTTGACCTAAAATTCGTAGCATTTTGTAGCTATGGCCTCTCTTTCTCTCTCTCTCTCTCTCTCTCTCTCTCTCTCTCTCTCTCTCTCTCTCTCTCTCTCTCTCTCTCTCTCTCTCTCTCTAGTGGTTGTTGATTTTTTAGTGTTTTGATGTTTCTTCAATTTTGGTGATTTGAATTAAAATATTTCTTTTTATTTTGATTTTGCAATTGCAGCGTAATGGAAGCCATTGATCCTCTACTTGAAAGTATCAAAACATTTGGTTGAAGTTATATATGCTTCAAGTTATAGTGTTTTCCAGACTGTATACATATACATTACTAGTTCCATATAGTAAATGTAGTTACATATGCCTATACATGTGTATTTCCGATTTGTATTTGTTGGTTATGAGGTGATTTATAATATAAATATTGAAATTGTAAAATTTTGTTGTTGGGATTTATGAATTCCATTTGTATAAACCAATATTTGTGTTTGTACACAATTGGTCGACTAAAATATGGGGTCAAAAAAACGAACATAACTACGAATGACTATAGTTTACTACAGTTACATGTTGTAATTTTCAGTACAGTGAACATATTGATTAAAAAAAATAAAAAAAAAATAATAATTAAAAAAATATATAAATTAAACAAACAGGTTAAATAATAATAATAATAATAATAATAATAATAATAATAATAATAATAATAATAATAATAATAATAATAATAATAATAATAATAATAATAATAATAATAATAATAATAATAATAATAATAATAATAATAATAATAATAATAATAATAATAATAATAATAATAATAATAATATTAATAATAATATAATAAATCAGCGACAATGCTAAATGCAGGACCAGAAATGCTGAATGCAGTTTGGCCGAAAATTACATATAGGGGTAGTGTAGTATTTTTGCCTCTCCAGTATAATATGTCAAATGATGATTTTGACTTGAGTTTATGCAAAATTTATTTAGTAACCAGTGATGTATATAAAATAGGGGTCTTAAGATATAGGTCCCTAGTGACAAAACTAATTAGAACTAAATGACAAGTTCAACTAAACATTTGCTTCACATCATTTATTAAATTCATTCCAAAAATGCCCTTTCACTAATTTTTATTTTTTCAATTTACACTCTGCATTTTTTATATAATTATAAACATTTTTTTTCTTATTTATAACATTTTTCTGAAAATTACGATTTTTTTCTTGTTTTTGTTAAATAATTCAGCAGATTTCATTGGTATACTATAGTGTACTATGTTATACTATGGTGTACTATCGTTTTTACACTATTATTAAAAAAATATTTTTTTTCTACAATATTATTAAAAATTACAAAACAAAACTTGTTTTTTCGTTTTTGTTAATATTTCGTTTTTTGTTTTAATATTTTATTCTGCAGATTTCGTTTTCTTATGGAGCAGATTTCGTTTTACGTTTTAATATTTTATTTGTTGTAATACTATAGTAGACTATGGTATACTACGGTGCACTATGTCTACTGCGGTATACTACCAAACCCTAGCCGCCAACAACACACAACCCTCGCCAACTCTAGCCGTCAATGTCAAACCCTAGCAGCCAACATCTGCAGCCGTCGCAACCGTAACCTACCAACTTTGGGAAAACCTAGATTTACGATTTTGAACCCAAATCAAGCAAAATCTCTTGAAGATCAAGATCAAATCTCCACCATAACCACATCCACCCCGCCATCTCAACCACCAAAGCCGGCCGCCATCTCGACCAACACAGCCCGCTGTCACGGACTTGTTCCCTTAACAAAGAACCGTGCGGCCTTAGCTCCTTCTCGCCCCTCGCGATAGCTAAGCCAGCCTCTCCCAAATTGTGTTGCGAATACTTAAGTGATGGAAACGAAGAAAGAAAGTAAGAAGACAAGAGAGTTGGTAGGAAAAATACTTTATTGCTAGAGTGTTTTTTGGAATATTGGATGATTACAAATGAGGACCCTACCTCTATTTATACAAGACCACCTCCTCAATGGACGGTGGAGATCGATATGATCTAACGGTTGGGAGTGGAACACTCCAAAGAATCCCTAAAATGTCTCTACCTACCACCACCTACCTCTACCTACCAAAGAATCCCTACCTACCACTATACAATTGGGCCAACTTGGGCCTAACCCTATTTGGGCTACATCTTGGACTATTTAACCTCCCCAACCCAAGGGAAATTGGCAAGGAGTTGGGTCAAAACTCGCGGGCCATGACATCCTCCCCCGCCGACGTCCTCGTTGCCTCGAACAAGTGGAGACGATCTCGAAATTGCCACAAGTCTTCCTTCGTCTCCCATGTTGCCTCGGACTCGGGTAATCCTTTCCATGAGGCTCTAGTAACCCAGCCGGCTGTTTATTCTCCACCTTGTCTTGTCGGCAAACAAGACAAGTCTTCACACATGCATCGACACCGTTCCGCATGTGAGGCCAAAAGTAGGCCGTCTCGAGCAACGCCATTGTCCGTCTTTGGCCCGGATGCCCCGCCCACTTGGTGTCGTGGCATTCCCTTATGAGGTCCTTCCTCAAGCTGCCCCACTTCGGAACGAAGAGTCACTGTCCCTTCGTGTAGAGTAGACCGTTCTCTACCCAAAATTGCCTCGTCTTGCCCTCATTGACGAGTCGGATTAGCTCCTTGGCCATGGGATCATGTTCGAGCCCTTCTCGGATCATGTCGGCCAAGTTCCCCCTTGTCGAGCTAATGGCTGCGAGTTCGGCCTTTCTACTCAATGCGTCGGCCACAACGCTTCCCTTCGATGGTCGGGTCTTCCCCGTCTCGACCAACTCGTTAAGTTGCTTTCGGAGTTCCTCGAGCTCCGGCGGTGATTTGCGATAGGGAGCCATGGCGGGTGGCTTGGCTCCCGGCTCCAACTCGATGGCATGATCCACCTCCCTCCTAGGTGGAAGCTTGTTGGGCAAATTTGGTGGCATCACGTCTTGGTTGGCCTCTAAGACGGTTTGGATGATCGGTGGCGCGTCCTCCTCTTTGTTCACGGGCGGGCTTTCCTCCTTTTAAGTGGCTAAGAATGTCGGCTCGCCCCGTCGAACTCCCTTGGCAACTTGCATGGCCGACAGTTGCCTTGGTTGTGTGTTTTCTTCCTTAGTGGTGCCGTTGATGGCCGGCACCATGCAAGGTGTCCCTTTCTCTAAGATGCAAACCGCATTAAAACAAGGCATCGGGATAGCCATTACCTTGCGGAAGAAGTCCATGCCTAGCACCACTTTGAAATCATCCATCGGTGCTACCGAAAAATCCACTTGGCCCTTCCAAGTGCCTAAGTGTAGCTCCGCGTCTCGTGCTACACCGTTGACCGGTTGTGCGTTAGCGTTAACGACCTTGAGCCAACCGTCTCGTCTAGTCCACCGTAGGCCAACCCTCTTGGCCTCGTCTTCGGTGATGAAGTTGTGGGTCGCTCCCGTGTCCACCATCACCTTTGCTGGGGTATCGTTGATGCGGGCCTCCACGTACATCAGTCCCTTGCTTGATGTTGCCGGCATCGGATTAGCCTTTAAGGCGTTGAGAAGTTGGAGCGATCCCATGTTGCCTAGCCCATCGTTTGTGTCTTGCTCGGCCTCTTGTTGTAAAAGTGCCGACAATGACCCCATCTTGGGACATTGACTCATCGCATGCGGCCCCTTGCACACGAAGCATCCTCCCTTAGGCACAAACGACCTCTTTTTCTCTTCAAGTTGTTGGTGTGAGGATGGCTTGTCTCCTCCCCTCGAGGTTGACGCTCGCCTTGGGTCTCGGTTGTCTCGATGGTCCCGACCATGATTGTCCCATCTCTCTCCTCCGCCTTTAGTCGGGTTCCACTTCTCTTTTCGCAACGGCTCTCTCGGTTGATACTCGGTTAAAGACCCGGCGGTGGCAATCGCTTCATCGACGGATTTGATGTCTCGTCGGTGGAGTTCTTGCTTGGCCTAGCCTTGTAACCCATCGGTGAAGTGGAAAAGAAGGTCCTCCTCGGAGAGATTGGGAATTTGAAGGGTGAGGGTGGTGAACTCCTTCACGTACTCGCGGATTGAACTTCGTTGCTTGAGTTCCCTCAACTTCCTTCGAGCCTCATAGACGACGTTCTCCGGGTAGAAGTGTCGCTTGAGTTCCCTCTTGAACTCTTCCCAAGTATCGATTCGGCAAATGCCTTTCTCGATATCGGCGTGCTTTCTACGCCACCACAACATTGCCGTATCGGAAAGATAAAGGGAAGAAGTTCTTACCTTGATCGTCTCGTCGACTAGACCGATACCCTCGAAGTATTGCTCCATCCTCCATAGGAAGTTCTCAACTTCCTTGGCGTCCCTTACGCCGTTGAATCCCGTTGGCTTCGGGCAGTCCACCCGTGGACTTGAAGTAGCGCCAACGCTACCGTTAGCGGCGGCCTTTTTGCACAAGACCAAGTCGTCGCGCATCCCCTCGATGCTCTCTTGGAGGGATTGGATGATGGCCTCCAATTGATCCAACCGTTCCTCCCGCAACGCTTCATTGTCTCTAGAAAAATCGAGTTGCTCGGCGACGTGATTCTCCAACACTCCCATATCGTGCTCGAGCTTCTCGAATCGTTCGCTAAGCTCCGCTATGGCGCTGTTATTCTCGAGCCTCTCGAGTCTTTCGCCATGATCCGTTAGCGCGGCCTCGTTAACGGTACTCTCCCCACGAGCCTTGTTGTGGTCCATCTTCTTCTTGTTGTTTACGTGGGCCTCCCTGCCACGTCCCTCGGTTACGTACGAAATATCTTCAACGTTCGCCATCGTTGAGGATTCGATCAACACAAAGCCCTTAGCCGGGCTCTGATACCACTTGTCACGGACTTGTTCCCTTAACAAAGAACCGTGCGGCCTTAGCTCCTTCTCGCCCCTCGCGATAGCTAAGTCAGTCTCTCCCAAATTGTGTTGCGAATACTTAAGTGATGGAAACGAAGAAAGAAGGTAAGAAGACAAGAGAGTTGGTAGGAGAAGTACTTTATTGCTAGAGTGTTTGTTGGAATATTGGATGATTACAAATGAGGACCCTACCTCTATTTATACAAGGCCACCTCATCAATGGACGGTGGAGATCGATATGATCTAACGGTTGGGAGTGGAGCACTCAAAGAATCCCTAAAATGTCTCTACCTACCACCACCTACCTCTACCTACCAAAGAATCCCTACCTACCACTATACAATTGGGCCAACTTGGGCCTAACCCTATTTGGGCTACATCTTGGACTCTTTAACCTCCCCAACCCAAGGGAAATTGGCAAGGGGTTGGGTCAAAACTTGCGGGCCGTGACATCGCGCTCGCCCACAACACCTCGCCGCCATCTCAACCACCACAGCCCCGCCGCCGCCCACAACACCTCGCCCCCATCTCAACCACCACAGCCCGTCGCCGCCGCCTCCTTCACCCCAGCCCCCGCCGCCGCCCACAACACCTCGCCGCCATCTCAACCACCATAGTCCGCCGCCGCCGTCTCCTCCACCACAGCCCCCGCAGCCGCCTCCTCCTCCTCCTCCATCACAACCCTTGGCTTCGGCTATTACTGAATTAATTAGCAAGAGAGAGGTATGGAGATATAGAGATGAGAGAGATGAAGAAAAAAACGAGAGTGAAAAAAGAGAAGAGAACGTGTGAGAGAGGGAGGGAGAGAGAGAACATGAGAGAAACCAAAAGACGAAATAAATCTGAATTGGAGAAACGTGAATATGTAGGTTATATAATTTAGGGTATAAGGGCAAGATATGGATTAAAAAAAAATTAGGAATGTGGCTCATATATTATTTCAAAATAAGGATTTAATTAAAAAAAATGAATTTGAACTTGTCATTTAGTTCAAATTAGGTTTCGTTTGAGAGGCTCATAGCATATTACCCCTATAAAATAAGCCCATCACTTATTGCCCCTTATACAACTGAGAGTTGTCCTGTAACGAAAATCTGTAATTTATGGAGTGGGGTATTTAATAAGAGGTAATAATACAAAACCCATGATTTAGTGACACCAATGAACGCTACGTTATAATTAATAGCTGTACGTTAAATTGTAATTATATTTATTTATGGCTTGTAATTTTAATTGTAACCTCTTAGTTTATTTATTGGATGATGATGAGTTCATCATTGGGTAGGAATAATTGGCCAGTTACTATATATGCACTGTAATTAATTAGCAAATTGATTCATTTTTTTTGCAATCATGGAAATTCTCACTTGAAATGGATTATTGTTTCATGGAATTTGTATTTTGTTTTCGTTTGTTCCTAAACTAATAAAACATAGTTCCTAATTAATCTATTCATTGTTATTAGACTAACAAACATATGAGATGTTGATTTGTTGCTATTAATTATGTATTTTATTCATTTATATTTATTTCAATAATATGCATTAGAGAGAGAGAGAGAGAGAGAGAGTTTTTTTGTTTTATCAAAATAAACGATGGGCGTATTATTATTATTTTTTTTTTTTTTGTTCTTAAAGAAATTAAATACGAGGTACTAGAGGCAAATTCCCAAAAGAAAAAGAAGAAAAGAGAAAAGGCTGTGAGGCATTGTGTGATTGGATTAGCGTAGTGTGTGTGGCTTAGAAATAGAAAAAGGCAGCCCCCAGAATGAGAATTGTTGCACGCTGCCTACACAATTTGCACACATCTCGAATTTGTAAACATGCTAATCATTTTTCTCAAGTTACCTATAAAACAAATGATTGTTCACTTTTATTTGGTTTAATTTTTTTTCTTTTTTTTTTTTCTCTTTTTTCTTTTTTATTTCCATCTAGGGAATATTTAATCAATGGGATTACTTGGTAGACCTCCTCATTTTCAAATTATATAGAACTAACTATCAAGTGGATTACACTTTAGGTGAAACCCCCCTCATTTCAAAAATATTTTGACATACCCTCCTCGGCCACCCTGAAGTCCCTATAATACCCTTTTAAAATCAGTTTTAAACCCTAGCCACTCACAATCGTCTCTCTCTTCTTCTCCCAAATTCAAAATCCCGGCTCCATATATCTTCAATGGTCGAAATTGCTTCCCGGAGTCATAACTCTCTCTCCGGTGGTCGGAATTCGATGGTTTACTCTCGCCGAGCTCTTTATTTTGGTGGTGATTTCATTCAGTTTGGAGCGCTGATCTGTTTCTGCAATTTTTTTTCATTCGACAACGGTGGTTTTGCCGGAGGTGTATTTTGTGTTCCACCAGTCGAAATTTGACGGGCTACCCACCGTTGGATTCCTCTCGTCGATATCTATATTTTGATGGTAATTTCGTTTATTTTTATATTTTCAGATTTATTTTATATTTTTTGCATTTATGGGCGCGCTGAACCGTGGGTGGTTATTAGCGGCGGCTAGGGTTTTGATAGGAGGCGAGCGGGGTAAGGAGTCACTGTCTGTTTGATTTAAAATCTATAGCATTTCCCAGCAATAACCTTTCTATCTATCTCTCGATCTCTTAATGTTTGTCGATTTATGAGTGTTTTGATGTTTCTTCAAATTTTGTTGATTCGCACTAAAATAATTTTTTTTGTTTTGATTTTGCAATTACTGCTTAATGAAAGTCATTTATCCTCTCCTTGAAGGTGTCAAAAATTTGGTTGAAGATACATCTGCTTCAAGTTATAGTGTTCAACAAATTGTATACATTACTATACATCACTATACATTACTATACATATAGTAACATGTATTTACATATGCATACATTTGTGTATTTTCGATTTGTATTTTATTGTATCTGAGGTGATTTATAATAAAGATATTGAAATTTGTAAATTTTTATTGGGGTTTATGAATTTCTTTTGTATAATCCAGTATTCGTGTGTGTATATATACAATTGATCGACTAAAAATATGGGGTAAAAAAACGAACATAACTACGAATTACTGTAGGTATTATATTTACATGTAGTTATTTTCAGTACAGTAAACATATTGTTTTGAAAATTAAAAAAAAATAAAAAAAATAAAAAAAATTAATATATATATATATATATATATATATATATATATATATATATATATATATATATATATATATATATATATATATATATATATATATATATATTAATTTAACAAACAGGTTTATTAGAAAAAAAGAAAAAAAAAAAATAATAATAATAATAATAATAATAATAATAATAATAATAATAATAAATAAATAAATCAGCGAAAATGATAAATGCAGGATCATAAATGCTGAATACAGTTTGACCGAAAATTGCATATAAGAGTTGTATTGTCGTTTCGTTTCTCCAGGGGAATGTCAAATGACGATTTGGAATCCCTAGTTTATTTGGTGGCTAAGGGTATGTAAAATAACCCTTAATCAATTAATACTTAAAAAAAAAAAGCAATAATAATAATAATAGTTATTGGCATTACTATACATGGTGACTACATAACACAAAATTTATATTATTATCCTTATTCCATTCCCACTGAAACAAGAAATATTAATAATAATATTTTATTCGGGTGGAAAACAAACAACAATTTTTTTAGCTAGTTCATCCATTCCCATTCGAGTGACTCATAGGTGCAAGGACTTTTTTTTTTTTCTTTTTTTTTTTGTCAAGAGGTGCAAGGGGTTTTTACCATCAAATAAGTTCGTAGCTTGAGATACTAAGTTTGTAGTAAAAAAAAATTGCCACAATTTTACTATGAATTTAGTGAATACATGCGTGACAAAAGTTTTACTATAGCAAACAATCGTATCGAATATTTTTTGGCTATGGTCCTAGCATTTATTGTATTCCCCAAATTGTCACAGTAGTAAAAACTATCTTTTTTAACAGTTTTTAATATAGCAAAAAAAAAAATTATAAGCTCTATTCTTTTTAGGCCACGTTTGGTTGCCAAGATAAGTTATAATTAACTAAATAATTGGACTTAATTTGATGTTTGGTATTCTCAATAAATTGTCGGGTCGACCCGCCAAAATTATATAATCATGGCTTATCTTGGCTTATCTTGCCTTCTAATGAGTTTTTTTTTGTTTGACGTTTCAAGCTCCAATTAAATAATTGGGTTTCTTTAGATTATTTAATCTTATCTTGCCAACCAAACGGGGCCTTAGATTTTAAAATAAACCTTAGATTTTAAAGTCAATGTTTTTCTTCTTAGGCCTCGTTTGGTTGGCAAGATAAGATTAGCCAAGATAAGATTAAATAATCTAATGAGACCCAATTATTTTATTGGAGCTTGAAAGGTGCAACAAAAAAAACTCATTAAAAGGCAAGATAAGCCAAGATAAGCCATGATTATATAATTTTGGCGGGTCGACCCGGCAAGTTATTGAGGATACCAAACATCAAATTAAGTCCAACTATTTAGTTAATCATGGCTTATCTTGGCAACCAAACGGGGCCTTATTAGTTTAACATATGGATATAACAATATTATCACTTAGGCAAACTTTTAAGGTGAATAGTGTACAAAAATCATTTTTTCTCTCTTTTAAACCGTTTTCTAAATTTCATATGCAGCAAACGGCAGCAGTAAATGCAGAATGAAGGGAGTAATTTCATTTCAGATATTATCATATATTACTAAAGAGATTTTTTTTTTTTTTAAATCATATGCTATCATTTTGATATACTACATCAGTTCAATTATACAGTGGAGTCTCTATATATTAATACTTGATAAATTAACAAACTCGCTTAATTAATAGTTTCTTCTGGCCTAACTCGATAAATATGTATTAAGTTAGTTCGATAAGTTAATATTTCGTCAAATTAATAGATTTTGTTAGTCTCGGCTGTATTAATTTATAGAAATTTAATTGTACGTCGTTCATGATTGCGTCACACGTATTAATAAAACTACTATATCCGATGTCATAATAATTTCACTTTATAAAAATATTGTTGTTCCACATCATCTGTCACTTTAGAGTTTCAGTACTGCATTAAATGATTTTTTTCTTCTCTTAAATCCTTATTACTTCAATTTTACTAAGTATCAACTTTCTCTTTATCACATCATTAAATAATAATTTTGTTTTAGTTTTTTTTATGTGTTTTTTTTATTTCTAAAATCAAGTCATATTTATTAAAATCCTTAATATTTGCGTAAAACTGAAAAATGTCAGTTAAAGGAACGAAGGAATAATAAATACGTACAAAATTTAGGAAATATGTACTTCATCGACTAAATTACCCTTTCTTATTATTTATTTCTCTAATATTTTTTTCTCCATTAATTACGATCACAATAATCTAAAGGGTAATTAATATGAAACGGATGGAGTATATAATTAACAGGCCACTTTTGGACTGTAGACACTTTGTATATATGACTCTCATTGTTTCTATCGATTTATTAGTGTAGGGACTGTTGTCTAAGGGTTCGTTTGACTAAGCTTATTTTAAAGAGCTGATAAGCTCTTGTGTCTGTAAGATGTTTTAAGAGTTGATAAGTTGTTATATCTTATTTTTAGAATTAATTTTACAGTGTTTGGATAATGATTTTATAAGTTATTTTTTTTCATAATAAGATCTTACATAAAAGGTGAGGTAGAGGTACTTCGAAAAAAAAAAACTTATTTGCTCTCCAGTAACTTATTTACAAAAAATAAGATCTTTTCTTAAAATTTACTAAACACATTGGAAGAGCTTATAAGCTTATAAACATCTTATAAGCTCATATTTGACATATTTGATATAGTAATTCGTAATTGCATAACATATACATATGGGCTTATTTAATATACATCCCTAGTTGCATAATAAACTATGGATAAATCCAAGCCAAAATCATTTTTTGGCGTACCCTCTAGAGAGGCGAAAATACTATATAATATCCTTACGTGCAATTCTTGGCCAAATTACATTCAACATTTTCGGCCTGCATTTAGCATTTTTACTGATTTATTATTATTTTTTTTTAAATACATGTTTGTTTAATTTATTATTTTTTATTTATATATTTTATTATTTTTTTTAAATCAATATGTTTACTGTACTGAAAATATCTACATGTAACTATAGTAAACTATAGTCATTCCTAGTTATGTTCTTTCTTTTTAACCCAAGTTTTTATTCGACCAATTTTATACACACACGAATATTGGCTTATACAAAAGAAATTCATAAACTCCAACAACAAAAATTTACAATTTCAATATTTAAATTATAAATCAGCTCAGAACCAACAAATACAAATAAAAAATAAACAAATTTATGCTTATGAAACTACATGTTACTATATGTAACTAGTAATGTACAATAATGTACAATAATGTATACAATCTGCAGAACACTGTAACTTGAAGCATATGTAACTTCAACCAATTTTTTTGACACCTTCAAGGAGAGGATCAATGCCTTCCATTACGCTGCAATTGCTAACTCAAAACCAAAAAAAACAAAATTAGTGCAAATCAACAAAAATTGAAGAAACATCAAAACACTCAATATCAGCAACCACTAAGAGATCGAGAGAGAGCGAGACCATAGCAGCGAAATGGTGGGTAGCCCGTCAAACTTCGACTGTCGGAACACAAATTACTCCACCTGAAAGACCCACCGTCGTTGAAATGCCCGCTGATTGAAAAATAATTACAGAAACAGATCTAGAACGCCAAAACACCAAAAGAAAGAGCTCGACGAGAGAAATCCAACGGTAGTTAACCATCAAATGCCGACTACCGGAGAGAGAGAGTTATGACTCCCGGAAGCAACATCGCTGGTTGGAGACCTTAGGGCGAGATTTTGATCTGGGAGTTGAGAGAGGAAAAGAAAGACCCATGTGAATTGGCTAAGGTTTAAAACTGATTTAAAATGACATTTTAAATACTTCAAATTGATCTAAGGTACATAAAAAATTATTATAAAAAAGAAGGGGGAATTGTATCGGGGTATAATCCGATCCCCTAGTGGTTAGTTATATATAATTTTCATATGAAGGTCCTAATATAATCCCTATACATATTTGAGATAAATATGTTACTACTAGTTATCCAATTCATAATTAGATAACATATACCAAAATAAAAAAAGAAATAAAAAAAAAAAAAAAGGAAAAGAGAAAAAGAAGAAAATTCAAGAAAAATGTTGAGAATAAAAGGAATCTAATGATAGTATTGTGAATATTCCAAGTTCCAAGTTCCAAGTTCATAGCCCAACTAATTATTAGAAACCCTAATTAATTAATTCCAACTTATCCACAAAATTATCTCTCTCCAACAATCATGTTCATCTCTCACACGAGATTCCACGTTAATCAACGACTGCTGTATATATATACACAGATATATACATAAAATAAATCATGCACACTATATATGTATTTGAGTTATATACCCAAAAAAAGAAAAAAGAAAAAAAACGCAGATACAAATACATACATGATACATACATACATAGTACATGTGCATGCATGAAGGAGTAGTGTACTTGAACGTTTTTAATCGATGCGACGGCGCACGATCTTCTGTGCAGTAAATCACCATAATTACATTCACACCATTTATTCAACATTAAATATTAATAATTAATTAATAACCTAATAATAATAATAATAATGATAATAATAATAATAATGGGGCCTCGTCTTCTTCTCTTCCGTATAAATATAAATACATTCCCACCACCACCACCCTTGCATACCCTATCACCACTACCGATACTCGTACTCCAAAAAACCAGAAAAAAAAACACACACACACAAACACACACTCAGTGTGAAAATGGAAGCAGCGACTAAGGCATGGTCAAATAGTTATTGTCACGTAATTACGAAAGAAGAAGAAGTTTATAATAACTCCTTCCCTTCTTCCCAACTTCCCTCACTTGATTTCAGGTTATATTATTTTATTTATTGAACTACTACTACTATATATAAAAGTATACATATATACTGCTGATCATATATATAACTCACAGTGTGTGTGTGTGTGTGTGTGTGTAAATTGTATTGGCAGTACTAGTGGATTTAGTGGTGGTGGTGGTGGTTTGAATGGGTGGGAATTCCAGCAGCGTAGTGGAATGGCGTTCATGCAAGATCAAGAAGATTCTCTTTTTGATGATACTGTTCCTCATCTGTCTGATATGCTTCAGACCGACCCCTTCTTTTCTCCCCTTCATCTTTCAGATAACCTTAATCTCATCCCAGGTTTCTCTCTCTCTCTCTCTCTCTCTCTCTCTCTCTCTCTCTCTCTCTCTCTCTCTCCTTTTTGTCACCCCTTGATCTTTCAGAAAACCATTATCTCATGCTAAGTGTATATGTATATATATAATTCTCTCTCCTCTCTCGATCTCTCTCTCTATAAATCTCTCTCTCTATCTCTTCCATTTTCTCTGTAATGATTATGTGTATGTATGTATATTTGCAGAGGTTTACTTTTGCAACGCAGGGGGTTGGAATGAAGCATGGACAGAATTTCAGGGGGCAACTGACCAATTAGTACAATTGCCGCACAATGATCAGAATATTATATTTGATAATAATGTTCATCATCAGGAAATATTGGTGGTGGAAAATCATGAGAATATTAATAATAATAAACAAGTACTTGTTCAGAGTAGTACTAATAATATTATTAGTACAACTAGAAAGGAAGAACAAGAAGATCAAGTTGAAGTGAATAATAGTGGTAGTTCGAAGAAGTTGTTGTCGAGGGAAACCGTTTCGCAGTACTTTTACATGCCCATAACTCAAGCTGCAAGAGAGCTCAATGTTGGACTAACCCTTTTGAAGAAAAGGTGCAGGGAGTTGGGTATTCGCCGCTGGCCCCACCGCAAACTCATGAGCCTTCAAACCCTAATCAAGAATGTCCAGGCATACCTCTCTCTCTCTCTCTCTCTCTCTCTCTCTCTCTCTCTCTCTCTCTGCCACTGTGTGCATTGTTTGTGAAGCATATAAGGATAAATTTGGCAGAAATTTTTGATTTCGTAACAAACCCTTGTTTGATTCAAGATTAAAAAGAACTGTGAAATAAAAAAATATGAAAAAATGCATTTTCTTGAAAAAACAATATATATGCATGTATATATGTATTTATATATATATATACACACACGTGTGTATGTGTGTGTGTGTGTGTATTAAAACTAGTACATTGAGGAGGACCATTGCCCTTTTAGTAGAAATATCAGTATAAATAATTAACCTGCCAAATTATTTAAATATAATTAAAGAGAATATAATTAAGTATTACACTAATAATTCTTTTGTAATGAATATGATATAATATTCTTGCAGGAAAATGGGGAGGAAGGAGAAACTACAAAGTTGAAAGGCTCACTAGAGACATTAGTACAAGAGAAGAAACTAATGGAAGAAATTCCGGACATGCAATTAGAGGACAAAACGAAGAGGTTAAGGCAGTCGTTTTTCAAGGCAAATTACAAGAAGAGAAAGCTAATGGGAATGGTTAGCAACGATTCCAACTCTCGAAGATGTCGTGTTAAGTACTCTTCGTCTTCGAAGGAAGATAATCGAAGCGGTGGTGTAAAATCGTCTGATGGCTATGGTGGGGATTTTAATTATGATGAAGATGACGAGTTTATGTATTTTTTCTCCGATTGCTTTTCGTCTAGTTCTAGTGATATAATCTTCTGATTAATTAGTTAAACTTTTTTCTATATATGTTAGCAATTTAGTAATTGCTTGGGGAATTATTAGGTGGAGTTAGAGAAGTTTGTATATGTTCTTGATTAATTAGGATAATCAATGGCAACATATATTTAGTTGCTTTACATGTTTGCAGCAGAAGAAAGATAATGGTCTTCTTGTTTAAGTGTTATCGATCTCGCTTTATTTTTTTTTTTTTATTTCTCTTCTTTTCTTTTCTTTTTTGTGTGTGTGTGTGTGTAACACAATTTTCATGTCCAAATTGATAAACCCTCAAGCTGTTTAAATTTTAGAAGAAAAAATAAAAGGAATAATTAGTGAGACACCTCATTTGAAAAAAAACATCTGAGGTAGAATCTCTTAAATAAATAACTTAAGAAAATCCCTTAGTTAATAGGGATTATTAGTGAGAACTAAGAACCCAAATCATTTAGGTATGGGTGGATCAATTTCTTTTTGTGTTATTAGTGAAATCTCCCTTAATTGTTTAATTAAATAAATATTTTATATAATTATAAATGATAAATCTATATTATCCATAACTCTAATTATTTTTTAATCCGGTCACCATTAATCACGGTTTTTTCCCCTCCCTTTTTTTCTTCTTTCTCTTCCTTCCCCACAAGCCGCCACCATCTCCTCCCCTTCCACCTCCACATGACGACGCCTCTATATTGTCGTCGTCGCCATCTCCGCTCGGCACCACCTCTGAACTAGATCGAAAAAAATTCATCCTTGTTGCCGTATCTCGAGATCTAGTTGTAGAAGACGACATCAAGAACATATAAATCCCTCTCTACCTCCAACCTTTGTCTCCGCCGCCGAATATGGTGACCTTGCCGCCGCCGCCTCCTCCCCCCCCTTCCACCTCTGCCCCACCGCCGCCATCGTTTTGATTTTTTTAAATTTTTGGTGCAATTTTGATGTTGGGTATATTACGTAGCAATATGGTTGTTTTTGCTATTCTGCAATTTTGGTAGTTGTTTCGTTATTCTGTTATTTTTGTTTTTGTTGTTTTCGATAGTTTATAGTTGTTTTCGATACAATTTTAGTTGATTTTTTTTTATTTTTTGGTAGTTGATTTCGAATTTTTATAGTTTGTTTTCAATAATATGACATGCTAGAAAAATAAAATTGAAAAAAAATGAAGTAAAAAATGAAATAAAAAAGAAATTGTAGTTGATGTATTTTTTGTTTTTTTTTTCTACTTGATTCTGAATTTTTGTAGTTGATGTCGATTTTTATATAGTTGTTTTCATTAATACGTAGTAATTTGTCAACATCGTAAATTAGCTGGAAAAAAAATCGGAAAAAAATTGATTAAAAACAATGAAATGAAAAAATAAATGAGAAATTGTAGTTGATTTTCAGAAATATTGAAGTTGATTTCAAATATTTTATAATTAATTTTGGAAAAGAAAGAGAAAAAATTGCTGGAAACATAATATTAAAAAATATTTTAAAAGAAATTTTTGAAAAAAATATTATTTTTAAATAAAGAAAACGAAAATTAAAAAAAAAAAGAAAACAAAAAATTAAACAATGAGTAATGTGTAGTAAATAGTAGGAAATGGTAAAATTGGGATTTAAAAAAAAAAAAAAACAAAAACTAGATCTATCACTAATAAAGGAAAAGTGACTAGATCCATCCTTATTAAAAAAAATATAAAAGGGGTTCTCACTAATAGCCCCTAGTTAATAATTTAGCCTCTTAATAGTAGTATAATACTAATATTATCCTTATTTGCCTTAACCCTAATATCTTCCTCACTTTCTCAAGATTTGTCGATGTTCTCTCTTCCTCACCTCTCTCGATCTGATGTTTCATTTATCTGGATCTCACTACTCTCTCTCCACTCTACTCCGCCACCACCATGGCCTAAATCACAAACAACTTCTGAAAGTCCGCGACATAGACTATGATGAGGATTCTATTGCGGCGACATATATTGACTAGGGTTAGGGATTTCTTGAGACTGAGCTCACGATCTCTCACTTCCAATTTTGCAGTACTAAACATCACGTATTCGTTCTTCCTTCACATATGAGCATTGTCTAGGGTATGTTTTCCTTTTTTTCCCATATTTGTTTTGTAAATCGTCTATATCCTTCTTCACCTTTAAATCTGTATGGAGAAAGAATGAAATGTGTGGGGATGAGTATGTGGCGGCTGAAACACTTATAACTTTGACATGTAATCCAATTTTGACGGCCAACCTCGTTGACTGTCAGCGTCGGTGACCGCGGGTCTGCGATGTTGAGTTTTTTTTTTTTTCTTTCCATCATATTCTTTTCTTGCAGATCGCTATTGACTGCCGATCTTCGACGTTGATTTTTTTTTAATTGTTTTTAACTCTTTTCAATAATATTATTGTGTTAACATTAATAATACTGTCTAACTTTTTAACTCTTTTCAGTAATATTATTGTGTCAACATTAATAACACTGTCTCAGACAATAGTATTAGTGTGTTAATATTAATATTACTGTCTCAGCCTGCAATATTACCGTCTAAGTCAGTAATTTTCCTGTCTCAAATGCAATATCACAGTCTCAGACAATAATTTTATTATTTGAGATAGTAAAATTACTATGTTTGTTGTTAAAATAAAAATCAACGCCGGAGACTGATGAGAGGAAAAAAATCTGAAAAAAAATTTATTTAAAAAAAAAAATTGTGAATATGGGGTGAATGTGATATATTTGTTAAATCTACGGTCAATGTGCACTATTGGTGAAGTTAGCGTTTAATAGATGAAAGTGATTTAAATTAAATCATGAGGGACATATATGCATTTAAGTCCTTCCCTTTGGGGTTATATATAATTGGCCCATAAAAGAATCTACGGCCTTGATTATTTGTCCCTTAAAGAAAATTGATTAAAAAATTATTGTTCAGTATTGAAAGTTTGACCAAATTGGCAGGTGGAATCGCCCAACTCGTCAGAAAACAGTTCAGCAAGTCGGGTTTCCAACATACAAATCGAAAGATTTTTCAAAATATACAAAAATCGATGGTTAACCATCTTTGAACCAGCGATTTTGAAACAAAATCAAACCTTTACTCTTAATAATAGGTTAAGAGTCGTGTGTTTTTCAAACGTGAATAACCGGTTCTGGTTAGTGAACCGCCAGTTTACAACCGGTGGTCATTTCTTAAGTCGAACCAATAAAATTTAGAAAACATTTGACAAACATAGGTAAAACTATTCAAAATATATTGTATCGGTGATAAGTGTTCATTTTGCACGATTTTTGCTTATCAAATCTTCGAGTTTTGGTGTTCGTTCGTCCGAGTTTCGGCTTTATTTGTATATATTATTGCGTTTCTTGTTTTATTTTTATTTCTAGGTTTTATTACATATTTTTGCCGAGTCGAAGCCATTTGAAAGTGAAACCGAATTTTCAGGCCAATTTTGGGGCCAAGAAGACCCAGATCGCGATACAGGAACTGCATATCGCGGTCTGGGGATTGTCACAGAAAGAAAAAGTATCAAGACCCAGATCGCGATCTAGGAGTGTTCACAGAAGACTTCTTACTCAAGATCCAGATCGCGATCCAGCACTCCGTATCGCGATCAGGGGGGTCTCACAGTGCTGATTTGTTGAAGACCCAGATCGCGATACACATATACGGATCGCGATCTGGCATGACGGTGGGCAGTTCCCAGAGGCTGCTAGATCGTGATCCAGCCAACCCAGATCGCGATCTGGGCACGACTTTTGAGAAAGATATTTATTTTGTAAAGCTTATTGAGGAAGCTTTGCATTTCACTATAAATAGAAAGGCCCTTTCATTCTTCATTCTCCTTCGACTTTTTACGGTTTTTGACAGTTCTTCACGGGAATCATCAACGGGGGTTTCGACTTGGGTTTTTCTTACGCAATTTCTTTACGTTTTGTTCTTCATTTCTTGTGTACATTCTTTTGACATTATGTTTGTTATGAACTAAGAACATTTTCTTCTAGGGTAATGAAACCTTGTATATATTGATTTCGATCTTCATTTATGTTATCTATTTGTCGTGTTTTGATTTCGTTTATCTTTTTCTGTATTAAATGCTTTTGATTGTTTGATCAGCTCTCGGATTGATATTAAATAGGAATGAACTCGAGAGAGGATTTTTTGTTTGAAGTTAGGAAAACATAGCTCGGGGTGTGGAAACGGAGACGTGATGCACTTCGGGTAGCCCTTAAGGACTTGACCTAAATGCTCTCTTAATAGCAGGTTCTGAACTGAGACGTCGGACCTGTGGGTAGACTTTAACTACACTGGAGACTGGGGTTAGAGTACTTTAGCATCAGGGTTAACAAATAGGAATGTGACTTTAGATAATGGATTTGCAGATCGTTGTTGATTATACATAGGTGGATTTGACCCTAGAAGTCCCTTTTAAATCGAAGCCCTCCCGTGTTGAGTTGTCGCTATTCTATTTACATATATTCTATGTTTGCATGTTCACGATCTTGTTTGTTATTAAACTAGGGTTTATCACCATTCCTATCATTTACGATCGGCTAGATAATATAACGATAATATATTTACATTACTCAGTATGTGAATCTATAGGTCCCTGTGGATCGATATCCGGAACCACTGTTTTGCAAAATGCGATAATGTATACTTGCGGTAATTTATACGTTAGGAAAACGCGTATCAATCGGCGCAATTAATTAATTTTTAGTGTGTTTTAAGAGTTGATAAGCTGTTGCATCTTATTTTCAAGATTAATATTTAGAGTGTTTGGATAATGAACTTATTAATAAAAAAAGAATAAAATGATTAAAACTATTCATTTCATTAAAGAGATTCGGTTTGTTTGATGGTACATCCGATGAAATACACCGGATGATTCTTAACTGTTGATGTGCACACAAACACATGCACACCCATGTGTATGTGTGCTTTGTAGGAATTTGTTTTTTTATTTTTAAAGGAAGGAGGATAGTTACCTAGTTCCCCAATTCCCCAATTCTCCTCCTGCTGTCTCGAACCCATGACCAAATGGTCTTAGGTGCAAGGCGCTTACCAGCAGACTACCTTGTCTTACTTAGTGGAAAGTTATTTTACCACATCTAACGGTTAATAATTACCTGCTGTATTTCACCAGGTGTAGCATTTCAAAAACCAAGAGATTCAACGTCGTGTCAGGGTAATACCGAGGTTTGAAAATTCGACCAATGAGATAGTTAGGCATTTCAAGTAATTTTTATATATATTTTGCGAGCAGCATCATATTAAACGCCTCAAGATCTCTAAACCCGAGACGATTGTTTGCTTCCTTGTCCATTTTTTTTATCTTCCCACCAAAATTTGGCCATGTTCTAATCTCAATATCCTTGGCAAAATAACATGGGAGCTTGAAACAACCTACATCATAGGCTGGAATAGCATGCGAGAAGATTGTCCATTTGGATTTCCCGGTAACATCCGAGAGAGGCCCTCGTATTTGTCATTTCCATTGGAGGACCTCGTAAACGACAATAATAGATTCACGCCTAGTCTTGCGAAACGCGAAGCTTGCTCATAAACACAAATAATGTTCTAAATACATCGAGCCGGCAACTTATTTGTGAAAAATAAAATTAAAAACTTGGCAAAAATAAAAATTAAAAATCAGTTAAAAAAAATTAAGCTAATGAAAAATCGGTGGCAAAACAATTAACTTAGGTTAAATTATCCAGAAAATAAAGGTTAAATTGGTGTAATATGAGAAAATCGATCAAAATATGTCAAATCTTTAAAACATTGATTAGGTCGGTGAAAATTAGGTGAAATTGATGAAAACATAAATTACGAGAAAAGATAAATCTATGAAAATAGAAACATCCATAAAAAAATAAAAAAATAAATCGAGAAGTACCAGTTAAAACAAGACAAGAAACAAACTCGAAAAATAAGCATAGCTCGATATAGAGAGTAAATATGATCTTCTTCTGTCAAGAATACCTGCTCTGTTTTTAATGGTTATTATAAAAAACCTGAAAAGTACTCGTAACAGCGACTTCTACAACAGTACTACACCCTCGTTAAACAATTGAACACGAAAAAACGAGGAAACGCAGTTTCAGAAATTCGCCTAAACAAAAATGAAATATCAGTTCCCCATGCTACTTTTTATTTCCTCGAAGTAAAGCTTTAGCAAAAAGACCTCTCTACGCAGCCACAGTTTGCTTCTGGGCAAAAGCGACACCTTTCTCAATACTCGCCTTCAGCTCCGGTTTCAAGGCTTCCAAAGCCTTCTCTTCGTACTCAGTCAACCCCTGAAGCTCCGACGAAATGACCGATTCGACCCCATCCCTCCCAAGCTTAATCCTCGAAGCAAAAAAGGGTAAATCCGTCAAATCAGACTCTACATACGCGCACTCGTACACATCACTATCACCATCAAGCGCCCTAAGCGAAGACTCAACAAATCTCGCAGCAGCATAAGCCATCGAAAGAGTGGCGGAACCCGCCCCAGCTTTCGCCTCCACAACTTCAGTCCCAGCATTCTGTATCCTCAAAGTCAACTCCTCCACCTCCTCATCGGTCAAACTAACCGAAGGCTTCGCCCTCGAGAGCAGGGGCAAAATCGTAATTCCCGCATGCCCACCAACAACCGGAACATCCACATCGATTAGCTTCAGATTCTTTCTCTGTGCAAGAAAAGTATTCGCTCTCACAACATCGAGAGTAGTCACTCCGAAAAGCTTCTTAGGATCGTACACACCTTTCTGCTTCAAAACCTCGGCGGCAATTGGCACAGTCGAGTTTACGGGGTTGCTTATAATATGAATAAAAGCATCCGGGCAATTATCCGCTACACACTCGATTAGCGTGCGGACAATATTCGCATTAATGTTGAATAAATCGTCACGCGTCATACCAGGTTTTCTCGGTACACCAGCGGGTATGACAACAACATCCACTTCCTTTAAACAGTTGGCCAATTCGGAAGCTCCGGTGAAATTGGAAACCTTGGAGGGGGTGTTGCAGTGGCTGAGATCGGCGGCAACACCCTTTACATTTGCTATATCGTAAAGATTCAGTTCGGAGACTAGCGGCGACATTTTGACAAGAAGGGCTAGCGGCTGGCCTATGCCGCCAGCGGCTCCAAGAATGGCTACTTTGTAGGAAGCGTTTGTCTGAAGGTGAGTGTAAGATCTTTGAGTTTGCTTTTGAGCTTTTGAACTGAAGGTGCCTTTGAGAGCTGTGCAGCTTTCATTGCCAAAGAATGACGATTGTGATTCGCAGATTACGGAGTCGGCAGATTTGAGGCCGTTGAAATTTCTGAGGTGGCTTTTCGGGTTGAATTTGATGCTAAAGGACTTTGAATGCGTAAGGTGGCTAACCCTCGAGCAAGGAGATGAAGCTGATGCAACTGAAAAAGTGGCTGCTGATGTGGCTGCCATCTTGCAACCTGCAAAGATAAAATCGGATTAATGATCGAGGAGATGAAATTAGCGCGTTTACAGAAGAAATAAAAACCACCATGAAAAACTAATTCTTATTTATTTCTCAAAAGAATTCCGAAAAACTAAAAATAAATATTTTGATTAGTCCAAAAGAAATCAGATTGAAATCGACGAAATTTAAAAGTTTAGGCCTTGTTTGAGAACAATGATGGGATTGTGTAATAATAGGGGTTGAGGTTGGACTCAATATTCATTCGTATCCTTGATGAAATTCGAAGCTCGTGTTTAATCACGGGCTTCAATCCTAAACCCCAAATATTGGGCACACACTAGTACACTACACATTTATTATATTGTCTAATCAAGTCCCATCCTTATTCCCCAAACGAGGCCTTATAAGATTTATGAAAAAGATAACTGATACATTAGAGATATCCAAGGTCGAGACAGTAGAAAACATGGATATTATGTACCTATCGTTATACATATAAGCAGAAAGAATATAAGCTCATTGGAAAACACACAAAGTGCATTAACTATTGAGATGAATAATTGAAATACAACTGTAGCCGACTTTGCATGTATATATATGCTATATCTGCAACTACTATTTGAAATCTCGTCGTAGTATGTTGTACGTGTAATATAAGTTCACATATCATCAAATAACTCGAAGACGAAATGAATGTTCATTTAATTTCAGGAATTTAATCGTCCCCTCAGCTGTTAAAAACTAATACGACAAGCACTCGAGATTTTTTACTGATTTGAAAATCAACCAAAAATCGAGAAGGTCACTATCCAATACGAATAATTCATGCCTCAACAGAGATCCGACTAACCAAATACATCTAATCCTCATCGAATCAGATCGAAACAAGCACAATTTTCATCCCGGGTTAAAAAAAAAAATTAATTAATTTTAATAAAATCTATTAAATACCACGAATTCCCAATACATTCAAATTGAGAGATGAACTAGGGTTTCAGCAAGATAACAAGGAAACAACAAATAAAATTGAAAATTGATGCCACTGATTCACAAACAATTCATAATGCAACAGATCTACGAGCTAAATTACGATAAAACTTAATCAAAAATACATTTCTGTCAGGGAATTGGGGATGATGAAACAGAAGCAAGAAGGGATGTAGTTACCTTTCGGCGAGAGAATTCAAAGATGATGCGTCGGTGAACAGTGATTGGATTTAGGGTTTGGGTTAAAAATGGGGGATTTTTTACACGCACAGATACACTGGAGTGCGTATATCTGAAAATGGGGGGTTTTGTTTGTTTTGTTGGCTTATCTTAGTTTTCTCCGCTGAAGGGCCTCGATCAACTCTACATACAACACATGTGCATCTATTATCAGCAGTCGCACTGTTCTTTTAGGAAAGCACACTATATTATTTTTTCGAAATTACGAAAAACCCATCGTGTTTGGGTAATTACAATTACCTCATTCAACTGAGAATTTTCTTACGTCTATTTTTGCGGTGCCGAATTTAATGAAATATTATTTAGTTTGCGCTCGTTTTATCTCATTCGACCTCCACATTTTGAAACAAGATGATCATAAGATGCGTGCGTGTCTTTGCTTGTAAATATCGGATTGTGGTGATAAAAAAACTGTTTATTTTTTGCACAAAACGAATACAAGCTAGAGAACATTGTACAGAATCTTCAAGATTCTATTGAATTGACATGATAAGGGTGGACGTGTAAGAAGATTCGTAGTTAATGGATGATTGTAATTACTAAAACATAAGGGGGATTTTTTCGTAATTTGAACTTACCTCAGGGGTGGCAATAATTCACCCAATTTTTTGTTCTTTTAATAATAAATAAAAATAATTAGATAAAAGTCCCTTACTAATTTGCAGAATTAGATTTAATGACGTACGTTATTTTTTGTTTTGGTTAACGTTCGAATGTTTAGATTCTTTGTTCGAGCTATGTCTCACCATTAGTTTTTTCAATTAGATTTTGTCAAATTTGTATTACAAATAAGTTGAGTTAATCAATTTTAATCATTTTAATCTACTAATTAGAAAAAGTTAAACAATTATTTACAATTTGGCAGTTAATTTAAATTTAGTGAAACTAAGATATAGGTGGTGTTTGCAAATGATTATTTAAAAGCAGAAGATAGTGATTGTGAGTTAAGTCAGTTTTAAGTGCTTATTTCTAAAAGTTGGGGGTGTTTGCAAATATTCCGGATAATGAACTTAAATATAAAAAGCAGGGCTAGGGGTGCTTTTAAAAAAATAGTTTAAAGCAGATTATTTTAAGAGAAGCAAAAGCAAAAGTTGATTTTGCAAACACCTGAAAACAAATTATGAAAAAAAAAGCTCATAATCACTTTTAAAAAACTTTTGCAAACACCACCATATAAGACGAACGAGTCACTTTTGACGATTATTAAATTTACAATCGAACCAATTAATTTGCAATTCGACAATTGATTTAAATTGAGTGAAATTGAGATGCAGAAAACCGACGAGTCAACTTTTGAACTATAGAATTTAAAAATATGAGAGATTTTTAAGTAATAAAATAGCAAAGATATATCTGTAAAAAGAAGGTGTAATCTACCTCAATTAATTTGTTGTATATAAAATGTTAAAATGAGCTTGTAAGATGTTTTAAATCGTATAAGTTATTTCAAAGTGTTTAGTAAATTTAAAAAAAAAAAAAATTAAATAAGCTGTTGGAGAGCAAATAAGATCTTTTAAAAAAACTACTTTTAAGATCTTATAATGAGTAAAAATATAAGATAAGTTCATTATCCAAACACTATAAAAATTTATCCTAAAATTCAGATGTAACAGTTTATCAACTCTTAAAACATTTTGTCAGACGTAAGAGTTTACCAATTGTTTAAAATAAGCTTAGTCAAACACCCTCTTGAGCTGAATGATTCTTTAAGAGAAGATTTTGGCCTTTAGATTATTGAGTTTGAGTTTGCGGTTGGTAGTTCTTCTGATGGAAAGGAAGAGAAAAATATCATTGGGTGGGTTGGTGTGATTGTTCAAGAGGAATGCAATCTCTCTTTAGCCTTTTTGGCCCCTAAAATTGATTTTATTCGACCTATTTGTCTTTGTTATTCTCAAGTTGAAAGACAATTTTGTTGTCTCTTGCTTTTGTTTGTTCTTTTGATTTACTTTATTATTTTTGTGTAAATTTATTTGGTATTGGTCCATTCATTTAATAGACCTAGGCGGATTTTCGAGCTCGAGTTATCTCAAAATGTTGAACTTATGAGAGCCCATTTGACTAAACTTATTTTAATCATGAGATAAATTCTTACATTTGAAAAGTTGTTTTAAAAGCGGATAAGCTGTTACTTCTTATTTGAGAATTAAATTTTTCGAGTGTTTGATAGTGATGTTACAAGCTATTTTCACTAATTATAAGATCTTAGATAAAAAGGTTGGACAAATATAATTTAAGAAAAAAATATTTTATTCGATCTCCAACAACTTATTTTTAAAATTTTTGAGATATTTAAAAAAAAATTACCTAACACGTTGGGAGAGCTTATAAGCTCTTAAACATCTTATACGCTCTTTTTAACATCTTATAAGCTTATCCAAACACCCTCTTAGGACTTAGATGATGTTATTTGATGAACAATTATGATTTTTGTCCTATTTTATAATTTGATGTTGAAACTTGAGTTTATATCTATTTTGAAATAAGTAACTTTACTTTTAAATATTAAAGTTTACATGTTTATAATATTTTTATAATGTAAATATATATATTTTTTTACTATTTTAATAGTTGTTTAAATATCTTACGATACGACACGAGATGTGGAGCAAAACGATACGAAATATATTTACGATCCGATAACCATGACACATTGTGTTAATAAGTTCATTAAAACATTGTGTTAATAAAAACTTAGCGATGAACTTCAAATATCAGATCTTGATTCAGTAATATTATAACTTATTTTAAATATCACTAGTAACCATGCCCGTACGTTGCACGGGAACCACTACAAAAGAGAAGAAAATAATTATTTTATTTAAAAGCGTATGTAATATAAGATTCGTGTGTTCAAAAGCACGGATAGCTAATTTTGGAAAATATGGCAAATGAAAAAAAAAAGACAATGCTTAAGAAGAAAAGAAACTCACCCTAGCACAAATTACGTTTCATCGTCATTGGGATGATAAAGAAAAAAAAAGACACCTCAAATTTTCTTCGAAAAATTTATGCCGCAAACAACTTAAAAGATTTATAACAAATTGTCTATTGGTCTAAGAATTTTAAAACAATTACAATATATAATATTTATAATTCTAATTTCAATTCACAGTAGAATTAATATTGATAAGTAATTTTTTGTAGACAAAACAATAAAACAATACAAAATCAATCTAAAACTAATTCTAACGAACTCTACGTTAAGTTGAAGCTAATCTGATAATCTAAGTGGTACAATTTTTCTAATTTCTGGATACAATACACAAAAAAAAAAAAAAAATGAAAATAAGATTGTACTTGAATTCAACCTAACAATAGCTTTAGTTTATACTTGGCCTTCATTTTATTATGGTCACTGTCACTGCATGCACAATATGTAAAATCACTTCCTAATTGTAAACATAAGATTTTAATGAAAGCTATAAATAAGATCACAACAAAGAAAGAGATCTAGAGAGAGAGAGAGATATATTCCCATTGGTTATTTTTTTTAAGACAATGTTAAAAAAATTAATTACTTATTCTAAAAATATTGACCTCTCAATAAAATGTCAATGTTCGTCAATGCCTTGGAAAATTTGAAAAAACTCTCTATTTTGGTGGTCCAGTAAAAAACATGCGTGAAAAAGAAAAATTAAAAGCTAGGCGACATAATTTCAAAGATATATAGTTGAAAATTCAATAAAAACTCCGTAAAAATGGCAACACAAAGCGCCGAAAGTAATGCTACTACATGTCACGGTTGTTTTAAAAACATTAAAAGTTCTCCCCATTTTTGTTTTGCCTCGTATGAAGGAAAACATAAAATTCTTGTTCGCTAACAATATTGTCTCGAGCAAGGTTGTAAAAGGGGTAATCGGGTTGGAGGCGGTCAGGGACCGACTCACGATTAATTGGTGCGGCGGTGATTAATTGGTGATAAATAGGAAATAAATTGTTTTTTAAAATTTAATATAATATATTTGTAGATATTATTTATAAACACTCAAAACATAGATAAAAAATATTTAAACATAGTTATATCTCCATCATGTATATATTCTAATAACATAATAAAAGTTTAATAATAATAAGATCATAATACATAAATATCCTTATAAAATATAAATAAAAAGGCAATTTTTTTGAATTTACATACATTCTTGGCATACATTATTAGTTCTTTAACAATAATAATTAACATAAACAAAATAAAGCATAAATTCATATTTTTTTTTATTAAAATCCCAACTTTTATTTTGATTTATAAAAAAAAAAAGAAAAAAAACTGATTTTTGACCGACTTTATGCCGATTTTTGCCACCTTGAAGTTTGACCGCCTCGGACCGCCTCAAACCGCCTCACAGGCAAAAAACCGATTTTTCAAACATTTACACTAAAATCGTAAAAGTTTTGGACCCCCTCCGACTCGGCGACCGATTAATCAGCCGCCTCGGCCGATTTTTAGAACACTGGTCTCGAATGAAGTGCAAGAGACAGATTTACGAACTAAAGCAGCAATTTTGTTAACACAAACAACGAACAAAATTTCGCAGAGCAGGGAGAAATGTTTGCATATTTCCAAAAACCAGCTAAAGGTTTTCAGGAAAAGAGCAAAATCAAACAAAATTTTGAGGAGCAGAGATATTTTTATTGTAAAAGAATACTATAAAATCATGTATGCCAAAGATTTTTTCGAAAAAGAGCAAAGTAGTTGTTCGCCAAAACTTCTATATTTTTATCTTAGGTAATGAAGTAAAAAAACGAACTTGACAGAAGTTTGAACACTTAGTTAAAACACAAACAAAAATATTGCTTACGCTAACTAACTGAAAATCAATTTAAGTATTATCGTGAAAAAAAAATCATTTTCTTGTAAAAACAAACGTCTCTGAACAACCCACAATTTTAAAAAAACTAAAGCTGCAATTCGTTTAACGCAAAATAATCGATTAAAAATTCGCAGAGCTTCAAGATTTTCTCTGATTATTTTTCCGTACTATGACATTTACCAAGAAGTTTTTTGCAAAAACGGGCTGCATTTTTAAGAACAAAGAAATCTGAGGAAAACATCAAAGAAAAGGAGTTCATATTATTACATACTCGCAAAAAAATATTTTTCAGAAAAGAAAGATTTTTTTTTTCATACTAACAAATATCCATCATGTTATAGCGTCAGGAAAACTGGTTCCCCTAATTACACTACAGTTCAATTGTAAAGAAATACTAACATATCCATTAATCTAACATAGCGAATTTGCAAAAAAATACAGCCATTAGATGCATAAACTGAAAGATTAGACGCAACCCATTTCTGAAGACAAGCAAATAAACATGAGAAAAGGAAAAAAAAATAATCTTACTTGGGTTGGTGGGAAGAAAACAGTGTGATCATAAACTGCATAACCCCGAAATTCCGCCTAGTCAAATTCAAAATTCGGCGGCGATCTCTAGGGGCTCGCCCAGAAGAGCAACCATCATCGCAATTAAAGTCACCTTCTGCTAATGACAGGAAATGAAGACATATGGTTGACACGTGGGGAGTCATTGTGAACGAAAATTGTGCTTGTCTTAAAAAAAACCAACACCGTTAGCAACTATTTGAGCTGTGAAATTTAAATGTAAAATAAATTTAAATAATAATTATATTGCTTACCTGTAGAAATCAATTGCTTAGGTTGAAAAATCTTGATGAGGAAGAAGATGACGAAAAAAAAAAATAGCAAGTAGAAAACGAACAAAAACAAATTGTATTTTTCCCTGGAGTTCTCCATCAGTTTAAAAAAGAGTACAATTTGTAATGGGTTGAGATCATGGGGTTCTAACTTCTAGTTAGTGGGGAGTTAGAGTTAATAAGGAAAATCGAAAGGAAAAAAAAAACATAACTGCAAGAAGAAAAAAAAAACGAAAAAGTGAGTAGAAGTAATAAAAATTGAATTGCATGAATATAGGAACTGAAATGCTAAATTCAACACTAATATCACCAATTCATGCACACAACTAAAAATATTTATCTCTCTAAAATCTTCTCTTCTCCTTCCCCACCCTTCTTCTTTTTCCCTAACTTTTTCACAAAATCATACCCTAAAAACATCCTTAGAATTCCAATTTCGAATGTAACAAAAATCTTCACATATTCAAACTAAAATAAAGTTGGAATTTGAGAAAAAAATCGAATTGATTTAAATTTGAATAATTAAAAAGGCTTAATGAAATTGAATAAATATTAAATAAAAAAAAACTCATTTTTTATGATTATGCACGTAAAAAATTAATGACTTTTTAGTGACTTGGATAAAACCATTTTAGAGCGAAGTGAGAGAGAATATGAGCAGATAGATTTTTTTTTTACTTATGCCTGGGATTTAGTAAATTTTAGTGTGGGATTTAGCATGCCCGTTATAGGAATTAGTTGGAGGTGAATATTATGCCACTATCCAAAAAAAATAGAAAAATATTAATTCATTGTATTTTTAAGCCTATGAGCCGAACAATTAGAGCATTAGAACATATAAAAGGATAATATAGAGCATTAGAGGAATTTCAAATTTCAAATTAATAATTTATCAATTGACAAAATTGTCCCTAGGTTTAAGTTTAGATTTTAGTTCAAAATATCGTCTTTTTATATATAAGATAATAAATTGTAAAAAAAAAACATGAATTAGAAAGAAAAAAAATCATTGGAAGAGAAAAGCAATATACTTTTTAAGAAAAAAATTCATTAAAATGGCAAAAAAAATATCGGGGCAATTTGCTATAGGTCCCTCTACATTAGATTATATGTGTATAAATTCAAGTCAAATTTTTTATTTTTTAATAAATTAATTATATCTATTACCACAAAAATACCCTTAATCAATTCAAAATCAAACCCCTAAAAAATTTCTCAACCAAATTAAATCCCCAACATATCTCTATATATCAAAAAAAAAGTCCGTAAGTAAATATATATATATATATATATATTTAGATACTCTAAAAAAATTACAATCGCCTCTATGATCCGTCAAATGCAAACAACAAACTAAAAATATAATTTGCATTATATAATTGCTAACAACAAGCTATGTGTAGGATATGAATCATCTAATTGCAAACAATAAATTAAAAATTATTATATCCATCGTCTATATTTAATTGTTAACAACAAAGTACATATATTTAATTACAAACAACAAACGGAACAATATGATATGCATCATCTATATGTAAACAATAACAATAAAAAAAATGTAATATTACAAATTGCAGTTTACAGTTTTCTATTTCATGTTGCTAATTTATTTTGCAATTCAATTTCTCTTTGTTATTTATCGAATGAAAATCAATTAAAAAATACAAAAAAAAAATATAAGTTAACTTAAAAAAAGAAATTGAAAGAGAGAAACATAAATTGAAAGAGAGAAACAGGGAAGAGAGGAGAGGAAGAAATAGGGGAGAGAGAGAAAGGGGCGTGTATTGGGAAGGGGAGAGAAGAGAGAGAGAATGAGTAGCTGTAGGAGAGAGAGAGTGATTGATGGAAGGATAGTGATAATTAGGATTTGTTAACCACTTTCATATAATATTAATTGTCAATTGAGGTGGGTTTTTTTTTTTTTTTTTTGTCTCTATATCTTAATAATTTAGTTTAATTTATATTAATTTTATTGGTCAAATGACCTGTACCTATATTTATTTAATAAAATGGATCTCCACTTATATAAATCCATAATTAGGGGTGTCTAGCCAATTTCCCAAAACATATATAAAAACTAAATAATAATGTATTTTAGAAGTTACTTAAAATATAAAATACTCAAATACTAGAAATAATTAAAAATCAACATTTTAAACTAGAATTCTTAATATTAAATATTACAAAACTCATGTATATCTTATATCTTATACTTAGGGCAAGTTACGAGAAACCCCTGAGAATAGGTTTAATTACGAAAATTCAGCTCATGTTTTCGTAATTACGAAAGTCCCCCTGAGGTATGTTGTCGTCTAACACAATCTCTCTACAGTGTTACTTCTGACGAAATCTTTTTAATTCCATAGAACATTCCCATGAAAAATGTCTTTTTGCCCTTACTGGGAAATTGTAAGCATATTAATTATCGGGGGTAAATTGTAATATATTTAAAAAGTCGAATTTTTTTAAACTTTAAAACTATAATATATTTCTTCACAGGGGAAATGTGGGATCCCCTAGTTTTGAAAATATATAGGGACATGTCCTATGGATATTTCTTCCCTAGTTAAAAACTCAAATTTTAATCTTAATTTGATAGACCCCTAAACAAACTAAAATACCCATTTTGCCCTATTAGTTACAATTTAAAACCCTAACCCCCTAACCTTTTCTCCCACTCCTTCCCACATTTTTTCCAGCCGTCATTTCTCCCTTTCCCACTCTCTTTTTTTCTCTTCATCTCTCTCTCTCTCTAACTCTCTCTCTTCTCTTTCTTTCTCTCTCTTCATCTCTCTCTAACTTGCTCTCTCTTGTCTTTCTTTCTCTTTCTTCATCTCTCTCTCTCTCCAACTCTGTCTCTAGGTGGCTGCCCACAACCCTCCGCCGCCGCGGCTGCTCCCCACCTCCTTGCGCCGCCGTCGCTGCTCCCCTCACCTCATTGCGTTGCCGCCGTCGCTGTTCCACCACCACCTTGCGCCGCTGCTCCGCCACAGCCTTGTGCCGGCCGTCGTTGCTCCTCCCACCGCCTTGAACTTCGTATTAAACCATCCACTTCACATTTTTAAGTTATTTTTTTTTAATTTATGATTGTTTATTCATTTTTAATTTATTTTTTTAAGCTCTGAATTCTTACTATTTCACATTTTTTAATGGTTTTTTTTTATGAAGACCAACTGAATTCGAAAATTTCAAATCGTGATTCGACAATTTGTAGTCAGATCTAATGGTGAATTTAAGATCTGGAACCGGTGGTATTTTATTTGTATATATTTACTGCATTTATCAAAAAACCAGATCTACTATGTTTTTGAATTTTGAAAGATCTGTCAACAATTAATATTAAAATCTTTTTGTTTTGAATAATCTATTTTTTAATATAAATATATGTAATTTCTTTTTTGTATTTATTTGAAAATGATTCGAATTGCCTCAAGTGTGATAGCTTTGTTTGTCTGTAGTAGAAATTTAATCAGTAGTGGTTACTTAGTCATATACATTCATATGTAGTCATGTATAGTCATGGCTACATATAACCATACATAACTATAGGACTTGCAGCATACTATAGTCATTTGTAGTCGATTTCAGTTCAGTAAATTTATCAGCAAAAAAAAAAAATCATTTCCTTTTGTATTTTTCGTGTAATCTAACTCGCATGTTCCATTTTGTTATTTAACTCGTATTTTTTTTGTCGCAGGTTTTTCTTTTATTATAATTTTATGACATACAGAGAATAAGATGCGATGAAGTGCCTTATGAAGTTGGATTCATGCTACAGTAGTCTAGACTTTATGTCACTATATATAACTATAGATAATTGTAGATAACTATAGTCACCTTTACTAACATACAATATATGTATGCTATATGTGTTATAATGTACAGTAATACTTGTTCATGTTTCAAGAATATATGCATGTGATTGTATTTTTTTTTCATTTTTTGTTTGTTAGTTGATTTATAATATCAAGATATAAATTGTGAATTTTATTTGTTGGTACGGTGTAGATGAATTTTGGGGTAAAAAGACAATATACATGACTACATATAACTATACATGACTTTTGAACTTGTAATACACTGTAGTCATGTGTAGTATACTTTCAATTCTGTAATATTACCAAAATTTGAATTTATAAAAAAAATTAAAAAAAATTAAAAATTAAAAATTAAAAATTAAAAAATTAAAAAATTAAAAAAATCAAAAAAAAAATCAAAAAATCAAAAAATTAAAAAATCAAAATATTAAAAAATATTTTATAAAAAAATACAATAATAATAAAAAATGTATAATATATATATACAAGAATAAAAAAATTATTAAATCAAAAATGATGATATATGCAGTACAAAAATACTGAATGCAGGTCTAAAATGATAAATGCAGTTGGTGAAAATGTTGAATGCAGTTGGGTGAAAATTGCAAATAAGGGCACAATAGTACTTTTGTCTCTCCAGAGGGGCATCTCAAATGAAGATTTTTAGTGGCGGACCTATCCCTATATATTTTCCATATGAGGGGTGTATATCAAATGGACTCTTGTTTATAATATAATTATTAAAAATAGAAATATATATGAAAAGGATAAAACATATCTTATAACCTTAAAAGTTTTTTATTTATTTATTATATATATATATATATATATATTCAATGAAATTGATTTTATATATTTTGGAAAAGTATTCACGTATCTCTTATTTTAGGATATATTTTCGTTATTTTTTAATATTTTTTTAATAATATATCAAATTTAAACAAATAAAATGCAAAAAGTATATATTAAATATATCATAAAAAAATTACAACCCAAAGCGATCATAGAAGTCATCGCTTTTACTTGTTACTTTTGAGTTTTGAGGGATATTAGGGTAATTGTCTATATAATATTTTATTTTGTCAAAAGTAATACCGTAGGGGGCCGGTGTAAGACGACAACATATCTCAGGGGCATTTTTCTAATCAAACAAATATTAAGGGAATTTTCGTAATTAGACCTTACGTCAGGGGGTTTCTCGTAATTTATCGATTTTCAAATAATAGAAGGGTACAATGGTAAATAATACATTTTATGTGAATTTAAATGGTTAAACATTGGTCTGATTGAGATTTTCGTAACTATGCAAACATAAGGAGAATTTTTGTAGGCTTTACCTTAAAAGTATTTTTCGTAATTTGCCCTTTATTTATTACAAAAAATAATTCAAAATACTAAAGAAAAGTAAATGAGCTCTATTAGTTAGTGAATAATAATTTTTTTCGTGTTCTCCATCCAATAAACCTCCAACCCCAATCGACATCAAACCGCATCCGCCTATCCCAATTCCCTAACCTTAGCCCACGAAGAATCCAACCCAACTTCCTCCGCTTCCATGACTTCTTTTGTACTTATGTATACTGCAGAGGGGGCAATGCGACACATGCCATAGTACAGAGGTGTAAATTGTATTTTACACGTAGTTTTGTTTTGTTGAATCAACTGATTTTAGTCAATTATCTTTCCCGCTCTCTAGTTAACCGATTTAAAATAATTTTGGATAACCGGCTTACAACTGAGTCAATTGACTTACATCGTAGTCAACTGATTTAAATCGGTTGAGTGAACTAGAATGGAGAAGGTAGACGCATATCACATGATCTATAACATTTGAGACTGTGTGTTGTAAATTGTGAGTACAATCAACCTCAATAATAATTAATCTTATGAACTTTTCTTAAATTGTCTCATAATAAAAGACATAACTAAGTAGTTTTATATGAGAATGATACCAAGCACCATCCGTCATGACCAACCCCCATGACAAGGAGATGAAGGAAGTGTTCGGCAAGCAAGTAAAGCAAGGTCTGGGTGTTCCATCAATCACCCAATATGTGGTCAAATAAAAAGTATTATCCGAATTTGACGCAACATGGAAGACTATAAAAGATGTATGGAATGTGGTAACGTTTAGATCTTCTCTGCTTGTGCGAGGCAAGGAGGACTTCATCGGATTTGGCGGGAATGGTGTTACGGGAAGCGACTTTTGGGGCAACATTTTATGAGAGGTTAAGGCATGGAAATAATCGCAATATGGCTCAATTGTACACAGGAGTTGTGGACATTCTTAGATGATTCTAGACTCTTACTAGAATCCTCAATTTTTAGATATTTGTTGGAAATTTCTTGGATAGTTTTGGAGAACAACTCATAGCTATAAGATCAAGATGACCACCACCTTCCATTGAGGAGGTGAGTTGGATAAATAGGACTAAGGACATCATTTTGCAACCATCAAATAATTTTCAATTTTTCAAGCAATACAATATTTTCCTTCAAGCTTGCTTGTACTCTTAACGCTTTCACTATTTTCCATAACGTATCACAATCAGCACACTTTCAAGAGAGTCTGATTTTATCAGAAGAAGCGAAAAAGAGATAAGGCTGCATGGCCCTTGTTATGAGAATAAGTCCCTTACACAGTGCTGAACAAAATGAAATGTGGTAACTCTCGTCCACCCACGATATAGCCCATAATCGGCCAGCATGTTTGACTTTGGATTTACTCCCCGAACTAATTGGGTTATTTCAGTAGTCATAGCTTTTTTTTTATTCATAATAACGGACCATTTTCTCCACAATCATGTTCCCGACACTCAAAAGAGACGAGAAACGTATCCTTGATATGTTTTGGGTCCAAAAAAATATTCAACCAGTTTGGATATTTGAATAATTGTATTAGGTTCGTAACACAATTAAAAAGACAAGTATAGCCCTCATTAGAATAAGATAATGGAGAAACACAAATTGCAATTTTTGATAAACTAAAATTTGCTAAATTCCTATATTTTTTAATTTTTATTTGTTTTTGTTATATATTTTTTTTTAGAGAAGCACAATTAAGTTTTATTTTTAATTATCACATTGTCGGTCATCATCTTAAGAAACCGAAAACAAAAAATTCATCATCATCAAAATAAATCCAACGTCTTTCTTTCTTTACATCGACAATCAGTATCTCCAGCAAACTCAACTTCAACTCAAGAGAATTATGGGGCGGAATTTGCGGAAACTCCACTGATTTTGCCTCTTTACAGCGGCAAAATAGCAGCGGAAATTCCAACGAATCGTCACTCCAGCGATTCTCCCAATTTTCGTAACTTAATTTCTTCTTCTCCACCGCCCATAACTCACCACTGCCGCCACAAGTGAAAACATCATTTTCGCCATCCACCATCACCTCCATCATCTGCATTTCTACCGCTTGTGCTCCTCAGCTCCGCCGCCATATATCCACCATCCTTCGCCACCTCTGCTCCTCCTTCATCTCTCCGACACCCGCGATTCAACTAGATCTGAAAGTCACGGCCGCGGTTCCCAATTCGTTCATAAAAAACGTGAGCCCATTATCAAGAGGCAACTCAATAACCAAACCAAACAGCATATTAAGTTGGACTCATTGTCCCATCCCACCCATGCACCCAAACCAAAAGAGCCCGTGGTATAGATGAGTTTTTTTTTTTTTACAGTAGTATTTGGCAATTAGATATTCCACAGGGAGGTATTTTCAATAAACTCTGCATCGAGATGTAATCAGATGATCTATAAGGGAGAAAGTTTTGCATATCAATATTGAAAAGAAATCTATCTCTTTCACTAACACCATTTTACATTTTTGTTCCTCTCATTTCCCTTTGTTTCTCTTCTCAAATTTTTCCCTTTGGCAGGAGCCGCCTTCAACCTTAAATTGTTTTCCTTCAGAAAATTCCCAACAAATAATATCTCGAGCTGTTAGGCTCAAGTTTTCTCAATTGTTCGATCCTATTTGCTCTACCATCATTTTTAACTATTTTTTTTTTTTTCTAATTCTACCAAAGTTCTGTAATCGTCGATTCCATCACTTGGTTTGCTATCATCAACTATTAACATTACATGTAACATTTGGTTTTTATTTTTATGGTGTATTAATTTTCCATGAATAAAGTTGCTTTGTATTTTTATGGTGTATGACTATGGCCTAAGGCCTAATTTGACATGTGTAAACCATTACATTAAAATTGGAAAAAATATACTATTCATTATTGGAAAACTCTACACATGGAAGTGCAGAAGTCACAAACAATTATTAGAGTGGACTCGCAAGAGTCGGGATGTCGATCCGACATAGAATAGTAAAACTATCTAATTTTAAGTACTGAATTCTCACAACTATGATCATATTCAGTCGAATCAAATTGAATTTATTGATAACGCTAAATTACTAAATTATCTAAATTAAGCAGGGTTTTTTTTTTGCAAAAACCACCCCTGTGTAATCTCGAATTGCTGAAAAACCCCCTTGTGTTAAAAAATTAGCAAATACCCCCTATAAAAATTAGGCCCCTGCGAGCCGAACGTGTGTAGCACGCGCGAAATGTGCGAATGAGTATGTGTTTTTTGACGCAAAAATACTCAAATAACCTTTTTAATCAAAAATTTTAAAAATTCTAAATTCACCCCATAATTTTAATAAGCCCCAAAATAAAGTTCTCAAAATTTTCAATTCAATCCCTAATATTCTGTAAAAAGCTATCTTCCCGATTCACCCCAAAACCAGATTTCTCTTCTCCACCACACACCTACAACCACCAAAAATTTCCCCCACCATAAAATAATCCAATACAAACCAACAAACAAAAGGAAAACTGAAATTCAAGCAAAGCTAAAATGAAATTAATTTGCAATTCCATTACAAACTGTATATTTGTGTGTATGTGTGGGGAGAGAGAGAGAGAGTAGCAACTCTTTGAACAAAGAGTAAGACCCAGCATTAGAGTACGGGGCCTCTTCTCATCCTCCAAATCATTAAAAAACCCACATAAAAAAATCAGTCTTTTTTTGTTTTTTATTTTTTTCCTTTTCCCATTTTTCTCACTATACAAAAGAGGCCACATGAAATTAAAGAACTAAAAAATTTGTCTCAAAACTAACAAAAGCTATCTTCCCTTTGTTCTTAGTTCTTGATGTGGTCATCTTTAGGTGTGAGAAAAAAACCGAGAAACCGAAAAACCGAACCAAAAACCAAAAAAATCGAGCCGTTATGTACCGTTTCGACTTAAAACCGCACATACGGTAAATTGTTTTCCAGAACCGAAAATATCGGTTTGTGTATGGAGAATAAAAAAATTACCAAACCGATTTCCCGAACCGAACCAATTTATACAAAATGATGTCTTTTTGATATATAGTATAAATACTTACCCTAGCGTGCCTCTATCTTTCGAGAGCCTCCATGTGACATGTTTTTCTATTAATTAATTTTGGATTGTGACATGTTTTTTATTAGTTAATTTTCGGTTGTTATTTGTTAATTTTCTCAAATAAATATAATGAAAGTCCAAATATACCTGTTTTAGGCGGAACCCATTCGAACAAATAGACGAAATCGACACAGAAAATAAACCGAATTGATACCGAAACCATTAACCGAAAACCAAAAAACCGATGAACACCAAACCCAAAAAAACCGGCATATTCGGTTTAAAAAATATGAAAAACCGATATTATTGGTACGTGTTTGGTTTATTAGAAAAACTGAGCCGTACCGACCCGTGCACACCCCCAGTCATCTTCAACTCTACCGCCACCAAAGGAAGATTTTTCAAACTTCTTCTTCGATTTTCTTGTACTGTATACGCTTTTGGGTGTGGGGTGTTTGCTTTATTCTAACTAGGGGTAGGTATGTCTTTTCATGTAAGTCAACACTCAATTGCAAAGTATGGGGCTGTGTGCTTAGCAAAATAAAATATAGGGAAGTCTTTGCTAAATTTTTTAACACAGTGAATTTTTTAGCCATTCGAAGTTACACAGGGGGTTCCGTGCAATTAGACCAAATTAAGCACATTAACTAAGAAGGCAAATTAAATTAGGAACATTATCATATAAAAACAAGCATAGGATTTTTTTTTTTTTTTTTTACGGGAAAAACACAATTATATGAGGTACTCATAGCCAGAAACGGACGGAGGGTTACACCTTCCAATGAATCCTAATTATCACGCGAAGCAATTTCGTGAGCTAGTTTATTGGCATAACGCTTTACAAAAGAAAAGGAAATAGAAAAGAAGAGACAAGAGCGAGCTAAAACCGCCTCAATAATAGCGCCGAATGAAGTAAGTGAAGAACCTCGACCATTAAGCGCATCGATTAGTGGGAGACAGTCACCCTCAATAATAATATCAGACCATGTGAAGCTTAACGCCATAATAGTAGCTTGCAAAACAGCCCGAGCTTCCCCCTCGGCAGGTAACACGCGACCAAGGTGCCGAAAATTCTGCCACCACACACTTTGACCTTGTGAATCTCTAGCAATCACAGATGTGTAATAGTGATCATTACCTTGCGGAAAAGTTGCGTCAATGTTAACTTTAATCACCCCTATTGGTGGTGGAGACCACAAGATGGCCTGGGACCGCTTGTCGACGACGCTACGACTCAAACGAGCTTCACGATATGATTCCATGTACGTGCATGGTGCTCCATCCCACAATTTCCCCAAATGCCCGATATTCATCACCATGCAACAGCTTATTCCGGCAATCCCAAAAGCTCCAAAGAACCACTGTAGCCAGGTGAAACTGTTCTACTGAAAGGTCTCGGGCCAATCTGCTCACCCAGCTCCAAACCGAGGGATTCATGTCGCTAGTGGTTAGAGAAATTGGTAGATGTTCCCACACCTGCCTAACTCCATGACAGTGAAAGAAAATATGCGGCAAGGAATCGGATTCTATTCCACAAATATCGTACAACGGGTCCGAGACAATCCTCCGCCGAAACAATTCAACTTTACACGGTAAAGCTTCCATGCATGCTCTCCATAAGAATACCCGAATTTTTGGTGGCACGTCGAGTTTCCAAAGCTATTTCCAGTTGTAAGAGTGCGATCCACTATTTGAGCCGATCGAGCCATCTCCAACTCGCAAACTGTGGCGACTCATTATGTTATGATAGCAACTTTTAACCGTAAAATTACCCAAATTCGAGAAACCCCATATAATTCGATCAGCCGTTCCCGCACCTCCAATAGGAGTAGTAAGAATGCGTTGCTTGTCCACCGGCCAGAAAATATTATCAAGAACCTCAGTCTTCCATGAACCCGTATTTCTGTCAATAAGGTCCGCTACCGAATTAGGGAAAGCCGAGTGCACGGGCATTGGAGTGATAATCTTAGGGTAGTTATCATGGAGAATCCACGGGTCGCACCACACCGATGTATTCGTACCATCCCCAATTCGCATCCGAACACCTTCTTTCAAATGGCCGCGGGCCTCAACAATGGCTCGCCATGTGGCCGACGGGCGATGGCCCACAACCGCAGCCCATAAATCCTCATTATGGTAGTACCTAGCTTGCATAATCTTTGACAGTAAGAGCTCCGGCTTGGTAACAAGTCGCCAGCCTCGTTTCGCCAGCAGAGCGAGATTAAAACTCCGAAGATCCCGAAACCCCATGCCCCCATCTTCCTTCGGTTTGCATAGTTTCTTCCATGCAACCCAATGCGTCGTTTTATCCATGCCATTCCCCCACCAAAAACGACGCATAATGGCTTCAATCTCCTTAACCAAACCAATCGGCAGTAGAAAGCAAGACATAACATACGATGGGATTGCCTGTAGGACCGCCTTGATTAGGATTTCTTTCCCCGCCTTAGAGATCCCTTTATCAGTCCCATATCCTATCTCTCAGGTATTGGAAAACCTCCTTGCGCATTTTCCCCAAAGCCGCCGGAAGCCCTAAATATTTTTCATCACTTACCACAACCTGGAAGCCCAAGATAGCATGTATAGATTAGCGGGTCTCCGGTGGTGTAGCTGGACATAAACTAATTGTCGATTTCTCCATGTTAATCATCTGGCCAGAAACACGTGCATATTGGAGAAGAATTTGTTGGATTGTCCCAGCATTATCCTCGTTTGCTTGGCAAAAAATCAGTGTATCATCCTCGAAACACAAACTCGAGACCATTGGAGCGGTCGGAGCTACTCGGAATCCTTGCAATCGCCCGCTTTCCTTCTCCCGTTGCACCATTGCTATAAGCGCCTCTGTACAAAGAATGAAAAGATATGGCGAAAGGGGGTCGCCTTGCCTAAGCCCCGCGAAGGGACTATCGAACCACACTGCGACCCATTGAACAAACACGCGTAAGAAACCGTCGAAACACATAGCATAATCAGATCAATTAAACCAACAGGGAAACCGAACCTACACATAATCTTTCTCAAGAAAAACCACTCAATGCGATCATATGCTTTACTAATAACTTCATAGCCATAAGATTAGAGCGTTTTCGAGAGTTAGTTTTAATGAAGTGATTAATCTCATAAGCCACCAATACATTATCTGTAACAACATGGGATTTTTTCTCTCCCCTATATGTTGATTTATGACCCAATTAAACTTCAGTTATGCAAGCCTTTGATCATTAGCCTGCTAAATTAATTATAACTCAATTTCACGTGTATTATAAATATATTATTCAAAACCAAGCTATTGCATACATATGCAATTTGACTATGAATAAAACATGCGAGTCTAGTCAACAACGACTACCTAAGGTAATATCGATATGTGTCTATGACACTTTGGGGCCTGATGTCAGCCATTTCTAATCGAATTTCGGTAGGTTTTTTGCTCTGATTAGCCTCCCAATCTCGTCACATAGACGTTGTCATTAGTCAGAGAGTGTTTGTGGTCGTTGTGAAAACCAAAACGGCAATAGACTACTGTGCTGGTGGCCTCTTTCGTACTGCAGAGTAAATACGAGGCCATTTGAGCTTTAGAGATGATTCGTGATAGCTACTAATGGATGTTGAGGGGTGCGTACATTTCGAATTGTGGGCATGTGCGCTTCTCAGGGTTTACATTCTTGGAGTTCTATTTTTTGGCTTATTATCTCTTCGTTTATCCGCCGAGGGTCCTAGATCCTGAGCCCGATTCCTCCATATCGATGTACTTTTTAACTCTTTTCTGCAGCTCGTTGAATCAAGTTGAGGCTTTCTACGAGATGGAGTCGAAGAACTCCCCCATCCTCAGACATTGAGTTCAGGGCAGGGCGATAATGTGCAACTTTTTCGTGGGGATGGGAACCTCCATGGTGGCGGCATCGAACCTCTGCACGTAAATCCACGATGGCTCGTTCTTACAACGAATACAGCGAGGGTGCATTAAAGCGGTAAATGGTCCCCTTGAAGATTAGAAAAGTGAATTCCATTATTAATTCTAATTAACACAGCTTTGTGTTTTACAAAAGCTTCCATTCAATTACAACAAAAAATAAATATCTTATACATAGAGGTAGGGTCTAATTAACATATATATATAAATCTTTCCTCAGTACAAATTCAAATAAAATCCCTCCCACAAACAAAGAGCACAAAATCACACAACACACCATCCTCCAACCGGATCCCGATCCCAACCCGACCCGTTGAATCATACGCTAAGCTTCTCCATCTCCTTCCTCAGCGCATTCGCCCTCACAAGGCTCCCGATCGTATTCACAGCCAGCTTCAAATCCTCCAGCGGGTTGCCGGGCACGACCCGTTTGTACAAGTAGCTATCAAACGTCATCCTCTGCACGTACTCGTCGGCGCACATCTCGACGAATGCCTCCCTCGCGGGATCTGATCTGTAGAAGACCTTCTGCAGAATATCAAGAACTTTGTACGTCGGCCAGTACGTTTTGTCCCACTTCTGGAGGTAAACCCGGAGATCGCTCTCGTCCACCATCCGCTTCCCGTTTTCGGACCCCTCGACGATCGCCTCGGCGCACATCCGCCCGCTCTTGGCCGCGAAGTAGATCCCCTCCCCGGAGCACTTGGTGACGTACCCGGCGGCGTCCCCGACAAGTGCCACCCTGTCGAGTACCCGCCTCGGCCGCGGGTGCTCCGGGATCGGGTGGGCCTCGACCCGGATGATCTTCCCGCCCTCGATCTTGTCGCGGGCGCGGAGCCGGGTCGCGGTCTGGAACTTCTTGATGTCCCCCTTGTGGGTGACCGTGCCGGTTCCGACTGCCACGTGGTCGCACTTGGGGAACACCCACCCGTAGAAATCGGGTGACACGTCATCGCCGACGTACATCTCGGCGAGGTCCTCGTAGTACTTCATCTTGTCGTCGGAGATCTTGATTCGCTCCTGGAAGGCGATGGCGTACTCGTAGTCGCCGGCGCCGATGCCCTTGGCGACGCGGGAGTTGGCGCCGTCGGCGCCGACGATGGCGTCGACTTCGAGGGTCTTCTTCTCGCCGGCGGCGCCGGTCTTGGTGTTGTAGTCGCTGTAGTGGAGGACGTACGGCGCGTTCTTCGACACGGGGAGGTCCATCTTCAGGAAGAGGCCGTTGATCACGGTGGCGCCGGCGGTGGAGGCGCGCTCCCGGAGGTAGGCGTCGAGGACCTCGCGGCGGACCATCCCGATGTACTCGTGCGGCTTCAGGGTCCTGCCGATGTCGACGGCCACATTCGACGGCGAGATCATCTTCATCTTGGTCACCCTCCGGTCGATGATGTCGAGCGGGAGGTCGAATTCTCCGACCATGCAGAGCGGGATTGCGCCGCCGCAGGGCTTGCAGTTGTCCATCTTCCGCTCGATGAGGAACGTCTCGATACCTCCTTTAGCCAGCGTCTCGGCGGCGCAGCCGCCGGCCGGGCCGCCACCCACCACCGCCACCCTGAGGTTGCGGCCGGTGACACGTGGGCTGGATTTCGAGGCATTTATGCGGAGCCTGCGGCGGGGCGAGGTGGCGACGGCGGTGGGATTGGAGAGGACGATAGCATTGTTCTCCGGCGTGGACTGGCGGAGGCCGACGAAGGTTTTGAGGGCGATGGAAGCCGCCATGGTGGTGGTTGGGTGGTGGTGGTTGATAGATTCTTGAAAAATCAGTGGCTGAGAGTGGAGAGTGTGGTGGTGTGAAGATTTGAAGAGTGAATTAGGAGTGATTTTTGTAGGATATGGTTTGGGGATTTTGAGACGAGGAGGGCCGTAGGATGGGATGGAATGGAGGGTGGAGATTGATTGAGGATAATGGGGTAAGATTTTTGCTTTGTTTGTATCGTCAATTGTCAATTTCCCGTTTGGAGTAAGGAGTAAAGTAAACTTTAGTAGAGTGTGTTGAGATGTATGGGACTCATTTGTGATGTTTTTAAGTGGCTCTTGTTCGGCCACGTCGTGTGTCACTGTGGGGTTATCATCTCATCATACTGTTTAATGATTTTTAAAGGGATTTGCTTTTTACCGTTTGAAAAAGGCTATTTACCGTTCAAAAAAACTCTCTCTCTCTCTCTAAAAAAAATTGCTCTCAAGACAATTTCTTCACAAATCATTCTTATTGGTGTGATATACGAACATAAATGAATTTATCGAATGAAGATCGGGATAGCGAACACAGCGAGGTAAAAATTCCGTCTTTTCGATCGAAAAAACTGGGCTAAACATTCAAAAGCCCAACTTGGGCGCCCGACAGTGCAGTGCACGCCCATGTTGGGCGTGCAGTTGGCTGTTACACGCCCATTATGGGCGTTTGTAGGCCAACTGCACGCCCAACATGGGCGTGCACTGCACTGCCGGGCGCCCGACTTGGGCTTTTGGGTTTTAAACCCTTTTTTTTTTTTTTTTTTTTAAATCAATTTTTTTACGTTTTTTTCAGGACGATACGTCTACATTTGAAGTTGATCATACCGATTATTTTACCACTACTCAGTTGTTTGACTCGAAGGATGAGGTAGTGGTTTGGGTGAGGTTCGTTGCAAGAGGTCTTTTTGTGAAAATAGTAAAAAGAAGCAGTCCTAAAAAAAAGATTTTTTTGACTTGTGACCTATTCGGGGAAAAACGAGAATGTCCATCAACTAATCCAGACGCGCGCCCGAGAAGGACCGGTAGCAAAAAGATAGGCTGTGGTTTTTATATTGTCGGAGAGCTACGATGGGATGATAAATGGGAGGTCAGAGTAATATACGGGAAGCATAATCATGTTCCGATATACAAGTCCGGGCATGGGATGAGTGCATTGTCTCAGGAGGAGGCGAAGATCATTAGTGATCTGTCACAAAGTCATGTGCCGCCCAAGAAGATTTTGGCTAACTTGAGACAAAATGGTTTGGGTCTCGATGCTTATTCGAAACAAATATACAATGAGAAGGCGAAATTGAAAAGACTATCTAGGGGTGACCGTACAGTGATGCAACATTTGATTGGGTTGCTTGAGGAGCATAACTATTACAAGTGGTTCCGTACTGATGAAACAACACATGCAGTTACTGATTTGATGTGGGCTCACCCTCAATCTGTCGAATTGTTAAGTAAGTTTCCGTACGTATTACTACTTGACAGTACTTACAAAACCAATCAGTACAAATTGCCTTTGTTGGAGATTGTTGGTGTTACTCCTGTCGGGAAAAATTTTACTGTTGCAGTCGCATTTTTGCGCCATGAAAATGAGACCATTACACATGGGTGTTGCAAAAGCTGAAGAGACTTTTCCCCCCTCAGACTCTACCTAGTGCCATCGTGACGGATCGAGAGTTAGGGCTCATAAAGGCGCTAAAGAATGTATTTCCGACCGTACCTCATCTCTTATGTCTTTGGCACATTAACATGAATGTGGGGCGTCGTGCTTCAAGATGTCTCGGCAATAGTAGGCGTCGCGGCACGGCTTTTGTACTTGGTACGTGGCAAACTTCGGTAAAATCAGTGTCTGAAGAAGATTTCGCCATGAATTACACAGCTTTGTTGGACGAGTACGCGAATTATCCAGATTTGATTGAGTATCTCCAATACACTTGGCTCGTATACAAAGAGAAATTTGTAAAAGCATGGACGGATCTAATTTTCCATTTGGGTAATACATCGACAAGCAGGTATTTATTTATAAGTGGTTAAATATATATACTTAACTTACTGTCATGTAGTTTATTGAAACATAGCATATTCTAAACATATTAGGGTGGAGAGCAACCATAGAGCATTGAAGAGATGGTTGGAATCGTCGACGGGTGGCTTCGACACATTTTGGGCACAGTATCACTCAATGATGAAAGATCAATTTAACGAGATACTAGCCGATTTTGCAAAATCAAAGAGGATTCGGGCCCAGACGATCAACGTGCCCGTATTTAAAATATTGTCCAGTGGAATTGTAACACATAATGCTCTGCAGATGTTGGACGATGAGAAGGATGAAGACATAGACGGTTGCGTCTGTTATATGAGGAAATGTCTTGGACTCCCATGCAGACATGAAATTCGTGCAAAGATGAATGCACGACGTGGTGTGTTTTATGCAGAGGATGTCCACATTTTTTGGAGGACATTTATTTCGGGATTCGGGGATTCCCTAGATGAAAGTGTTGGTTCTGTTCCCGACCACAGGTCACAGGCTATTGGCAGGCTAGAAGGGTAAATGAATGATTTGCGTGAGCGGTCAGAAATTGAGATCACGGACGTGACAGATGTCATTTTTGAACGAATGCATCCCGGGGCTATGGAAATGAATGAGCCACCAGTACTAGCCTGCCCGAGAGGTAGACCGCGGACGAACTCTACACAGAGGGATTTGTCAGGGCATGAGTTTCCATTATTTCCGGGAGAAGGTGAAGAGTCTGGACGAGGACGAGGACGATCACGAGGCAACAGAGGGTGTGGTTCATCTTCTGAGAGATCTAGCCGTGGTCGTTCATCGACCGTGAGTGGACCCGCAATAGGTCAAATTCCCCGACCCCCTTGGATGCGACACCTTCATTTCTGCCTTGTTCCGGAGGTTGTGACGTGGACGGACGTTCAAGGGGATGGTAATTGTGGTTATCGAAGCGTCGCGTGTGCAGTGAAGAACCACGAGGATGATTGGATGGATGTTAGAATGGATGTTTATAACTGTATTAAAACACACGAAGAGTTCTTCAAGGATTATTTCGGTGGTGGTAATTTAGTGTATCGGGTGTTGGCGAGCGTCGCTTATTGGGACAACGCACCAGCACCCTATGAGAAGTGGATGACTATCACGGACGTGGGCGTGGTTGTGGCAACATATTACAACGCGTTGGTCTTGTCGGCTAGCAGCTTGGGCAATCAGACTTATTTACCACTTTGGGCTCCCGAAGGTGTTTCACAGTTATCTTACGAGATGACTATACTATTTCTTGAATCAGGAAGCCACTTTGTGTATGTGAAGATGAATGACAATTGTCCGCTTCCTCCATTTGATAGACAGTGGGCGAGGTATAGCAATAACAGTGTTGCATATCTACCAGAGGCGTTGCGGAGTCGACGTGAAATGTGGGATATTCTTAATAGTGTTTGATTTAGTTTTGTTTATTTTGTTGGAATGAATGTATTACTATTGACATTGTATGTTATTATTATTATGTTATGATATAATAATAATAATAATAATAATAATAATAATAATAATAATAATAATAATAATAATAATAATAATAATAATAATAATAATAATAATAATAATAATAATAATAATAATAATAATAATAATAATAATAATAGTAATAATAATAATAAACGGAAATCAGATTATGGTTACAACATATTTTATTAAACATAAATTTAGCTTAAAAAACGAAAATCAGGTCCTGAACACTAATAAACGGAAATCAGGTTATGGTTACAACATATTTTATTAAACATAAATTTAGCTTAAAAAACGAAAATCAGGTCCTGAACACCTAAGTATCCCTCGTCCTACGCCTGCGGTGAGAATGTCGCCCTTGAGAGGGTCCTGCATCCCGATCGTCAGCATCATCACGGTCCAACTGAAGATACTCAGCGAATGGGGCGCACATGTCCTGGATCGTCCTGAAGAAGTCATCGGGGATACGCCGATATCCTGGAATAGTAGAAGGAGGCAAGTTGTCGTAGAAGTACGGATGCAACACTCGGGTGAGGTCATATATAGCCGGAACTGCAGATGGTTCCGCTCTCTCAACCGGCTCGGTACTAGGATCTACACGGACGTGGGTGTGGTCTAGATACCACGGCATATACTCCGGATCCGACTCCCAAGCTGGACGCGCCTTCCGACCATAGTAATCTCGACTAAGCATGTGCGTGTGGGGGATACTCCACATCTGATCGCCGGGCTCATAGTTAACCTTGTAAGATGCTATTTTTCTCTCCCTCTTAGCACCTTTTAGCGGACGAATTGGGTCCGCCGGTTTAATCTGCCGAAACCCGAACTGACGCAAAACTCTATCGGGCATATAAGGCTCGACCGTATCCATCCATCGAATAGTCCCGTGATGAACCGTCTTTCCAACTTCAGATGCCACTTCCAATCCAAATGGCGTCCAATTCACCTACATTCATTTAATAATACACATATATTAATAAGCATAATTAATATAAAATGATGTATCGAATCGAGACGTCTACGATTATATAATACACATAGATACTTACATCTGACGGACGCATCGAATCGAGACGTCTACGATAATCTACAAGTATATCCTCGTCCTTAGGAATATGATGTATCACCTGCCACCGTTTACACCACGGCTCTCCCGTAACATGTGCGTTAACCATCGGAGGCCGGAAACACGGAAAATACTCATATATCCAACACTACAGTACGGGAAATAATAATACGGCATAATTAATAACAACAACAACAACAACAGCAACAACAACAACAACAGCAACAACAACAACAACAGTAACAACAACAACAAGATCACCAACAGCAACAACAACAACAACAACAACAGCAACAACAACAACAGCAACAACAACAACAGCAACAGCAACAGCAACAGCAACAGCAACAACAACAACAACAACAACAACAACAACAACAACAACAACAACAACAACAACAACAACAACAACAACAACAACAACAACAACAACAACAACAACAACAACAACAACAACAACAACAACAACAACAACAACAACAACAACAACAACAACAACAACAACAACAACAACAACAACAATAATAATAATAATAATAATAATAATAATAATAATAATAATAATAATAATAATAATAATAATAATAATAATAATACCTCTAATAGTGTCAGACATCCAGCAATTTGCGCCGCCTCAGCTCGCGTAGCCATGCCCAACTGTCGGTACAGATAGGCCAATGTAGCCGAACCCCAAGAATACTCGCGAATCAGATTGATTTCCTCTAACAGTGGGAAAAAATCTGCTCTGACCTTCGATCCACTCTTATCCACGAACAAAAACTTTCCGAGCAAGTATGCAATATATGCTCGTACTCGATACGCGGAAGGAAAGGTAGAATTGTCGCCATATTTCACCTCCAAATCATCTAACCGGGGTCCGCCACCATACCACCAATGCTCCATAAGTGCGGGGTCGACTCCGAAAGCTCTCGCACCAAGCTGGATCGCGTCGGCCTTATCCATCCAAACGTTAGGGCGAGTTCCACTAACTCGCAAACCCATGATGAAATGCACGTCGTGCAGGGTAATTGTCATCTCACCGAATGGCATGTGAAAACTGTTGGTGTCCGGCTGCCACCTCTCAATAAAAGCCTCTATTAATGGGTTATTGTGCTGAGGCAGCGAACAATCACGCAAGTGATACAAGCCGGTACTCTCCAGTAGTGAGACACAATCATCGTCGTCGGGGCCCGGCCAAGTACACTTCGCGTGCGACCGTAATTTAACCATATGTCGACCCTGTTCAAGATATATTCATATATAAGTATACCACAAGCAAGTGTAAATATTATAAACAAAATTTATTAATATTAATAAGTATTACCTTTCCCTCCCAAATGTCGTAGGCAATATGTGCTCCAAAACTTGGAATCAAGTGAGCGTATTTAGGTCCACCGGGTGTCTCACCGGTCAACATCCAAGGTCGAGAAGGAAGTTTTTTTCTCGGAGCGGTGCGGGACCTCGAGACAGGATTAGAACCACCGAAAGTACCACCCATCGGGACAGGAGGCGGAGTCGGAGTCGGAACATCCTCGTAATCGTCATCGGATGGAAAATCCGGCACCGGAAACTGATACTTCTGCTGAAAGCGTAGTTGTGGATCGTACTCGTACTCCTGCGGATGCATATATGCATCCATGGGTGCATCCATCTCCTGCTCGGCCTCTGTCTCTGTCTCCTCCTCAATCATCGTACGTGGGGGTACAAAAGCACCAGTGCGTTCCCCACGACGTTTAGAACTAGTAACATTTCTATTATGTGTCCTTCCCTCCCGTTCCGCAGTAGTCTCCACCACCGGATCTGCAGGAGGACGAATCAGGGGTCCTTTCCCTTTTCCCAGTCCGAATTTTTTCGCCCAATTAGACATCCTGTAAACATAAAATTATTAAATTATTATAATTTCATTGAATTAACTAAATTATATTAAATTTACTAACTTATTTTAATTCAAAAAAAAAATATTTCTTTTAAATCAGAAAAAAAAAAAAAAAAAAAAATTTAAATCGAACGCCCGGTTTGGGCGTTTCCCGGCCGAACCGACGCCTGGACCGGGCGCCGGTTCGCCCGGGAAACGCCCAAACCGGGCGTCCAAGCACTCATTTCACGCCCAAACCGGGCGCTGGCTGCATGAACCGACGCCCAAAGTGGGCGTCGGTTCATGCAGCCAGCGCCCGGTTTGGGCGTTTGGCTATAACTTCCGAAAATTTTAAAAGCCCTACAAATCGATTTGTAGGGCATTTAAACATGAAATTGGTTGCAAAATCGAGTTACCCATTGCATATAACACATGTATGTGTTGAAATTACCTGAAAAAATCGAAGCCCAAGCCCTGAAATTGGTTGAATTCGATGTTTTTCGAAAAAAAAAAAATTTTCTGAAAATTTTGGAATGGGGTGGTTTTGGAGAGAATTTCGAATTTTAGGGGTTTTAGAGAGATAAACTGTTTTTTGCTTTGAACGGTAAATAGCAATAGTTAAACCGTAAATAGCATTTTCTTTTTTAAAATGGTACTTACTAGACCAATTAGGAAAAGGGGTTTACTATTATCAGTGCAAAACAATTCATTTGCAAATAAATTTTTCCAAATTCTCTCGACCTCTGAATAAACCGAATTTTGTAGATTGTGATATTTTTTCACTGTAACTGGTTAGAACACAACAATTATCAAGATGGCCAATATCGATCCCGATAATGAGGTGAAAAAATATGATTTTGTCTAATAATTGTCGATTATTAGGGGTTTCGTGTATGATAACGAGATTCTGCATTGAGTTTCGTGATTTTCTTCACGAAATTAACATCATATTCTGTTATACCAATAATTTCGCACATAAGACTACGAAATTGCAACTCATATTTCGTGTTTCGCTGCACAAAACAAACAATAAACTCCTTTTGTTGTTTGTTTCGTGCATCTGTACACAAAGTGTACACATTTATTTTGTGTACTTATACACGAAATCTCTAGTGTTTTTTTTTTTTTGTGCGCAAATATCTAATTAATTTATCTTTCTTTAAGCAGCCATATGGAGACAACTTGTATTTTGATCCCACAGTTTTTGAGTGAAACGAATATGAAGATTCTCTCACGTCTTCCAAGTTGATATTGTGTTCGATAGTAGGGAAGAATTAATCAAGTGAGCCAAAACAACTGCAATTAGTCATTCTCACCGTTTGATTTATCAGTCTAGAAGGGAGAGTGCACAGTATTTGACGTGTAAAAAATACGGACATGGCCGACAAACAAATATCGATGTGGAAGATGCTAGAAACACTGGAACAAAAAAATGTGGTTGTCCGTTCAAATTGATTGGTAAAAAATCAAGGTTTGATGAATTATGGCGGTTGATTGTCAGCGATGGCAAGCATACTCATCCTCCGGCTTTGTTTCCTCAGAGACATGGTACGACTAGTCGTATAACTCCACAACATAAAGCAAGATTTAAAGAATTGAGAAATTCTCACGTGAAGCCAATGTTAATCATGGATAGATTGAGGAGGGATGATCCGATGATACAAACCTCTATGAAGCATGTTTACAAAGAGTTGGCCAAGATTAAATCTGAGGAAATAGATGGGATGACTGTTATTCAGTTTCTGACGCATAACTTTCAACAAGGTGAGTATCGATATTGGCATCGTGTCGATGGTGAAACGAGCAACACAATAACGAATGTTATGTTTGCATGTCCCAAGTCTATTAAGTTACTACGGCTGTTCCCATATGCTATATGGATGGACACATACAAAACCAATAAGTAAGTAAGCTTTTACGCTTGTTTAAATTATAATTGTTGTTTTATAATGTATTGTATTGTTTAAATATGTAAAAAAACATCGATGTAGGTATGTAATGCCTCTTTTGGAAATAATTGGGATAACTCCAGTTGAGAATAATTTCACGATTGTTGTTGCATTTATGTCGCATGAAGATTCAAACACTTACGAGTGGACTTCGAATTGTTTGAGAGAGTTGTTAGATGGTGTCGAACCTGATGCGATCCTGACAGACAAGGAGTTGGCTCTCTTGAAAGCACTGCCAAATGTCTTTCCAGTTTCGTATCATATGTGTATTGTATATATTCCATATAAACAGAAATGTTGAGGTAAATGCGACGAAATTTATGGGAGGCAATAAAGACCAAGGTCTAATATTCCGACGTGGGGTGTGGGCTAAGCTGGTGAAATTAGAAATCGAAGAAGAGTATCATTACAATCCGGTGCGTTGCTCAAGCTGTGTACGGGATCAAGAAAGATGGCCGCAAGTGAGATGAGAGTTGCTTATTGAGTTATACGAGCATGCTAATGTGTACACGGCGATGTTTGTCAGTACTGGATACGTTAAGGTGATACACAAGTGTGACTGGCCCTCAGGCCCTTGTCCGCAAGCTTATTGGATGGACATATGAATGAAATGGGATTGAGCATTGCTACCAAATACAGTGCATTAGTGATACTTTTGACCCAAGTAGGGAGTATGACTTACCTTTCTATGTTTGGCAGTGGTCACTTATCATGTATGATTGTTGTGACATTGCATAATAATCATTTCATGCTTGTTAATTTGGTCGTGAATAGTCCTCTACCACCTATCCATCCGGCATGGGTACATCATAGAGCTAAAAACCTGAGGCATTTACTCAAAATGTTCAAACTCCGACTACTCTTGTACGAACAATTAAAGTCAGGTCAGTAGTTCACAAAAAAAATTTTAATTGTAATTTATATTTGTATTTGAAGTTTAGTTCAATTTGTATTTGTATTTGATTTTTAGATCGATTTGTATTTTTACTTGGGTTTTATGTTAATTTATTGTATTTATTTAACTATTTTTCTGTTAAATAAAAAAAAAACCCAGTTAGTGATTTCGTACATCATTGTATGAATCTTTAACTTATATTTCGTGTAAAGTACCACAAAATGTAAGTTATGATTTCGTGTTCTTTGTCACGAAACTAAAGAACGTTTGAAAACCCCCAATTTTGTCCTTCTTTTCTATATTGATAAACACATATACTTCGTGTATTTGTACACGAAGTTGTTCAATTCATTTGGTGCTATAACCCACGAAATAGTGAACGAATTTTGGTTTTTTTGGAGAAAATTACAAATGAAATAAATCGCACTGCAAGCAAGTAAAAAAGGTTCTATGAATAGCATTTCAATAGGAAAATCTGTGGATCTATGTATGGATACCAATCCCTCGAATCATTACTATTGCCTAAGTTTCGGTAATATAAATTTCATTACCATCGCCGTACCAAAAAAATAAAACGGTATATCAAAATTCGGTACAATACAATATGGTAATGGTAATTACAAATTTACGTTATCTACTATTTTTGTCAAAATTGAAAATCATTTTTTTCAAAACAATTCATGGCATATACATGTTTACAATTCTCAAAACTTATATTTAACATATGGGAGAATGATGGATACCTCTAGTTTTGAAAATATATATGAGGAGGTCAAATATTTTTTTTCTGCCCTAGTCAAAAATCCAAATTTTGATCTTAATTAGTGAAACCCCCTGGGCAATTTAAAGTACTTATTTTGTCCTTTTAGTTTCAATTTAACACATGCCCTAATCTTCTTTCTCTTCCACTCACCTACAACCGCCATTTTTTTATCCCCTCTCTCTTTCTTCATCTCTTGTCATCTTTCCCCCTCTCTAACTCTCTATGGCCAAAGTAGAAAAATACAAAAGTAGAAAAGTTTTTGGCGGTGGAGAAGAAGCTGAAGGCTGGCAAGAAGCTTCCCAAGGACGCCGACAAGACGGCCATCGGCTGAGAGAAGAAGAAGAAAAAGAGGAGAGGCGGCACACATTGTATGACGCGAGCATGGGGTCGTGCGCGCTTTGTAGGTCGGGGGCAGTAGGCTGCTGATGTGAGTTGAATTTGCGCGCACGGGGATGCGCACGCATTTAATGCATGGAGAGAGAAAGTGAAGAGCTGACAAGAAATATATGGGAAGTCGTGCGACATTTAATTCATGTAGAGAGAGAGAAGAGCTGCCAAGGTTTCATTGGGAGGCGTGCGCGTTCCTTTAATTTATGGAGAGAGAAAGATGAAGTGACGGCGATTTCACAAGGAGAGATGCTGCAGGCGCGTGGCCCACACGCGCTCGTCACGCGTAAGCGCGTGGCTGCCACGCGCGCAGGCTGTCCAGGCACTTTTCAGTTTTTTTTTTCTTTCTTCCTGCACGCGCGTGGACCGAGGGCCACATGTCTGGCGTGTGTCCACCACGCACGCGTTCTTTTACTGCACGTTTTTCCTTTTTTTTTTTTGGAATTGAGGCGTGCGCGTCTCGAGGAGGAGGGCGCACCGCGCGCGCGGCTTGGGCGGCTTGGCTGATTTTTTATTTTATTTTATTTTTTTTTGTTTTTTTTTTGCTGGTTGATATCCACTCATTGGGGGATTTCTTATCTTTGGTGTAGAGAGATGATACGCAACTTTTAGGATGAGATGTATAACTCTTCTGATAGGATAGGATAGCCCCCAACTTTAGGATGAGGCAATCACGAAACCTTGGGATGAGATGCCCAATCTTCGGATGGGATAACTCCCAACTTTATGATAAGGCGATCGCGAAACCTTGGGATGAGATGCCCAAACTTCGGATGGTATTTTATATTCGAGACCTATGGTCTGAATGGATGCGCACGGTTGTGCCATTGCTTCAGTGGTGGCACGAGTTGAAGCTTCCGCGGTCGTACGCTAAAGGTCCTCTTCGGTTATCCAAACCGTTCGAGGCGGGCGGAGGTAGGCCGCACGGGAGTCGATAACCCTTGGCGAACGAAATGTTTTGGGGACGATGTAAACCCCCAGGGAGTCGATAACCATTGGCGAACGAAATGTTTAGAGGGAACATTAAACCCCCAAGGAGTCGATAACCCTTGGCGAACGAAATATTTTGGGGGCAGAGGTAAGCCCCAGGGAGTCGATAACCCTTGGCGAATGAAATATTTAGGGGGAACATTAAACCCCCAGGGAGTCGATAACCCTTGGAGAACGAAATATTTAGGGGGAACATTAAACCCCCAGGGAATCGATAACCCTTGGCGAACGAAATATTTAGGGGAAACATTAAACCCCAAGGGAGTCGATAACCCTTGGCGAACGAAATATTTTGGAGGCAGAGGTAAGCCCCCAGGGAGTCCATAACCCTTGCTAGCGTTGAAGGGCCTCCTCGGTTGTCTGAACTGATCGAGGGGCGGGAATAAGTGGATCCTGTTGAGGATCTAGTGGAACATCACGAGGAGGGTCTCGTGGTGGATCCCGAGCATGGGGAGGAGGAAGTGGCAAGCTAGAGCCTCCATGAGGTGGGAGGTTGTTAGCAGTGTCACACTCCCCTGAGCAGAAGTCTCAAGGCCATCTTGCGCGCTACGTGATCTTGTTTGCCTTCCACAGACGGCGCCAAAATGATGATGCTAGAAATAGATCACCTTAGAGTGTTGAAGTAGGATGAACTGGAAGAGCATAATGGATCAGTGGCTCGCGAGCTTGATGACCTTGAGATACCTGCGATCATAGAACACGTGAACTAAGCCGGGGGTTGATCCGGCGGAAACCCCTCCGACGCTCAAGTCAGACGTGCGGATAATAGAAATAATCCAGAGAATACAGTTGACCGTATTGCTCAGATAATACGACCTACCTTAAGGAATGAGTTCAAACGATTATTTATAGCTTAGTTGAGATTGTCGGGCCCAAACCTTACTTGAAGGTGATTGGGCCTCGGTGATAGTGATCTTAAATATTGGGTCCGTGGCCCATTAGGTAAAGAAGTTGTAGGCCCATTGGGTTGGCCCAATTAGGCATATCAGATAGTTTTTGCAAAAGAAACCATTTACAATTTACAAAGAACTTTATTGTACATGGATCTGTTAATATTTGATAAGGTTTGTAACTTTTATATCTCTAAATTTTTAGTAACAATTTTTTTTTTTTTCCTGAAAAAATGGAGACAACATAATATTCCAACTCGTTATGAGGAACCAATACTCAAAAACTATACAGCCATACATTAGTGGCCTCTAAAACAATGAGTAATAGATAAAGTGCTGCAAATGTTCATGTCTTTATAAAAATCACACTAACTGTATTTTAAGCATGAATGCCGAAAACCAGAAATACATAATAACTTGAACCGTGTAAAAATAGCCATGAATTCTCACTTATTGTCCTCTTTAACTAACTCTTGCCTCAAAAAAGAACACACACAAGCATCAAAGGCACATAAAAAATGTGAAAGAAAAATTGAGTACACAGTCTCGATCGGAAAGCAATATTCTTTAAAGGCCTCGATCAATGAGATAATCAGTTGACCTCTCAACAACCATGTTGCATTGCCCAGGTGTCACAAACTCCTCATATAGACCAAAAACTAGTAATTGACTCGTTTTCTTAATAGTTATGCTTACGATTCTCCAAGAAATATTCTATCTATCCTTTTTTATATATATATATATATATATATATATATATATATATATATATATATATATATATATATATGCAATATCTGACGCGTAAGTTTGCATCTTTATTAGTTAACCATTGATTTGTTCTACCAGTAACAAAGGTGATTATAAATTTCTTTTAAGATAGAGAAATCAACACAGCGTACCTGCTGGTTGGTTAGGGCTCGACGGTAAGGATTTTGTGAAGAAGATAAGTATTTATATATAATAATTTGGTAATTAGTTTATTTTTGGAAGGGTTTTATTATCCTCGTTACACACAGGGCCAGATGACTGGATTAACTAATGATAAATTATCAAGCCGATTTTGGCTTGACCAATAGTAGCTAATTGCCTGATAAAATCCGAGGGCCGCATAATCAAGAGAAGATCTAACACGACAACCTAACAATGAATTAATCGGGACAACTAGTCCCGTCGAGCCTAATATGTCTAACCAAAAGAGCTTTTAGTAGTACTATAGTATATTATGTAGGGCATAAATATAGTTTTGATCCCTATATTATACACCTTTTTCAAATTTTGGTCCTTCAACTTTTTCTGGCACTAAATTGGTCTTCAAATAACTAGTTTTTTTTATATATAATTTTCGTCCACCGTTTGAAATTGTTGTTAGTTTGGACGGAAAGTCACGTGCGAGGCGTATGATCATCCACTTCTACCCTCGCGTCTTACCTATATTTTTTATCTGGCCCTGTTTAACTATATTATTATAAATTCGTCCAAAAAAAATTAAACTCCCCAAGAATTTGTTCTGAATGCCCCAACCTCGCCCCATCTGCCATTTTCACCTCCGCCGCCGAGCCACAAACTGTACATTTTTGTTCCTTTTTTTAATTGAAATGGTATTTAATTGATTTTTTTTGCACATTTATTGAAAATTGAAATACTATTAAAAATTTATTAAAGAATAATAAAAATACAATAAAATTTATAAGATTAGGCAAAATTGATTTATTGTATAAATGACTAAAAAAATTATTTCTGAAAGTACAATATATGTTTAATTATTTTTTCACATTTTAATAGTTACAAATAATGAAATAAATTATATTTATAAAACTAAAAAAAAATCTTTAATAAAATTTGGTATACTCAAATTAGTTATAGTGTTTTCGATAAAAAAAAATTAAAATAAAGAAATAAATAATATTTGTGAATAAAATGTAATGTACTATTTCCTGGAAACCCTTCTATGGTATTTTTGTCAGTTCACATTTTAGTACATTTCTCGAATATAATTTAATTTGGAAAAAAATGTAAGTATAAAGTGATATTGGGGTTACATTAATAATATATGTAAACATAAGGGGTTAATGTGCATGGTCACGTGCCTCGCACGTGACGTTTCCGTCCACACTAACCGCAATTTCAAACGGTGGTCGAAAATTGTAAAAAAAAACTGGTTATTTGAGGACCAATTTCGTGCCAAAAAAAGTTAAGAGGACCAATTTCATACAAAAAAAAGTTAAAGGACCAATAAAAGATGGTGTATAATATAAGGATCAAAACTGAAACTATCCCATATTATGTGTATATTAATGTGTCTCATACAGTAATATTATGCGTTAATATTAATATTATTGTCTCAGCCCGCAATATTACGGTTTTTTTCTGAGTAAATAATATTATTGTCACAACCTGAAATAATGTTGTCTCAGACAATAATTGTACTTTTTCACTCAATAATTGTACATATAGTAAAATTAATGAATTGGTCATTAAAAAAAATCAACGCTGAAGACCGGCTAAAATATGATTTTTTGAGGAAAAAAAAAAGTGAATGCCAGTGACTGACTGGCAAAAAAAACATTTTTTGATTTTTCTTTCTTTTTTTTTTTCTTTTGTGAAAATGGGGTGAATGTGATATATTTGTTAAATTTGAGTCAATGTACCATATAGATAAAGTTAACGTTTAATGGATGAAAGTAATTTAAATTATATCTTAAGGGGTATTTTAGGAAAAAATACATGATAATAGTATATTTGCGAAGTTGGTTTTGGTTTGAACTAAACCCAAGTGCCTCTTTGGATTATATGCAATTCGCCCAATTTTCGAACTAAATTAACATGAATAATGGTAAATATCAAGAGTAAATAAAAATTAATATAAATATTAACCATAAAATCTATTATAAAGAGTGACTAATTAAAAGTTTGTAACACAATTAAAATAAAATAAATAACTATAGCATTGTCAGCAGCAAGCAAAACCAACACCATTATCCTGTAGTTTATTTATGTATTTGATATACAAGAGATTATTTATTTATTTATTATATATTATTAATTTATCATACCACATCATATAAACAAAACGGTGTGGTTTTGTATAGTGGAGCAAGACGAGTTTTACGAGTATTGAAAACATTGAACCCATCTTAGATCCAAACCGCGAATCTTCTCCATTTCAAGACCCAATCCTATTGATTGATTTATCTGTCCGGTCCTACCGGATGATTTTTAATGGGTTTGACAGGTTAATGGATTCGACTTGCTTACCCCCAAGTCTCCTACCTAAGGTCCATTGAGTCAATTATGTTTATCATACCCAAATTATAGTGTGTAAACCAACTGCCTAGTTCGAGCAGGTAAAATGAGCTCAAACTTGACCCCGAGAAAAGTTGAGCTCGAGCTGGAACTCGAACTTTTGTCCAGCAGTATGATGAGGCTCACGAACCAGATCAACTCATTTAGAGCCATAAATCACACATGTTCCTTGCTTATATGTTATGTCTACTCACAAGGCCCTACTACGAATTGAAGCACAATATCTTGATGGTTACAACAGAATCTCAACATGTGAGGGTTTCAGACAATTATTATATTATATCACTTCGGGTAACGCAATAAAGTTATTTAAACTAGATGCTTTCATTATTCTAGATAAGAAAATTGACTTTGTGGTCTATATGAATTAAATGCTACACCTAATTATTTTAATTAGGTTGAGTGGATTCAAATCATAGTTCTATACATAATCAGACACAAACTCATATGTATACTTAGTGAGTAGTTATTTAATCAAATTTACGGTTACATATCCAGACGTAGCATCTACCTTTCCCTTTCGTTATATAATGGTTTAAGCTACCATTTACTCACCCTAATAATTAAGCTACAAATTTCTTCAGCCTTTATTCTCCACTCATTTTTCCTTTCTTGAGTTCGATTTTTCCAACAAAATAATCTTCAAATATATATCAATGGAAAAAATTGATATCATATCTTCATGCCTTGTTCAAATGGCAAACAATGGCAATAATAATAAATCTATGTCCAGAATGGATCTAACTCCATGGGATCTTCAATTCCTCCTACTCGACCCTATTCAAAAGGGAATCTTGTTTCACAAGCCCGAATCGCAACAACTCCGGAACACGATTATCGACCACCTCAAGAACACACTCTCACACACACTAAGCTTCTTTCCGCCGCTCGCCGGCCGCCTCGGCACTGCTGTCGTTGGAAACGACGATAACAATGTTTCTTATTTCGTCGAATGCAACAATGCCGGTGCCGAGTTCACTCACGCGGTCGCCGCTGAAGTGTGCGTTTCCGACATCTTGGAAGCAAACTACGTACCGGAGATAGTGTCGTCCTTTTTCCCACTTAACGGTGTTTCGAATATCGAGGGAGTTTCGAAGCCTTTGTTCGGTGTGCAAGTGACAGAGCTTGTGGATGGATTCTTTATAAGCTGCACGGCGAATCATGCCGTGATAGACGGAACAGCTTTCTGGCATTTCTTCAATTCTTGGTCCGAGATATCCCGTGGTTTCGATAAAATATCGAAAATGCCACTATTCGAAAAATGGTTCCCGAGCAATTGCAATGATGGCCTTATTCTTCTTCCTCCATTGGAGCAAAATAATCTCTTGCAAAAAAATAATGTGATGATGCCGAAATTGCTTCAAAGGGTTTTCCATTTTAGCAGAGAAAGTGTTGCTAAGCTCAAAGCCAAGGCCAATTCAGAAGCCAGTAGCGACAAAATTATATCGTCTTTACAAGTTGTCTCGGCTCACTTGTGGCGGAGCGTTGCGCGTAACAAAAACCGCAATCGTCGAACGCCGCAAATTGTTAGGCAAGAAGATCAAGAAGAAGAAGTTTGTTGCATCATGCTATTTGTAGTTGGTGCAAGAGCAAGAATCCCATTAGGTGATGGCTACTTTGGGAATGGAACCTACATTGCGAAAACTTCGATTAGCAAAACCGAGCTTTTGGGCAAGGGATTAGGGTATGTAGGGATGAAAATCAATGAGTTTGTTGCTAGTCAAAATAGAGAAGAAGTGGTCAAATTTGTTGAAGATTGGATTGAAAAGCCAACAATAGTGAGAAAGGGGAGTATTGGTAATTGTACTTTAGCTATAACAAGTTCGCCGAGGCACAATGTCTACGGCAACGATTTTGGATGGGGGACGCCGATAGCGGTGAGGAGTGGGAGAAGCCAGAAATTCGACGGGAAGATGACAACTTTTCCGGCGGCGGAAGATGGCGGGATCGACGTCGAAGTTTGCTTAGCGGCGGAGACAATGCAGGCAATGGAAAGTGATGCTGAGTTCTTGGATGCATTTGAAAATTATTAATTTGTTTTCAGATGTGGAATGATTTTAATTTATGAACATGTAATTTTTTAACTCGGTGGAATTGTTTATTGTGTTTTATGAATAAGATTTTAGCTTCTTAAAGTGCATTTATCTTGATGAGTAAGAGCCTAATTATAAAAACATTGTTACGTTACAGTTCATTGTGTTACTATGTATTTCAATTGTATATTCTTCAACAAACTCACCTATTTTTATGGAATTTTTTTTTTCCTGCTAAAACTCCCTCATTCTTAAATACAGTACAGGAAATTAGATACTACACCTTGTTATTTACACTAGGTGGATTTGAATTATAGTTTTGATTAAATAAATGTCTACTAAGCACACATACACATAGGTGTGTCCACAGACCTAGGGAGTTTTTGGTGGGGGCGAAAATATGTGTGTGAATTAAGAGAAGAAAAAAATATTTTTTATGTGCTAAAATGTAGAAAATTTAAATCTTGGGCAAAATTTATAAATTAATAGATAAATACCAAAATAAAATAAGAAAAATAATAGAAAATTGTTAAAAAAAAAAGAAATTCAGGGCCGGGAGCACCCCAAGGCTACACATGGGCCCGCCCCTTGGGTGTGTGTTATTTATATGCATGTGGGAATGTACAGTTCAAATCCAGTCAATATATATAATTAGATATAACATTTAATTTCTGATTACAGTAGGTACAATGGTACATAGTGTAGGTACAATGGTACATAGTGGACTGAGTAAGAAAAAAAAAAAGGGGACAACCTGGTGGACCGGTGGTGGACCTGTGATGACAATTTGACATCAATGTTAATTTATTAACCAAGCTATAACAGTGTCTATCTATGGATCTTTTGTTTTGGGGATGGACTATGGGGTCATTTTAGAAAGAAAAAAAAGGGGCTTTTTTGGACTAAAAGTGCTTAAAAATAATATTTTTGGGGATGCAAGTCTATAATCAAATTAAAATAATAAAAAAGAAATTGTTGAATATCTTTTTTCTGCTGGGAGTGTGTAGTTAAATCTTATCTTCCGAGAAAGAAAGATTTTAAGAATTATTGCATTTGGTTAAAGGAAGACATCTCTCTGTCATCAATATTGATGATGCTAAAATGTAGATCACCTAGGGTAGTGTAGAAAATGAACTGGGAGAGCAAAACGGATCAGTAACTTGACAACTTGATGATCCTGAGGTCCCTGCGAAATGAACACACGTGAACTATGCCGGGGGTTGATCCGGCGGAAAACCCTCCGACGCTCAAGTCAGATATACGGATTGCAGAAATGGTAGAGAGAATTAAACTCTAGCTTGTTGGTGAATTATGAAAACGTACCTTTACAAATGAATAAAACATCTATTTATATGTCGTTGATTGGGTTGGGCTTACTCTGTTGGGCCCAAGCCTTACTTTGAAGGTGCTTGGGCTTTCGTGTATTGGGCCAAATTGTAAGTGATTGGGCTTTCGTATATTGGGCCTAGTTATTAGATAATTTAAAGCCCATTGGGTCGGCCCAATTATGTATATCATTAAGCCCCCCAACTCTCGAGTCGAGATGGGAGCTGCGTTGAGGGGAATCCGGCTCGTGTCGAGAGTTAATTGTGTCGTGGCTTGACGATTTTGCGTTGGCGTTGAATTAATCTCCTTAATTTAAATAAGGGATAATTGTATTTATTTGGCAGCAAGGTATATATTTAAGGGTTTTAAATAATATACCAGGGCCAGATAAATAAACTCCTTTTGCGGTGGAAAAAATTAAACTTCAACTCTTGCGTAATAAATATGGGTATGTATCTTTAACTTTATGTCTTCTTCTGTTCTCTCTTCTTTTATTTTGTAGCGGTAGAGTAGAAATTTTTTGTTTCTTGATTATTTCTTCGGGGAATTTTTTTTATCATGTCGAATCCGGGTAAGTCGAAATCTTTGCGAATTAAACTTCGAGATCCGGTTGAAGGGGGCGAGAAAACTTTTGGTACGGTGAGCATGGAACGCGAGAAACTTGTGGTATCGGGTGCGAAAATCGGATCCGCAGTAGGCGTTGCACGAAATACTGTGCAGATGGGGGTGGTAGATGGCTCGGAGGTGGAAGTCGGCTTGAGCCGCGCCGCTAGCCGGCCCAAACCTGGTGAGAGGAATTCTCTCGTGGAGCGCGGGGAGCCGAGTCGAGTTGCTGAGGTGGCGGCTGGCACGGAGCCCGAGGGGAGGAGAGGGACACGTGAAGGGATGCCAGTGGGCAGGGCGCGTCAGCGGTGTTCCCACGCGCGCGTCGTATTGGGGCGTGTGTGGACGCGCGCGCTCGGGAGGGAGGTGTGGGGCTGGGCGGTGACGCGCGCGCGCTGGCCAATAAGGGCGCGCGTGCGCGCGCGTCGATGGGGGGGGATCTGCTGGCAGACGCGCGCGCGCTGCTCAATAAGAGCGCGCGTGCGCGCGCGTCACACGTGGGGGCCAGTGCGCGTGAATGCGCAGTAATTGGGGGGGGGGGGGGGGTGGCGCGCGTGGTAGGGCGTCTCCGGACGCGACTCGCGCGCGTGAGAGCGTGTCCGGGCCCCGTTTTTGACGCGATTCGCGCTATCGGGTCGGGGTCTCGGAGTTGGTAGTTGACGACGAAGTTGATGTGCATCGGAGGAGTTTTGGTCAGCGAGAAATCATTGAGTCTTGGAGTGATGATTTGGAGTCTAATATTAATATTCGCTCTACCGTTGTGGGAGATGGTTTTAGTAGACGTCGTTATGGGCGTCACGTCGTGGATTTCGATAGTGACAGCGATGATTCGATTCAAGCACCTTCGGCGAGTGATCGTGGTGCGTAGTAGTGAAGTTGAGCCGACGGATGAAGAGGAGGAGGAAGATGATATTCCACCGGGTGATGTTGAGATTGATACGAGGAGGCAAAAGAAAAAGAAGCCAATTAATTTGGACTTAGTTAATTTTGATAGTGTGTTGACGGAAGAACATTTGCACTCTATTCGTCGTTTATCTGGAGCGCCAAGTAATGTCGAGTTGTTGTTGCCTCAGAAGGGTGACCGTTTGTACTCGCCACCCGATGGGTTTCATACGGTATTTTTGGCGTACTTGACGTGTACATCTCAAATTACACCGCATCCAACATTGTTGAAGGTTTGCGAGGAATTCAAGATAGGGTATAGTCACCTAACTCCCACTGCTGTTCTGATGTTCCAGGCGTTTCACTTTAGGGTGGTTCGAGTAGGTCTGCCTGTTACTATGAGTTTGTTTAAGGCGTTATTTACGTTACATCGGCCTACTAAGCTGCCTTTCTTTTGTTTTCATCCTCGCGTTCCCTATCAATTCGTGAAGAGTGTGAAGTTATCCGTGGGGGAATGGAAGACCCATTTTTTTTATGTGAGGCTCCCACTTTCGACGTCCCCATAGTTTGGAACCCGACATGCGAGAGTTTCAAGATAACTGCGAATATGGCGAAAAGGATTGAAGATTCGGGGTTGTGTGATGTGGAATTTGACCCGAGGGGTTTGATACCGAAGACGAAGGGTCAGCACCATATATCCTTTGAGTGCATTGATATTAAAATATATATATATATATATATATATATATATATATATATATATATATATATATATATATATATATATATATATATATATATATTTTTGGTGTAGTTCTTTGTTTGTATAAATCTCATGTCTCTTATGTGGTTGTTTTGTTTTGTAGATGGGGGTATCACCTTTGCGGCACTTCGAGCTAAAGCGAATGGGACGTCGAAGAAGTCGTCGAAGAAGGTGTCCGCTACATTGGGGGGTTCCTCGAGTGGTTTGCCTCATGAGGCGGTCCATGTAGAAATTTCTCTTGTGATCGAAGATGACCGTAGCAGTGCTGGTGAAGTGGAGGGGGGTCCACTTACGAGAGATCGTGGCAAGGGAAAGAGGGTGGATACCGAGTATGTGGCTATGCCTAAGCGTCCACGGGTAGACCCTGAGGAGACCTATGCTTTTCATGGTGGGGCAGGAAAACAGTTGTTTACCTATGGCGTGAATCGCGAAGGTAAGGAGTCGTATTGGGATGTGTCGGACCATGATTTGCCGATGTTGAGTACCGAGGGATTCGTTCGGGAGTATGACCATGCTCGGATGTCTGGTAAGGGTCCTTCTCACATGTTGGAGTTAGCTGGTGGGGACATATGTCGGGTGAGTACTTGTCTATTTAAAACAAGATTTAATGTTTTATTCCCTCTAGACTTGCGAAAAATATTATTATTATTTATTTTTTATATAGTTGCTAGCGACTTGGAGATATCTCATGGAGCATGGTAGGAACATGGAAGCTAGGAAGGAAGAGCAGCGGGCTCGAAGTCAGGCGCGTGAGGACGAACTTCTAAGCCAGTTGGAGGTAGTGCGGTCCGATCTTGCTCAACGGTCGGAAGAGCTTGCCCGGAGGACAGAGGAGCTTGCTCAGAGGACAGAGGATCTCGAGGTTATCGGAGGTGATGCTAAGGCGTATAAGGATGATGTTCATAAGTTGAACGAATGTTACGACCAGCTCAAAGAGAAATACGAAGTTGAGAAGGCGACGGGGAAGAGGTTTCTCACGACATCAGGTGGTGCGGCTTATAGGGAGTCCATCGTGGAGGAAACCAAGGTTAGCTTCCGAGGTAGTGATGAGTGTGCTGCTATGATTGAGGAGCATTCGTTGACTGTGGTTTATAAGCCATTAGTGCGTGCTTGTATCAAATATCTTCGTGATGCGGGTGGTATCAGCGAGAAAGTGATTCGTGGGATAGAAGCCGGCATATCCGATGAAGAGGAGGATGAGATAGATGTTAATGGGACGGGCACAGAGCTCGTGGATGACATGGTTGCGGATGACCCCACTGTGGGTGCGTCTTCCACTCGTGGTAGGGGAGTTAAATTTATTTGTTAGGATAGTTAAATTTCCCCTTTTTTTTTATTATTTGCTATGTGTTTATGTTTTTATCGCTGATGTAGATGGGTATGTCCACTACTATTTCGTTTGAATTTCTTCTTTGTTTGACTTTGAAATTTAATATTTCGATTTATTTATTTTGACATTGTCAAGAGTTAATGCGTTGCTTATATGTATTTACATTTAGCATTGTAAGCGACGTACTTGAGGAGGGTATCAGTCTCCCAAGGTTTTTGTTAAGGGTCGTGCCCTTTGTTCGGATCGCTTGGGTCTTAAATATATTTGTCCGTGGCCACGTTTTAAAATTAACACCTCGTGAAACAAATAAAGGGACTTAGATAATCCAGCTGGCCAGGCTATATGGATTATCTAAATCTCTCTTAGTGTTTATAGGGTGGTATTGAATTATACTCATGATAAGAAGTAATTTGTATCGATGTAAAGGCACAGAGAGTAAAACGAAAATTGTGATTTATTCGATGATAGCAAAGGAGAATTGTTACAAGCCTATGTGAGGCGAATTTAAATAAATAGCTAATGCGATAGGCCTACGTGAGGCGAAGGTAACTAACTACTGCTAAAGCAAATAAATTATCTCGATAAAAACTCTTCTAAGTGATTGTGTGGCACTTATTCTTCTTCCACGTTTTCCTTGTACTCGTTCGTTTCACTGTGTTGATGGTAGATTGAATTCTTTTAGCGTCTCTATGTCTGTCAAGTATAATTGAGAAAAAGGAAAATTTGTTTAAACACTTGTATTGAATATTTAGTAATTGAAGATGTAGTGATGTGTGCTACACTTTTACGTACCCTACTACGGGGATTGTTTTTCTTCCTCGCTCTTCGAGATATGAAATGAACTCGTGAGTTGCTGCGAGTTGCTATGTGATCATGCCTGCTAGCGGAATTATTTTTTCATGTTAGTAAGAGTAAATAAGAGCATCCGTGTGTTGAATTTTAGTGAAAGTATAGCTACCCTTGGCGATGTGGTGTGGAGTATCCTTGCTCTTTGGGCTATTGATTGAGTAATATGCATCCCTTCGTAATTGTTTCTCAATCTATAATAAGATGGTGAGATGTGGTTATGAATTGTTGATGTAAGTAAATTTACTAGCCCCCCAGTTTAGGTAGGATGTTTACGTACCTCGTTATGTAGTAGAAAATTTTCACGCATGTAGAAGCGAATTTACGAGACAAGTGACGTGGAAGGTTGCGGAGCCTGCAAGGGTGACAATTTGTAAGTAACTTTCATATAGAAGGGGTATGGGTGGTGACTTCAACTGATCTGAAGTAAGGTAGATGTATACCTTAAGCGTAGAACCGTTTGAGGTTCCCTATATTCCATGTTCTGGGTATAGGGTGTCCGTCAGTGTTCTCGAGGCGATATGCTCCAGTGTTGACCACTTTTGTGATTTTATATGGTCCTTCGCACTTTGGATCTAGTTTACCAATGGGGTGAGAGGCTTCAGCTTTCCGGAGGACTAAATCTCCAACTTGAAAGGAGCGAGGACGGACCTTTGAGTTATATGCCTTGGCCATGCGTGATTTGTACATCTGTTGCCGGATGTATGCTATCTCTCGTAACTCATCTACAAGGTCTAGGCTTCCTGGCATAGCTTCTTCATTAGCTGCTGGATCATAATTGGTGATTCTCCAAGATGGTTCACCTATTTCAACGGGTGCTTTAGCCTCTGTGCCGAAAGCTAGATTGAAAGGCGACTCTCCGGTTGCTGCGCGTGGGGTTGTGCGATAAACCCATAGGGCGTTAGGAAATTCTTCCACCCATTTTCCTTTGGCACTTCCAAGCCTTGTCTTAAGGTGTTGGAGGATGGTGCGATTTGTAACCTCTGTCTGGCCGTTAGCTCGTGGATTTGCTACCGATGTGAAGAACTGTTTGATGTCGAAGCCGAGGCACCAACTTTTTACTTTGTCACCGCAAAATTGGGTTCCAGTATCTGAGATAATGGAACGTGGGATTCCAAAGCGACACACGATGTTTTTCCATAGAAATTGGATGACTTCTTCTTCTCGGATGCGTGCTAAGGGTTCAGCATCCACCCATTTGGTTAAGTAGTCCACTGCTACAATGAGGTATTTGCGTCCTCCTGTGGCGGGCGGGAATGGTCCAACTAAATCCATTCCCCATTGGGCGAAAGAGATGGGGCTGTCAATCGGTTGCATTAATGCCGCTGGTAGGTGAGGGATATTGGCATGCTCTTGGCAGGGCTTACACTTCCGGACTAATTTCTTCGCGTCTTCATGCATCGTTGGCCAATAGTAGCCTTGCCTCAGTAGTTTGAGAGCTAAGGTTCTCCCGCTCAAGTGATTGCCGCAGATGTCTTCGTGTACTTCTCTAAGTACGTAATTCGCTGTGGTCGGGTCGAGGCACTTGAGATACGGGAATGAGAACCCTCGTTTGTACAATTCTTCTCCCAATATGATGAAGCGAGCGTCTCTCATTTTTAACTTTCGTGCTTCGGTGGGATTCGTTGGAAGTTCTCCCTTCTTGAGATACTTCAGGATTGGAGTGAACCAGCATGGTTCATCTTCCTCGGTGTACTGTACTTCAGTGGGTGAAGTTATCTCCGGCTGAGGTGAGGTGAGGAGCGTCACCTTCCGCCGATGCTAGCCGTGGAACTTCCAAGCCTAGCTAATTTGTCAGCGTGGACGTTATTGGAGCGGTGCACTTGTTTAATTTCGTAGCTCTCGAATCTGGATAATAGAGTGTGTGTGTGAGAGCTAAGTATTTGGCCATGGTGTCTACTTTGGCCTCGTAAACTCCGAGTACTTGGTTAACGACGAGCTGAGAGTCGCTTTGGATTAGGAGCTTGCGCGCTCCGGCTGCTAGGGCGAGGCGGATTCCCGCTATCAGTGCTTCGTATTCAACGACGTTGTTTGAGGCTGTGAATTCGAATCGTTGAGCATATTCGAACTCGTCTCCGTCAGGGTTCGTTAGGACGATACCCGCTCCACCTCCTGTGGCAGTGGAAGATCCATCGACGCTGACAGACCAAGTAGGTAGAGAGGTGCTTTCTTCTACTGAGGTCATTTCGACTAGAAAGTCAGCTAATACTTGCGCTTTGATAGCGGGGCGGGGTTTGAATTCGACCCCATATTCACTTAGCTCTATCGCCCATTTTGCTAATCGCCCGGATGTCTTGGGACTTCTTAGTATCTGCTTCAGAGGATAATATGTGAGAACCACCAGTTGATGTGACTGGAAGTAAGGTCGAAGCTTCGGAGCTGCGTTGATAAGGGCGAGAGCGAGTTTTTCCATGTTGGTATAGCGTTGCTCGGCTCCTTGGAGGGCGCGACTTATGTAGTATATGGGTTGGTGGCCCTTCTCCATCTCGGATGAGAACTGCGCTGACGGCATCAGCTGAGGTAGCTAAGTATAGTAGAAGGGTATCTCTGGGCTGAGGTTTTGTGAGCAAGGGTGGTGATGCGAGATATGACTTTAGCTCAGTGAAGGCTTTTTGACATGCCTCATCCCACTCGAACTTTTTTCCTCTCCTTAAAATCTTGAAGAATGGGAGAGCCTTGTCCGCTGACCTAGAAATGAACCTATTCAGAGATGCCAAACAGCCATTAAGCTGTTGGACTTTCTTGATGGATGTTGGTGGAGCCATTGAGGTGATTGCTTCGATTTTAGCAGTATTAGCTTCGATTCCCCGCTGTGAGATCATATATCCCAAAAATTTACCTCCCCGAACTCCGAACGAACATTTGAGGGGGTTGAGTTTCATCTTATATCTTCGTAAGGTGGTGAAACACTGATCCAAATCGATTAAGTGGTCTGATACCTTGACACTTTTGACGAGCATGTCATCGATGTACACCTCCATATTTTTACCGATCTGATCTGCGAACCTTGTGTTCACTAGACGTTGGTAGGTGGCTCCTGCATTTTTTAACTCGAAGGGCATGACTTGATAGCAGTAGATGCCTTGGTCAGTGATGAAACTAGCCCTCTCTTGATCTTTTGGCGCAAGTAAGATCTGGTTATACCCTTGGTATGCGTCGAGGAAGCTGAGGAGCTCGCACCCCGAAGTCGAATCGATGAGTTGATCGATTCTAGGTAGAGGAAATGGGTCCTTAGGACAAGCTTTGTTGAGGTCAGTAAAGTCTATGCATAGTCTCCACTTGCCACCCGCATTGGGAACGAGTACTACATTCGACTGCCATTCAGGATACTGAACTGGTCGTATGTGGCCCGCTTCAAGGAGTTTTGCCACTTCCGCTTTGATATGCTTGTTGCGTTCGGGACCAAAGTCCGTTTCGTTTGTTTGACTGGCTTCAACCTTTTGTCGACGTTGAGCCGATGCAGAGCTACCTGAGGAGGAATGCCCGACAAATCTTGGGCTTTCCATGCGAACATATCTCCATTGTGCCGCAGGAAGTTGATTAGCTGCCGCTCCGTGGTTGGATCTAGATCGGATCCTATTCGTATGAGCTTGGAAGTATCTCCGGGAGTGAGCTCTATGAGCTTAAGCTCTTCAACGGCTGCTAGCTTGATGCTGTCATCTGGTACACTGATAAGGATTTCTTTATTATCCTCAATGATCGCGTTGACCCACTTCCGTTTGTCGGATTTTTGGGTGTCGTCTCCCCTTCCGGACGGTTTAGGCTTCTTGGAAGGTTCTCGTAGAGCCCTTGCATAGCACTCTCGGGCGAGACGTCTATCTCCAAGTACTTCCCCCATTCCGTAGGGAGTAGGTAATTTCCACTTCTGATGGTAGGAGCAAGGTACTGATTTGAAGGTATGGATTGCTGGCCTCCCTAGGATGATGTTGTAGGGGGATGGTTTGTCGACGACGAGGAATTTGATTAGCTTGGTGATTCGACAAGGGTCTTCCCCTAAAGAGACGGGCATCTCCACTTCTCCCATGGACAAAATGCCCTCTCTTGTGAATCCTTTCAGGGGCGTGGAGATGGGACTAAACCTGGCATTGTCTATGCCCAGTTGCTTGAAGGCGTGGAGATACATAATGTCAGCTGAGCTCCCACCGTCCACTAATATCTTCTTAACCAAGAAGTTGGCTACCGTTGTTGTTACTACCAACGCATCGACATGATCTTCATCTGGGCCTTCAAGGTCTGAGGAGTTGAAGACTATGCTATGATCAGGTCTTCGTATTTGATAGATACGTGCGGATGGAGAAGCACGTTCTTGATTCATACGTGCTGATCGAGCGAGGGTGCGTCTTGCATTTTGTGAATCGCCACCTGCCGGTCCTCCGGAGATAAAGGAGATGATTCCCCGGGTAGGTTGGTTATCATTGTTATCTGGGTCTCGTCGATGACCCCCCTCCTCTCGTCTTTGCGGTTGATCTCGATTGTTATCTCGGCGTGGGAGATCGTCACGGCGCTTATTTCGAGACTTATCAATATATTCGCCTAAGTGGCCTTGCTTGATCAGCCTCTCAATCGCCACTTTGAGTTGTGCACATTCCTCCGTAGTATGTCCTCTATCCTTATGGAATCGACAGTAGCGATCCGACTTTTCTCGCTTTGCATTTGGCTGCATAGGACGTGGAGGCTCTGCCAAACCTTTTTGCTCTATCACGTGAAGGATTTCGGTGAGGCGAGTGTTTAGTGGAGTGAACCTATTGTAGGAGGAAGATGGTTGACCTTGAGGTGGAAGTGGTGGACGTCGATCGTCCCGCCTCCTATTGTCCTGACGGTCATCTTCTCTTTTCCTTTTAGGAAGAGCATGGGTAGAGGCTTCCTCTATTCGGACGTATTTTTCGGCTCGATTCAGCAACTCCTCTAGATTGCCTGGGGGCCTTCCGGCGATAGATTCTTTGAATCTACCACGCTTCAAGTTCTGTTGCATAATCCCGGAGAGCATGTCTTGCCCTACACTTTGAACTTTATGGACGGCTTCTACAAAACACTTGATGTAGTTGCGGAGCGTATCGTTATCTCTCTGTAGTACAGAGAAATGGTGGGTTGGGGTCTTGGCATACTGCTTGTTGATGGCGAATTGGTTTGTGAACCGTGTTGACAGCCGAGCGAAGGTGTCAATCGATGCTATGGGTACAGAGTTGAACCAATTCATTGCTCTCTTGGAGAGAGTGGTGCGGAACATTTTGCACATCGCAGCATCGTTGGGCCATATAAATCCGCCATGGCGCTGAATTTCTCTATATGCTCCTGTGGGTCGGTGGTCCCTTCAAATTGAGGTAACCCCGAGATCTTTACTCCTTGAGGTAATACCTCGTTGAGGATATCTATGGTGAAGGGACTGCGTCTTATTGGACGGGCATTCTTTCACCCATTGGATTATTTGGTTGGGGGAAAAGATTTTGGCGAGACATTCTGCTGTTTACTTCGCCTTCTCCCTCATTAAAGAGAGGGACTCTCTATGGTGACGCATTCCCCCGTGGGGGTGAGCGCTGACGCTGCTGTCTGGGCTGTGCCCCTCTGTGATTAGTAGATAGCTGCACTCGGGACCGTGGGTCCAAGGTGGAGGAGGAGACACTTATTTGATTCTGAATTGGCGGTGGGGCCACAGGTGGCACTATAGGTGGAGCTGGCGCTGGTATCACATTGGGAGCGTTTGCTCCCATCGTGGCGATATATTGAGTTACGGCCTCCGTGGCGGCGCGAGTTGAGGCTTCTGCTATCATGCGTTGGAGCGCGTCTTCGGTCATTTGAACCGTTCGAGGAGTAGGGAGTGGTGGATCGGCGAGTGGTGGGTCCCGAGGAGGGATCACCGGAACCTCGCGAGGTGGATCTGCAGCACGTGGATGAGGTGGCTCCGCGGCACGTGGAGGAGGTGGCTCCGCGGCACCTGGAGGAGGTGGCATGCCAGATCCTCCACGGACTGGGAGGTTATTAGCTGTGTCATTTTCTCTCCGAGCAGACTCCTCAGGAGGATCTTGTTGGCTACGTGATCTGGTTTGCATCGTTCCCACAGATGGCGCCAAAATGATGATGCTAAAATGTAGATCACCTAGGGTAGTGTAGAAAATGAACTGGGAGAGCAAACCGGATCAGTATCTTGACAACTTGATGATCCTGAGGTCCCTGCGAAATGAACACACGTGAACTACGCCGGGGGTTGATCCGGCGGAAACCCCTCCGACGCTCAAGTCAGATATACGGATTGCGGAAATGGTAGAGAGAATTAAACTCTAGCTTGTTGGTGAATTATGAAAACGTACCTTTACAAATGAATAAAACATCTATTTATATGTCGTTGATTGGGTTGGGCTTACTCTGTTGGGCCCAAGCCTTACTTTGAAGGTGCTTGGGCTTTCGTGTATTGGGCCCAATTGTAAGTGATTGGGCTTTCGTATATTGGGCCTAGTTATTAGATAATTTAAAGCCCATTGGGTCGGCCCAATTAAGTATATCAAATATTAATAGCAGTATGGAGAAAACAACAAAATACATTATGGAGATAATTAATAATGCCCATAACTCTGTTTTGGTTATAAATATGAGAGCTTGTAATACCGAATAAATAGATAGTGAGAGCAATAAGAAGAAAAATAGACATTATTATCAGATCTTCTCTTCCGAAAAGGTACAATTTGATATGTTTATAGTTTTGTGATTTATAATTCTATATGTTGCTACAACTTTTGTAGTTTATAATTTAAAAGGTACAATTTGATATGTTTATAGTTTTGCGGTTTATAATTCTATATGTTGCTACAACTTTTGTAGTTTATAATTTCTTAGTTTTAGTCACATATTTAAGCAATATCAAATTTAGTGTGAGGTTCTAACTGCACTTACTTTTCCTGTAATCATGCATAATGGGTCCAAAACCTGATATCGAATGCAAATTAACTATAAACCAGCAATAGTGTTTATCATAGATTGATAATAAGGTACACTGTCAGCAACATGAAACATAATAGCATTAACTTAAAATCACTTTGAAACAACCTTACCAACTTTGATTTTTTGAGGATCGAACAAGTTTGTGAGTTTATTTTTTATTTTTTTTGATGGAAACATGAAAGGATCAACACCACTTGAAGACTTCGAAGGTCCTTCTCTTAAGTAGAAGTTACAGAATATTCCTCGTTTTGCATCTGATGTTTGACCTCGGGATGAAGTACCACCAACACGTCCTACAATGAAATATTACTAATTAATTAACACATTGTATAAGTATAACTATGTATTAGGATATAAAAGTTCATATACCATCATTATATTGCCTATGCGCCTCTTTATCCAATGCTAGATTTTGGGTTTCTCTCTTCTCATTCTGTAATTGCTTGTTCTCCATTTCTGATAAATGTTCTTTGTTTGTGTATTGGGAACCTTGTTCATCCATATTTTCGCTGCTATTTTTAGTATCAACGTCATGACTGTTCATATTTTCTTCCCGAATGGACATTATAGATGTTTCCTTTCCTTTTTTCATTATTGCTCTAGCATCTTTGGAATCATGGAGATGTTTTCGTAGCATAATCGAAATTATTTTCGGAGCCTTTATACATGCCACTACTTCCTTAGACACATGAGCGACGTGTTGTTTCTATCTTTTGATTCCATCTGTAGTTATTACACGAAATAATTTTTGCACACAATTGAAACAACACATCGCTCATGTGTCTAGAGAAATAGTGGCATGTAAAAAGACTTAGAAAATAATTTTGGCAATGCTTCGAAAACATCTCCATGATTCCAAAGCTGCTAGAGGAATAATGAAAAAAGGAAAGGAAACATCTATAACGTCCATTCGGGAAGAAAATATGAACATTCATGACGTTGATACTGAAAGTAGCATAAAAAATGAGGATGAAAAAGGTTCCCAGTACACAAACAAAGAACATTTATCAGAAATGGAGAAGAAGCAATTACATAATGCGAAGAGAGAAACCCAAAAGCTAGCCTGGATAAAGAGACAAGTAGGCAAAAAGATGATGGTATATGAACTTTTATATACTAGTACATAGTTATACAATATGTCAATTAATTAATATAATTTAATTGTACGGCATGCTGGTGGCACTTCATCCCGAGGTCAAACATCAAATGCATAACGAGGAATATTCTGTAGCTTCTACGTAAGAGAAAGACCTACGAAGTCTTCAAGTGATGTTGATCCTTTCATGTTCCCATCAAAACAAAAAAGTCTCCAAAACTTGTTCGTTCCTCAAAAAGGGAAAGTTGGTAAGGTCGTTTCAGAGTGGTTATTAGTTAATGCTATTCCGTTTTATGCTGCTGATAGTGGACCTTATTATCAATCTATGATAAATACTATTATTGAGTCTGAGACTGGAATTAAGGGTCCTTTTGCCAGTCAACTTATGTAGATGAAGAATTTTATGAAATCGAACGATATATCCACTTTAAAACAAAATTGTCAGAATATGGTTGTACAATCCTGTGTGAACCGTTGGAGTGGAGTACTAAAACTAAGCATCCTATCACCAATTTTATGTTATCTTTTGATCGAATATATCATATTTTAATGGATTACATTAATAAAATAAGGGACGTAGTTTATTTTATTCTTATTAATAAAGTTAATGAGATATGGAGCAAGATATTGTACACGTTGTTACTGTGAAGTTTCGATCTTATATTAAAAGATATAAGTAAGATGTCCAAAATAATAAAAATAAAAAATGCGTAGAAAAGACAAAGGAAATTGCAAGTTTTATTTACAACAGTGACAAAATAGTGAATCTTATGAAGTTATACCCAAAAGATAGAGAGTTGTTAATGCCAATAATTTCAAAATTTACAACAATATTTATTGCTATTGAAAGTCTTGTTCATTGTATGGAGTTGAAGATAATGTGTAGACTGTTGAGTGGGAAACCTATAATAACACTTCAAAACGACTGAGTGAATTTGAAAATGTGTCAAATATCATATTGAATAACAAATTTTGGACCAGAACACAAGAAGTTTGTTCAGTAATAAAACCACTTGTGAAGGTTCTATAACAGATGGATCAAGATAAGAAACTCACATTAGCATTTTTTTATGAAGCTATGGAAATGACAAAATTGACAATAAAATGAGTATTCAAAGATTTATAAACTCACTGAACCATAATGAAGGAGAGGTGAAACAAAATGTTACATGATTTCATTCAAAGTCCTATAAAAAAAAACATTTACATAAAATGACAGACAATGTTCAAAGTCCTATAAAAGATAAAATTATCACCTAAGATTCTAATAAACTCCAATTTCATAGCTTAAACTCAATTTAAGCCTGCCGCCGTTGACTTTATTTTTCAATATTTTTTTGTACGAATTTTATTCCCGCAACCGCTAGTCTTTGGCGTTAAAATTTTTATTAGTTTTTCTAATTATCATTATTTTTAATCAATCTTTTTTTTTTCAACATGTTTTGCTAAGTACAAACAATACTATTATTGTGTAATAGTAATATAAACTATATTACTGTCTAATACAACAATACTTCTATATTATTCTCTAATACAATAATATTAAAATATGTGTATATTAATATTACTGTATAACACAGTCATATTAACAACAATATTATTGTGTTAAAAAATAATGTTATTGTGCAACACAATAATATTATTATGTTGACCGTTCAACATAGTAAAAAACTGAAAAAAATAATATTATTGTGGTTGACAGTATTATTACTGTTTGTAATAAACATTAAGGCCCCGTTTGGTTTGCAAGATAAGATTAGCCAAGATAAGATTAAATAATCTAATGAGACCCAATTATTTTATTGGAGCTTGAAACGCCCAACAACAAAAACTCATTAGAAGGCAAGATAAGCCATGATTATATAATTTTGGCTGGTCGACCTGACAATTTATTGAGGATACCAAACATCAAATTAAGTCTAACTATTTAGTTAATCATGGCTTATCTTGGCAACCAAACGGGGCCTAATAATATTAATGTCAACAACAACAATATTATGGTTTTGACCTGCCAACTGCGGAGAAAAACAAAAAAAAAAAAAAAAAAGTCAATGCGAGTCAGCGGTGACAATAAACGACATTCATAAAAAAGTTTCCGTGCTACATAAATTTCTTGCTTCTGTTATGTCTGTTTATAAGGCCGGCCTGCTAAGTACTCAGTACTAACTACGAAGTACTATATGCATGTCTCGAAAATTTCACGATAATCTCAACATGTGAGGTTTCAGACTCAATAATTCCACCTACTCGACACTATTCAAAATGGAATCTTATTTTACAACCCTCAATCTCAACAACTCCAAAACACACTCTCACACATACACTAAGTTTCTTTCCATCACTCATCGGCCGCCTATCCACCGTTGAAAACGATGATTAACACGACATGTTTAATTTCTTCGTCGACTGCTACAATAAATGGCGGTGCTTAGTTCACTATATCTACTAATGATTAATCAATTCCAATTTCCTAAACATACAACTACTTAATCCAAAGACTCTAATCAAGCAAAACCATGTTTACAAGCTTAAAACAAACAAACAAACAAATATTACACAAAGATCAATTAACATTGTTTAGCAATCAATTGTACAACTTCTTCCTGCTTGTGACCTTGGTGTGTGCCGATTATTCGCCCCAGATCCCGGATAGTCGTTCACCTCAATCTCCATTCTTCTGAATTTTCGACTATCCGTTTTCCAGTTTTTCACAATCTTTTCCTGCATTATCCCATTTAGCTAATTATTTAGGACAAGGACAAGTTATTGCAAAGATATTAAGACAATAATTAATTAGGTCAAGTACCAACAGAAGTACCACTTTTGCAACTTCATAACTTTGAGGTTCCTTCATCAGGTTTCTACTTCCTGCAATTCCAAAAAGTTAAAAAAAAAAAAGAAAAAGAAAAAAAAAATTGAACATGGAAGAACACTTGGAGAATCGAAGGATAAGTTACTTGTTAAAGGGATCGCTCCATTGTTGCATATGATGTAAGAAAAGCATAGAACAATTAGGAATAATAGGCGAATACGAGTGGAAGTTCCGGCCATTTACATTCTCATCAAAGTTGGCACGTAAGATTTTAACGAGGCCCCTTTGTATTTTCACATGAACTGGGAAGTGGAAAGATGACAACGGAATGAAAATCATTAAAATAAATTATGGAGTGTAAAGGCATATTTACAACTTCGAGGTACTCACATGACTTTGTCCACAAGGGAAGTTCACGGATACAAGAGCATCTAAATTGGATGCTCTTAAACCCTCACAAACCATAAACTTCACTTCTTTTTTTTTTTTTTTCTTTTTTTTTTTCATATTTAACTACTCTTTAAAATTGAGTCTTTATAGGGTTTTCTTGAAGGACCACCTCGTATAATTTTGAATTGTCGAAAAGACCCTTTTGTTAAAAAAATTAGCAATGAAACCGCTACGAAAGTTAGTCAAACCCAATAAAATCACTGACAGCTTTTCGTGTGCTGCACGCGTGGATTGTGCGGCTAGGAGTGTGTTGTTGAATATGCAAAGTCAAAAACATCCTCTATAAGGGTGCAAGTTGGAAGGGAAATTCCAATTATCGCCGGTTCCGATCCGAAAAGTTCCGTTTTAATTTGGAGCAACTTTTTTCATTCGGACTTCCGAAATTCCGATTTCCGATTTTTTGGATTGGAATTGCAATTATATAAAATAAATTTGGAATTTCCGATTTCCGATCCGATTTAATTTCTGACATTAATTCCGAAAGATTCCGATTTTTTTTTTCCGAAATATACACCTATAAATAATATATTATATAATACTTATTTTAAGTTTTTTTTTATTTTCTGAAACAGTAATTTGATTCAAATTTTGTTTTAGGATTTTGAGTCCATTGGATTGTTGTTAGAAATTTTATTGGATTGTTTTACTGAAATTTAATAGTTATTAGTTGTACTTGGATTGTAGCATAGAAAAAATCGTTTTGACTTTTATCCATGTGGATATTCTTATTCTTGAAAAATTAAGAAAAAATCAGCTAAGTTTTGAAATTTTTAAAGTTTATGTGATTTTTGTTTTTTTTTTGAAATTCCGAAATTTCCGGGCCTTTTGGAATTGGAATAAATTTTTAGATTCCAAAAGTTTTGGAATTGGAATTGGAATAGACTTTGTACTTTCGAATTTTTTGGGAAATTTTCTAAAAAGGCTAATTTCTAACTGATCCATCCGACTTTCACCTCTAATCCTCTATAATAACAATGAATATTGCATGCTCATTTCTCTTCTTCCTTTTAATGTCGACTGCAATGCGCAACCCCCCATAGCCCTCACCCGCGTTCACTCCAGTTCCGATGTCATTGTCAATGTGGCTGCGATTTCAAACTATAATCAATTCTCTGCCCCTAATCCGAGTCCAAATCTTGTTAATACAGATCCGATTCTAGCCCAACATCAACAGCGACAGCGAGCACGAATTGAAAAAATAAAAATTAGAATGGGCTTCGCTGACGACTCGCACCTCATTCATTTCACGGCCTTCGTTGTCACATTCCTCTTCGCCTCCGCCGCCGTTGAGAAATCAATCCCTAAACCTTCAAATCCCCCTCAAATATTTTTATCTCTCTCTCCAACCAAGTCTTATATATATTTGGCTCTAGAAAAAGTTGTATAAGATAACAGAGAAAATAATTCCTTCTCTACCAATTCACTATAATCGAAAATTGGTGTCCTTATAGCACTTAAGGGTGAAAGTTTGAAACATGATCGGAATTGATCTTGTAGAAAACTTTCCAAATCTTTTCGAAAGTACAAAACTAATTCCAAAACTTTTGTAGTCTAGAAAATCATCACAATTCCAAAAATTATGAAAATTTTGAAATTTCAGAATCCAAATAAATTTAACATGTAAAAAAAAATCGGAAACCTTCATAAATTTCCAAAAAAAAATACTCATTTTTCATAAAATCATAAAATTAAAACTACTAATGTGATAAACTCTTGCACTAGGCACCTACGATTATAAACCCTCAAAATGATAAAGTCGAAACCAGGGAATAAACTAAAATTTTTTTAGGTGAGAAATAGCAAACGACAGACTTTGACTTTCTAACACGGCTTATAAGATAAAAAAAATAGGGGTAAGTATCGTCAACCCCCCTGGACTATAGGGTCCAACCCAAAATGCCCCATGAACTACAAATTGGGACATATTGTACCCCTCCGTAACTCTGTCAACGTTAATAACTGCCAAAAATATTAACGACGATACATTTTTTGTTAAAAACTAAATAAGAAAAACATTAAAAAACAAAAACACAGCTTCTCTCTCTCTCTCCCTCTCTCTCTCTCTCTCTCCGCTTAGAGAAAAACCAATATTCATGCCCCTCTCTCGTAACATATCACCTGAATCACTCTCTCTCTACAATTGCGGGAAAAAAACTCTCGTTTCACTCTCTCTTCTCGTTCCTTCTCGATAATTTGATCGCATTCCTGAAGAATTTCATAAAGGTCCGACCTATTGAAGTAATCCGACATTTCGAAGGAAGCCCAACTTGTTTGAGTAGATTAAAGGAAATGAACATTTGAATGTACAGTAGAACCTCGATAAATTAATACCCGATAAATTAATAACCTCGCTTAAATAATAAATTTTCCCGGTCCCGACTCGGGGACAACGTGCTAAATTAATAATTCGCTAAATTTATAAGATAATACACTTTCGAAAATTTTAAGAAGCCCCATATAATATATAAATTAATAATGCATAAAAATAATTCTTAAGATACATGGCACAATACATACTTTACATATCTATGAAGGCTTAGTAAAATATAATTTCATTGTCACTTGTTTCTTGTTGAAGTTCACATTACCATCAATCTCGCCCCTCACTTTTCTTAACATGGTTATAATTTCTGGTATAGTTTTCTCATAACTCAACAGAAAATTGTTCAATACCATATATGCTTTAAAAGCTTTCGTTCGTGAAACGGGCTCTATAGTGCATTGAACTAATGGTACAATGAATAATATACACGTAATTTAAAAAAAAAAAAATGTATTATTGAAAATAACAATAAAAATAATTTCATAAATTAATAAGTTATTAATTAATGTATAAATTAATAATTATTAATTTATCGATAAGTTAATATTTCGCTAAATTAATAGAATTTTGATGGTCCCAACTCTATTAATTTATAGAGGTTTAACTGTAGTAATGTGTATGTAGAGTTTAAGGATGTATCTTAATGGGAGAAGATTGATTTTGATTTGGGGAAGCAGTGAAAGATGGTTTTGACTTTGAATTTGGGGATTTTGAATTTTTTGAGGTTTTAAATAAAAATTTGGGGTTATCATTGACTTAGTGTTTTAAGTCGGGTGTTTTAAATCGAATTAGGGTTAAGTCAAACCTCTACCTCAACGATGGAGACGGAACATTAACGGAGGGGTACAAAATTGTTCCAAATCAAAAAAGCTGTTCCAAAGTTAAAACTTTTTGGATGAAAACCAACAGAAATTGAAAATTTCAATCCGGACTTTAATTTCATCCCTAACTAGGACATATATTTCTATTATATATTTTATTATTTATTATGCCTTCTACCATTTCAACTTTGTTTGAAGGTCTTTAACCATTAAAAAGGTAATTCTAATACTAATACTAATATTAAATAAAATTGAGGAAATTATTTCAAATTTGTAATATATTTTAAGTTGATAGCTTTCTTTTTGTAGTCCTTAGAAGATTCAAATTTATACGTTTATCCTGTCATAGCTTCACGGACTCTCGATTACGTACTGGTATTTCGAATTGTAAATTACGTGCAATAATAATGAATTAACGCATATGAAGATATCAGCTTAATTCTTTTTCACTTCAATTTTTTAGGAACAAAAGAAATGCAGCCGGTGGGAATCGAAATCGTGGCTGGGGCAATCAGTCGGTGAGTTTGTGATACGATATATTATTTAATATATCGTTTAATTATTAGTTAGTTAGTATTTTATTATTAATTAATTAGATTAGTATATTTATGATATATATATATATATATATATATATATATATATATATATATATATATATATATATATATATATATATATATGGCCGTGAGTTTAGTATTTAGGATAGATATTAAGTATATATATTATCTTTTCTAGTTAGATTAGGATTCTAGGGTTTATTATCTTTAAATAGTCGTCTTGTGCTAGTGTTTTTATTATGCAGAGAGAAATATTAAAGAATAGATCTTACGAATGTTGGGATATATTATTTAATTTATTATTTAATTATTAGTTTAGTTAATATTTAATTATTAATTAATTAGAATAGTTTATTTAGGATATATATTTAGCCGTGTGTTTAGTGATTAGGGAGTATTAAGTATTTTATTAGTTTAGGTAATTATCTTTCCTAGCGAGATTAGGATTTTAAGGTTTTATTCTCTTTAAATAGTCGTGTTGTGCTATTTGATACGATATATTATTTACTATATTATTTAATTATTAGTTTAGTTAGTAGTTTATTATTAATTAATTAGATTAGTATATTTATAATATATATATGGCCGTGAGTTAGTGGTTAGGTTAGATATTAAGTATTTAATTAGTATAGGTAATTATCTTTCCTAGTTAGATTAGGATTCTAGGGTTTTCTTATATTTAAATAGTCGTCTTGTGCTAGGGTTTTATTATGCAGAGAAATAATAAAGAAAAGTTTTCTTACGATCAGTAAAGAAATCTTATGATACACAAGAGATCGCATCAATTGGTATCAGAGCGAAGTTGCGATTAACACCAACGCTTCGTTAGCAAGGCAGCGATTACATCAAAGCTACGCTGGAGCAAAGTTGAGATCACATCAAAACTTTGTGAAAAATATGATGTCAGAAACAAGACGGTTGGAGCGATCGGAAAAATCCGTAGAGCAATTACGGATTAATTTTCAGAAATTGCTCGAACAAACTCAAGGACGACGTCAACGCCATCATCAAAGTCGGAGGGACCGCCGCCCATCACCGCCAACGCCACCGCCGCCACTGCCGATGCCGCTGCCGAGCCTATTCCCGGAGGAAGAGGAAGAGGACGACGATGACTTTTTCGAAGATCCACCGCCGCCGCCAATGCCAAGCCTACCGCAAAAGGAAGAGGAAGAGGACGACGATGATTTTTTCGAAGAACCCCAATTTTTTGTGAGTTCGCCGAAAGATGAATTATCGGATTCACTTGAGGTAATTTGGGACGAAGATGAGGAATTAACTAAGGAAGAGGACGAAGAACTACAATGGATATTGGGAGATTTCCATGATGTGCAAAAGAAAGGAGACGAACAAGATTTGGTGACTTTGAATGAGGCCGGATCTGTAAAGACGACTGAGAAAAATAAAAGCATGATTGTGAAGGAGACGAAATTTAAAAAGGCAATTGAGAAGGTTGATTTGTCGGGAAAGAGATTGAGAAATTTCTTTCGGGCACATGGACTCATATTCGGAAAAGAGCTCGATTTTTCGTCATGTTTTTCGGATTCAATCAGAAAGCAATTCGATGGCGTCAAGCATAGGTGGAAACACAAAAAAGAGAGAAGATTATTGGGCAGAACCTTGAGGACAAGGTTCATTTTAAGAGGGGTGGTTTGATACGATATATTATTTACTATATTATTTAATTATTAGTTTAGTTAGTAGTTTATTATTAATTAATTAGATTAGTATATTTATAATCTATATATGGCCGTGAGTTAGTGGTTAGGTTAGATATTAAGTATTTAATTAGTATAGGTAATTATCTTTCCTAGTTAGATTAGGATTCTAGGGTTTTCTTATATTTAAATAGTCGTCTTGTGCTAGGGTTTTATTATGCAGAGAAATAATAAAGAAAAGTTTTCTTACGATCAGTAAAGAAATCTTATGATACACAAGAGATCGCATCAATTTTGATACGATATATTATTTACTATATTATTTAATTATTAGTTTAGTTAGTAGTTTATTATTAATTAATTAGATTAGTATATTTATAATATATATATGGCCGTGATTTAGTGGTTAGGTTAGATATTAAGTATTTAATTAGTATAGGTAATTATCTTTAGTTAGATTAGGATTCTAGGGTTTTCTTATATTTAAATAGTCGTCTTGTGTTAGGGTTTTATTATGCAGAGAAATAATAAACAAAAGTTTTCTTACGATCAATAAAGAAATCTTATGATACACAAGAGATCGTATCAATTGGTATCAGAGCAAAGTTGAGATCACATCAAAACTTTGTGAAAATCAAGGACGGCGCCAACATAAGAGCCGAAGAGACTACCACCGGCGACCAACAACACCACTACCGCCGTCGCCGAGCCTACCGCCGGAGGAAGAGGATGAGGACGACGATGACTTTTTTGAAGAGTCACCGCCACTACCACCGCCGCCGCCGTTGCCGAGCCTATTGCCGGAGGGAGTGGAAGAGGACGACGATGACTTTTTGGAAGAACCCCAATTTTTTGTGAGTTCGCCGAATGATGAATTATCGGATTCACTTGAGGTAATTTGGGACGAAGACGAGGAATTAACTAAGGAAGAGAACGAAGAACTATAATGGATATTAGAAGAGTCCCACGATATTCAGAAGAAAGGAGACGAACAAGATTTGGTGACTGTGAATGAGCCCGGATCTGTAAAGACGACCGAGAAAAATAAAAGCATGATATTGATTGTGAAGGAGATGAAATTTGAAAAGGGAATTGAGAAGGTTGATTTGTCGGGAAAGAGATTGAAAAATTTAATTCGAGCAGATAGGTTCATCTTTGGAAAAGAGCTCGATTTTTCATCGTGTTTTTCGGAGTCAACCGGGAAGCAAGTCGATGAAGTCAAACATAGATGGAAACGCAAAGGAGAGGGGCCAAATTGACTCGAACCTTGAGGACAAGGTTCATTTCAAGAGGGGTGGTTTGATACGATATATTATTTAATATATCGTTTAATTATTAGTTAGTTAGTATTTTATTATTAATTAATTAGATTAGTATATTTATGATATATATATGGCCGTGAGTTTAGTATTTAGGATAGATATTAAGTATTTTATTAGTATAGGTAATTATTTTTTCTAGTTAGATTAGGATTCTAGGGTTTATTATCTTTAAATAGTCGTCTTGTGCTAGTGTTTTTATTATGTGAAGATAAATAATAAAGAAGAGTTTTCTTACGTTTAGTAAAGAAATCTGATGATACACAAGAGATCGCATCAATTGGTATCAGAGCGAAGTTGCGATTAACACCAACGCTTCGTTAGCAAGGCAGCGATTACATCAAAACTACGCTGGAGCAAAGTTGAGATCACATCAAAACTTTGTGAAAATCATGATGTCAGAAACAAGACGGTTGGAGCGATTGGAGAAATCCGTAGAGAGATTACGGATTGACTTTCAGAAATTGCTCGAACAAAGTCACGGACGACGTCAACGCCAACACAAAAGCCGAAGGGACCGCCGCCCATCACCGCCAACGCCACCGCTACCACCACCACCGCCGTTGCCGAGCCAATTCCCGGAGGAAGAGGAAGAGGACGACGATGACTTTTTCGAAGAACCCCAGATTTTTGTCAGTTCGCCGGAAGAAGAAGAATCGAATTCCACTGAGGTAAAGTGTGACGAAGAGCCGAGAGAAGAAGAATCGAAGTCAATTGAGATAAAGTGGGACGAAGACGAGAAATTAACCAGAGAGGAGAGCGAAGAGCAACTATGGATATTGGGAGATTTCCATGGTGTTCAAAAGAAAGGAGACGAAGAACCGATGGTCAGTTTGGAGGAGACAAAATCTGAAAAGACGATTAAAAAAGTTTATCTATCGAGAAAAAAATTGAGTATTTTCGCAAAAGTAGTCTTTGGAATCTCTTGGGGTCAGCAAGAGCCATGTGTTAAAGAGCTTGGTCGTTCATCGTGTTTTTCGGGAAGCGAGTCGATGAGGTCAAACATAGGTGGAAACACAAAGGAGAGGGACCAAATTGATTCGAACCTTGAGGACAAGATTCATTTCAAGTGGGGTGGAATGTTGGGATATATTATTTAATTTATTATTTAATTATTAGTTTAGTTAATATTTAATTATTAATTAATTAGAATAGTTTATTTAGGATATATATTTAGCCGTGTGTTTAGTGATTAGGGATTATTAAGTATTTTATTAGTTTAGGTAATTATCTTTCCTAGTGAGATTAGGATTTTAGGGTTTTATTCTCTTTAAATAGTTATTATGAAGAGAAATAATAAAGAAGAGTTTTCTTACGTTTAGTAAAGAAATCTTATGATACACAAGAGATCGTATCAGTTTGATAGGTCAACAATCTCGGATTGTCCACACATGAACGAGGTCCAACAGAGTTGGTTACTGCGGCCCTCAGTAGACACTCGAAGAAATAAGTACGAGGATCTTGGTTTTATCAAATGCAGCAAGAGCGCGTTTAAATGGACATCGTTGTCCATTTTAACCGCTTTTCTGATTATTGGTATGCCGATAATTGTCACGAAATCGGTGCCGAGGTACAAACTGCCCCCTTCGCCGCCCGATATTTACACAGTCGCCCTCCACAAGGCATGGCCGGCTCAAGCCCATATTGGGCCATAGGCAAATATTTTTTTTGGGGCCCTTATAGTAATTATTTAATTTCAATCTAAATATTGTTTTGATATTTTCTTATTGTTTAAAGTGCAAATATTAAAATTATTGAATCTTATGTTATATTTTCTATAATTTGGCTTTTATATAAATATTTTTGTTTAGTTTTATGAAAATATACAAAAAAAAATTCAAATTTGGGGGCGTTAATTTATAATACACATAATTTAGGAAGCCTTATGAATATTACAGATAGTTTGGGACCCTAGACATAGGCCTAAGTTGCCTATGCACGTATAATCACAAAATATGTACAAGATATGCACTTGATTTGCACGTAAATTTAATCGGGTTAAACTTATTGAACTATCCCATTTTTATTAGCTCGTATTTTCTCGTTAACAACTTATTTTAATAAGAGAAAGAAATACATGTAAAAATATGTTGGCGAACGTATGTTTATAGATCAAAATATTGCATTCATAAAATGAAATATGATGTAAATAGCAATGAGGTATGATAACTCTTTTTCCGTTATTTGGTGAATTAAATAAATATTTTTTGATTATAAATGTATTCATAAATAAAATATGATGTAAATAGGAATTTTTCAATTCAAAATACAAATATTCCAAAAAAAAAATCATGATATAAAAGAACAAAAGTAAAAAAAATTCTTGGAACATGGATTTAGAATTGTTCTTTAACATGGCTTTTTAATATCTTATTAAGAATTGTAATTTTAAAGTAATGAAAACCTCTTATGTGTTTATCAAGTCCATTATAATTTATACTCCCGTATTTTTTCTCCTATTTTTCAGGTAGAAAAAATGCAGCCTATAAAAATTGAGCCTGAGTTGGATCGACCTCCTTTGGAAGAGGTCCAAAGGAGTTGGTTGCAGAAGCCATTGGTGGACTTCGAAAACAGGAACTATATTTATTTTGGCATAAAAACACGTTGAAATGGACACTATTGTCTATTTTAACGGCTTTTATGAGTATCGGTCTTCCGATAATCATAAAAATTCGGTGCCAAAGCACAATCCAACCCCTTCACCACCCGACAATCGCCCCCCCCCCCCCCACCCCCCAATAAATGTGGGGTGTTTTTTTTCATTCCTTATTAACAATTAATTTTGAAATTTAAAATTACATTAGGAGGTTAAATTTTGTGTTGACTTCAAAAAATAGATTTAGGCGGCCGTTATATGCAAGTCCATTTTTTTATAAGTTCAAGACCTCCAACATAAAAATACTAATTTACCCTTAATGAAATTCAAAAGTAAATAAAAAACACAAAATATTAAAAAAATAAAAAATATATTTTCTATGTGCAAGACCAAATAAAATACATAACCCCAGAAATCTCCTTTCACTATTTCACGACATAAAAATTTCCTCCTTCTTCTTCACAAAGCCACCAAAAAACCCTACACGCCGAAATTAAATCTTCTTCAAATACACACCAAACATTCACGATGGAGAACCCGATTTTGTAATCATTAATCGACATTACAACGCCATTTTTTTTTTTTGTAAAATCGAAGTTGTATAGCCGATTTGGTGAACAAATTTCGGCATCAGAACACCGATTTTTGTTAAATAAATCGATCTGTATAAACCGATTTCCGGAACCAACGAAGAATAAAAAAAAAAAAACCAATTTCAATCTCAATTTTTTTCCAAATAGCCTAAATCATTGCAACCCAACAAAAAATAGGGGTCTTAAGATATAGGTCCCTAGTGACAAAATTTATTAGAACTAAATGACAAGTATAACTAAACATTTGCTTCAGATCCTTTATGAAATTCATTCCAAAAATACCCTTCCACTCACAAATTTAAAATTTGCATTAAGTAACATTCCAACTGCATTCATCAATTTTTTATTCTGCATTTAATAGATTCCTTTTCCCATCTATTATTAAAAAAATTTAATACAGAACGTTTTTCTTTTTTTTTTTTTGGTTCTTTCTCCATTTTAGTATTTTATAAAGTGTTATAAAAAAACTTCATTTTTTCCTACATAAACAATTTACATATTTTTCAAAAATTTCAATTTGTTTTTTAATCTTCTATCGATAAATGTAGTCATCCATAGTTAGCGAAGACATTATCGTCTCTTGTAGGTATCTAATGAATTTCACTTCTTCGTTCATATACTGTAGACTATAGTATACTACAATTTACAATGGTATACTATAGTTTACTATGGCTTACTACGGTATACTATTATAAAACCCTAGCCGCCAACACCTCTCGGCCATCACCAACCCTATCAGTCAAACACGATCACGGCCAAACCCTAGCAGCCAACACTCCCAGCCGCCGCCAACCAATATCCACCAAACCCTAGAAACCTACTAAAATCCATAGACGTCAAAGAGCCCTAGTTTGATGAAATCACATACCACCGTCGATCAAACTTCAGACCACCATCTCCAAATGGTCAATCACCTCCACAACCGCCGCTTTCCTATGTACCCCATAACCACCCCTCTATAAACACGACCACCACCAACTACCCCAAGCGTCACTTCGGGATGACAATAGGTACGCATCGCCATAGCCACCGTTTCTCTCTACCACCAATACGGGATGAGCCGCCGGATCTGTCTACCGCTAGTCCGTGATGCGCCGCCACTTCCAATTTCAGATCCATCTGTTTCCTCCACAGAGAGAGAGAGAGAGAGAGAGAGAGAGAGAGAGAGAGAGAGAGAGAGAGAGAGAGAGAGAGAGAGAGAGAACGGCAGAGAGAAGGGGTGGGACAGAAGAAAATAAAGAGCCAAAGAGAGAAAATGTTTGAGGCGGCTGAAAATCGGGAGAGAGGAAGAAATGGAGAAAAAGGAGATTAGAGAAACCGTGAGTTTTTATTAGTTATTATAGGGGTATTTTTGGGTTAAAAATAAATTAAAGGATGTGTATCGAATTTTCGTTTTAAATAAGGATTTAGTTAAAATGTTTAATTTAAGGTTGTACCTCACATCTAATTGGGTTTGGTTTGAGGGGTATCTTCAATATTAACCCCAAAAAATAAGTATAGATTAATGTTCATCCACACATATTTATCAAGAATCGATGCTCGATTGATGTTTTCGTATGTACAAACAAAAGTTTCATAAGAGGGCCTTACTTGTTGGTGGTGGTGGTGATGGTGCGGTGGAGATGGTTTGGTGGTGGTGATGGTGCGGTGGTGGTGGCTTGCTGATCGTCGCCGGCGGTCTGGTGGTGGTCGTGCGACAGTCTTGGGCGGTGGTCGTGCGGTGGTCTTCTGCGGTAGTTGTGCGGCGGTCTTCTGCCATGGTCGTGACTGTGCGGCCGTGTTTTGTTTTTTCGTATTTTTTTTTTTTTTTTCTTTTGAGTTTTTTATTTTTTGGTTTTGTACAAATAAAAAATAGGGTTAATTTGTATTTATGTATTATTTGAGGATAAGGGTATATTCGTCCTCTTTGGTCTTGCTATAATAAAATTAAATTAATTTATGGGTTTGAACTAATAAATCCCTTACTGTGGGTTTGAACTAATAAAAAAATGGGCTTGCATATAACGGTCGCCATAGATTTAATTTGTAAAAAGTACCATAATAATTAGAATCCATCCCTAAAAAGACAATTAAAATTTTATTTGTAAAATACCCAATTGATTTAATTCTCAAAACATTATCTAAACCCAACAACATTTTCTTTTTTTAGAGAAAATCGAGACCTAACATAAAATTAAAAAGCAAGTCAAATTAGCTTAAACCCCGGCCCAATCTATCTAAACCAAATTGAAATTAAGATGGATGAACTAAATAAACTCTTTGCCGTCAAATAAAAGAATTGAGAAATTTATTTTGTTCGGATTGTACTGATTTGAAGAAGTCAGTTGATTTATAGTTTTATACAACACTAGTACTTCACCCGTGTGTTGCACGGGGTCAGTTTGAAATAAGAAAAAAAAATAATATGGAAACGATTATCTCTTTATAACATCACGAATTCAAGTAAACAAAATGGAAGAAAATAATAAAAAAAACATAAATTTTATCTCTTAATTCAGAGTTGTAACATATGAAATTCAATTAAATATTACAAAGAAAAAAACGCGAAGCGCGCAAAATATGAAGATTAAGTGAAATCAGTTAAAACATATGATATAACTCTATTTCGTGGAACGCAATCTACCACACCATGTCAATCTTATACAAAGTAACTAACTTAACAACAAATACGGTAGCAAAGAAATAACACAATAGATATTCAAATAACCTGCAAGTTTATCACTAACGACGTTCAATTAGTGGTGCACATTACTCAAACAACAATACAAGTACTAAATATTACAACATAGATAAGATGTATACGCCATTATTGATACCAATGTTGATACCAATATCGATACCAATACTGATACCAATATTGATATCAATATTGATACTAATATCGATACTAATACTGATATTAATATCGATACTAATACTAAAACTAATACTGATACTAATATCGACATTAATACTAATACTAATACTAATACTAATACTAAAACTAATACTAAAACTAATACTATTACTAATCGTTATCCTACAAATATTAATATTAATACTAATACTAATAATAATATTAATACTAATACTAATACTAATACTAATACTAATACTAATACTAATACTAATACTAATACTAATACTAATACTAATACTAATACTAATACTAATACTAATACTAATACTAATACTAATACTAATCCGCATACTAATACTAATAATAATATTGATAGTGATGGTGATACTGATACTGATACGATACTGATACTGATACCGAAACTGATACTGATAGTGATATTGATATTGATATTGAATTAGTACAAACAGAACATATGCTTTGGTTATGTTCATGTAAAATGTATAATATATTAATATCAAATGATTTATTCTGCATATTTTTTTTAATATAAATCCGAATTTATTAATTAAAATACAAAATTTCCGTAACTTCACCAATCATGCAACAATAATAAGAGAAGCATTTAAATTTAATTTAACTAAATTTAAATTTAAATTAATTAATATTAAAATTAAATTCAAAAATAAATCTATTTATAGTTTCCAAGAAAGGTGATATATTTAGATATTTTATAAATGGTAGGATATAAATATATTAATAAAATAATAAAATATATTTAATTACCTTTAATTTTGGAAATGATGATATGTTTTTGATGAATTATTTTCACTAATCAATTTGCCACATGGGATGAAATTGAATACATATCACCAATTGAAATTGACCAATGTCAATCAATTAGGTGTGAAATTCAACTTTTATATATGGATTTATTAGGGATAACCCCCTTGTTGAGATTTTCTAATTAGGTAGATCCATTTATTTTTTCCTTTTTTGAGATACACCCAATTATGCCAACTTGGCACAATATATTATTTAATTTCCCTATAATACCCCTATTTTATTTTTGAAGGGCATTTATTTCCTTAACGACGTGATATGAGATTGCTGATACGTTGCCTAAAATCACGGAGTAAAATTACGTGAGTATATTGGTGGTTTCATCGATTTCATTATTATCAAATCGTGTACAATCTGAGCGTTTCATCGTTTTCCATCGGCTACGAAGAATTTTTCACCGGCGTGTTAGTATTTTCGGATCTGAGCGTTTCATCGTTTTCCGGCGTTACGTGAGTATGAACAGTTTTTGTTCGTTTTTTTTTTTCGCTGTCATGCGCAGGGGTTGTTGTGTTATGGTGGTTAGTCATTATAAGATTTGTGTTGATACGTTGATTCAATTGGTATTAAAGTAGATCGTTTTTCAAAAAAATTACGTCGTCACATATACATCCTTATTTTGTCTGATGATGTTTGTTTGGAAGAGGATTCACATAGTTGACAGAGGACGGTTCACGCAGTCGGACCAGAGTTGTTTTATATGAGTGTCGTAGTTGGTTTACGCAATAATCGAAATAAATGTCTGGTGTGGTCGAGTTCATGAAGTTTGACCCCGATTGATAGTTGTTTTGTTTGTTTACATCAGTCGATTTTAGTGTGTTCGGTAGTACATTAAAATATATTTCGTAGTCTTTTTTAATTGATTATCTGGATTATGCATTTTTAAGTTTATTTTGATGATGTTAATTTATTGTCATTGAAATGTATTTTGCAGTTTATGTAATCATTTTTTAGTATTCTGCATTTTTAAGTTCGTTTGATGATTTTAGGTTTTTTTTATGGCAAATTTCGTACGGATTTTGTTGAGGTTTGGTGGGTTGGTTGCTATAAAGAGGTGTTGGAATGGGTTTTCACGCGGTTCATTGGTTGCATTTGCTATTTCAAAGTGGCCACAACTTGATGGATGTGATATAAGCATGACATATAGGCTGGAAGACATTGGTGAATGTATCTTGGCTGATGACGAGGACATGATGTCGATGTTTGAAATGTTGTCAGATCTTTCGTTGGATTGTACTAATGTTAACATTGTCTGCAACACTTTCGACACATCAAAAAACAAACATGTGATGAATAGCATATTACTGCAATCGATGAGATAATCTCATCACAATTATGATTTTACATTAGTATACATAAAAATTTCATATAACAGACAACTGTATTTTTCAACCACATAGTATATTAATGATTACAATATAGTACATTAATTTGTTATGATAGTATATTACGGTTATAGTAGTAGTATGAAATTGTGTTACAAATATATACCACTGAAATGACAAGAACATTGAGAACAAAACCAACGTAAAGTAATTCCAACATAACCAATAAAATACTCTAAACACATCATATCACAATCAAACCAATATGTCGAGTTAAAAAACTCTAGTACATTAATAATCTCATAATAGTATAATAAAATGATAATGGTAGTATCATACGGTATTCATAACAGTATACTAATGTATTACAACGGTTTAACACTTAACTGAAGTTACCGAGTCATTACATCGTAAACACGACATTAATTAAACATATCAAATCTTAGGGGGGTTTGGAAAATAACAACCATCAGAATCAATTGAATTCATTGAGTTTATGTCCTCGTCGCTATCATCGGGAATTCACCCCCACCCCCTGTTCCAGCATCATCAGAAACAACAACTTCATTATTATTACGAACTTGAGGCGACCCGTTATTCTCACATATAAACAAAACCAACACACGTTGAAGCCTATTCGTTCATAATAAATCATCATGTGCCTCGAACTACGATAATTTATTAAATAGACTACCAAATACATTTCAATGTACTACATAATACATTAAAATCGACTGATGTAAACAAACAAAACAACTATCAATCAGTTTCAACTTCATCAATTCGACCACACCAAATATTTATTTCGATTACTGCGTAAGCCAACTACGATGCTCATATAAAACAACTCTGGTCAGAATACGTGAACCCTCCTCTTGCGAACACAGATTTAGGGCTCTATTTCGGTAGGCGATTTAGAAAATATCTGCAATTAAACCAACGTCGATTAAGCAAAAACAAATCAACATATCGATGGGTGATGGCGTTTCAACAAGCGGCGAAGACGTACCAATGCCAGAGAGGTCGGAATGCAGAAACGTCAATCCACCGTATAGCGTGCTATCTTCCCCAGCGTATAATTTTTCTGGTTTTTTTGGGAGGTTGTAGAATTGGGTAGTGGGTTTTGTGGGGATGGTGTTTTAACGGGAAAATAGGGAGGGATTTGATATCATTTCAAAAGATAAAATAACGTGATTTGTGGGATTTGATTGAGAGTACTGATGGAATTTAGAAAAATATGGGTTTTTATCAAATTGACAAATTTGAGTTTGGATCTACCCCTATTATTTGTAAGACTAAGGGGGTTATATCTAATGGACCCTTTATATGTTATATAGATACTAATACTAATACAAATATTAATTCTAATACTAATACTAATATGTTAATATTGTTAATGTTAAGTCTAATTTACATGTACTAATGTTAATACTAATTTTTATGTTAATGCTAATGTGGATATGCTAATGCTAATTATAATTGTAATCCTAATATTATCAAAATCCTTATCCTATTTCTAATCCTATTCATAATGATTATGATCCTAATTATATTCCTAACACTAATCATAAGTCTAATTCTTACCCTAATAATTTTAATACTAATAATGTTAATGCTAATGCGAATGCTAATTCTAATTATAATTATAATCATAATCCTAATGCTAATCATAATCCTAATACTAATATATGTCACTAATTGTAGTACTAATCATAATCACAATCTTAATTGGAATTCTAATACTAATATTAATAATCATCCTTATCCTAATCGTAAGATTAATTCTAATACTATATTAATCCGAATCCTAACCTTAGTTTTAATACTAATACTAATTCAAAGAATATTAATTCTAATTTTAATTCTAATGCTAATACTAATCATAATCCTAATCTGATTTTTTATCAATATTTTTTGCAATGAACTATTATTTTTTATAAAAAAGAATTATATTCAATCTCGCAACCTTTATATCAACTTCCTTATATGTGGTAGCTGAAGCATCCAAAAATACATATTAAATGTATTAGAAATTAATATTTAATTATATTATCAAACTAACATTAAAATTATTTAAATTATAAGGGTATAAGCAAACATTAAGACGTAAAAAGAACAATAATCGTTGTTAATAGGATAAATTATGAAAATCCTCCTGAACTTTGGCTAAATTACGGAAAACACCCCAATTTATCGGTAATTACCAAAATTCCCTCATGTTTGTTTCTATCTTACACGACCCCCTTAAGGTGTGATTTTTTACAGAATCTTTTTTATTCCATGTAATATCCCAAGAAAATGTGGATTATATCCTTGTAGACGTGACATTTCTTTTATACTACTTTTTAAATACACAAATTACCTTTCGGGGAGGTAGTTGTAATATTAAAAAATTGTGAAAGTGTTATTTAAGAAGAATAAATTAAGATTCCGTGTAAAGTCTCCATTATGGTAATATTTGTCGCGTGTGCAAGGTAGAATCAACAATTTTCAGGGAATATTCCAAGTAATAAAAAAAATCCGTTAAAAGTCGTACTGTAAGGGGGTTGATGTAAGACGGAAACAAACATCAGGGAAATTTTGGTAATTACGAATATGTGGGGGTGTTTTTTCTTAAATTAGCCTAAGTTCAGGGGGGTTTTTGTAATTTATCCCTGTTAATATACAACCTAAATGGATTTACACATATGACCATATAGTATATACGATCATTATACATTTTAAAAAAAAAAATTGGTGTTCTTAAGTTTTGGTATTAAATAAAGTGAATAAACGAATTTAATACCAAAGATTTAGAATAGTGTTGTCATATTTTGAAATATATAAAATAAATATATTTTTTATCGATTGATTAAACTTAACTTATGTTCTTCAATTTATTAGTATAATCATGAGAAAGTTTGTATTTTAATTAGTATATAATTAAAAAATTTAAATCAATTATAAAATATATTGTCACTGGATTCAGTGGAGAAAAAAGAAAAGTTAAAACAATAACATGAAATTCATGTAGTATAATTTTCAATATGGTAAAGAATTGGATAATATTACTGCACACATGGCAAGAAAAAAAAAAAGAATAGTGTCAATTTCCGCAATATGGTAAATTCGAACATGTATTTTTCTTTTATACAAATAATGTTAATATATAATATTAAATTAGTACAACCAAAACATATGCTTTAGTTATGTTCATGTAAAATGTATTATATATTAGTATCAAATGATTTATTCTGCATATTTTTTTTAATATAAATCTAAATTTATTAATTAAAATTTCTGTAACATCACCAATCATGCAACAATAATAAGAGAGCCTTTAAATTTAATTTAACTAAATTTAAATTAAATTAATTAATATTAAAATTAAATTCAAAAATAAATCTATTAAAGGTGATATATTTAGAGATTTTATAAATGGTAGGATATAAATGTATTAATAAAATAATAAAATATATTTAATTATCTTTAATTTTTAAAATAATGACATATTTTTTGATGATTTATTTCCACCAATCAATATGCCACATGGGATGAAATTAAATACATGTCACCAATTGAAGTTGACAAATGTCAATCAATTAGGTGTGGAATTCAACTTTTATATATTATATAGATTCTCTCAAAAAATAAACGGATAATTGGACAAAAAAACCTATTACACAAGTGTCATTACAGTAAGTCCAATTTTATTTTATACTTTTAAGATAAATCTAAAACAGTTTTTAGTAATTAAAAATAAGTAATTATCACCATTATACCCCTAACTAATAAATAATGTATATTTAATTTTGATATTAAAAGATATATAATATATTTTCCATTAAGGGATTCTAATAAGGGGCTCTTTGACATAACCCCCCATTACTTTTTTTAATAGAGGTAGGCCCAAAATATTTTAGACCATTTGAGAAAAGCCCATGTCCCAATTTTAGCCACCTATTATCCAATTTTGCCCCTGGAACCTCATTACCCTATCTCCCGCTCCTGCAAAAACGTGAAAAAATCAAAAATCAGAAAACTGCAAAAACAAACCCTCCCCTGTCTTCCTCCCCCAGAAACTGCCCCACCGTACGCTACCTCCCTCCGCCGTAATCGTCTTCTCCCACCGCCATTTCAAGGAAAATGACGTCTCTGCAACCGATTAGAGTTCCCGCTTCGATATAACCAGGAACAACGCCGCCGCTGTCGACTACCCAGGGTTCTGCAACCATAGTACTGCGAAGAACCCCCGTCTCCTCTCCCCTAGGAACCGCCCTGCCCCACGCTTTCTCCCTCCGTCGTAGTCGCCTTCTCCGATCACCATTTCCTTGAAACGACGTCTCTGGAGTCGATTAGGGTTCCGGCTCCCGCATCTGCATCAACGCGAAACAAAAATTGAAACAAAAAAAGAGAATGACGACTAAAGGAAAATCAAGCCGTAAGTGATTATCAGGCTTCTACATTTTATTCACCTATTTAACCTAAATTTGTTGTCCATGACGCCATTTTTTTCTCTTTTATACAGGCGAAAGTAAGAAGAAAGCTAAAAGGGATATACGGGAACTTGATGCTGGTAAGAAACCCCCTTAAAAATTTGAAAATTTTGATAGTCGATTAGTGTGTGATTTGCCTGGCTGTATGCTGATAATAATGAGGTTATATAATAGTCGATTGGTGTGTGCTGTGTATAGTTGATTTACTAGCCGTCTAGTCATAAGCTACGATTGAAGTATGTGTGCTGATAAAACTATGATTATATCATAGTCGATTAGTGTGTTATTTGTATAGTCGATTAACTAGCCTGCTAGAAGACATATTGATGTATATGTGCTGAGCAGACTACACCTATATCATAGTAGATTAGTGTAATTTGATAGATGACTTAAATTTTATATTGACAACTCTTCTGTTATCTGATATTCTAACAACATCATTTTTTGTTTGCAGATGAAGCAAATTTATTGGTAGACCGTTTACTCAAGGAGGGCTCTTGGACGAGGCAGTACCGTTCAAGTCTGCAATCAACGGTAGACTTCTTCAAAGGTATCGATCTCCGAAAGGAGCATCTCGATTGCCTTAAGCGCACCCCTTTCTACCGCCTCATCTTGCCATTTGCCCTTAAGAAGGTATCGTTACACCAAGTCACAGGCACGCAGAAGGGGGTTGCAAAACTACTGCTGTTGTACGACAAGGCAAAAAAAGCATTCGTAATTGGGGGTAAAAAGTTGATTATTACGCCAAATGAATGCGATTTAATATTCGGAATCAAATCCGGCGCAACAAACATCATTACCAAACGAGCCGCAAAACCAGATTTTGGGCTTGCTGTGCGTAAATTCCATGATCACGACAGGCTAAAATTGTACAACGTGAAGATTGAACTCCTCAAGTATCTTCGGAGCACCGAACAGGAAGACATGGAAGATGTTGTACGCATGGTCATCCTGCACGTCCTCGCAACATGCTTCTTTGCGACAGCTGGCGAGCTCGTTAATTGGTGGATCTTCCATTTATGCGAAGACATCGATGCAATGGCGGTTTACAATTGGGGGGAGTACATAGTTGATTTTCTTATTGACTATGTCCAAAATAAAGAAAAAGTAACGCAAGTTAAGGGATGCACCACACTGTTACAGGTACGAAAAATTACACACTTGCATTTAGCCGACTATGTAAATTGTTTATAAAATAGCTGATTAAGATATTTACTAATATAATCTTTCTTTTTGTAGTTCTGGATCTGTGAGAGGATTAAACTGATTGAGCCTTTACAACCAAATGCATTCCCAAGGTTCCGAAAATGGCATCTCCCAACCCTCGGCAATAAACTTGAGAACTTAGCTATCATTGACATACTTGACGCCGATATTGACGACCATGAGCTCGTCATAAGGGAAAGAGAGTCACAAATCTATACAATGCAGGATCAAGAGCACGTCGATTATGATTTGGAAGAAGACACAGAAGACAAGGCGGGCAATGCTGACAGTCGTATTGGCAAACGCAAGAGGGATGCAGAATCGGATCAAATGTTAGATGAAGACACACCACTTGCTGCATTGATAAACAGGATTCCAGATAACTTCATGAAAAAGTTGAAGGAGAAGGAGGCGCAAAACGTCAAGCTGTCCGCGGACCTTGCTGCAATGACTGTGACCGCGCTACAGTTCCAGAAAATGACGGAAGACTTGGAAGCAAAAAACAACATACTCAATGAGCAGCTAGCAAGAAAAACAGAGGTGGAAAAACTTAGTCCAACATCATCGGCAACAACGCTGCAACAGACGCAAGATCAACTCACGGATGAGATCGTAAAAACCATTGATTTATTGGCAGAGAACTACCAATTGAAAACTGACAACGATCTTCTTGGTGCAACAAATGCGGTGCTAAACGAACAAATGGATGAACTCAAGGCCAATATGAAGACCCTCACAGAGCAGCATCAAGAGTTACAACAGTCTAACAACGATCTCCGTGCTCAAATTGAAGAGAAAGAAAAACAGAGCCGAACCGACACCATCCATACACCAGATGGCAGCCCCCGAATGGATGACTGTCCATCGTTCACGCTCCTTTCTCCCACTCAGACGGGACCAGAATCAACCCATGGAGAAGAATTCTCGCAGTTGCCACTAACTGCCATGGATGAAAAGGACCTCGGGATGATTGATCTAATGACGGCAGTGGAATTGTACAAGCAGAACGAGGCTAAACTCCGGAGCAAAGTTCAAGACCAAGAACAAATAATAAATGAACTCACAACTGCCTTACAATCTACACCACCGCAGCAAAACCCCGCTGAAGAAGATGACGATCAGTTTGATGATGCCGTGAACGAGTTTATGGAAGAAATTGAACCCAAATCCGTTGTCGCTGGGCGCACACGATCAAAAAAATCCACCGTCTCACCTAGAACAGTTTCGAAAGTTGCAAAAACATACAAGAATTACACAGCCTACAAGCAGATGTCAGAGACTGGCCAGCAACTGCTCAATTTCATAGCAACCACATCTGGGGATAAAATGGGGTAAGTAACTCTTTGTATTAATCGACTGTGTTATATGAATATTAATCGACTATCACTTATAAGCCATAGTCAATTAAAAATCTACTTGTTTTTTGTACAGACGGCTGTACTGGAGGAGTGCAGATGGCAAAAAATTTGTGCAGATTGAAGACTTGTTCACCATCATAAGGAATGAAATGATCTACAGCGCAGTAAGTTAAATTATAAAGAATTATTCTAATAAATGCAATATAATATTAATTGCTCTGTTATCTTTTCATGAAAAAAAAGCCGTTAGACTCCTTCTGTGAGATTTTGATGATTGAGAAAGCAAACGGCAAATTCAAACGTGGAGCCCATCCTGACTTGAGTGGGAAAAGCTATGTTTTCCCATGTTTGCTTCTGGTAAGACAGTTGAATCGCAAACTAATCAAAAAAAATCACATTATGTTTGGTCGCAAAACACTAATATATATATATATATATATATATATATATATATATATATATATATATATATATTGTTTCACAGAATGACATTAGGCACCCAAACAGACCGGACAGAACGTTTGAGCTACCCCCGAACTTGGACCATCACAGATACATTATATTCCCGTTGCATTCAGGTACAAATCCAAACAAGGTGGCCAACCACTTCACTCTGCTTGTTTTCGACAGACTACAAGAAACATGGAGTTACTACAACTCGTTGCGTACGAGAAGGAAGAATGATGAGATGGATTCCACTTCCGACAAATATTTTATCGACGCATTAGACATGGTTAGCAAAACAAAACATAATATTTTAAAAAGCAAAAAATTTGATTGATACTTTACAATTAACTCTAAATTTCATGTTGCTTATAACAGAAGGAAGCAATGAAGTTGTCAGCTGCAAAGTACAACATAGACGTCAACTTTGACATGCCTGTTGTTGACGTGATATCCTCCCCGCAGCAAAATAATGGAAGAGACTGTGGCCTATTTGTCTTGTACCTGATCAAGCAACTTTTCTTACAACATCCACTCGACACCCCCAATGACATGAAGAAAGAAATACCAAAGCTGCGTGGGGGCATCGTGGACACATTCTTAAAGTATGGTGGAGACAAATACTACACCAAACCAGCAAGGAATGCTTGAGAGCTTATTGAAATTTATGATTTGTTGAAAAAAAACTAGTAGTGTCTAATATTCTTTCTTGTATTCAGAACATGTAGGATTTATTAATCGACTATCCTTGTTTAACTATTCGACTATTCGACTATCCTTGTTTAACTATTCAGAAACATGTAGGATTCATGAATTTATGTATTGAAATTTATGTATCACTGAAAACATTTTGTCCCCATTTATAACACTAAAAAAACAATACACACAAGTTCACAAAAACACAATCATAAAACCCATATAATGTTTAAAACTGTGAACCACATATAATGTTTCACTATTCGACTATCAGGTTTCACTAATCGACTACGTAGTACAAAAAACAGAATAAAAATTGTCCCCTGCTGACACCATTTTGCTCCCTTGTGAAAAAAATCTAAAACCACAATAAAAAAACATTTTGTCCCACTGTATAAAACCACAATAAAAACACAAGTTCAAAAAGAACACAAACTGCTAAAAAAAATCTTAAAACTATGAACCTATATATTGTTTCATTAATCGACTATTATTGTTTCACTAATCGACTATGCAGTTCAATAACAGAATAAAACCCCACTGTATTTTGTGGAAAAACATCATAAAAATTGTGAAAACATCATAAAGTTCAAGAATAATAAAATCATTTACGGCATGTTTTCTTGTTATGATTCCCAACTTCTTTGCAATGGCTGCATCTCATTTTCCGAGATGTAAACTCCCCATTAGAAGGGATCCTCTTCCGTTTAGGCCTGCCACGTGATGGATGATACTCAGGTGGCCCAATGTCACTATCTGCAATGTCATTATCCAGTCTAACAAACGGCACAACTGAACCAGAATAACTTTGGACAAAAGTTGATCTATGAAACCATTTATCAATATATTCGTGACCACCACCTATTTCTAAGAAAATCACAACAGCAGCGTGTGCACATGGAAGCCCGTTGATTTGCCAAAGCTTACACGAACACACTCTCTCTCGCAGATCCACAACAACATTCGGCGTCGATAAAACTTCATACACAGTTTCCGACGACTTTTTACGTTCCCATGTCCTCCCTTTATCAACTAGCTGTCTCATTTTTTTGTCAACGGACTCGGTCAGCACAGTTGTCCACCTATTTCCATCCCCCAATCGATCACTAAGTTGCTCCATCAACAACATTCTAATCCCGTCAATCAAGCTAGTAATAGGCAGGTACCGTTCATCGCCTACCTGAGAATTCCACGACTCACACCCATTCGATGTCATTTGACCATACCTCAGACCCTCAAAATGTGCATTTGCCCACTTATCCTTTGGAATACCATCTAAAAAATTGCACACTTTCTTGCCACCCGTAGCTCTCAACTTCTGAATACAACGGGCAAAATCTTCCTTCGTAACCGCATAAGCACAATTTGCAAACTGTGCCAGTACCGCGTCACGAAAGTTTGGAGCAACACCCCTGAACCTGTGCTGCAAATTGCGAGTCAAATGTTTGTAACAGTAGCCGTGTAAAGCATCTGGAAAAATTTGCCTAACTCCTTCAAGAATCCCATGGTTACGATCAGAAACAAAAATAAACGACCGGTCAGTCCCAACAGCATCTCGAAATTGGTTCAAAAACCAAGACCAGTTACAATCAGTTTCTTCACTTACAATTCCAAAAGCAATAGGAAACAGACCTACCAAAAAAAAAAACAGAAAACATTAATCGACTATGCATATACTATTCGACTGTGCATTAATATTGCATGTTCACAGTTTACCTTCATCACCGTCTTTCCCAATAGCACTCAACAGGATCCCCTTGTGCTTACCCTTCAAAAAAGTCCCATCAAGTATCACCACGGGGCGGCATGACTTGAATCCTACCAAGCAAGCTGCAAAGGCAAAAAAACATCGGCGGAAAATTCGCTTGGACTCATCAATATCCAAATTGAATATGCTTCCGGGGTTCGTCCTCTCAGCTTCAGCAAAATATGACGGCAGGTATGCATACGAGCTGATGTGGTCCCCGAAAATCCTATTTCGACCCGCATCAGTAGATTTCCACGCAACAAAATAACTAATCTCAACGCCAAATTTTTCCTTCACCTGTTTTTGAACCTCACGGGGCGTAATACCTGGCATTGCCCTGATATCACCTTCTATCAAATCAATTATGACACGCGACGTCATTCTCCTTCCACTTACAGTACCAAAAAACATGCCACATTGATGCTCTTTGTTGTACTTACGAATGTAACAAGAACCATTCGATTTAGAAATAGAAGCATGAATCCTCCACGAACACTGAGCCTCATGTTTAAATCTACATTCAGCAGTCACTCTGTACGACTCGTTCTTCACATACGCAAACTCAAATCCCATCTCAACCGAAAACTTAATCAAGCATTTTCTAAATTCATCAACTCCACCCAAAAAAACTTGTCCTACCTCTTTAATCAAATGAACCCACTCAGCACTCAACAATTTGTTACCAACCGAAGTGTCAACGACTCCCTCAACATTCATCTCATTCACAACCACACTCCTATTGTACTGTGTTACGGGTAATTGAACATGGTCAACACATGAAGGATTTGCACCCACCAGAAACCGATTATTCTCTTTCACAATAACCTCAATACACTCTAATGACAACAATTTCATCATATCAAACATTGAAAACATGTCATCATCGTCCGACAGAATACACTCGCCGTAATCCGCAAGGATATACGTTAACGTAATATTACATTTTTTCAGCTGTTTCCATTTAAGAATGACAAATTCCACCAGTTCTTCTAAATTCAAAGATTCCGAACACCTTTTAATTGCAATTAAGCATCCAAACCTCAACAAAATTCTGTGTGAGACATACATCTGTACAGTAAAGAAACACAGTAAATCGACTGTGCGCATATTAAAACGACTATGCAATTACATAGCAAACAGATCAAGCTCTCTCTGTTTACACATAGAAGCTACAAAAAACGGATCAGTTTAACATAATTACACATATGAACAAACAGAGGCTCTGTTTACATCGACTTTTAGCACAAAAACGACTGGAAATTAGGATCGGATCATCAAAACCACACTACGGGCGAAAACATATACGTAACAAGCAAAAACAACAACAAAATGAAAAATCGAAGCGAACGTGATCATTTTAACCCTAAAACACATTACAGAATCGACAAAAAACTATTTTCGAAAATCAGTAGCAAAAAAACGAACCGTATGTTTGAATGTCCGTCGCCGTATTGCAATTAACTTCCTCGTCTGTTTCAATCTCCGTCGCCGTCGCCGCCGCCACGTCGCCACCTCAGTCCCCGTTCCACGTCTCCACTCAGTCGTCGTTGACACAGTGATAACCAAAGCACAAAAAAAAACAGGGGTTTGAACAGAGGCGTGAAACGTGAACAAAAAGGCTTTTATAAAAGTGAGGGTGTTTTTGGAATTAAGAAAATATAAATTGGGTTAAAAATTACCTAGGGGGGTTTCTCTAATTATTTTTAAGAGGGGGTGTTTTCTTAACTCATTTTCCTAGATGGGGGGTCTTGCTAATTATCCCTTCTAATAATTAGGGAGTTAGTTACCGGTTTTAATGACCTCCACTCTCTCTCTCTAATATATCAGTTTTGTATCCGCACCAAATATCAACGAATTAATATGAAAGAGTGTCATCTTCATTGTATTTTGAACTATTACTCATTTTTTATATGACCGCTTATAAAATAAGTAGGGATTTGCGCATATAATCACATAATCACGTAATATTCACTTGATTTGTACATGATTTGCACTTGATCTGCACGTGAATTTAATTACTTAAAAACATTTAATGTAATCAAGATAGATTAATTAATTAAAAATGTGCTATAATCTTTATTCAAGTGGATTGTCCAATTCCATCTAGATTGTGATCGATTAACTTTATAATCTATAGGAACCGACAAAATAATATTGTTGTGTAGCATTCAGAAATTCGCAAAATTGACACAGTAACAATATTTAGAAATAACAGAACACTTGTAAGTGATAGTATAAAATCTTTAATTAATTATGACAGTAGCAGAGTACTTATATATAAGTTGAGATTTGACTATTACATGCTATGTTTGGAATTAATTTGTGCTAGATCATGCTATGTTCGGTTTTAGAACTCACCTTAGGAAATTTATGATACGAAGTATTGAGTATTGAGTGATTTGGGATATGATTTGGGCCTTCTTTGAACCGTTTGAGCCTTTCAAGCCGACCTTTTTATCGAAATATTCCTTAGAACCTTGATTTGAGCCTCGGAGAAAAGGTGTTCTTTCTTTTAGCCATATGTATAAGGTAGAAAAGTGGAGACTCTTGAAAAATTACCCCTTGGATTTTGGTCGAATTTGTTTATAAAGTCCTTCTTCTTCTTCTTCTTCGAAAAAAAAAGTGAAAAAAAAAAGAGAAAAAAAAAAAGAAAAAAAAAAGAGAGAAGAAGAAGAGACTAGAAGGGAGAAATAAGGACTAGTTGTTGAATAATTTTTTGAAAACTCGATCCATTGTCTCAAAAGCAAAAGTGGAGACTTTTGAACTTTTGAGAAATCGAGTTTATTAAAGTCCGTAGAGGTGAATGCATTGTTTCAAACGCTTATCTTTCAAATTTTGGCGTAATCACCTAAATTCAAGAAGAATAGCCACACATACCCATATTTCCTACCTCAAACCAAAGAGCCTAACAATTGAAAGCCACAAAGCCCCAATGATCCCAATAGCTTAATGTTCGATATTAGTAGAGTAGAATAATTTGGTGAGTATTTGGAGTCAAGCATATGCATGTAAGTATAATTTTTTTCTATCTTTAATTTGCAAATATTGGATGCTTGAAGCAATTGTATGAATTGTGGTTTTTGGTAATGGTGAGTAACTAAGTGTTGTTGAATTTTGAGCTTGCGAATGCCTAAGAATTGTCATTATAATTGCAAGTTCTGAAAACGTGAAGTTGATCATTGATCTATGTGATGAGATGTTATCGTTGAGTTATTTGCTTGTTGGTAGATTTTGCTTGAGGACAAGCAAAAGTTCAAGTTTGGGGGTGTGTTAAGTGTAAAAACAATAAAACCTAATGCATGCAAACTAAAACAAATAAGCACAAAAATAACATGTTTTTCACCCCCAAACTTAAAATTTTCGTTGCCCTCAACGAAATTAGCACAAAGTTTAAGGATAGAAAACACCTGATTTATTCGGAGTCGGTGTGATCGGGGTGCTCCTCCCTCGCTCTCTCATGCTCATCCTCATCGGAAAGCTCGGGTACGGGCTCAAGAATGGGTGCCGGTAAAGGTGCCAGCTCGATGCAATCGGGCGTCCCGCATCCCAAGTGTTGGACAATAGCTTGTAGCATCTTGCTCGACCACCGTTGAAGTGCCTCCACCGTATTGACTTTATGCTCGACGGTAGTCACTCGGTTCCTAGTAATTATCATCTCTCGCTCCATCTTCTTTCGGAATCGTCGATCGGAACGGGAGCTTGAGGCTTCGGGCTCGTCTCGGGCTTGAAGAGCGGCTTGCGGCTCGTCATAGGTGGCTTCTTTGAATAGCGAAGCCGCAAAATCGGCAATCGGCTTCCGGATGTTGAGCTCGATATCATTGGGCAATTTGGGGACTTTCTCTCTTTTGCACAATCCCGTGACGAGGCTAGGGAAGAAGATGCCCTTTGTATTGTAGCGCATGGAAAGCCAAATTTGATCGGACATAATTGACCCGATGTCGACCGGCTTCCCCTTGATAATGTAATAAGCGAGCGCACACCGTTCGTGGTTGATTCGACTAAACGATGTAGTCGGGATTATGTTGGCGCAAATAAACGTCAACCACGCCTTGCCTTCATAATTGATGCTTTTCCAACTAAGCTCATACGTTCCTTTGTCCGGGTATTCGATCCATTTTGGATGCCCATCACTCAACACTTCACCAATTTGCTCTTTGGTGACTTCGTTGCTCATCTCTCGCCAATTTTGACCCAACCATGGGAGCCCGTAATATCGATTTATATCATCCGTCTTCCAACTAACATGAATTTTTCGTACGACACTTGCGAATTCTCGTGGATGCTTGAGCACCAACGTGTTTGCATAAAACTCTCGTACGATCGATATGTTGTAAATTGGCTCCGGTTCACAAACTCTTTGCCATCCCCGTCTTATGATTTCTTGGTTAAGATTGGCCAAGTGTGACAACGTGATTGTCAAGGCCCGTTCCGTGATGACGGTCTTTTTGCCTTGTTTATCGAATAGAGCCGCGGCGCCTTCCACACTAAAAGCTTCTTTTTCGGGAAAAGGAATCGTCGTTTTGGTGGCACCTTTCTTGCCTTTGCCTTTGCCCTTGGAAGATGAAGCTTCCTCCGTGCGACCTTGTTTGTTGGACGTCATATTTGGGAAAACTTTTGGAATGAACTTGGTGAGAATTGGATGAGAATCGACTTCCAATTTTGGTTGAGGCAATTTGTCGAACACCTTGTGGGCGTGCCTTGAAAGATGAAATTTCGAAGAAGTTGGTTCGATTCTCTAGCCTCCCTGTCAATACCAACACAAAATAAGAATGAGAGAGTGAAATTTGAAGAATTTTCGGAAGAAAAACTCAAAAATTCGAAAATTGTGTATAGGAGGTTGAGAGGATGAAAGAGAAGGGTTTAGGAAGAAATGGGGGGCAAAATCTGATTTTTAGAAGTTTATAATGCCCAATATGTGCCTCGGACGGCCGTCTCAACACTTATTCTAATTTAATTTTTTTTTTTTTTTTTTTTTTTTTTTTTCGTGGACGGCCGACTCGACCCTCGATCACTTTTTCGACCCTGCAAAATAAAATTCAAATAATAAATTAGAATGCATGCCTATGAGAAAATAAAAAAAAAAAAAAACGAAACGAAAAATTTAAGAAAAAAAAAATACGAAAAACAATAAAACTCGGGTTGCCTCCCGAGAAGCGCTAAGTTTAAAGTCTTCAGCCGGACGTTGCTTCTTTAATTTCAAGCAAAAGTGACCGAAGTCACTTGGCAATCTTCACTCGCTTCCCAATATGGTTTGAGCCGGCTCCGCTTCACGTTGAACGTACGATTTGAATCTCGCTCCTTTATTTTGACCACTTCGTGAGGAAGAATCTCTTGGACGATAAATGGTACCGACCACTTTGCTTTGCGCTTCCTTGGGAATAACCACAGCCGTGATTTGCACAATAACACCAATTGTCCTTTGTGCAATTTCCTTTTGACTTTCTCCTTACGACCACAATAGCTTGACTCATCCTTCTCTCGTGACTTGCTCGAGTCTTTGGGTGGTAACATCTTCCTTGCATTCTCATCGTCATTAAGACCTCGACTCGTATGACTTTCTCTCGGAGGAGTTAAAATTGAGTCCATGAAGTAAATTTGCTCCTTACGATTCCCGTTTCTACCATCATCTCCTGCACTCAAAGATACTTTCCCTTTGTCCAAGTGCAAAACATCAAATTTTTCATGAGTTGTAAAATCCATAAGCTCAATAGCAAAACAATCATTATTATCACATGGATTTTTATTAGCACTAAAAACATTGAATTTGATTGTTTGATCATGCACCGTCATTGTAAGATCACCACTAGCACAATCAATTAGCGTTTTCGACGTGGCTAAAAACGGTCTCCCTACGATAAGAGGTATCTCCCTATCCTCATCTATATCTAGTATCACGAAATCAACAGGGAAGATAAATTTATTGACTTTTACTAGCACATTCTCTAAAATACCTTTTGGGTAAACTAAAGATCTATCAGCTAATTGAAGAGTAATAGCCGTCGGTTCAATTTCTCCTAACCCAAGATTTTTAAAGGTAGAATAAGGCATAAGATTAATGCTAGCTCCTAAATCAATGAGCGATCTAAAATTTTTACCTCCAATAGTACAGGGAATAGTAAACTTACCTGGATCGCCGAGTTTTTGTGGAAGAGGCCGAGTAAGAATTGCACTAATTTGCTCCGTGAGTTGGATCATCTCGTTCCCTTGCAATTTCGTACTTTTCTTCACGAGGTCCTTGAGGAACTTCACCCACTTTGGCATCTTTTGAAGTGCTTCAATGAAAGGAATATTTATGCGAATTTCCTTCAACTTGTCCAAAAATTTTTGATATTCGGCATCGAGCTTCTTCTTTATGAATTTTTGAGGATAAGGAATTTGAGGAACTTGTGAGGGCACCGTTGATGGTGGCTCTTCATTAGTTGATTTCTTTTCCTCATTCACTTTCGGCTTCTCAATTACCGTGTTTCTCTTCTCTTTTTGTGGGGCTTCCTCCAATTTCTTGTCATTCTTCAAGGTGACTGCTTGGCACGTCTCGACCTCGATTTTTTTCGTTAGCAATCTTTGTGGATATGGGATTGGCTCGAACCATTCGGCTACAGTGACTTGCGGCTTGACTTGAATTTCTTCCCTTTTTTCGATCTTGACATCGATAGCTTGGCACGTCTCGAACTTTTGCTTTCGAGGATCTTCCGTATTCGATGGCAATGCTCCTTGCGGACGGTTCTCTTGATTCAAAGCTAATTGAGCGAGTTGATTTTCCAAATTTCGCAACGAGGCTTGGGTAGCGGTCATGAATTGGGCCAATATCTCATCTGTGTTCGATTTTTGGGCCGGTGGATTGTTGCCTTGATAGCTTTGTTGAGGAGGGGCTTGATTTTGGAATTGACCTTGGGGTCTTTGATATCCTTGGCCTTGTTGATTTCTTCCATATTGCCCTTGTGATCTCCACCCTTGATTTTGGAATTGGCGAGGCGCATTGTTGACGTAGTTGAGCGACTCCACATCTTGTTGGCATTGGAGCGTGTAATGATTTCCACCGCAAATTTCACAACATGGAGAATCGATTGCTTGGACTTGTTGTGGTGGACTTGCTTTGATGTGCTGTAGAAGGAGTTGATTTTGTTGAGCAATTTGGGTCACTTGAGCTTGAAGGGCCGTAATTGCATCTAACTCCAACACTCCGGGAATTTTCTTGGCTCCACTAACCGTCCTCTCGCTTGACTTGGCAAACCTATTTTGTGCAATTTGATCCAACATGATAAATGCATCCGGTATCGATTGACTCATAAAATTACCTCCGGTGGATGCATCTAAGACGGTTCGTGCGTTCTCGTTAATCCTTTGGTAGAAGATGTGGATTTGCCGCCATTGTTCGACTCCATGTGTTGGACATTGCCTCAAAAGGGTCTTAAATCTCTCCCATGCCTCGTATAATTGCTCGCCTTGCTCTTGGACAAAATTATGAATTTCTCGTCGGATTCTCTCGTCCTTCTCGGGTGAGCTATAGACTTTCATGAAAAGGTTGAGGAGTTGAGGCCACGATGAGATAGAGTGGGGGGCTTGGGACATCAACCACTGGCGAGCTCTTCCTTGTAACGAGTGCTTGAAGAGAATTAATTGAAGCGCCTCTTGGGAAACGCCGTTTTGACGGTGAGAATTACAGGTATCTAGAAAATTTACAATGTGAAGATGGGGATCTTCACCTGCCAACCCACTAAATAGCCCGTTATTTTGGAGCATCGTCAAAAGGCCTTGTTTGATCTCAAAATTATGCGCCTCAATGGGTGGATATTGGATGCTCGGGCGGAATCCGTCTAGCGTTGGGATTATGTAGTCTTGAAGTGCCCGTGGACGAACTGCTGGCTGTGCTGGAAGTTGAAGGGGAGGGTCTTGGACTTGGTTTCCGTTGGCCTCGAGTAAATTGCCCGGGGCCCTGCGTTCTTCGTCCTCCATTATATTATTTGCGCGTTGTCGTCTCCTAGCGGCTCGAAAAGTTCGTTCGATTTCGGGATCAAACGATTCTCTAGCTGGATCGAGTCCTCTGCGCATACACAGTACCTAAAAAGAAAAATAAAATAAAACAAAAATTAAATGGGTGAATCGTGAAAATTGTTCAAATCTAGAGCTAGAATAAAATAAATAATTAAAATATTCCCCGGCAGCGGCGCCAAAAACTTGTTGGGCGAAAACCTACACGCAAGTGCACGTATCGTACAAGTAATATAGTGGACAATTAAGTCCGGATATCGAACCCACAGGGAATATTTAATTATCTAATCCTAGACGCTAAATTCTACCAATTATTATCAAGCCCACCCTACACAGTCGACTTTAGGGAGAAATAACTAAATTAAACTAAATTAAAAAGCAAATTAAAAAGACAAGAACACGAAAGCAATTAAAAACGAAGATTAATCAAAGTAGACAAGCCTAGGATTTTATTCTTCCCCCTATGTGATTATTATTCCCCCAATTCCTTCAATTATGCAAGCAATTAACCCGGATTATTAACCTGAGATGCTAAAATAATCATAACCCGCTTCCGCGTGTATTACAATTCTAATACTCTAGATTCAATTACTATATTCCTATGCAATTAATTCTAGAACACAGCATTAAGCACAAATCTCAATAATGGCTACCTAAGAGATTAACTATATTCCTATGTTAATACCACAAAGGCTCTTCTACCACAGTTCTAATTATTAACCCGATCTTCCGATTCATGCGATTAACAATAACATAAAAGCACATAAGTTGATCAAGTTCATGCACTTAATAAAACAAGTAGAAGAAATAATCCGGAATTAAAACTTGCATAAAATCATAGAATTGGGTTCATAAATCCCACATAGGGTTCCAAATAAAATCCTAGAAATAAGTAGTTTAGCTACTCATAATTAAATCAAAAACGCAAATAAAATAAATCATAGACGATAAATCTTTGCTTGGAGTCTTCGAATTCTTCGTCTTCGTTATTGCTTTGTTGCTCTTGAAATTGCGTAAAAAGATCGCTAATTGTGTGCTTGGCTTGGTCTTATATAGGGTGAAGAACTTGGGGAAGAAGGCAGTTTCCTTGTGCAATTAAAATTCCTTTACTGCGCAATTTCGGAGGCTCGGACGGGGGTCCCATAATTTACACTAAAACTGGGACGGGGTCCGAGCCTTGTTTCTTCAGAATTTTGATTTTTTCACTTTTGGCCCATATTTTCTCCAAAATTGCAGTTTTGACCCCAAACTTTTCAAATTCTTCAATTTGTACCTAAAATACAATAAATTAACTTTTTAAGCACCAATTATCGTTAAAACACACCAAAAGCTCAAATAAAAAGATATGATAATGTGTAAAAATATACACTTAACAAGTACTTAGGTATATAGTTCGTCTTTCGTCGGGTAGTATGCTCTCATGGCAAGACCACAAATCCCGCGACCGTACGGATCATCCGAATATAGCCTCGTTCTCCCCAATTGCGGCCCCAACTATTCTTCACCAGCCAATAGTCGGTATCACTCACGGTTGTTCCGTACCCAATTATAGTAACAATATGATCTGGTGTTGTTCCGCAGGGCCCATCGAACACACCCTAACAATTAAATTAAATTAAATTAAAAATTATATATTATTTAATTTATCGATGAATGCACGAAACTTACTTTTGAGTAATGCCAGAATCCCATGCTCCTTGCATCGATCTCTACGGTCACCGGTTGCCTAGCGACTCTTTTCATTAGCAAATCTTCACAATAGGGAGGAACTTGGCCGTAGCCGTTTATCCGCACCGTTGGGTTATTTTTCTGCAATATATAGAAATTCAAAAATAAGTTAATTATAAAAACATTAAGAGCCTGTTTGGCTAAGTTTATAAGCTCCTAAAAACATCTTATAAGATGTTTAGGAGCTTATAAGTTGTTAAAAGGTGTTTGGTAAAAAAATTGCAAAAGATCTTATTTTTTCCAAAAATAAGCTGTTAGGGAGCTTATAAGATGTTTTTAAAAAAGTACCTCTACCCCACCTTTTTTCTTTAAGATTTTATTTGCTTCTTTACTAAAACACTTAAAATACAAAATTACCCTCAAATACTATATTATATTACATGAATACTAATAATATTTATATTTTATCAAAACAGCGTATTCTTGTAATCAAGATTAATAATTAGTTAAATATAATTATCGTAATTATCATAATAATTGTAAAAAAATTATTCTCTATTTATATTTTATATGTATATAAAAATACACGAATATTCTTATTATCTCCATAATAAATTATATTTCTTTCATCTATAAAAAAAATTATATTTCTTGTACAACTTTTATTTTATATTATTAATATTATTTGAAAAAATAATTTGTAAATATTATAATAATATTTTAGGAACAAAAGTATTTGAGTTAAATAAGTTAACAATTATACTGGCGTCATGTACTTTTTTGTCATTATAGCAATAAACAGACCTTTTATTTCCAAACACCTGAACAACTTATAAAAATAAAAAGTAACTTATAAGCTACATATCCAAACACCTTAAAAAATAATTTTTAAAATAAGATCTAACAGCTTATCAGCTCCTAAAACATCTTATCAGATGTAGGAGCTTATAAGATGTTTTAAATAAGCTTAGCCAAACGGGCTCTAAGTACTACGTACAATATTGAATCACTAAAAATATATAAGTATACCTTTTCCATTTGACAAAAGTTTCCGTATTTGTCTTCGTACGGGTAATTATTATTGTTTGTGATCCCATTTTCCATGATATACTGAAACGCTACGGTTGCATATCCTCCATCGCAATGTTATGTTTGTTTCCCGTATCACAATCCACCAATTCCTAGGTGGACAATGGGATCAATCTTTTATTCCGAATGTAATTTATGCCTTCGACAGCCGCAATCGACACAAATGCACAACAACTACATGTAGAAATCACAATGCAGAAGATGAGAGGATAGAGATTTAGAGCATATGGAGAGGAAAATGAGAGAGAAGGAGAAACAACTAACAACCATTTTTTTCGAAGAATCCGGATTGCTAGCTGTCATAGCTTTAATGATCATAATTTTGTGTATTCGAATTTTCGTTTATATAATTATAACAATTTATTTTAATTCTTCAACAAATTAACATTGTTAAAAATTTATTTTACATGAATACAAGGGCGAAACATGGTCCGTTGTGAAACTATCAACACCTTTCAAGCAAATGCAAAGATATATAACCTACACATGCAATAGATATAGTTGCTACAAATTAAATCTGGAGGGCCGCGTTTTCAACCTAACATGTTGCAGAATCAAGCATCTTATGCGCTCGATTTGGTCTACCAGGCCACTGGTTTGTGTGACGAAAAATCGGCATTGAAACGTTTAAAGACCCTTGTAAGATCTGTCATCCCATTGAAATATCTAATTAATCAACTAATTTAATTGTATATTTTTCTAGATGTTAAAGATTAGAAGGTCTTGATTTAATTCAATTGGTTTTGACTCTTTTCTACTTTGATTTTGGCAAAATTCATAACACGAAAACGGTGGTCCATTGAGACAGTGTTCTAATCTAATTTGAATTAGCTAGATTGAATATGTAGTGACAAAGTTATGCATAAACAAGTTACGTCTTAACGACTCAAAATCAAAATTCGTGATGTATCTCGTAATTTTATTCAACCTGTTTGCCCAACTTAACATCATCATTGGGATAATTCAAAATTTTGAACATAATTCAACAAGCCCCAACAGATACACGAAATAATATTTCAAAAATGAAAATAATGATTACTTTAATACATGACAATAACAATTAATATAAATTTAAAACCATCAATATTTATACAAATTTGATGATGCAAACCCACTCAACAAAATAATATATCATATAAACTTAATTGTTGTAATATGAAATTAATCGTTATATAAATTAATGAAGTATCTAATAAAGCACAAATCAATAAAAATAAAAATAGAAAATTACCAAGACAATTATGAAAGTGGAAACCCATTCCATTGAGATAACAAAGAATAAACTAATAGCGATTAGAAAATTAGTAGAGAAAAAATAAATTATCTATGAAGATTTGATATAAATGGATGAATTAAATAGGAGACTGAGAAATGCACGGGGAGAGCAGGCTACAAGCGGTCGCAATCTTGAGTTGGTGTAGAGAATACCTCAAGGAGCATTCAGAACATCAACTGCGTTCGTCTCTTACACAACCTCAACGACTCCCTACGAAGTGGAAACCACCGGACGATGGAGTGATCAAAATTAATGTGGATGCAAGCTTTCCGCGAGGTGAGACGTATTATGCTACTTCACTTGTCGCTCGCAATTCTAGGGGCGAGTGCTTGTTTTGGATGGTTCACAAGTTCGCCGGTCGGCCAATGGTGGTAGACGGAGAAGCCCATGCTATTCTCAGGGCATTAATCACAGCACAAGAAAAGGAGTGGCCGAACATTATTGTGGAAGGGGACAATTTACAGGTGATAACAGCGCTTCGGGACAAGAATCATTCGGTTCTTCCGTTTGGAGCATTCATTGAACAAAGTCTGTCTTTATCTAGAGTCTTTGTATCTTGTACGTTTGATTTTATTAGACGATCTGGTAATAAATTGGCACATATGCTAGTGTCGATCTATGGTCATTCTTGTAGCGAGGGAGCAACCCTTCCTTCGGACTTGGCGGATATCGCCCAATAATATTGATCGATTCTTCTCAAAAAAAAAAATAGGAGACTGAAATTGGAAGTATACTACATGGGTTGGTTTAGATTTTCTAATAATTGGAAGATATAGTTAGAAAGGTAGAAGATAAAAAAAAAATTAATATAAAGAAGGGATAACTAGCAAGAACCCCGCATTTAGGAACATGTGTTAAGGAAATAGCTACTCCAAAAAATAATTAGAGAAAATCCCCTTAGCTAATATCCCACCCAAATGCTATTTTAATGATTCCCAAACCACCCTTATTAATATGAAATCTCATTTTCACATTTCAAAATCCTAATCCATTTCATTTGCCGTTCTTTCTTCTCCTTTTCTTATCATCTCATCTTCTCTCTTCTCTCTTCTCTTCTCGACTGAAATTCAGAGGAAAAACAAGACGTCGACCGACGGTGGTGATGGTGGAAGAGTGTCTGTCACCGCCTTCCGCCACCGCGTGAAGGGTGGTGACGGATCTGTAGTTGGCGGCAGTGGTTTCCACCGACGACTGGAGCTTGTCGTCGAGGACGCAGTGGGTTGTCAGTACCTTGAATCGTTTTTTTCTTTTTGAACATTGAAATGCTAATTTGTATTTTTTTGTATGAATTATTTATTTTATTTATTTTATTCTTGTTAAGGATTGGTTGGATAGTATGGTGTGGCGGTGGTGTGGTGACGATGGGGAGACAGATTTAGGGTTTTTTGGTGGGATCGGGCGGAGGACGGGGCATGTAGAGAAATTCGCGCATGTTGGAACCTTAATCGACAATGTACATGTTCAATACTCGATTAAGTTAATCGACTATGCTCTGGTGGTCGATTAAGGTTGATCAACTCCATTTTTTTTTTTTTTTGATTTTTTGTTTATTGATTCCAATTGTATAAATCAATTATAATGTTGGTATATTTTTTGTTTTTATAAAATGTTGTTGATTTTGCATTTTTGCAGTTGTGATTTGTTATTTTTAGTAGCAAATTCTTAATCGACTATGCTCTGGTAGTCGATTAAGGTTGATCGACTCCAATTTTTTATTTTTATTTTTGGATTTTTTGTTTATTGATTCCAATTGTATAAATCAATTATAATGTTTTATATTTTTTATTTTTGTAAAATTAAGTTGATTTTGCATTTTTTTGCAGTTTTGATTTGTTATTTTTAGTAGCAGACTCTTAATCGACTATGCTTCATCATAGTCTATTAATATACCTGATATAGAAAAAAAAATTAATTTTTTTTTTTAAGAATTTTCTTAATCGACTATGCGTCATAGTGGATTTACCTTAATCGACTATGCTTCATAGCCGATTAATAAAACTGATACAGAAAAAAATGAAAAAAATAGAAAAAAATGGAATAAAAAAATAATAAAAAAAAATCGCTGATGACCAGCACGTGACGTGGTGATGATGTGGCGAGCAGGGACAAAACTGGAAAATATAATAGTTAGAAATGGATGTGGATAAATATTTTGGGCCTCTCTCCATTAAAAAGAGTAATGAGAGGGTTTCCTCAAAAAAACATTAATCATGGAACTCTACGCAAACAAAAAAGGAAAATAAGTAAATAAAAAAAAAGAAAAAAAAAAAATATATATATATATATATATATATATATATATATATATATATATATATATATATATATATATATATATATATATATATACTAGTATTTTGCCTCGTGCATTGCACGGGCGGATATTAAAAAAAATATAAGATAAGAAAAATTAAAAATTAGTAAACATATATGAAATATACAATAGTAAAACAATGAAACACAGAAAATGTAAAAGTTTCACTAATTCTAATTGCAATCATAATCTATATATCTATTTTAACAATAATTTTTTTTTTTTAAGAAAAGATGATGAATATTATTAGGTAATATGCGCAAAATGAGTTGGAAGTGTAACACCTTCCGTGCAAGAGTGGCCATAATATTTAGCTATCGCATGGGCCAAACAATTTCCCAAGCGTTTAATATATTCAAAACAACAAGATGAAAATGAAGACGCAATCACAATACTATTCTCAATGTACGCACCAAAGGATGCCGAGTTGACGGAGCAGTCCCGTAGGGTCTGGATAACCGAGAGATCATCACCTTCGATGATAACTTTGGGTCATTCAAATTCTTTAGCTTTAACCAGAGCTCGGAGAACCGCATGAGCCTCTCCGTCTATCCCCTTTGGACGTCCGTGAATTTTATAGGCAACCCACCAGACACATTTAGTACTATCATCTCGAGCAATACACGCTAGGGAGTAGAATGTTTCTCCCACCGAAAACGCGGCATCTACATTAATTTTTATCACTCTTCTTTCCGGTGGCTTCCAATGAGCTGGATGACTTCTACTCCGAAGCTGAAGGGGTTTAGTCATTCCCTGCATAAACTCCGTTAGATAGGAAATGCTCCAGCTGCAGACCTCCTCTAACGGGGTCCTGTTTTCCCCGTGGGTTTTCTTGTTCCAATTGTCCCACAGCTTCCACATAGCTATCACCACCAAACAAACTTCATCAACTTTCAGCTCCTTGAATAACAGGTCGACCCAACCCTTTGATGACGCCATTTTATTCTCCGCGAACAAACCGGCTGAAGTGCACTCCAAACCACCTCCACCCCGCTGCATTTGGTGATAGTATGGAGGAATGATTCGTGAGAAGCTCCACATTTGCGGCAGCAAGGATCTATGACAATTTTTCGACGGCACAGTTCCAAGTTAGTCGGCAAAATGTCGGAGCATACACGCCAAAGGAAGATTTGGATCTTTGGAGGAATAGTTAGTTTCCATATTTTCTTCCAGTCGAAGTGTGGTAATCCGCTAGTCGAACACCCGTCTGCCCCATGGTCATAATGGAGCGGCAAAATAGACATCAAAATGTGATGGTTACAAGAGCGGACCGTAAACTTACCGTGATTTGAGAACCGCTAGACCCAACGATCTTCAACTTGAGGGCAATCGATTGGGACTGCCATTATCCGATCTTTATCCACCTGCCAAAAGTTATCTGCAATAATTTGGAGATCACATGAGTTCGTCAGCGGATCAATAAGGTCCGACACTTTATTCGGGAAAGAAGAATCATTTGGTCTCCTCGTAAAAACCCTAAAGCGACCATCCTCCATGAGCCATGGGTCTGCCCAAATGGATGTCGACTGTCCGTTTCCCACCCTCCGACGTAGACCTGAAAAACATGCTCTCGAACCAACCATATGCTCCTCCATGTTGTCGAGGGTCGATAGCCCAAATGTGCCGAGAATAAAGAGCCATGCGGGAAATATCTTGCTTGTAATATTCGAGATAGAAGAAGCTCAGGTTCCGTCATGATTCTCCAAGCTTGTTTAGCAAGCATGGCCAAGTTGAAGCACCTCATATCTCTAAACCCTAGACCGCCAAGATCCTTCGACTTGCACAACTTTTTCCATGCAATCCATGACATTTGATGCTTCGATCCATTTCCCCACCAGTATGCTTGGATTGCCGACTCAATCGCTCGGAGAAGACCTGATGGGAGCAAAAACCAGCCCATCATATAAGCAGGGATGGCTTGGAGAACCGCCTTAAAAAATTAGTGCTAGAAGGAAGAAAAAACAAACGTGAAAAAATAAATTCAAAGTGGATCGTGCTTAGTGGGGAAGGGAAAAAAACATTAAACAAACTTGTCCTATAAAAAAAGAGAGAAAATTTAGTGCTGGAAGAGAAAAAAAAAAAAAAGAAAAAAAGAACAAGAAAATATTTAATAAAAAAAAAATTGACCCTGTTTAGTGAGAAATTATCTATAAAAATGAAGAACAAACAAATAATTTCGAATGTGCTATAAAAAATGAGAAAATAAAGGGAATAAATATTTTACAAAAATATTTATAAAAAAAACTACTTTTAGGGTTTCGGGACAAACCTTTCTTTTTATATACTTGTATAAGAGCAACTCCAATGGGGTCACCAAATAGAGTATTCAAACATTTAACTCCCATTTACTTACATAAAAATAGAAATCTTTAACTCTAATGAAATTAGGGGCTTTAAGATATAGGTCCCTGGTGACAAAACTTATTAGAACTAAATGACAAGTCAAACTAAACATTTGCTTCACATCCTTTATAAATTTCATTCAAAAAATGCCCTCATATACACAAAAAATAAAATTTGCACCAAGTAATATTTAAACAGTATTTATCATTTTATTCTGCATTTAATATTTTAAGTTTTGCATCTAACATTTTTGTTATTATTTTTTTGTCGTAGAACATGTTTTTTTCTGCATTTTCGTACTTTTTCACAATTTTTTTCGGCCATAGTCATCTACAGAAAATCGTAGGAAAGCTGTAGTAGACCGTAGTCACGTATAGACACCCGTAGAAAACTTTAGTAATCTGTAGTCACAATATTCTTAAAACACTAACTCCTCCTTTCAATCCTAGATGCCAGACACCATAGACACCCACAGACATCTGTAGACATGAAATCGAAAAATCTTAGATTTGCCCATCATACCATAATCCCCTCCACCAAACCCTAGATCCACGATGCCAACATCACCCATGCCGCTAAAGATGCCACAAACCCAACCCACGCTGTCCGTTGTCATCCCCACCTCCCCCCCCCCCCCCCCCCCCCCCCCACATTGTTGTGCCACCGGCACCATCCCCGAGCGTCGGCGCCTCCCCTCTAGAGTAACCGCCGCCGCCGCCTTACATCATTTTTTTCAAAAAGGAAAATATTTAATGAGCACGTTTTGATTCTGATGTTAATGGATCAGATCAAAATTCTAAGGAGTGGAGATTATTTCAGAAAATATAACAACAATCCGATTAAATAGAAAATCATGAAGAACTCGAATATTTTCTGATCACACTGATTATAGTCTTAATTTTTGGATTTGGCTTTTACAATTCGGATGCCAGATCTCTGCCACCATCTCCCTTCAAACCATGGAGTGGAGCGGTGAAGAAAGAGAGGTTGAGATTGAGGGAAATAACGAGAGAGATAGAGAGAGCCAGAGAGCGAGACGCGAGACAGAGAGAGAGAAAGAGAAGAACGAAAGAGAAAAAGTAGATATGGGAAATAAACGTGATTATGTGGTTATAATATTTAGGGTTAAGGGCAAGATAGGGATTAAAAAAAATTAAAGATGTGAGTCATATATTATTTCAAACTAAGGATTTAATTAAAAAATTGGATTTAGAGTTGTCATTTAGTTCAAATTATATTTCAAACTAGGGGCTCATAGCATATTAACCCATGAAATTATCAAATGAGCTTTCCATTTTGATAATTTATCTTTTGGGTTGTAAAAATACTTGCTGGAAATTGAGTTATCAAAAATGTAACCTCCTAACCATCCAATCAGAAGTTGACACGTTGCAATTATAAATAAAACCACCAATAAACTTCCAATTGATAATTAATTTGATAACCATGGTTGGAGTAGATGAATTTTAAATCAATACTAAAATACTTCTCAAATATCAAATGAGTATTTGATAACTCATTTTTGATATCTAGCATTGGAGTCTCTCTCTCTCTCTCTCTCTCTCTCTCTCTCTCTCTCTCTCTCTCTCTCTCTCTCTCTCTCTCTCTCTCTCTCTCTCTCTCTCTCTATCAATGGGTACTTATTCATAAAGAGATCCAGACAAAAAATTCATTTACCAATAAGTCCACACATGGTCCAGATTTTTGTAAAAGACTAAAATAGGCCCTCATACTTTAATATGCTCCAATTTATCATTAACTTAACTTAACTTAACCTCAATTTGACCCCATATTTGACAAATTATTCAATTTTGGCCTAAAACTTTCTATTTTTCAAAAAAACAAAAAAAAATTGCCGCCGGATTCCGGCGTTGACTTTTCAAAAAAAAAAGTTTCCGGATTTTTTTGCTGGTCTCCGACGTTGACTTTTTCGATTTTTTTTTCTTCTTTCTGTAACATTTTTTTTTCGTTTAAACAACATTATTGCTGTGATTGACAGTAATATTAATTATATTACTGTTAAACACAGTAAAATTAACTAAAGTACAGTTTAACACAGTAATATTGCTATATTAATCTCTAGCACAATAATATTAACATAACAAAACTCATTATTATTGTGTAATAGAGTAATATTACTATAACGTTTAACAAATGTAGACATAAGAATTAATATTAATGTGAGTGACAGTAATATTACTATAACAACAGTAATATTACCGTCAACCACAGTAATATTACAATAATAGACAATAATATTATTACGTTACTCCGTGAATAACTCAAACAAACAAAAAAATCAAAACATAATAATAATATTGATGTGGTTGACAACAATATTACTATAACAATAGTAATATTACCGTCAACCACAGTAATATTATTGTGTTTACAGTAATATTATTACGTTACTCCGTGAATAACTCAAACAAAACAAAAAACCCAAAAAAATTAATAATATTGATGTTGTTGACAGTAATATTATTGTGTTTACAGTTATTTTACTGTCAACGACAGTAATATAATTACGTTGACATGTTAACAAATCAAACAAAATAAAAAAAAAATTAAAAAATAAAAAATAATAATAATATTACGTTAATTTACTGTCAACGGCAGAACAATTACATAAATGTATTGTCAACAGCAGTACAATTACGTTAATTAACTTTCATTGACAGTATAATTACGTTAATTTACTATAAGCGACAGCACAATTACGGTCAACGTTTAGCAACGGACGTAAAAAAAAAAACCAAAAAAAAATACTTAAAAAAACAATAAAAATCAACGCCGGAAACCGGCGAAAAAATCAGGAAGAAAAAATTAAAATCGAAAAGTCAACGCCAGAATCCGGCGGCAAAAAATATTTTTTGAAAAAAAAAAAGTCAAAATTGGATTTTTGTGTACAAAATTGATTAAATTGGGGTTACAATTAAGAATTGGGTATAAAGGGTTGGGGGTAATATTGACATATACCATGAATGTTTCCATTTTTTATAATAAATATTAAAGGAATGGGCTTATTGGTGAAAGAGATATAGCCCCTAAACCTAGAATAATAAAGATGTTTGGTTGGGGCCTTATGCACAAAAACACCATATATATATATATATATATATAACTCTCCAACTCCTTAATTTTTCATTTTTCTTAGAGCTTTTTTCCAACTTAACCACTATTTTTTCATCAAATACTATTTTTTGTGGTAAAAAAATGGGTTTATCTCCCACGCTTAGCACATCATTCTATAATTTCACTATTTTTTATGAATAAATAGTGTATTTGGTCTCCCACCAATTCCATCAAATTTTACATTAAACAATGAAATAATAATATTTCACCATTTTTCTATTTATAGAGAATAGCATTTGGTTTGGTCTACCAAGGTATTTCACAAAATATATCACAAAATTATAAATTTAATGTTAATTATAATTCTTGTCTATTTTAATTTTAAAAATATTGATTATAGATCCGATATAAGTAATAATTTTATTGATTATATAATTTTAAAATTATATTAAATTCTAAAAAACTATTGAAACATGAATGAAAATCAACGTAAATTATTATACATATAATAAAATCACACATAAACAATAATTTCATAACTAAATGCATAAAAATATTACAACATGGTTTAAAAAATAATATTACAACATTTATTTGGCCAAAACAAATTATTGCATTAATAATTTTGAAGGTCAAAGGGGCCTCATTAAAACCTTGTTTAGCCTAACATATTTATATTTATTTAATAATAATAATAATAATAATAATAATAATAATAATAATAATAATAATAATAATAATAATAATAATAATAATAATAATAATAATAATAATAATAATAATAATAATAATAATAATAATAATAATAATAATAATAATAATAATAATAATAATAATAATAATAATAATAATAATAATAATAATAATAATAATAAAAAAAAAAAAAAAAAAATGTATTTATCTTTTCAATACTAATTTATTAATTAACACTAATATATTTTCTATTAATATGTTTATAAATTGGTAATCACATGAAATTAGTTAATATAATAATATTATATCCTAATGGTAAAATGGTGTTAATTAAAACCAAATCCTATTTCAATTTATATATTTGATAGAAAAAAATAGGAATTTGTGAAAAAAATGGTAAAATGGTGGTAGGGTGGGAGTTGCAAATTTATTCACCAAAAAATTTGGTGAAAATATAGGATTTGGTAATATGGTGATATGTGGTTTGACCACAATGGGAGACTAAAACCAAATCATCACAATGTTGATTTAGTAATTTAAATTGAGAGGTTAAAAACACCTAAATTAGGTGAAAAAAATGGGATATGAAGGTGGGTGGAAGATGTCTTACCATCACCAATCTCTGAATCAAATTCTTAAAACAATAAAACATTTCACAATCAAGATTATAATTCAAATGCTAGAAAACATTTAATAGACATAAATAATTAAAATTTTGATCATATTTGGTAAAAATATGGATTCAATATTTTCACACGTGAATATAAAATGATCACATGAATGGGTTCAACTTTATTACAGGAGAGCAAGCTGACAGTACATAACATTGTATTAAAGAAACAAATTGAAAAATAAACCTAGTCTTGAGAAATTCTTACAATCTTTTTTCCGACGTTATTGCCACGGAAAAGATCGACAAAGGCAGTCGGAATGCTTTCTAGACCGTCCGAGATATCTTCGACGGCCTTCAATTCGCCCGTTTGAAGATATTTTATAGTCGTGGAAATGTATTCTTGGTATATATCCATAAAGTCGACAGACAGAAAACCCTCTATTTTAATTCTTTTATAGACCACCGCTACCATGTCGGGCCTGGCTCTTTTACCGTCGTCCGTATATTCGGATATAACTCCACAAAGGGATACTCTACCGAAAACATTCATGTTATTGATTGCCGCTTCAAGCATTTCGCCTCCCACGTTGTCAAAGTATATGTCAATCCCCTCCGGGAAGTACCTAGTAATTAATTAGGCATATACCGATAATAGTTTATGAGTTTGCGTGTAATTAATTCAACCAATAATATAAGGTTTTTATCGGTTAGTACCTTTTAAGAGCTGAGTTCAAATCGGTTTCTTGTTTGTAGTTGAATGCATCATCAAACCCGAGTTCATCTTTTAGTAAGTCCACCTACAAAACATTATGTTCGACGACCAAGAAAAGCTTTATTTCATCTTTTACGTACAATACCTAGTAGTAGACATGGCCCCGGGCCCACCGGAACCGGACTGGGTGAACATTTAAATAATCGGACATTAATGATTTTTATTGTTATGAACAAAATTGTACAAGAAATTAAGGAAGATGAGGGGAAAAAAAAAAAGAAGAAAAACTAAAAAGATCAATTTTTTAGTAACAAAATAACTGAAATAGGCTAAATATTAGTTTAATAATTACAAATTTATCCTTGAAAATAGTGGGAAAGAGAAAAAAAAAAAAAAAAAAAAAAAAAAAAAAAACAAAACAAAAACCCACTTTCAAAATCGAAACTGGAACCGGCGGTGTGAGAACTGCCTACGAACCGTAAATAGCGGTCCGGTTCCAGTTAATTCATATTATGGAACCGGAACAGCCAGTTTGGAACCAGAATCGGACCGACCGTTGGTCATGTCTAGCTAGTAGTATATATATGATCATATTAGTTAATTAAAATAGAACAACGACGTTAAAAGTGCACCTTTTGTTTGGTTCCTGCGCATCCGACGACGTAGCAACCAAACAACTTGGCGTATTGTCCGACTAAACTCCCGACTGAACCGGAAGCGGCAGAAACGAACACTTTATCTCCCTTTTTAGGCTTGCACACTTTGAAAAACCCTCCATATGCTGTAAGCCCGCTGCTTCCTACAATATTTATTGATATATTTAAGAATAAAACCATAATTTACTCCAAACAATTTTTAGTATATATGTAAGTTTTTATTTTATTGCAAATTAATAAATTTTTCATCAATATAGAATTTAGGGCAAATTATGGCTACCCCTGATTTATGGTCAAATTACGAAAAACTCCCTCCTGTTTGGGTAATTACAGTTACCCCTCAACTATGTATTATCTTACGAAAATACCCCTACAGAAGTAAATTTAGGGATGTTAAATTGGTAAAACGGAATCGAAATTTCGGTACGCCAACATTTCATACTGTTTACCAACTGAATATACGATTTGATTCGGTAAGTAACTGAATTACATAAATTTTATGTAAAAACATTTAAAAGAAGGGGGTGACTATAATTACCCAAACAAGATGAGTTTTTTATAATTTGGTCATACCTCAAGGTGTGGCCGTAATTTGCCCTAGAATTTATGAGGGTGGTTGATCGAATTTGGAAGTGTTGTGACCTCCTACAACATCTTATAAGACACTTGCTAATTAATAAAAAGAAAAAGTAATTATTATTTTTAAATAAATATTTTAAAAGTATTACTTAAATAAGAATCGGTGATCGTGAATTCGAATCTCACCGTCACCCATTGGTAAAAGGGGTGATTACAAATAAGTCCATCAATGGGTACTTATTCATAAAGTGATCCAGACAAAAATCTCCTTTACCAATAAGTCCATACATAGTCCAGATTTTTGTAAAGGACTAAAATAACCCCTCATACTTTAATATGCTCTAATTTCATCCTTAACTTAATTTAACCTCAATTTGACCCCAAATTTCACAAATTATTCAATTTCGACCCAAATTATTTTTTTTACAAATTATTCAATTTCCGACGTTGACTTTTCAAATTTTTTTTTTCTTCCGGATTTTTTCGCCGGTTTTCGGCGGTCAACGCCGGTCTCCGGCGTTGACTTTTTCGAATTTTTTTTTTCTGTAATTTTTTTTTTTCGTTTAAACAACAATATTGCTTGCTGTGATTGACAGTAATATTAACTATATTACTGTTAAACACAGTAAAATTAACTAAACTACAGTTTAACACAGTAATATTGCTCTAGTAATCTCTAGCACAGTAATATTAACACAAAACTCATTATTATTGTGTAATAGAGTAATATTACTATGTTGATCGTTCAACAAATGTAAACATAATAAAAAGCCAAAAGAATTAATATTACTGTGAGTGACAGTAATATTATTATAATAACATCAACCACAATAATATTACAATAATAGACAGTAATATTATTACGTTACTCCATGAATAACTCAAACAAACAAAAAAATCTAAACAAAATAATAATATTGATGTGGTTGACAGCAATATTACTATAACAACAGTAATATTACCGTCAACAACAGGATGAAATTGGAGCATATTAAAGTATGCTCCAAAAAAAAGTCAAAATTGAATTTTTGTGGTCAAAATTGGATTTTTGTGGACAAAATTGATTAAATTGGGGTTACAATTAAGAATTGGGTATAAATAGTTGAGGGTAATATTGGCATATAAATGAATGTTTCATTTATTTATAATAAATATTAAAGGGATGGGTATATTGGTGAAAGAGATATATCCCCTAAACCTAGAATAATAAAGATGCTTGGTTGGAGTCTTATGCGCAAAAACCCCTTGGTTGAAAGACGGGCGGGGATTTGTAAATTCTGAATATTGGTTAAGTTAATATTAATAATCTCAAATAAAAAAAAAAGAACAAAATGTACTCCACTCCCTAAAAATTAAAAAAATGGATAAACTCTCCGTTAAAATATTATTTTGGTTGCGCTTTGCCCCAAAGCTAATTTTTGTTAGGCATTGTGCAACAAAAATAACATTTAAAGGAGCAACGTGCAGAAAAAAAATAATGTCTTTAGGGCCCAAGTTACTAAAAAAATAACATTTACAAAAACCCTCAATTCCAGGGAATAATCCATGGAAATTTTGCTATCGGACAATGTGCAACAAAAATAACATTTTTAAGAACGACATTCACATTTCCAAATTTTGAGGGAGTAAAGTGCAAAAAGTAAAACTTTATAGGGAGTGACGTACAATTTGCCCTAAAAAATGATAAAACTATAAATGAATTTATATGATGATTAAAGTATAATTAATAATAATACCTAGAACTCCTCCAGCATAATAAGAGAGTGGAAATGAGAGATTTGTATCCAATTTCTGCAACCACTGTAAAGAAATGCCTTTGACAAGGGTATATTCCCCCCATATTAGGGCTCCCGAAACAAGATCTCCTTCTTTAAATTCTGGATGCGTAGAACCCACCACTCTCCCAACCCCACTTGCATTTATGGCCTGTACAATATTTTTTATCTTTAAATAATTACTAATATCTGCACATATATTTCAATTAGGGTGTCACTCAAAAATAATTTATACAAAAATGATACAGTATAACCTCGATAAATTTCATAACATTTCTTAAATAATAGTTTTTTTTATGGTCTCGACTCTTGACTCGTAAAAAAATAGTAAATTATTAGTTCGATAATTTAACATTTCGCTAAATTAATAGAATTTGTGGTCTAAGTTTTTTTTTCCTTTAATTGATTTTTTTTAGCATTTTAATAGGTACGTACCATTAATGGGTGATCATAAGTTGAAAATGATTCTTGTTTGCAAATATTAAAACTTCTAAATTGGTTTTCTATAGTCAATTTATAGGACATTTGCAAACACATCACATGTTTTTATAAATAACAAACTTTAACTTATTCACACTCACTAACTTCTATTTTAAAAATACCACTATAAATTGTTTTAATTTCTTTTATTTTTTTCAAAATTAAAGCAAACCCAAGCCAAACTTATTTTGTAAAATATAATATTTTATCTTAACAGCCTTGTTTAAAGAAATTATTTTTACAGAATTAGAAAACATATTTATCAAAGGAAAAAAAAAAGTGAAGAAAATTAAACATTAATAATTGTTTATATATTATAAGAATGATAACCTGTCCAGGAAGAAGAGCAGCTGCTGCAGAAACAGTTTCCTGCGAACAACTGTAACTCTTCATTCGGTTTATCTGGTACGGATCGATCGACACGTACATATTTTTCACGACGACAACGATGTCGGAACCCTGACCAGCTGGCTGTCGTAGTACTTCCAAGGAAACAACTTGTTCGCAAATCGCGAAGTTTGATTCGTTCGGGGCTCCATCGATATTGCTCGTTGTTACAACGTACTTATTCATTACGGTTTCCATTGAGATTTTTGAGTTGTCCGAGCTTCTTTAATTTGTGGGGAGAAGATGAGATGAATTAAAGGACTCAAGATTTGATTAATAATGGGATATAAATAATATTTAATTCCATAATTTATAGCCAACTTGTAATAAATTAAGATCACTAATAACATATTTAAAGACTCATGCATGTGAGATGTGGTGAGTACTGAGTAGAATGGAGCAGATGAAAGAAAACAATATTGTAAAGATTCAATTTGATTATCTAGGTTATTTTATTCGCCACCATTTATGCATTGTGCGTTGTATTGAATTGTCAAAAGCATCTTTTGTTATTTTAATTAGGAAAAATCCCCTTCTAATTTAAAGTTAAAGGTGAAAAAATTAAGGCTTAAATATAAAAACACTCTTGTACTATGAAATTTGTATCATATATCCCATGTATTACATATAAGGGATTATTAGCAAGACCCCTTCATCTAGGAAATGTAGTTAAGAAAACTCCCTTCCAAAAATAATTTGAGAAAACCCCATTGGTTAGTATTCTACCAAATATTACTTTTGTAATTCCAAATTTACCCTTAATTGTCAATATATTATTTTGAAACCCTAATTCAGCATCAACATTAACCAAACAAGCCAAATAACACATTCCCATGGCATGGCGCAAGAAGCGACGGGCCTGGGCGATTTCTCGACCTCGACAAGGCACATGCGGCAGTTTCCGGCGATAGAGAGGCGGTCGTGGTAGCAGAACCTCGGGATATCAACGCCGGCGATCTCGCACGCCTGAAGCACCGTCATTCCTTTGGGGATTTTGACCGGGTACCCGTCGACGAACACCTCGATTGCGTCGTCCGGGTTGGGGAAGTGGACCCGGGGCGCCGGCTACAGGTGTCCGCTTCGGGAGATCTGGTTCGGGCTGAGATACCGCGGCGGCAGCTCTGGAGTTGTGGAGCTCCGGCGTGGAGACGATAGAGCGGCGGAGGAGGTTAAGGTTATGTAAAGAAGAGAAATTGTCTGTACTCACTACTCCGTACTACTTAAAATATGGAAGTGGGGTGGTGATGGTGTGGTGTGGCGACGACGTGGTGACGATGAAGAGCAAATCTAGGGTTTTTAGGTGGATTGTGGAAGAAGACGGCGCAAAAAAAGAAATTCGCGCAGGCAGGGCCCTTAATCGACTACGTGTGTTTAATCGACTATGTTCAATAGTCGATTAAGGCTTAATCGACTATGTTCAGTAGTCAATTAAGGTTAACCGACTCCAGTTGTTAATTTTTTTTTTTTTTTGATTTTTTTTATTGATTCCAATGTATAAATCAATTACAATGTTTGTATATTTTATTTAAATATAGTTGATTTTGCATTTTTTTTGTAATTTTGATTTGTTATTTTTAATAGCTAAAATTTTAATCGACTATGCATTAATAAACCTGATAGAGAAAAAAATTAAAAAAACCAAAAAAAAATTAAAAACAAAATTAGAAACAAAAAAAAATTAAAAAATTAAATATTTTCCTTAATCGACTATGAAGCATAGTCGATTTAAGACTAAATCGACTATGCTTCATAGTCGATTAAAAAAACGGAAAAAAAAAAATTCGCAGGGCGCTGACCCAGTGATGAGGTGGCGGGCGGAGGTAAAGCTGGAAAACATAATGGCTGAAAATGGGTATGGACTTTTCTCAAATGGACTAAAATATTTTGGGCCTCCCTCAATTAAAAAAAAGTAGTGAGGGGGTTTTCTCAAAGAGCCCCTACATATAACTACAAAAACCCCTCTCACATCACATTATTTCCAAAATATGATGAAAATAACCATATATATATATTGTTGTGGTTGACTGTCATATTAACTATATTACTGTTAAATACAGCTTAACACGGTAATATTGCTAGCTATATTAATCTCTAGCACACAGTAATATTAACACAACAAAAGTCATTATTATTGTGTAATAGAATAATATTAATATGTTGACCGTTCAACAAATGTAAACATAATTAAAAGCCAAAAGAATTAATATTGATGTGGATGACAGTAGAGTAGCAGTATTGTGTTTACAGTAATATTACAATAGTAGACAGTAATATTATTATGTTAATTCGTCCACAATACCGTCAACGACAACAATATAATTACGTTGACTTGTCAACAAATCAAAAAAAAAAAAACTAACAAAATAATAATATCGTCGCTGATTGTAACTGTACTGTCAACGATAGCACAATTATATAAATGTTCTGTCAACGGTAGTAAAATTACGTTAATGATGGTCAACGTTTAGTGGCGAGCGTAAAGAAACGGATAAAAATTTTAGGAAAAAAAAAGCACTAAAAAAAGTCAATGCCGGAAACCGACGGCAGAAAAAGCAGACATGAAAAAAAAAATCGAAACGGGCAAAGCCGGAAACCGGCGGCGGAAAAAACATACAAAAAAAATCGAAAAAATCAACGCTGAAAACCGGCGGCAAAAAAAACTTCAGAAAAAGAAAGTTTAAAAAAAGTCAAAATTGGATTTTTGTGCTCAAAATTGATTAAATTGGGTTACGATTAAGAATTGAGTGTAAAAGTAATTTGTCATATATTTAATTTTTTTCTTTATTTATAATACATATTAACGGGAAGTGTTTATTGACTAAAGACATATGGGGTTGTCTAGGGTCCGAGAGGGTTGTACTTCTCGGACCGTAATCTTCCAATAAAATTGCGCCACATAAGATAAGTACGAACCTAGTAAATAAAAGTACGACACATGGGTTACATATAAAATTACATAAAAGCCCATTTTAGTTCAGATTTGAAACTTAATTTTAAATTCATACTTAATAAATTAATTACTTTAATTTGACGACAGAATAATAATTATCATAAATCAATAAACTAAAATATTCATCTTCTACAGAAGTCCCTCTCCGGTCATCAAATCAAGAACCCTTATCTGATAGCAAAAATTTCGTGGGTAACCTTTTCAAATTAGTTCAAAATATTGATTCTTCGAGACGAGTTTATATTTTTCCCTACGCCTCTCCCAGGTCCCAATCATCATCGTTTTATTTAAAAGTGTAAATTTATAATTCGAAAACCATATTGATTTCAAATCTATCTTCAAATTCCCTGTTCTTTTATTGATTTCAAATATGTCTCAAATTCCCTGTTCCTTTCTTCCATATATGCATAAATTTGTTAGTACCCTTTATTTTGTGGTCAGATAGAAACATATCGAACTCTGAGCATAATTCGTGAGTTTTTTTTTTTTTTTTTTTTTTATTATTATTCTTTATCCATTTACCTTGTTGTAGAAAAATGATTCATTTGTCCTTATGATGCTACTTTCTGTGCAGATACATTGATTCATGTTTTAATGGTAGGTAAGCTATTTTGGACATCTGGCAGCTGTTAAGTTGTACTTGAGTTCTTCTTGCTTATGGATCTTTGTGCTCATAAGATGAACTCGTGCACTGCAATTTTGTTCTTTTCTTACAACATTGTTTTGAATATTAATTTTCTATGTTGTATGTGAGCCTATATAGATTTTGCTATTTTGCAGAGAAACACAAATGATGACAATTTACATTATATTCTCACACAAGGTTGTAAGAGAATGTTGGCACACACAACACACCTAAGGGATCAAGATTCAATTTGAATACCTTAATTTGTCATTTTCCTGCTATTGTTCTTTGGGAAATCAACATTTTTCATATTAAAAATAATTTAATACTTTTAATCAAACAATTTTTTGAATGTAATAATGAAAACAACATATATGTTCAGATTCATATTAGACCAAACATGAGAAGCACTTGGTATATTTACTTCATGGTTAATATTTTATAAGAAAATAATATGGAAAATTATGAACTCTTTAATTACGTGTGAAAACTGTAAGAAGAAAAATCATATACGAGTTTAACATCAATTAATTGCATCTCCTTAACTTGCAACTCAAGATTTTCGTCATGCTCTTCTTCATGTACAAAATGAAACTAAAAACGATACGCATCTCTCTACGGGGCTAAGTATTGGCGCCGACCAAGGGGCCTCCCCTTGAAGTTCCCTTTCTTAAATTCACAACGTTATAGAAATGCAAAACCTGATTAGCTCCAACCAATAATTTACCGCTAATATTCTTAAAATCGAACAAAATACGAGAATCAAAAAAAATCTTGAGATAGTCCTCATTCGCCTTTCATCTTGTCTTTTCAGTAATGCAAGCGCATTAACACGGAAATTAACACAGTAATATGGAAAATGGCTGCATTACAATTGGATTGCATCACATGAACAGAAAATACGGCTCTGGAATACACAAAATGGTTGCATTAGTATACGGCGTCGGGTCTAAATCGACTTTATAAGAGAGAAAACAAAATCAAGCGTAATAAATGCGAAAAAGAACAACAACGCACAAGGATTAAAAGCTAGCTCACAACTACAGCATAAAAATAAATTATCTACAGCAATCCAGTAAGGAGCATCGACTTAAAAATTGCAGACTGGAGAAGCAACTCAAGAAGATCGAAAGCTAGTTGCTTCATAAAGTGAAATACTATCTTGCAGCGATTCAGTTAGGAGCACCAACTTCGAATAATCATAGATACCAAAGTACAATCCACGTAACACAATAAATCCACGGTAGAGACCAACAAAGCCAAATCATTGAATTGTCTCTCACCTCCTTTCTTTGATGCATTGGCATCTTTAGCAAGACGTGTTCAAGCATAATCCAAGGAGTAAACAAAGAGAATCAGAACAATTCAAAACCAAAATGAAATTTTAATTTGTCAAACGACACCAAAATAAATGGTACAGATTCAATCATTCCACCACGAGAAACTAAAAATTCAAAACCTACTCAGAAAAAAATCGAAACTTTAGCATTATACGACACAATACTTAATTCTTCTTCAATAGGAGGATATGGGTCGACCCACGTGATATAACATTATTTTGCGCATTTCGTTAAATAGCCTCCAACCCGTATCCAGATTTTCGCAATCGACCGCAACGGTAAATCATCAAAGTAAGATGACTATGTCTTTAAGAGGCATTTCATCGAACAAGTGGAGTGCTTCAGCCTTCAACCAATCTAAAGTTTCAAAGTACGAAGAAATCGTCTTTGATTTCTCGGCGAGAAGATTATTAGAGAGGTGGGGTGCTCAAAGTTGACGAGTTTGATTCAGCAGCCAGAATATAACCACTTACAGCCATAAAATAAATGCTTTCGTAACTTCCACGGCGAGATGAAGGTGAGGAATGTGATATGCTTGATGGCGTTTCTCGATCTGCTCCTTGTCAAGTTAGGGATTTTGATTTTGGAGAAGAACATCTGTGAGGTTTTGATTTAGGCAGTGAATATTTGCAATCCTAAATTTTCTAAGGGGAAGACCAAATCAAGTTTTCCAACAATACTATTACTTGAAATTACAATAATACCCTTACTCTATAAAAAATCTAAAAAAAACAATTATATTACAAGACCATTAGAAACCCACAAAAATCATCTCCCTCATAAACATTCCGGCAGCACTAGCAGGTTGAGTTGCCTTTTCCGGCGGCACTAGCAGGAGATATGGGATGAAGATCGATGAGGAGGAGAAGTGGATATCGGCTGCGTGCTGAGGGTGAACAGCGAGCGGAGGACAGCAGAAAGGTAGTAGAATTTTGGCTGCCGGCGAAATTGAGCGGCGGGTGGCAGAAAAAAGATGCTGAATCTGGGGAACATGTCTTCCACAAGTTGTTTTTGGTGCTTCCTCTCCTCTTCTTCCATCTCCTCTTCCTAATTTGCTCCCCTCCCTCCGTCTGCCCACCGGAAAACGCCGCTACCTCCACACACGCAATTCCACCTCCAAATTGACGCTGTAATGTCGAAATTAACTTCATTTTTCGACACATAAATGTCAAATTTTCCCCTTAAATTCGACACCTCCCTGTTATGTCGAAATTTTTGAAAAGAATCGACAAATATATGTCGAATTTTCTGCAATATTTCGACACTTGTGTGTCGAATTAAAAATCGACATTTGTGAGCGGCGATGGAGGACTTTTTTTCGACGGCAATAGAAGACATCTTATACGGCAGCGATGGAGGACTTATTTTCCGGCGGTGGAGGCGGCGACGCAAGCTTTGTCGGTGTGTGGGCGAGATTCCGGTGAGACTTGAAGCTTGAAGTCTGGTTGTGGTCTTGCGTGAGAGGAATTGGATTTTAAGTCTTCATTTAATAATTTGAGTTGGAGGGTAATTTTGGTATTTGATTAGATTGGTCTTCCTCTTAGCATTTTTCCGATTGCAAATAGCCGCCCCCTTTGATTTATTTAACGTGTAATTTTGATAATTAATTATGATTACTATAATATTTCTTAATAGATATTTTAATTTAAATTTATAAGGTTAATTAAGTAATTTACATGGCGTACGATGTGTGTACAATGGTGTACGATGTGTTGTTACTGGGTTCGTACTTTTAATTTTCTAATCTAGTGTCGTACTAGGTCGTACAAAAAAAATCAATGGATGAGATTAAAAATTAGTTAATTTGGACGTACAAGATTAAATATTTTACGGTCCGAGAAGTACAGCCCTCTCGGACCCTAGACAACCCCAAGACATATAACCTCTGAACCTAGAATAATAAAGATGATTGGTCAGAGACTTATGCACAAAAACCCCTTTTATATATATTTTGAGTATGTAAAAATAATATCTATTTAGATTTTATAAAATGATTTATTTTCAATGTATCGCCAATTAATCACCATGACACCGGTTAATCGTGAGGCGATGCGTAACCACCTCCGACTCGATTACCGGTTTTTACAACCTTGAAAATGAATACATAAATGGTGAGTTTATTTGAAAAAAGAAAAACAAAAATTGAATATCCCTTTGTTAACTAAAAGTCAACGTGTGATGGCATATTTGTAATTTACACAAAAATATAATCAAATATTCTTTTTTTTTTCTTATTATTTCTTAATTTATTTAGTCCCAACACGTATGCAAGCAAAAAAGCTGTTCGGTTCTCCCGCGAGTTTTAAAAGCCGAAATCAAAGTACAACCTCTTGTCTGCTCCTCAATCCTTCTCCTTAGCCTTCTCTCTCTCTCTCTCTCTCTCTCTCTCTCTCTCCTCCTCCTTTTCAAAATTATTTTTTTTTATTTTTCTAATCTTTCTATTTACATATCAGAAATTATGATACCTACTGTTCATCCCCTCATTTGGGTTTCCCATTTTTAGGTCTTTTTTTCCCCATCTGCATTTCCTCCATATCTCTGTACCAAGAAAATTAAAATTAAAATTAGGGTTTTTAAATTTTTTAATCAATCCATTGAAATCCCCTAATTGGGATTGTCTGATACTCCGCCGTGGGCTGTATTTTTCATTTTTCTTTAATTTTCGCTTCGTATTTTTTAATTTTTTTTAATTAATTTGGAAATACAGGAAATATTACTGAATGGTGTATTCCAATTTGGGCATTTCTGAAGGATATTACTTCAAGGTTAGGGTTGTGAATTAATTAATTATTGTGCATGATTAATTAGGAAAGATTCTTGATTTATTTGTGGGTTTTGAATTTCCAGTTCTTTAATGAGATGAATCCTTATTTTTAAGTGTAGTATGCATGAAGAAAGGGGAAAAATGAAACTAATTTACAGTGGGCATTTTGGTAATTTTGTAGGATGGGAAGGGTAAAGTTGAAAATACAGAGATTGGAGAGCCTGAGCAGCAGGCAGGTTACTTATGGGAAAAGAAGGGCAGGAATATTGAAAAAAGCCCAAGAAATTTCGGTTTTATGCGACATTGATATTATTCTTCTTATGTTTTCTCCGACTGGGAAGCCGTCTATTTTCCGAGGACAAAGAAGGTAATTTGTCGAACATTCGTATTGTAAATGTATTCTTTTACTCGAATTTTTTTGGTTATGTTTTAAGTGATATGAGTGATCGTGAAGTGTTGTATCGGTTAATTTAAGTTAAGTGCTCGAAACATTGGAATATTTTTCGAGTGGTAGAAATTTTTATAGTTTTAAGTGAATTAGACTTAAACGACACGGTAAATCGGAATAATATTAGTGTAAGTATTGAGAAAGGATACGTTAAATGTACTTATCGTTAGTTATTTCCACTCTTTCTTGATTATTTTTTCTTTGAACTATATTGCCATTTCGTTGATGTTTGAAAAAAAATTTAATTAAAAAATAAAAAATATTTCGCTAATATTTTGTTCGTTTTTCGGTTTTAGCAACATTGATGAAATGATTACAAAATACGCTCAACTCACACCTAAAGAACGGGCAAAAAGGTAGATAGAAATTCTCCCATTTCGACATTTTTTGCGGAGTTATTTGTGATATTATTTTAATTCGTCCCGTTTTCTTTTTTCTTTTGAAATTCTAACAGGAGGTTGGAGAGTCTCGAAGTAAGTTTTTATTTTTTAATATTGAATATATGTTTTTCATCTTCTTGAAAATAAAATTAATGAAGCTGATTTTTTGGGATAAATCGACGTATGATAGACTTTAAAGAGAAACTTCAAGAAGCTTGACCAGGATGTCGATATAGAGGAGTTTCTTGATACAAGGTAGACAAACTCGATTGTTCGATAATTTTTATTTACTTTAATCCCATTGTAATAATAATATCTCACTAAACTTTTCGTCTTTTTTTATTTTTATTTTTTGCAGTACTCCGTCAATAGAGGTATTTATTTATCTCTCACTAGCCATCGAAGTGATATTCGAGACGAGATTCAGATAGTTAGAAAAAAAAAATATTTTAAATTTTTTTTCTTGGTAATCGTTTTTTGGATAGGAAATGCAAAACCGATTAAGGATGCTGCAAAGCCAACTTGCTGAATTACATAAACGAATAAGGTGCAAATCTTGAAAATTTTACAGAACTTTAACCAACGATTTACATAGTGATTTAGTTATAAGCTTCAACTGACATTTTTATTTTTTTTTATTATTTAAGCTGGTGGGCGAATCCCGACAAAATTGAAGATATTGAACACCTTAATCAGATGGAAAACTCGTTGAGGGAAACACTAAACAGAACTCGCATGCATAAGGTATATTCCGTTTCTTTAGTCTGTAATACGCAAGACTTTTCGAAACTATAAATTTCAAGTGCTAGAAATTTATAGTTAAGAAAAAAAGAAATGCATTATATAAAAATGTATTTACGAGCCGTTTTAAATATTCTCGTCTTCTTTCAGGAGGAAAAGTTTTTGAAGGACACGCATATTCCATTCGATTGCACAAACCAGGTAACGACGCAATAAATACTACTACATAAATTCCGTTTTCTTTCTCTTTCTATTTCTTTTCACACATGTGATATAGGTTTGTGGAGATTTTGCTAGGGTTTTAATTTATAACGTTCTAAATTTTTTTTTTCAAATTTCAGTTCCAAACGGGGATGCAGTTTCCCATAGCGACGACGAGTGATCAGGGTTGCGGAAACCAATCATGGCTTCCGGGTGGCGATAGTCAACATATGATACTACCAAACGAGCCCCATTTCTTGACTACTCGGTGAGTTGATCCTTCGTTTGGTTCCTAAGATAAGATTAACCAATATAAGATTAAATAATAATCTTATGAAAACCCGATTATACATATTCTCCTAATCAGCCCAGATCAGAGCTATTTTTTTCCACATGCGTGTCGACCCCGAAAAGTCATTAGACCTAAACATCCAATAAAGTCCAATTATGTAGCTAATCACATAATCCAAACGTGGCCTTAAAGTTCCTTAGATAAGCATACGATACTATTATTGTTTGGTTCCTATATATATTAGGGTAAATTACAACCACTCCCTGAGGTATGGTCAAATTACGAAAACTCCCCTCCTGTTTGGGTAATTACAACCACCCCTCAACTATAAATCTTCGTACACGTCCATCCTTGCGGTTTCAAATTTAGTGGAATCTTCTAGATTATATGGAATATTCTCAATTTTGTACCTGTTTTATCCCCTTCGAGCTCCACATTTTGAAGCAAGATGATCATAAGATATGTTTTTCGGCTTGTATATCTCAGATTGTGGTGCACCAGAAACTGTATTTTTGCACAAAACGAGTACAAATTAGAGAACTTCCCATGGAATCTAGATGATTATGTTGAATTGGACACCACAAAGGTAGAGGTGTAAGAAGATTCATAGTTGAGGGGATAAATGTAATTATCCAAACAAGATGGGTTTTTTCGTAATTTGACCATATCCCAAGGGGTGGTTGTAATTTACCCTATATATTATTCAAAAACTAGGGCCGATAATAGCTTACTCCATATTAATTGAATCATAAAAAACTTCAAATGTAATTTCAATTTATTACGAATTTCAGAGATATGGAGTGCACGAGGGATGCATCGTTTCCGACATGCTCCGGCTACTTTGGCGATTTGAAGGAACACATAAATATCGACAATTCAAGAGAATTGAAAAACAATAGACACGACGGCATAACTATTGACGACTACACGTACTCCGCCAGCTTGAGGCTCCCGATTCCCGACCAATACCAATACCATTCGTTCGGAAACCTAAGCTTCCCGGAGTTGATGGTGGACCCTACGAAAGAGGCGAATTTCCAACCGGGTGCAATGGAATATCAAATAAACAGTAATTTCGAACTCCGGGGCTCTGTTGTTTACAACAATTTTCCGCACGGTTTGGTTCCTTCAGCTGGTTCGTGTGCGATTTCTATGCTGAACGAGAACTCTTATCCACAGGTGAGCCTGTTCTAACTTCCTCGTACATTTGTAATGGAATTTAAGTTGTGGATTAGCTTATTGATTTCTTTAACGTCAAAAAACTCCCCGTGTTATAAATATTAGCAAAATCGCCCCTATGATTCAATTTTATTAGCAAACTACCCTCTAAGAATACGCCATTTAGGGGGTTTGCGCTAAATAAATGCATTGTAGGGCGTTTTTTTCCTAATATTTATAACACAAGGACTTTTTTTACAATTCGGTGTAACACAAGGGTACTAAATGCAATTAACTCAAAAATAAATAATGACCAATATATAACTTTCGGTTTCGGTTTTCTACGATTTACTAATTTTTTTTTACAATAAATGTTGCTAAGGCAACAATGGGAATCAAACAAAGATCAACTTGTTTGAACATTGTGTAATCTTTTCGTCTCGTTTATCTGTTTTACTTGTTTATTATTTTGCAGCCGCCGAATTAGTTCAGGTATTAAGTAGAAGACTGGTTCGTACACATTTTGCCCCCGGAAGTTTGGAAGATCTTTTATTGCAAAAGTTACTTCGTACGTGCTGTTGCTCGAGATGTACCTATTTAACCTCCTCGGACTGCGAAATTAGATTCAATAAGAAAATGCTGCCTATAAACAGACATGTGTGTTTGCCAATTTCCTTTCTTACAGGTTTTTAGTTCAGCCCGTCGAATCCTAAACTGATTTGACGGCTCGAGCAACGGTGGGAAAAAAAATAATAAAGAAAATAAAGAAAAATAAAAAAGAAGGAATTGTGTAGCAACATATATTGTTGTAATGGCTAAAAATAATTATTGCTAAATGATAAAAAATCCAATATTTGGTCCATTCATTGTTTACAATACAGCTCAAATTTCAGGCAAAAACCATCCACATTCAGGTTGCTAAATGCACCTTTTTCAGACATTGTAATAAAATTGAGGGCAAATTACGCCACCCCCGAGGTAACGTCAAACTACGAAAAAACCACTTTTGACACAAGATGATCATAAGGTGTCTTTTGGCTTGTAAATATCAGATTGTTGTGTATAGAAACTGCATTTTTGCACAAAACGAGTATAAAATATAAAACATTCCTCGCAATCTGGAAAAGTAAGTTGAATTTGACACCATAAGTATGGACGTGTAAGAAAACTCATAGTTGAGGGGATGGTTGTAATTACTCAAACATGAGGGGGAGTTTCATAATTTATCTTTACCTCAGAGGATGGCCGTAATTTAACCAAAACTTTAACAAAAAATCTATTAAGAACGTCAAAAAACAGTGCATGATTTTAAATAGACTGCAACTGGGAGTTCGTGATCAAGAACACAAAGAACTTCACATACTTGGGAGTTTGTTTGTTCCAAATTGTTTGTCATTTTAGAATTTTGTTTGTTCCAAATTATTTGTCATTTTAGAATTCTAATAAATCATTAGTTGCATGTTTTTTCAATCTGTCATTTATCAGTCTTAATTAATTGAAATACACGTAATTACTCCTTCCTTCCGATATTATTTGTTGGTTTGGAAAAAAATATTTATGTTCCAAACAATTTGTTACTTTAGAAGTTTAAGGAATCATTAATTGCTTCTTCTTCTTTTCAATTTAGAAGTTTCATTAGTGAGTGAAATATACGATTTGTGCAAACATAAGTGGCACTTATGTTGTCACAATAGTTAATATGTATAGAAGCCACCAGAACTCATAATTCTTGAAGCAAATTCATGATCCAATTTAACTCTGCCGCAATAGATGCAATAGCACGATATTCAGCCTCAGTTGACGACCGTGCGACCTTTTTTTTTTTTTTTTGCTTTTTATAGCTCCAAGAGATGGGTTGACACCAAAAAAGATAACATTGGCAGATGTCAATGTTTGATCTGTAGGATCTCGCGCCCAATCTACATCGACAAAGGGATGAAGTGTTTGGGGTGACTTTTTGCCACATGAGTCCATGATCGATACTCAATAGTGCCAACGAGATAGCGAAGTAAGCGCGTTTCACAACAGTCCAAGTCCGCGAAGATAGACAATGCATGAACTGAGATAGTTGATTAACTGCAAATGGTATATCTAAGTCAAGTGAGAGTCAAATATTGAAGGGCTCGAGTGTTTGCCGGTACAAAGTCGCATCAGTTTGAGATACCTGCAAGAAGGCATTGTTAATATTTAATTAGTTGGTGTAAGTGGCAACCATTGGCTACAACAAGTTTAACTATTAGGAGAATAATAGCATGCTTAACAATTGGACTGTAAGTTTCAGAAAAAAACAATTCCTGGACGCTGAATGAATCACTTCGCTACAAGACGGGTTTTATAACGGGCTATTGAACTATTCGAATTTCTATATATTATTTTCGATTTCAATTATCAAAATTTCAATTTCCATCGTGTCTATTCTCATTTACCCATTTTTTTTTATTGTCTAATTTATCGCAAGTCATATCTATTACTTGTAGACCACCGCTGACGGTTCTACCTTTTGAACATTATTTATTGTAGAAGTTGAACATATAATTAAGGGATTATTTGACATAACCCCTGATATGACATTTACTATTAGTGGGCGTCCATTTTTTTTTTCTGCTTTTTAAGATAAATCACTAATTTATTTTAAATTATATAGTACAATTATACCCTCCACCAAACTCATATTCCGCATCGTTTAACCCTAGTCACACCAGTTTTCTCTCCCCCTCTCTCTCTCGCGCGATCGAAATTCATCCACCATCTCTTTCTTCTGATTTTCACGGAATGAAGGACCACTGTGGCGGAAAAAAAAAATGCAAGAGAAAGCACAAACAGAAGAAATCGATGTCAACGAGATTATAGTGGATTTTAAATTCTTGCTTTGGAGACCGATTTTTAATGAATGAATTAAATTGACACGTTGTTGTCTTCTCTTTCTTTGGTTTAGGTTCTTCCACAAGCGAAGTGATTGCAGCAAGTGGGACGATGTTAGGTGATGATAAGTTTGTAGTGTTTATCAAAGGGTCACTCTAACCTAACAAAAACCACGAGCAACACTATCATAAATTCGGAAGTTTGTAGTGGATTTTGATAAGTTTGATGTTGATGTATAAGTGTTTTTCTACGATAAGTTTGTAGTGGATTAACCATATATTAAGTTAATTTTATAGTGGATTACTTTAACCAATAAAGTGGATTTTGATAACTTTGTAGTGGATTTTGATAAATTTGTAATGGATTACGTTAATTCGTAGTGGATTATGTAAATTTTTATTCGATCTTGATACATTTGTAGTGGATTACATTAATATTAAAGTTGATTACGATAATTACATAGTGATTCCAACGTTAATTGCATTGTGGGTTTTGAAGAATTTATAGTGGTTTTCAGTGAGTATGTGGTGGATTTCAATTTTTTGTTAAACTTGCAGTAAAAAACCATTTAAAAAAATGAAAAAATGAAAGAAAAAAAAACAATATTTTTAAATCGAAATTAGAAAAAGATTGTAAAGGAATGAAAAAAATGAAATGGCGTGATTTGCATTCAGAGATTTGGGCGAGTTGGTTAGAGATTTAAGGGGAGTTATTTTAGGGGAGATTAGCCCGATTTGATTATGCAACAATAATTTAATTATATTTTTATGAATATAATAGGGGTAAATGAGGTATTAACCTTAATGAGGGGTTATCCCTAATAGTGAATAAAAAAGTGAATTTATACCTCTAAGAAACTTGTACGAGTAGGTTATATCATATGACCCCTATAATTAATTAGAGAAGTTTATGAATCACTTTATATTACTTGTAAAATTGCATTTTAATTTTGAGATTCTTTTATTAAAATATACAAGCAAAATATTATAAAAGTTAAAAAATGTTAAATTTTTTGTTTGATGTTAACGAGTTCATCGAGTTTGGCGGGTCGAAACCGTTTAGTTTCGCTATGGGTCGGGGCAAATCTAGGTATAAGCTAAGACAGGTTAGGGCGGGGCTAGGTTTTATATATATTTTCACGGGTCGAGTTTCGGGTTTAGACAGACCCGTTCCAAAACCTACCCGTTGCCATCCGTAGATTATTCATTAGGGTATGTCCAATGGAGTAAGCAGATCGGATCACCAAATTCTATTTTAGAGACCTAGTAGAATTTAGAGTCTCTAAAAAGCATAATTCTATAATGGAGGGCTCTATAATTTTGAGTCTTTAAATTATGTTATGGATTATTTTATATAGTAATTTGATTAGGGCTAAAATTTTATTAATATACGAGATTGTAGAAAATTAAAGTTTATTTGAACAATCTTAATTATTTTTAATGCATATTTCGATCCAAAAAAATGATTTTTTTTTTAAAGATATGAAATGTTGAACCACAATCATTGGATATAATTTCAATTAAAATATTTGTAACCACCCACTAATTTCCACTGCCTTTAACCCCACATATTTTTTTTTCCTTTTTTATTTTTTGTTTACTCATCTCTAATTAGTTAAACTTAATTAAGCACAACAGAGCACGCCCTTCCTCCCATAATTTTATTATTCTCCTTGTTTATCAACACACCAGAAACATAGAGGAAAAAAATATTCTGCTACAAATTTCTTCAAGTATTGACAACCTACCCAACCATCTACTTCTAATTTCTTCAATTCTCATAAGCCCAGTGAAATTCCTCCAAATTTCTACAAGCATTGAAGAAAACAAAAAACTCACAATTAGAAAATTTAGAAGTGATAAAAAAGATGAAGAATAATTAGAGGTCTTTATGTTTTTTTCATTTTTTTCTTACCGTTGGAAACCAACGATTATATTTGCAAATCATTCAAATTTTAATTTTTATTTGAAAAAGAAATTTCAAAATTTAAATGCAAGAAATGTGAGTCTCCCCAAACAAAGACATCTAGGCAATGTTTGGAAGCATTTTTATTTTGGTTTCATTGATTCCCCAAAACAAAAATTATATTTATTAAACTTTGCAAATAATTTTCTCAAAACAATTTCAAAAGTTTCTCTCTCCTTCAAACATGATGTGACTGTTACAGTAAAATGATTTTACTGCTACAGTAAAATATGTCTTCACTAAAAAATAGATAAACATCACTTCATCTTTCAATTTTTTTCTTCTAAAATACATTTTTCTAACACCTTTAAACATGATTTGACTGCTATAGTGTATTTTGTCTTCTTCCAAATTATAAACAAACATTACTTTCATTCTCAAATTCTTTCCAACAAAACATATTTCCTCAAAATAAAATCAAAATAAATAAGTTTCAAAACACTTCCAAATATACCTATTATTTAGGAACAAATTTGGAGATTTCACAACAATCTGAAAATTTAGGGCCCTTCTAAATATTTGTTGGTGTTGGATTTCTTCTGCAGTGTCTATATTTTGCCGGTTTGCTTACTCAATTGAAGATGCCAATATGTGTGATAAAAGTAGTGTGTGGTTTAAACTAAATGTACATGAATTAAGAGTTGTAATAAATAGAATTCAATTCAATAGAAAACACAAAATTATTCTTTAAACATATTAAGAACTTATTGAAAAGAAAAAAAATTGAATTTTATTGCAAAGTATACTGGTCCAATAATATAAGTAATTCACAAAATAGAAAGCTCGTGGATTGAGGTAACAGTATGACAATAAAACCCGGGGCTCATAGGTCTTTTTTATTGCAGTAGACAAAAGGCAAAACCTAGATACAGACAAAATCAACGGTTTACAATTTAAAAAACATCTGAAACAACACTCTTACCGAGGAAGCTTCATCACACTCAACATTGAGAAAAGCACCAAATTTGCTTTTCCCAATACACAAAACTATGGACTACCAAAAAATAAAATTAAAATTAAAAAAGTTAAATACAATTTCACCCCTGAAGTATAACTTATGTAAAGACTTGCCCCTTAAAGTATTATTTGTACAATTGGCCCCCTCAAAATCAATTATTTTATATTTTAAAATTTAAAACATAATAAACATTACAATCTAATAATTATTTGATCATATAAAATTGAAAAGTAACTAAAATTAAATTATTAAAAAGTAATATATATATTGTATAATAATTAATGAAAATATATTTTTAGAAATTCATGAAGTAAATTAAATTTAAATACTTAAGATTGCTATTAGTTATGTATTGATTTATTAAAATTTATCGATATGAATATATTCGATTAATTGATTCAACAATAATTAGATGTTATTTAATTATCAATATGAATATGTTGTAATAAAATAGTTTAATTATTATTTTTAGTTATCTCTCTTGGTAAAATACAAAATTTTAAAATATTATAATTAAATAGTGCTTGAGGGGTAAATGTTACAGATATATACTTTGGGAGTGTATACGGTATATAACATAAATTTAAATAATAGTAAGGGCATATTACAAATAAGCCCATCAATGGGTACTTATTCATAAAGAGATCCAGACAATAATCTCCTTTACCAATAAGTCCACATATGGTCCAGATTTATGTAAAGGACTAAAATAACCCCTCTTACTTTAATATGCTCCAATTTCATCCTTAACTTAATTTAACTTCAATTTGATCCCAAATTTCACAAATTATTCAATTTTGACCCAAAATTTTTTTTTTTCACAAAATTTTTTTTTTCAAAAACTTTTTTTTTCCCGCCGGATTCCGGCGTTGACTTTTAAATTTTTTTTTTTCTTTCTTCCGGATTTTTTTTTCCGGATTCCGGCGTTGACTTTTTTAATTTTTTTTTTTTCTCTTTCTTCCGGATTTTTTTTCCGGATTCCGGCGTTGACTTTTTAATTTTTTTTTTGTTTTTTTTTTTTTCTGTAACTTTTTTTTCCGTTTAAACAGCAATATTGCTGTGAATGACAGTAATATTAACTATATTACTGTTAAACGCAGTAAAATTAACTAAACTATAGTTTAACACAGTGATATTGCTATATTAATCTCTAGCACATTAATATTAACACAACAAAACTCATTATTATTGTATAATAAAGTAATATTACTATGTTGTCCGTTCAACAAATGTAAACATAATAAAAAAAAACCAAAAGAATTAATATTACTGTGAGTGACAGTAATATTACTATAGCAACAGTAATATTACAATAATAGACAGTAATATTATTACGTTACTCCGTGAATAACTCAAACAAACAAAAAATCCAAACAAAATAATAATATTGATGTGGTTGACAGGAATATTACTATAACAACAGTAATATTACCGTCACCCACAGTAATATTATTGTGTTTACAGTAATATTACAATAATAGACAGTAATATTAATACGTTACTCCGTGAATAACTCAAACAAAACAAAAACCCCCAAAAAATAATAATATTGATGTTGTTGACAGTAATATTATTGTGTTTACAGTTATTTTACTGTCAACGACAGTAATATAATTATGTTGACTTGTCAACAAATAAAAAAAAATAAAAAAAAATAATAAAAAATAAAAAATAATAATATTGCATTAATTTACTGTCAACGGCAGCACAATCACATAAATGTAATGTCAACGGCAGTACAATTACGTTAATTAACTATCATTGACAGTATAATTACGTTAATTTACTGTCAGTGACAGCACAATTACGGTCAACGTTTAGCGGCGGACGTGGAAAACACTAAAAAAACACTAAAAAAAGTCAACGCCGGAGACCGGCGAAAAAATCCGGAAGAAAAGAAAAAAAAAAAAAAAAAAAAGCAAAAAAAAAAAAAAAAAGTCAACGCCGGAGACCGGCGTTGACCGCCGGTCAACGCTGGAAACCGGCGAAAAAATCCGGAAGAAAGAAAAAAAAAAAAAAAAGTCAACGCCGGAATCCGGCGGCAAAAAAAAAATTTTGAAAAAAAAAATTTTTTTTTGAAAAAAAAAAGTTTTGGGTCAAAATTTAATAATTTGTGAAATTTGGGGTCAAATTGAGATTAAATTAAATTAAGGATGAAATTGGAGCATATTAAATTATACTCCAAAAAAAAGTCAAAATTGAATTTTTGTGGTCAAAATTGGACTTTTATGGACAAAATTGATAAATTGGGGTTACAATTAAGAATTGGGTATAAATGGTTGAGGTAATATTGGGATATACATGAATGTTTCCTTTAGTTATAATAAATATTAAAGGGATGAGCTTATTGGTGAAAAAGATATGTCCCCTAAACCTAGAATAATAAACATGCTTGGTTGGGGACTTTGGCATAAAAATCCCTAATAGTAAATCCATGAAGTAATTAATGGCGGGTGGTTATGTTAAATCAAAATTTAAAGGTTAACTTCCACTTTCCCCTTATATTTTGGTTCGTTATCACCTTACCCCTTCTATTCTCGATTACATCGATTTTTCAGTCAGTTATTTGATCTTAATATCGTTTGATCTAAGTTCTAAAATTACAAAAACACCACATCTTCCAGTTTAAATAATTATTAGAAAAAAAAACAAAAACAAATAAAAAAACAAAATAAAATAATAAAAACTCAAGACAACTTTGCACGCCAACCACAATTTTTTTTTTTTTTTTTATGTTTTTAATAATTATTTAAACTGAGAGGGCTTGTTTTTTCGTAATTTTCAAACTTAGATCAAACGGTGTTAAGGTCAAATGTCATAAAAGTAACGACGATGGCCACATTGAAACAATTTTTCAAGTAAGGGGGGCAAATCAATGCAATCGAGAGTAAAAATGAATAAAGTAATATCGAGCCAAAGTACAAGAGGAAAAAATGAAATTTACCCAAACCTAAAATCACTTCCAAAATATCTGTCTTAAATCTTACATTAAAAGAAAGACCAAGACATAAAACACTTCATCAACATTACGAAAAAGCCTAAATTGGTTCGAGCTTATGTAATAATAAAGCTCTTCCAATTCTCAACCCTAATTTATTTCACGTAGCGTTCAAAAAAACACGTACGTGTAGTTTCCTATATTAATGAAACTAGATTATTCTAAGTGAATTGTCCTCCGGTGAAGGTTTGTCCGAACGACCAACCATCGGGGATGACGTCACTGCACTCCACCGTGCGGCCGTCGCTGGTGGTGACCTTGAACGAGAGGCTTTGACCGTCAAGATTAGAATTGCTCTGCCAATTTTGCCCCCAATTTCGAGACATTGGTTCCCAATTATTTGTCCTTGAACCTTTTATTGAGACCGATTGTACATCACCGGCGCCTCCGACGTTGGTAATTAGGACGAGATTGAAGTAGGAGTGACCGTTTACCGTGAACCGAATACCGCCCTTCTTTTGGCACGGTACCCTACACATTTATGTAAAGTACACAAAATTATTGAACCGCCATAAATATAAATAAAGTAATGTAATTTTTTTAGTATATCTATATGGTTAGCTGTTGGTTCCTTCATTATAAATTATGCCGATACGTGTAAATATATTTACGTGTATACATCATACCTTCGATAAAGAATCGGCACAATCCCGGCTTCTTGTTTGGCGATTTGTTGGAAAACGGGCTGAGAGAGGTCAAAGTGTTGGTTGGGCGGGTTGCACCACCCGCCGTCGTTGTTCGGTAAGGCGTTGTTTGGAGGGCAGAAATTAGTTGCAGTTACCACAATTGAGCTTTGGAGGCACCACCTTTCATCATTCACACACTTTAGCTCAAAGCAAGCTCCACAGCTCTGCCCATTGTTGAATAGTGTTGTACTCAGTGCTGCTGTGTTTGTACCGTACCCTTGGCTGTACAAATTACCATACCCACAAGCCCCACCTGCAATTAATTAATTCATTAATAACCACCAATTTAACCAACTTAATTCACTCCATGGCTTAATTAACAATTCAAGAAAAATCGAATTGGAAATGTTTAAGATATTAAAATTAAGCCAAGTTGCAAACTGTTTTAGATAATTTACATGAAAATTTGAATCGGATTTGAATTATATAATAGAAGTTCTAAATTGTTTTAATTTGTATGCGAGAATAATTCCAAAAACTAAAATAAAAAACGAAAATTGGAATTTGCAAAATTTGGAATGGAACTAATACATAGATACATACATACATTCATAAATACATACCCATGGTTCCAGAAGCATCACCACCACCATAAAAAGTGGCATGAGCATCATTCCACCCTCGTTCAGAGCCGCCATTTGCTACTATTATTGACAAGAGAAATAACAAACATGCAATTGCTATAAAACCCCTCAATCCCATCATTTATTTTCCTGCTATACCAAAATTGAACAAATAGTATAAGAAATTATATATATAGAGAGAGAAAGAAGAGAGAGAGAGAGAGATCAGTAGACAGTAATTAAAACACAGCAGTGTCTCTTAATTACCTTAAAGAGTAATTAAATATAATAAATAATGATATGATTGAAATGAATTGTGTAGGAGGGAGGAGGGATGGAGGTCTGAATAAATAGACAAGTTCCAGTGGGTGAAAAGCACGTAGTATATAGTATAGTGTATATAGGGCTGACGTCACATAATTTAGAATTTAGCGGCGCTGTGGAGGATTGTTGCTGATCGAACACGTGGTCTCCACAATTCTGCATGTCTTTCTGTCTTTTTTTCTTTATCATTATTTCTTTTTTCTCTCTGTATATATATATATTATGTCTGTGCCTCTCTGTGTGTAAGAGAGGGGGTGGGGGTGTACAGTACAAGTTACAAGTTACAATACCGTTATTTGTCTTCTTTGTGCAGAAATCAAGTTGAATACAATTGGGACCCGGCCCATTAATTAATTCATTAATATTTCTGCACTTACCGAGGCACATTTCTCCTTTTTTTTTTTTTTTTCTTTTTTTCTTTCACTTGGTGCAATGTATTTTATTTAATCAATCCAACAATAAGAGGATTGATGATGCTAGTTGCTTAGATCACCTGGGTAATGTAGAAAACGAGCTGTGATTGGGTAGTGTAGAAAACGAGCTGTGAGAGCAAAGCGGATCAGTAGCTTGACAACTTGATGATCCTGAGGTCCCTGCGAAATAAACACACGTGAATTAAGCCGGGTTGATCTGACGGAAACCCTCCGACGCTCAACTCAGATGTACGGATAGTGGAGATGGTAGGGAGAATATGCACTCTAGAATACTTGTGAATAATAGAACGTACCTTAACAAATGAGTAAAAACCTCTATTTATATGTCGTTGATTGGGTTGAGTTTACTTTGTTGGGCCCAAGCCTTAGTCTGAAGCTGCTTGAGCTTTCGTGTAGTGGGCCCAATTATTAGATAAATTTGGGGGCCCATTGGGTCGGCCCAATTAGGTATATCAAGGATGATTATAGGCTACAATACATCAACGAGGTTCAAATATGAATTTTGAATTCGAGCTCTACACGAACGACCTTAATACAAAGGAAGGACTATTTTCGTTCATTGAGTAAGTGGTTGAAATATTGTACAAGTAAAATTGAATTAGTGAGATTTTATTTTTGCAGATCGTCTTGGATATAGAGTAAAATTGTATCAAACCACGTTAGGTTTGTGTCACAATTCATTTTTGTTTTTATTTTGTTACCAGGGCGGACCCATCATATTTTATTAGAAGAGCAAGTTTTGTTTTGCGAAATAATACTAACTGTGGGTAAGATAAAATATTTGGTGGTTTAGGGGCATCAACTATAATTGTTTTGAGAAATTCATAATAAACGGCAAAACAAAAATAAATATTAAAAAAAAAAATAAAATAGAATAAATTTTAACCATAATATTTTCTATTGTAACAATAAATATGAAAAAAAAATATATATACATTTACAATATAAGAGTATGGAGAAAAACAAAAAAAAAATTGAAAGACCAAAACCCAAATTTATTATAAATTTGGGGAGGTAAAATTACCTCAATTTGTTTTTTTTCTTCATCTTGGGGGGTCGACAGCCCCAATATTTGGAAATAACTTATGATAAATATTTGATTTGACCCATTTATTATCTTATGATAAATGCTATCCTCATTCAATTCTATGTGACAAAGTTGCAAACTCTTCTAGCAGGTATGGTAGATAAACTTAGCGTCTATTGATACTCTCTTTTTGTTATTATGGCCGATTATTGAAATTTGAATATCGAATTCAAGAATTAATTTGTTTAAATATTTTTTTTTACATTGTTTAGAATATTAAAATATATTTTGAATTTTACTGGTACCGAACCAAAAAAACCGGTAAACAGTATAAATTTTTGAAGTACCGAAATTTCGGTGCACCGAATGAACCGCGAGAGAGGACATATATAGGTATGACCACGAACCCTATTAGAGATGGGAATGTGGCGGGTCTGGGGTGGGTATTGCAATCACCGCCGCCACCCTACACTGAAATTCTCTAGCCCCATCTGCGTCAAAATCCCTGTATTTTTATATCCCCATCCTGTCTCACAAAAATACCCGCAAATAATTTTTATTTTAAATTATCCTTCAATCTTCAATAATAAATTTGTTACTTCAATTTAGAAAAAAAAAAAAAAATTAACGAAGGAACCGGCAATCAGCTATATAAGTGTACTGGATGAATCTACACTCTCGTATAATAAAGTTCAAATGTGTGACAAATTTGACCTAGAGACCGTTGGCAAGGAGATTCGAAATTGGGTCAGTTGACAAAAGTTCACTTGCTTAAACTGCTAAGCTATCCCTTGCAGGAAAAAAAAAAAACAATTCAAATCTTAATTATGTATCCCTTAAATTATCGTGCTACTAGTTAAAGTATCTTAAAATTTTGCTCCATATTCTTTTGCAATAGGATTACTCACTAATTTGGGTCGGACATGTCAAATTGTCATCCGTAGATGTTGGGGTCACTTAGGTATCCAGATATTGCGTCATTTCTTCAATCATAATCGAAATCAGAACCGTCGTGTAGGTGGATCAACTAATAATTAGGTATACACTAGTAGAAAAATGGCTTTTTACTGAAAATAAATTTTGTTACTGTGAAAAAACAATAACAAAGGGCATCTTTTACCACGGGACAATGCTGAAGTCATAATAAAACCTCCCAAATAAGAACAAATAAGTTTGCGTAGGTATACTTGTGTTGTCCAAACGTGAGATAAGCACCTACTTTTTTTTTTTTTTTTGGCACAAACTCAATTTAGCACTTGGCAAGGTCATGAGGAGGAGGTGGGAGTACTTATAGTTCAACACATATACATAACAACCATTAATGCAAAATAATTAACGATGAGTCATCCAAGTATGCAACTTGTTCTTTTCTCAAATCCCTTTTATTTTATATACAATTTTTTTTAAATCCTATATAAAAGTAATATCGGCACCTCTTATAAATTTTGTAATGCATTCGCTCCAAAACTTAAAATCTTGGCTCCACTAATGGATAATTGTATCGTGTACGTATGCGACACAACCAGTGGCGGAGCCAGAAATTTGAGACAGGGTGAGCTTACATCTACAGGGATTCAGGGGCAGCGCTCCCAATTTTTTTTTGATTCATTCACATAAAAACAACTACAAAATTTATAAACTTAAACTAATATAAGTTACACTAAATTACTTGGGTGGGTGCGCTTAACATTTACGCGGCTTTGTTGCCCTCAATTTTTCTTTTTTTTGATTCATTAACATAAAATAACTACAAATTATAAACTTCAACTAATATAGCTTAAAAATTTTGGTAGTTAAGTTAAACTAAATAGTTTAATATAGCCACAAAAAAAAAGACATAACTGCATAGACACGGCCATGAGCCGGTTCGGGCCGGTTCGCGGTTCACTTTTTCTGGAACCGGAACCGGCACGTACTACACACTGTTCGGTGGGCCGGGCCAGCCCACTGGTTCACTTCAGTTCCGAGCCTATTCGGGCTGGCCCGGAAATTCACATATATATATTGAAAATACTTGATGGATAAATAAATTAAAAAAATTACTTGAAAATAGGAAAAAAAACAAAAGGGGTAGAAAAAAAATGGGAAAAAATGACTTGAACTTAATTTTATAGAAAAAAATGGCGTAGAAAAAAAAATTCAAAAAAGATCAAATAACGGTCGGTTCACGGAGAAGACAAACCACACAAAATCAAAATGCTCGTATTTTATTAGAAAGAATTAAAATATAATATAATATTGAAAGTGCTTAATAATCAACCTAATCAAGTAAGTTAATTCCAAGGATATATGTTATGCACGTCTGCCAATTAGAATAGAATAGGGAATAAATTCTTTACTAATTATTTATTCTAACCCAATGACCCAAAAGGACAGCTTCGGCGATAGTCTAACTTCCGGCTCAGCCTCAAGAGAACAGTTTGTGGATAACTATAGTCACGTGTAGTAAACTAGTAACATATAGTTATATGTATGCAATATATTTTTGAATGTATAGTAATGCGTGTTCATGTTTGAAGATTATATGCATTTGATTGTGTTTTTTCCTTTTTTTTTTGGGTTAGTTGATTTATAATATCAAGATTAAAATTGTGAATTTTGTTGTTGGTGTACATTAATTTTGGGGTAAAAAGACAGTACATGAATACATATAACTATACATGATTGTGGTATACTATAGTCATGTGTAGTCAATTGCAGTACAATAAATTTTATTAAAATAAATAAATAAATAAATAAATAAATAAATAAATTAAAACATTGAAAATTAAAAAAAATAAAAAAATTAAAAAATTAAAATATTAAAAAAAATTAAAAAATTAAAAAAATAATAAATACAAAAGAGGGTATATATAAAAAATAATAATAAACTAAACATTTATATTTTTTTATGGGTTAATAGCACTTAACCCCCTGTGGTTTCCACATTGTGCACTTTACCCCCTCTGATATCACTTTAAGCACTTAACCACCTTGTGATTGTCAATTTGTAGCGGCTGTCTAATAATCTGTTAAAGTTAATGGCAAATACATCTCACTCGCCCAAAATTGAAGTGGTTGAAGGTTTTGCAAGCTAAAATTCATAATAATATCCATATTGCCCCTTTTCCTTCAATAAAAACCCCTACACCAATCTCTCATTTTTCTTTTAATTAAAAAAACAAAATAGATTTTTTAAAATTCTATACTACATAATTTTTTGAATTTTAAATTAATTACTATTTAAATACATATAGAAACTCTTTTACAGCTAATAATCATCATCTGCTATGCTATGGGATGAAAACAATTTTACAACTGATGCGAAAAAATAAAATTATATTACACACATATATATATATATATATATATATATATATATATATATATATATATATATATATATATATATATAAAGAAATTAATTTAAAAATTAGAAAAAAAAAATCTCTAAAAAAATCAGTTACAAAATAAGGTTTAAATAATGGCTGGTTGATTTACACAACCTAATCAAAAATACTACGGAGAAAAAGTAAAAATAGAGAAAAAGAAACGGATGTAAGAAAATGGAAAATCTGGATGATGAGGATTTTGATCGATCCGTCGCCAATGAAAACAAACGCACATTTTTTTCTGGAAAATTTCGGAGGCCATAATCTGTCTGGGGTTCCTGCTTCCCATTTACGTACCCCCTCCATCACCCAACTCAATGCCCCCCCATTCAAGATTCTCAAATCTAATATATTCTCTGTGTCTACAATAATACAAAATACTTATATTTCCGAAACCGTAAAATATCGACCCCCAAACCAAATTCTCTCAATGTAATCATATGTAACATAGAATTATCACTATTCTTCACAAAATTGAGGACTTCAAAGAAGAATCGAAACCCTAGGAATCTGAGATGTTTGCCCGAGAAGACAAAAAAACCCGAACATTGGTTTTTGACATGAAATCTTTGGGCTTTTCCCTCTGATTTTTGGATGTAATTTTCTGAGTTTTCCTGTAATTTTATTTTTCTGAAGGGGTCTGGAACAGTTCAAGGGGATTTGAAGGCGAGGAGAAGAAGCAATTCTGATAATTGTAATTTAGTCCTATGAATTGGTGTTATTTCTAATTTAATGCAATTGAATTTTTATTTATGTATAAAAAGAAATATAACCTGCAAATAGTAGGAAAATAATGGGGTAGTTCAAATATTTAACATTTTCAGTTAACTTTAACGGTATATCTGACGGCCGCTACAACTTGTCAACCACAAGGGGGTAAAATGACCAAATTGATATCAGAGGGGGGTAAAGTGCACAACGTGAAAACCACAGGAGGGCTAAGTGCTATTTACCCTTTTTTTATTAAAAAATGCAGGCCCAAAATATCTGCCCGAAATTGATATCTGCCCGAAAAATCTGCCCAAAAAATTTGGATTATATAAATTGATATATGCAGGCCCGGAAAATACAGGTAGACATTATGCTGAATGCAGGGGCGAAATACTGAATGCAATTTGCTGAAAATTGCAATGAAGGGTACAATAGTATTTTACCTCTCCAGGGGTTATCTCAAATGAAGAATTTTAGGAGTGGACATATCCCTATATATTTTCCATCCTATGGGTGTTATCAAATGAACCCTAGAATTAAATATATGAATTCCTCCAACAAATATTTTCTTCGTAAAGTGCAATATTGTTCTTGTTTTATTTCTATATTTCAATATTCGTGAATAAATATATATATATATATATATATATATATATATATATATATATATATATATATATATATATATATATATATATATATACAAAACTTTTAGGGCTTGTGGGTTTATTCTATAACACTAATCAAAATTTATGCAAGTGTGTCTAAGGAAAAAAAATTAATGTAAAAAGTAAAAGAAAATACTAGATAAATATTATATGGCCCATGCAGGTCTCGAACCTGCGACCTTCGCGTTATTAGCACGACGCTCTAACCAACTGAGCTAATGGGCCAATTGATAGTTAAATTCATATTTATTTATCTAATCCTTTGTTATAGTAAACCTAAATGAATGAACATATTACAAATGTATAGGGTAATTCATTTACCCCGAGTTTTCAAGTTAAAATCAAATTCATCGCTTTTTTTTGTTTTCTTTAATGTTATCCCTAAACATAATTTCACCGCCAAAATCAATAATTTTCACAAAATGCCAGCATTACCCTTTGCAAAACTTGGGGACTAAAATGAAATTCAGCCATAATTCATTTTTATCTTTTACTGAAAACCTCAAATTAAAATTATATTTAAAAACATTTTCAAGATCTTAAAAATTATTCTCTCATTAATCCAAACAATATAAAAAATACACACAAATATTATATTACTTTTCAAATTCTTGTTGCAAATTATGTTTTCCAAATCTTTAAACATAAATTAATTTCTAAAGTACAAGTTATTTCTTCTTAAAATACAAATAAAAATATATTATTTTAAATATTCTTCTACTAAAGGATTTTTCAAGAATTAAATAAAACCATTTTTTTGTGGTATAGGATATTGGTCCGGTTAGATTTTTACTTGAAAAAAAATATATTCTGAACATCATTGAAAATTGAAAAATTTCATCCAATATTTAAAGGGTCTCAGTACATCTTTGATACGTGGATTTTCCGATAATTCGCAAAAATTAATCCTATACAAAGACTAATAAATGTGGTTGAGAAAAACAAAACTAATGCAAAGTACTTTACACGACGAAACTCCTTTTACAGTGTAAGCGAAAACAAACCCAGAAAAATAATTGTGGATTTCCAACAAAAATAACAACAAATTTGACATGAAAAAAAAAAACATAAAGATAATTTCGTAACATCCTTTTATACATAATTATTTTTGGAATTTTTTTTTCCATAAGTTCTTGAAAATATTTTTAAATATAATTTTAGTTCAAAGATATATTTTGTAGGGGAAAAAAGGGACATTGGGACTGAATTTCATCTGAGTTCCTCATGTTCAAAAAAATAATGTAGGTATTTTGGAGAAAAATTGAATTTTGACGGTAAAATTATGTTCTAGGGATGACATTGAACCCAATTAAAACTATAGGGGTGCATTTGATTTTAACTGCAAAGCTCAGGGACTAAAATGATTTTGACCCCAATGTGAATGATTATCTACATTTTTTATTATAATATAGTAAAAATAATTGCGTCAAATGGATTTATGTTCATTTTATCTAAATTCCAAGCATGGAAGGTTGGCTCTAGCGAAGGCCTAATTCAACTCATTATACATGAGCTATATGAAAAAAATAGGAATCGCCTAGAATACGAGAGGGTTATACTCTCGCACCATAATCTACCAATCAAAATAAACTGCGTAAAATAAGTACGAATGTCGTAAGAGAAACAAACGAATCCATAATCAAAATATTACCCGTAGTGCAAAAAAACGACATTTTTTATTTGAAAAGAATAATTTATCCGTCACATTTAAGAAATGGTTGTAACAACCATCAATATAAATCAATTGTGTCCTTGTACACAAAATATAAACTTCAAATTGTGGTTGTTAATATCTGAAAAAAAAATAAGTAGAGAACAAAAATATATATTTGTATTACGTATTATCAAATAGAAAGACATTGCCTTTGTGTGTATGTGTGTGCCAGTCAAGTTGTAAGTTAATTAAGTAAATATTTAATTGGTAATAATTTGCATGTTAGTACACATGGCAAATAGTAATTATTTTGTTAAAGTCCACACTCAAGGTAAATGAAAAGACACTCTTGTAAATCCTTCTTCTTTCACATAACCATTCTACTTGTCTTCATCTCCCATCACCACCGAAACCACCATCTCCACATCGGCCTCCTCCTCCTTCCACCTGAACTCTTGGTTTCAAAGAAATTTCAAAATAAAAATGAAAGTCCCCTATTTTACTCTAGCCTTAGAATACACTAAGAGCACCATGAAAACATCTTGTCTTCTCACGAGAGAAAACAACAACACCTCTCTCCTAGAAGCTCATACACTCTCTTTCACCGTCAAAGTTACTTGGCTCGATTTTGGTATATGGAGCACTCTCTCTTTGGTTGTCCTTCGGCTAATTAGGTAAGAAATCTCAATTTCATGTTGCAATTAAAGGGTGTCAATATTATAAAAAGAGTATTCAGAATTTCTTAAAGACTTGAAGGGATTTCGAAAAATTAGGGCTTTTTGGGGAAAACTGAAAAAGTTATGTTGATTATCAATTTCTTGTTCTTGTATACCTTATTTATGTTTATAGTGGGTAGATACAAATTTTATTGGCCAAGAGCTTAAAGAATTTCGATTTTTTAAAGGGTGTTGTAAGAAAAATGCAATTTTGAATTTTTATGGGATTGCATGTATAGATCTAAAGATTTTTGGGTCAAATCCATACTTTCAAGAAGTCAGTCCTAAATATGTTTTCAGCTATGTTTTTAAGCATTTATTGAGCAAAAATTTCGGAATTAAAAAGGGTTGTACAAGAAAATTGGATTTTTCACTTTTAGTGGTCTTGCATGTATAGATCTAAAAAAATTTGGGGTAAATATGTAATTTTTAAAATTCCAGCCTCAAGCAATTTTCTAAGTTTTCAACAGATATTAAAAGGAAATTTCAGATTTATAAAAGGTTTACAAGAAAATTTGATTTTTAACTTTTAGTTGGTTGCATGCTTAGATCTTGAAACTTTGGGGTCAAGATTGTATTTTTCAAAAAAATCATTCACTTCGTAATTTGAAAATCTGTTTGCCAGCAAGTGTTAAATGACAAGAAAGTTTTTCTTTCAAAAGGATTCAAAGTTAAAGTAAGGTTATATTAGAATTTGGATTTTTAAAAGAAAAAAGGTTTTTTTCTAGTTTTTAATTAAAAAAAATCAAAACTTTATGAAATTAAAAAATAATTTCAGAAACTAAAACGTTGGTCAGTTAGGAACTCTAGGATTTAATTTGAGAATTTTTTGAAATGGTTTACTATTATTTCGAATTTTTAACATGATACATGATGTTTTGTGCTTTAATTTTTTTTTTCTTGGAATAAATTGATAATGAGTGATGAACTTGGGATTGTGTACCTTAAATTACTGCAAGGATGTATTTAATTACTGCTGGAAATAAATTGAAATGATTTATTGCCTGAAAGTGGTAATAAATTGATTAAATAGTGGATAAAAAGGGGTCTTGCTTGGCAAGCATGATTTGTGTATTAAATAATGGTATATTAATTGTGCATTGCATGCGTTAGTATGTATATGCTGAAGGTGTGTGTCTGTGTGTGTGCACGTTGTGTATGGCGGTGTGTGTATATGTGTGTGGATTGTGGATTATTGCTTAAGTTAGTAGATATGTGATAAATTATGGTAATTGCTGTGATTTTTGGAAAATATGCATGTCACTATTTTGATAATTGAAAGATTAATGAAATACCGGATAATATACAAACCGGATATAGTGGGCCGGTATCCAATTATGATGAAATGTGTGGTTTGACACTAATGAAAATGGGCATGAACAGGTTTATTATTCAGGTACATAAATTAATCTTTCACGGATTCAATAAAACGAAAAATGTATTTTACACGATTTTCATAGAAAGGGCATTTTGGTCATTTTTACATAAGTAAGTGTTTATGTGCTTTCGTGACTAATATGATTATCCCATTGTCTTATGGTGTTCGTTACTACCTGCAGTTAAAAAGCATCTATATGGGGGCGAGGGATTTCGCCTTTTGGTACAAGCTATAAATCTCAGTAAGAAATTCAATTAAATATTGAACCTTGAAAATACGTTATATAATACATCTAATATTATATAACCAAAGTTTTAGTTTCTAAAATTATTTTACGATTTCATGAAGTTTCGATCTTTTTTGAGATTAAAAGCTAGAAAAAAAAAATCCTTTTTCTTCTAAAAATCCAAATTCTAATATAACTTTACTTAAACTTTGAATACTTTTAAAAGAAAAACTTTCTTCTCATTTAACACTTGTTAGAAAACAGATTTCCCAATTACGAAGTGACTGATTTTTTTTTTGAAAAATACAATCTTAACCCCAAAGTTTCAAAATCTACACATGCAACCACACTAAAAGTTCAGAATCAAATTTTCTTGTAAACCTTTTATAAAAATGAAATTTCCTTTTAATATCTGCTGAAAACTTAGACTGGAAATTTAAAACTTACATATTTTACCCCCAAAATTTCTAGATCTATACAAGCAAGACCACTAGAACTGAAAAATTCAATTTTCTTGTACAACCGTTTTTTATTCCGAAATTTTTGCTCAGTAATTGCTGAAAACAGAGAGGAAAACATATTTATGACTGACTTCTTGAAAATTATGAATTTGGACCAAAAATCTTTAGATCTATACATGTAACCCCTTAAAATTTTAAAGTTCCATTTTTCTTGCAACACCCGTTAATAATCCGAAATTCTTTAAATTCTTGGCCAAAAAAGCATGTATCTACCCACTACAAACATAAATAAAGCATGCAAGAACAAGTCTTTTAAGAAATTCTCAACACTCCTTTTATAATATTGACACATTTTAATTGCAGCAAGAAATCGAGGTTTCTTACCTACTTAGCCGAAGGAAAGAAAGACAACCAAAGAGAAAGTGCTTCAAATACCAAAATCAAGTCAAACAACTTTGATGGTGAAAGAAAGGGTATGAGCTTCTAGGAGAGAGGTGTTGTTTTCTCCCGTGAGAAGACAAGAGGTTTTGATGGTGTTCTTAGTGTATTCTAAGGCTAGAGTTAAATAGGGGACTTTCATTTTTATTTTGGGATTTCTTTGAAACCAAGAGTTGAGGGGGAAGGAGGAGGAGGAGGTCGATGGTGGAGATGGTGGTTTCGGTGGTGATGGGAGATGAAGACAAGTAGAATGGTTATGTGGAAGAAGCTTTTACAAGAGTGCCTTTTCATTTACATAAAGGGGGGACATGCGAGAGCGGCGAATGGGCAGGTTCTGATGCAAGGTATCCCCTGATTGTAATGTCATTTTTACATGTTTGTTTTTATGGAAAAAAAGCAAGAACAAGAGACGCCTATTATAATTTTTATTTGAAGACCAAACATATGTAAACGGAATATTTCTTTTTACATTTTACTATCGATGTAATTTAAATTTAAACTATTCTAATTTTAAAACCTCAATTTTATAATTTATATTTTGCAATAATTTTATTTTAATCTCGTGCATCGCACGGGTTAAATATCTAGTATCAAACTAAACTAAGGAAATTAAATTTAAAGAATTTCCAAATATTCAAGAACAAGTTAGAATTACATCACAAATAACATACAATTAAAATTACGACTTGCTCTAATCCGACCTTAGATAATTTGGAACACAGTTTTAATTTATAAATACTTTAATTGTATATATTGCATATTAATAATTTTTTATAATAAATATTATTTTAAAACAATATCGTTTTACATGTACAATGCGAGACGTGTTTCAACGAATGTGTTAGCCGGATCTCTACGGGTCGGGTTCTGACGGGTTTAACGGGTCCATGTTTCCCATACGAGTAGAGTGTTTACGATTTAAAAACCAAACTAGCAAGATTATTATCATGATTAATTAGGGATGAGAAGTCAGATGGATCGAATAGGAATTAGGCTTCTCAAAATATTTTCAAAAAAAATCGAATTTACAAAATCAATTCCAATTCCAAAATTTTTGAAATCTAAGAACTCATTCCAATTCCAAAAGGCCCCTAATAACTACTAAATTTCAGTTCGAAAAAATAAATAAAATAAACCACATCATAATATCCAATAAAACTTCGTACAACAATTCAATATGTCAAAATCCTAAAACAAAACTTAAATCAAATCACTTTTTCGGAAAACAAAATAAGTATTATATAAAATATATTATTTATAGATGTACTTTTTGGAATGAAATTGAAATTTCTCAGAATTTATTTCGAAATTAAATTAGATCGGAAATTCAAATATTTCTTTATATAATTACAAAAATCGAAAAAAATAAAAAATGAGAATTTGGAAGTCAAATAAAAAAATTATTCTAAAATCGAAACTTTTTGAATCGAAACCAATGGAAGTTGAAATTTCCGTTCCAACTTGAACCCCTAATCATAGTTAAAAGTTTAACACATTCTAAAAAACAAATAAAGTAGAGTCCAAAAATGATAATTAAAGTGGTCTATAGGGACGTAATTGCAAATATATTCTTCTATTTCTAAAACCCTAGCGGCCCAGCAACAAAAGGCCCAATCTTTACGAACATAGATACAGCTCCCTATAAATACACCCCCACACCACACCACCTAATAGAAAACCCCTAATTCTGAATTCAAACCCTAATTTCTGCGCTGCCTTGTGAATTTCTCTTTTGAGATCTAGGTAATTGTTTATTTTTCTACAAAACGTTGTCGTTTTGATTTATGATTTCTTTTCTTTTTGTCGATCCAAAGTTTATGCAAATGATGTTACATAAAAATCTGTCATATTTCTCTACGAGAATGATGAATTTTTTTAATTGGAAATCAGAATCACTGATGCATTTTTTTTTTCTAAATTATTAGTTTTTATTTTTTTTATTTTTTATTTTTTATTTTTTTTTATTTGGTAAGATGCCATTTTGCCAGTGATGGTATTAAATATACTTTGAGTGTTCAGCTATGAAAAGAATTTAAATCTGAGGCTTTGAGGCATATGATTTTTTTCTTTTGAATAAAAATAAATTATATTTGATTTAATTTAATTTTAAAGATTTAGCAAATGATGATAAAATAGACAGGGACATCAGAACTTAATGATTGACTTAGTCTAATGGGAATCTCTCTGATGCTAGTTTTCACTTTTATTAATTTCTTACAATCTATTAATTTTTTTGAATTTAGTAAAATAATTTTTGATTCTTTTTTGAGGTTTATTATATGAAATTGATTTATTAGATAAAATGCAAGTGATGATAAAACAGACAGGGACATCTGCACTCTAATTGAGTATGATGATTTGTCGATGGGAATCTCTCTGATGCATTAATAAACTTTCAATTCTTGTTTTTATGTTTACAATAGTATCAATATTTGTCACAAATTTTTAGTTAGATAATAAAATCAAATTTAGGAGGCTATGAAATTATTCTTTAATAGTAATTTAAAAAATACATTCAGTTATTTATTTTATTTTTTTCATATGAAAAAATGAATTGTTTGCTGATGATGCATCCGCTATTTGCAAGTATTATCAGAATAAAGATGTTGATTTTTTTTATTGTCACCATCTCTGTGGCAAAACAGTAATTATGGGTTTATAATCATGTTGCCAAATGCACCTGTTTTTGCATAGTTTGATTATTGAGTTTTTTTTTTTTTGAATTATTGACTTTATTATCGATTTGGGATTTATAGTAAACATTAATTTAATTAATTATTTAAAGAATTTATAGAGGATTAATGGAGAAAGATTATCCAATGTATTTCACATGATGTAGTATTTATAAAACCTAACTTAACCAAATAGCAGAATTTTATAATCAAGTTTAATGTCAAATAGAATTTGACTGGAGAAACATGTGAATTATAAATGAAGCAATGTTTACTTTTGCAATTCAAGCAAATTGAACTATTATACAGAGCACAAATTTCAAAATACAATAGGTGCTTAAACTAATACTTGAAAAGAAAAAATGTATATAATCGATCACCAGCAATTAGATGTTTTTACGAAAATGCCACTAGGGCCCCTAACTTAGCATAATAACTTTTATATATACATATTTTTTTATAAAAATAAAAACAAATAATAATTATGATTTTTCCAGATTTAAATTAATAATGTAAAAACAATGTGGATTCTGTTGGTAAATTCGATCTAAGAGATGCTACATTTGGTGAAAAACAAGGGTAATTTTGCAGTATAAATCTATATAAATAAGTTATCAGATAAATGTTGTTATATATATAGAATCAATCTGCAAACTGGTAAATTGGTCCCTCGCTTGTTGTGGGTCAAGTCAACGTGGTTATTCAATTGAGATCCTACACCGGGTGAAATACACCGGGTGGATCTTTACCATTCATATACACACAAACACACACACACCCACATTGGTATGTGTAGATCAACGGTAAAAAATTACCCGGTGTAACCTTCACCGGGTGTAGGATAGATAAAACCAGCATATAGCACTCCCCTATTTCTATGCAATGGAGTCATCGTTGTATTTCTAATATATTAAGGTGGTAATATGTTATCCACATTAATTGTGTATGATTGTAACATCCACGTCAGCTCCACGATATGCCAACAATTATTGTAGCATTTTAATTGAGATCGTGTTTCATAGGGGAGAGTGGTGGGAATTATAAAAACAAATTGGTAGACAATGCAATCGGGTTTTCTAAAATATTTAAATTCATGTTTTAATTAATTCGTTTTGTTAGTGTTTTTTTTTTCTTTCTAATTATAAGTACTATAATTTAAATTTATAATTATTTTTTAGCTCAAAAAAAATTTAAAATTTCAATTTTTGGCCCAAAAATAGTTTTTTACTGTTACTTGCTAACGAACATGTAACCGCAGGGACCGATTTTTTTTAAAATTGAGCATTGGAGGTGAACTTTGTTCACTTAGAAATAACAAGGACCAAAAGTGGAATAAGGCCGAACACGAGGGACCAAAAAATGTAATTCTCCCCCTAGAATAAGTGTAAAAATATCCAAAATCATGTAAAATAATATAGTTATTGTTATTCAAATTATTTAACTATTTATAAATTTTAAATATCATTTAATATTATGATTCTATTATATAAAGAGTAGAAAACATTATTTGGGGACCCCTAATTTTTTCTCAAAATCGGTGGTCCGAGACGACCGCCTCTCTCGGCTATAGTCAGAACCGGCCATGTGCTGTACGAATTGGCAATAATTCATCAATAGTTCGAGAATGTTTGTATAATTAGATTAGATGTCAATGTCTACTTTTACATATTAATGACGTTTCCATTGCTAATTAAAGAGATTAAGCACATGAAAATTAAGCTAGTGACTATTTATGCATTGAATTTGAGTTCCCTTTATACATGTTCCTTAATTATCACAAAGAAACAAAATTGCCATGAAAATATAAATAAATCAAAATAGTTGTTCTCGTGATAAATATTTCACATATCGATACGTATAAGTGAAGATAAATGCATTTCTACTAATTCAATCTATATTACGAAGAAACCTCAATTTTCTCAAAACATGAACAGTTATCTGCAAAACCGTTCAAATTACCCTTTGTTTAAAATTAAATTCCCCAAGTGTAACATTATTATGTTCATTTACAGATTAATTATAGGATTTAACTTTAGAAACCAATCAAAGTTGAGTAAACACGCCTTAAACACGATCACTTGAATATAAAATAACGGAAATACTAAATTTCGCACTAATTTTACTAAATCATGCACGTAACTAAAATATTTCTCTCTCTAAAATTAAAAAAAATACGATGATATATTATATTTCTCATTTTACAAAAAAGTACATTAAGCTTTTTATTTTATAGAATAATTATTTTTAAATTAAAACAAGAACTTTTGACTTGATAGGGGTAATTTAGTCTTTTCCAGTTTTCTATTCAATGGGTTATGTGCTAATTTCATACCATAAGGGGGTCATGTGCAAAATGTCAAAACCACAAGTGGGTTATGTGCCAAATTTCATACTATAAGGGGGTCATATGCAAAATGTCAAAACCACAAGGGGGTTATGTGCATAATTTCAAACCACAAGGGGGTCATGTGCAAAATGCCCAAACCACAAGGGGGTTAAGTGCTATTTACCCTTCATATTATGAAGATTAAGTTTATATATAGTTTTTTCAAAATGAGTTTGTATTATAAATTTGTATAAATATTAATGTTGCTACCGATATCACTAATAAATTTTATTATAATTGTTATTATCATATATTACACTAATCATTATTTTCAGTTTTGAAATGCTATCCCGTACATCGCACGGGGAAAAAATGCTAGTATGATTAATAAGAGTAGGAAAATGTGGCTTTTATGACATATTTGAGAGAGAGAAAAAGTTTCTAACTTCATTTCTATTTTTTCACAAAATAATATATATGCTTCAAACTATCTATCCCCAATTTTTTTTTTTTTTTTCTAATTTAATCTAGGACTGCTTGTCGCGCTTCATTTTGAAATTTAAATTAATTTTATATTTATTATAAATAGCAATTTTCTCTTCAAACACTTTACTGATTAAATGATGGAATTAATTACCAGCACGAGAAGCACAAGGCGAAGAAGGATCCGGAGAATGCACACAAACACAAAGTACAAGAAGAGATAGCGGCTGTGGTGGCGGTCGGAGCTGCTGGTTTCGCATTTCACGAGCATCACGAGAAGAAGGATGCTAAGAAGAAATCAGAAGAATGTGATTCCTAGATCATATTTACCTATATTTCTTTTTTATTTATCTCGTTTTAAATATTGTTCTTCGTGATGCTCTCTATACATGCATCATGATAAAATTGTGTTTTTATTTTATTCCCTCTTATTTTCTTTCTATTCAACCTTTTCTATGCATTTGCTCTTTTAATTAAGTGGCCTTGTGCTACGTGTGACTTTTGAAACAATTATTTTGTATCAATATTTTTCTAAGCAATTATGCAATGTTTATTTCACGTTGAGTTTGTTTGTTCGAGCTTATGACTCCGAGCCGAGAGCAAATAAATGCACTTAGAATCATTAGTGCGATAGAGCTCATTTTGCCCACAATAGGTATTTGATTGCAAATCGAATCAAGAAGACCCGAACTCGGAAAGACCTTGTCGTTGTCAAATACATAGTCCAGAGCTTAATAATTTTTTAACAGAATTAATAAGATAATAATCACCCACTAAATCATAATATGCTGATCATACAAAAAATACACATTTGATTCTATAATAACCAATAATCTTGCTTAAATTCAAGCAAAATTCACTTCTAATTCAATTTGGGAGAAATTTCTCCTCATCACTACATGTCACACATCCTCCAAATATGCAGGGATGGTTAAATAAAATAAAATATGAAAAAAAAACCCATAGATAATTATATACATATCAAACCAAAAAAATAAAAAATAAATAAATAAATAAATAAAAGTTGAACCATCTCTAACTCTAGGCCATCAACATGGCATTATCATCTATGCTAAATGCACCCGAAACGGCATTTTCTCTAATTACCAAATCTTCTATTCTATCATTGTTAGCCGAATTCGGCACAAAATCTTTCGATATCAAGCCAATTGAAGACAAGGCCAAAAGCTCGGACTCGTCGAGCCCTTTTGCCAGGCCAAGACTACACCGATCAGTGCCATGTTTGGCCAATGCATCTTTAAATTTCTTGATCTGCATCATAAGTGGGATTAAACAAATTACTAAAATATAAAACATAAAGAATCAAGAATAAAAAAAAAATACGAACAATCGAGCAATCAGTTACTTACAGTAGCATTAGTACAGCTGAAGCTACAGGTTTTACCCTCAGCACCTCTATAGAATCTAAAGAAGGGCAAAACATGCACACCGAGAGCATAACACATTGCCTTATGCTGATCATAATTAATCTTCAGAAACAGAGCATTCGGGTTTGTTCCAGCCAGTTGAGAGATCTGTCCTTAAATAATATCGGTTTAGTTTTCGATACATGAATTAAATAAAAAAATGGGAAAATTACAGTTTGCATCCCTCAAGTTTGCAATGATTTTACATTTGGTCCCCGTGTTAAAAAAACACATTTGGTCCCTCATTTTTCAATAATTTAACAATTTTGGTCATTTCTGTCAATTTACCGTTAGTCCGTCAATTAAGGCAGTGATGGGCACACCCTTGATTCCGTTAGTTTTAATGACAAAAATTAAATTTTTGAAACATGGAGTACCAAATGTGTTTTTTGTGAACTTCAGGGACCAAATGTGAAATTGATAGGAACCAAATGTGAAATCAATGCAAAGTTGAGGGATGAAAACTATATCTTTCCCAATAAAAATTACAGTTCCGGAAGCGGAAATTGAAAACAATAATAAAAGAAAAACAGGAAATTTGCAGTTTTTACTACTCAAGTTTGCAACAATTTTACATTTGGTCCCTCATGTTTCCATAATTTGACATTTTTGGTCATTTCCGTCAATTTACTACTGTTAGTCCGATGGGAACACGTTTGATTCCGTTTGTTTTAACGTAAATTGACATAGAAAGGACTAAAAGTGTTGAATTTTTAAAACATGAGGGACCAAATGTGCAATTAGAGCAAACTTGAGAGATGAAAACTGTATTTTTCCCAAAAAAAAAAAAATTGGGGATAAATTAATACCTTAGGATGCAAAGATTTACAACCACCACAGCCAGGTGAATAGAAATCTAGTACAACCAATTTATCACCGGCATTCGGCAAGAAATCGACAAGCTGTTGTGCTGATTGGATCTCAATCATATTTGTCTGAATGGATTTTTCCCACCATTTTAGACCTTTGTTGCAAACTAATGGCTGTGCCTGAAAAAAAATCACCAAGAAAAGTAAAAACATAGTACATAAAAATGAGAAGGGCAAAATGGTAAATATAAGGAATATATACTTACAGTGATGGGATCGAATTTTGGGGGTGTAATTTCTAGGGTTTTTGTCCAAAAGTCAGTGAAATTTGATTCTTTAAACTGAAGAGTGTCGATTGGAGCACAAACCCTAGGAGGTAGTTTTGCTCTGTTCTTGAATGTAATGTCGGTGGACCCATTTACAGAGAAACCAGTTTTCAATGAACAATACATTTCTTCAAGATTTCAACTTTTCCTTAAAAACCCAAACAAAAACCTACAAAAGGGAATATTTATATATGTGTATATATATGTATGTATGTATGTATGTATGTATATCCTCTGTTTTTTTAGGATCAAGAACCCTTTTTTTTCTTCTTGATAAACAAAACTAAAACACGAGAAAAACCCCCCAAAAGATATAACAAAGAGAAAGTGCTAAGAAACAAGGGGAAGAAATTGAGGGTTTGTGTGGGTTTGTCTTGTTGAAGCTTTTTAGAGAGAGAAAAAGTGGGGAGAGAGAGAGAGAGAGAGAAATGGTGAAGGGAAAATGTGGATAAATGGGGAATCTTAAAAAGGTATAAAAATAGGGCTAAATTGGAAGTGGGGGTGAAAAAGATTTGGTCTTATCCAAATGTTCCTTGGTATTTCTATTTTTTGAATGTTTCATTTATAAGGATTTTGATATTACCTATGACTAAGTGGTTGATAAAAAAAATTAAATTAATTTCATATATGCATCAAGTTGTGGATAAATCATAGTAAATGATTATTAATTTCAGATAAGGTATTTGGTGGGGTTGTGCGGGTTTGGTGGCATGTAAATAGGAGAGTTATTTAATCTTGTTATTTGGATTTTGAAACCTATATTATCGAGGTGGTAGTTACATACTTGCAAGTATTTTATGTTGGGGTCATTAGCAATACACCCCTCCTATAGATAAAATATAGTGATATGTCCATACCATAATTCTTCCTTTGTGAAAACCCCCTAAAATATTTATTTCCAATCTTACCCTTATACCACCCATTACGTTTTTTTTTTTTATAATAATTATCTAGTATTAACAAAATTCCTATTAATAAGGCAACTAAATCCCATGTTTTTTTTTTATAATAATTATCTACTATTTACAAAATTCCTATTAATGAGGACCTAAATCCCACTAATTAGGATTAATTAATTAGTATAATTTATCTCAATTATTCCTTTTTTCTCTCTTTCTATAATAACAATTTAATTCCTAAAAATCTGCTTTCAAATTCCTAAAAAATTGCTACCAAATCAAAAAAAAAAAGTATTTTCGGACTTTATTTTTTTATTTTTTATTTTTATATTATTTTCGGACTTTATTTAGCCATTTTTTATTTATTTTATTTTAATATTTTTTAATAAAAATAAATTTTTTATTTATTTTTTTATTTTTTTTAAACAAAAAATTGAAAAAAAAATTCTCCACAGGTTTGCAACGCCGAATATGACTATAATTGAATATGACTACTATATGTGACTATATTAATTGTAGTCATATTTTTTCTTTATATTGTTGTTTTTTATATTTTGAAGTTAAAAATTCCGATTATATGGCATAGTCATGTTTACCAAATCATATAAAACAACGAAGATTTCCTATTGTTTACGAAAACAATCCAATCAATATCCACACAAAAAATCATTTGAATCTACTTACTAGAAGTCAACTTGAAAACGAGAAGATAAATTATATTCAACAATAGTCATATTCGAATATGACTACAGTCATATTCGAAAAATACATAAATATGACTATAGTCATATTCGAATATGACTATAGTCATGTTACTGCTGTTATTCAAATCTGGAAAAAAAAATCGAAAAGTACATAAATAAAGATAGAAAAATAACGAGAGAGAGGGATGGGAGTCGAAGACAACGGCGGGGGCGGTGGTGAAGGAAAGAGAGTGAAAGAGGCGGCGACGGTGGTGGTGGAGGCATCTGGAAAAAAAAAATGAGAAAACGAGAAAGATAACGAAAAATAGAGAAAAAGCCTTACATGGAAACAAAGGATGAGGCGGCGGTAACGAGCGGCGACGGTGGTGGTGGTGTACAAATCTATATGTGGAGACGATGGTGGTGTAAAGAGAGAGAAATCGATAGAGACAACGAACACGAGAAATTAATAAATCACTAACCGAGTGAATCAGCAATAGTCATATTCGAACCAGACTATAGTCACGTTGATGCTTCTGCTCCAGATCTGGAGAAAAAAAAATCGAAAATAACGAAAGAGAAGGAGGGGGATGCGACGACAACGACGGTGAGTGAAAGAGAGAGTGGGGAACAAACAAGAAATTCATAAAATCACTAATCGAGTGAATCAACAATAGTCATAATTATTAACAGAACAGTGAGAATATGACTATTATGTGACTACTCTGTAAATCGAAATAAAATGAAATCAGATACAACTCGGACGACACAAACCCCATACATTTTGCTCCGAACAAAACAAACGTTCGTAAATTGCGAACCAAATATTATAATCCATAGGCTAAATTAAAAAAAAAAAAAAAAAAAAAAAAAAAAAAAACCAATTCCAAACAATTTCTGATATTTTTCACGCAACTCTTCTTCAACACCATGCACAGAGCTCCTCTTCCACGTGGATTTTTAGAGCACTTATTTATGCAATACATAAATAAGCACAAACACCGTTAACTTTAATTCACACCTTCAAAAGTATACACACAGTTACATATACATATAGACAATAAGATTAGGAAAAAAAACAGTGATCCAATTTTCGGTGATCGGATCTTCTAATCGGAACAATATTCTCCAGTCTCAGGTCCAAAAAAAAAAAAAAGAGGAGATGAGAAGAGATTGAGAACGTGAAAGAGAGAGGGGGAGTGAAAGAGTGAAATAAATTATATCACGTTAAAAACCTAATCACATAAGGGCACTTTAGTCTTATCAAGTATGGTTAGGGGTGTCTCACTAATTAAGAATGAAACTTGGGTGTAGGCAAAAGTCTTTAATAGTCAATTGGGTTTAGTTCAAAATATTTTCCATTTGAGGGGGCTATTGCATATTTCCCCTTTTATGTTTTACACTACTGACCACCGACACTCTACCCTATACATAAGATTTGGATAAGGAAAAAAGTAGACAATTTTGCCTTTTTTTTTTAGGGAAAAAATGGCTGAAAATCCCTAAAGAGTATTCTTTATAAATTATAGGGTAAATAGCACTTAGCCCCCCTGTGGTTTTCACTTTGTGCACTTTACCCCCCTCTGATATCAATTTGGTCATTTTACCCCGCTGTGGTTGACAAGTTGTAGCGACCGTCTAATAAACCGTTAAAGTTAACAGAAAAAGGTTAAATGTCTGGACTACCCCATATTTTTCTACTATTTGCAGGTTATACTTTTTTTTTAATAAATAAATGTAAATTCAATCGGATTTAATTAGAAATAACATCAATTCGTAGGACTAAAAAACAATTATCAGAATTACTTCTTCTCCTCGCCTTCAAATCCTCCTGAAATGTTCCAGACCCTTCCAAAAAAAACAAAATATCCGTCTGAGACACACAGGAAGACGAATGGACATCCTCGGAGAACAACAACAATGGTGGCTATCATTCCCCACGTACCGTTCTGGCTCTTCTACCGTCGTCTCTTCGCCCATCCCCCTCCTGCTATCTCCACCGCCGACCTTGATTTAAGCTACTCGACCACAAGAACAGTGACATGGGCGGATCTGTTAAATCTTGTGGCAAATCTAGGGTTCCCTAGAGATTTCTCAAGAGTATGGAAACGGAATGCATAGAATATGCTAAAGTTTAGTATTTTTTTTCCTTATATCTTTGTATTTATCCTCTTAGCTCTGTAAAAATCTCTTTTTACCATGTGTATTGGTTCCTTTTAATAGTCAATTTGTTGTAGAAATTTAAGATTTTTTCTTGATTTCTATTGGTTTTCTTCAAATTAGTATTATTCTTACTATAATACATTTATAATCTATAAATTAATGATTTCAGGAGACTTTTTGTTTCTTGAATATTTGCTTTTGCAGTCGAGTTTTGTGCCCATTCATCTTCCCTTTTTGTAAGCAAAATGAGAAAATAAAAGCAAATTTTTATGGCAAATCAAAGTTGTTTCTTTTTTAGGATGAAAATATAAAATTTATTTTTTTAAGCAAAAACATGAGGAAATCAAATTATTTTTCAGTAGTAGTATATTATTTTCAGAATAAACAAAAATATTTCATATTCCCTTCTAATGTTGCAAATTATAATATATATATATATACACGTTTAAATTTTTTGTTTAAATGTACAGGCTAAAAGTACAACTAAGTTAACAAAGATTTATTGAAATATATAAAATAATTATAAAAAGATTTAGATGAGTATCTTAAAAATAATTAACATAACATCTTAAAATTAATTAATATACAATTTAAAGACGAATCTGTAATGGTTTTCTAATTAAAAGAAAAGTAAGGATGGGTGTATGAGTTTTTATTATAGGAAAATGGGTCAAATAGGTATTAATATAATATTTTAACTTGAAAACCTTCAACCACTACAAATTTGGGCGAGTGAAGTGCACTTTCCGCTAACTTTAACGGTTTATCAGACGGTCGCTACAACTTGTCAACCACAAGGGGGTAAAATGACCAAATTGATATCAGAGGGGGGTAAAGTGCACAAAGTGAAAACCACAGGGGGGCTAAGTGCTATTTACCCTAAATTATAAGAATAGTTAGATTTTGTTTTTTTGCTAGAAGTCTCCGTCTCTTTCCCCGCTATGGATCTGATGCTAGATCTAAAACTTCTAACGGAATTGTTTAGAAAAACTAATAATAACGTTGACGTTGACGTTGATTGTGATTAGCACAATTTAATTATATTAATAAGCAACAAATTAGGTAATATAAAATAACCGTAATGAAGACGGCGATTTGCACAACTTAGTTATATTAATAAGTAACAACTTAGTTAAAATACACTGAAGAAAAAACTAAAACATTAATATATTCATTCCACAACACTTACGCAGAGAACTTAGATAATTTATTTACATAACTTAGTTATATTAATGAGGCAAAATTTAGAAAAGAAAAACACGTATTTCATATAATTTTATTATGAAGTTAGACATTTCAGAAAACTTAGTTGCATAACTTAGTTACACATATCAGTGACAACTTAGTTAAAATAAAACTAAAGAAAAAAAAAAGTAAAACCTCTGGTGCGCACATCACCACTAATATTACCATCTGCCGTCACCAAATAATTCTTCATATTTTTCCTTTTTGCTTTCCATAATTATTAAGTTACGGAGGAGGGGAATGAGAGTAATCAAAATCTTATGTATGGACGTGTGTGTATGTAGGTGTGTGATTATGTATGGTTGTGTGGACGGATCTGACGGAGTGATGTTAATTAGTTAGATGAGATGAATGCGATAACGAAGAACAGGTGACTTTTAGCAAATTGCAAAATATCGTTGTCCTAATCTGAAAGAGTATCACCGCCCAGGAATGTTTAGGCAATGTTTGGTAATGTTTTGATTTTGTTTTCATTGATTCCCCAAAACAAAATTATATTTATTACACTTCTCAAATAATTTTCTCAAAACAATCTCAAAAGTTTCTCTCTCATTCAGACATGATGTGACTGCTACAGTAAAATGATTTGACTGCTACAGTAAAAAATGTCTTCACAAAAAAACAAATAAATATCACTTCATCTTTCAATTTTTTTTTCTTCTAAAATACCTGTTTCTAACACTTTTAAACATGATGTGACTGCTACAGTGTATTTTGTCTCCTTCCAAAATACAAACAAACATTACTTTCATTCTCAAATTCTTCCCTCAAAACATTATTTTCATTCTCAAATTCTTCCCCCAAAACACTTCCAAACATTGCCTTAGCATATTGGCTTTTTTTACAATGGCATATTATTATATACACCGTTTAAAAAGTATCTCTTAAATTACATTCCTATATACCATCTATGTTTGGTATCATACAATATTCTTTTGATTGCAAAACTTCATACTTAGGTAGTAATTTATAATTGAGACTTTATGAGTAAATTTGAAAATAATTATTTATTTTAAAAAATGGTGAGTGTTTGCAAATGTCATTAAAAATCAACTTTAAGAAGTTAATTTATAAGCTAAGTGTTCTAAAAATAAATTATAAGTTGCGGTGTATAATGACAAAATTGTCTTAGTTAAATATCCTTGCAACTAGATTGAAATACAAATATTGACATAAATGTCAAATGTAACTTTAAGCCTAGGGGTGGTAAACGAGCCGAGCCGGCTCGCGAACTCGACGAGCCGGCTCGAAAAAAGCTCGAACTCGAACTCGGGATTTTCGAGCTCGAGCTCGAGCTCGAGCTCGAGCTCGAGCCCAAAATTAGTTGTTCGACAGCTCGCGAGCCGGCTCGCGAGCTGCCTTCTATTTTTTTTTTTTTTGTTTTTTCTTTTTACATATATATATATATATATATATATATATATATATATATATATATATATATATATATATATATATATATATATATATATATATATATATATATATATATATATATATATATATATATATATATATATATATATATATATATATATATATATATATATATATATATATATATATATATATATATATATATATATATATATATTATTCTTATTATTATTATTATTATTATTATTATTATTATTATTATTATTATTATTAACTAAATAGTAAATAGTCTATAATAATAAATATATCTAGTATTTAAATAGAAACAAATTTATATTACTTAAATAATTCATAATTATATAAAATATAATAATAATAATAATAATAATAATAATAATAATAATAATAATAATAGAAAAAATAAAAAATATATATAACTAGAGTTCATTATTTATTTTATAATTTTTTTTCATTTTCCTACGAATAATTTCTAATAAAAAAATAATTTTAATAAAAAATTAAATAATAATAATAAAAATAAAAAAAAATAAAAAAATAAAATTAATAAGCCTGAGCTCGAGCCAAAAAAAAATTGGCTCGATGAGCTCGAGCTCGGGAACATGGTCTCGAGCTCGAGCTCGAGCTAGCCAAAAGAGCCGAGCTCGGCTCGTTCCCACCCCTATTTAAGCCAAACAATATTGTTGCATACATGTTTTAAAAGTTATAGTTTAAGTCTGAAAAGGTAAATTACGATCCGTTTCATCCGATTTTCATCCCTATATATTAGCTTTAATTTTACTCTACAAATATATTTATGTATTATAATAAATTAAAAAACTATTGTATGTGAATGCAAGATGGGATAGTGGACGACATCTAACTTGAGCTCATATGGTCCATGGAATATTAGTTGGTTGTGCCTATGCCCAAATTGGTGGATGCAATAATTTATTATATTTACTTTTTATTTATTTTTTGAAGGAAACTACATTTATTTTTTAAGGAATTCGCAACAAACCTTGTAGGTGCATTGTGTAAATCTACACTCTCGTATAATTAATAGCTTGCAAAACGTATGAAATAAGTAAACCACATCAAGCTTTGGCAAGTGATTCAAATTTGGGTCAATTAGCACTAGCTCACTTGCTCCGATTCTGAATTAATGGATAATACATGTTCGTCGACACGCAACACAATAAATTAAAAACATTAGGTTATACAATAAATATTGACTAATTAATTAATATATAATGTGTTACTCTTAGCTCAAAGTATGTTTCATATAGAATTTAAAGATTAATCCAAATGGCGATGTGGATTGAAAATGACAATTTAGCACATTAGCACTATAAACAAACAAATGGATTCGAATGAATGAAGGACCAAGGCAAGTAGTGGCTAATATTAGATTGTTTTTTTCATGAGTGACAAAACAATAAAATAATATTTTTTAATACTTGCCTCAAATTTATGATGTAGTTGCCATGTTTCAAGAGTTTGCCAACTAGAAAACAAAAACAAAAAAAAAAAAAAAATTAAAATGTGGTCCAAAAAATTATGTGATTTACGAAATATATGAAACGAGTGGTGGCCTCTCTCACCATACACGTGTATTGTAACAACCATTCTTACACACACTCAAATATGAAATATATATGTGTCTAGATCTATGGTGTGAAACTACATAGTGTATTTCACCATAGGATCTGAAAAGAAGAACAACGATCAAATACGACTCTTACGAACCAAGTAAATGAAACAGGCAAAGCACAAAACATATATTACAAAATTAAATAAAAAGGCACACATTATATATATATATATATAATATCTAGAGCAAATTAATAAAAGTAAAAACCCAAATTTATAAACTTAATGAAATTCCATAATATCAAATAAGTCTTCCCGAATAATCCAGAAAGATTAAAACAAAAGCACACAAACATAACATAGTTCCAAATGAAAATTAAAGGCACACAAATTAAAACATAACATAAGGTCTAGCAAATTAATAAAAGTACAAACCCAAATTCAAATGAAATTCCATAATAATAATAATAATAATAATTCAAACGATGGGACTATTAATTAGCAGAGAAAGGTGCCCTATGAGGCACTCCTTTCCTGCTGCGCCTACGGCGGCGGCCTTGACCATTCCCCGGTTCCTCCTCGTCTTCCTGCATTGCTGAACTCCCTTCTCCCGCTTCCGGAACTTCCACTTCACCCCTACTCGCGGAAACCTGCCAAAATAATAAATAATACATATTTCAATGTTTTGACGATTTTTTTGAATAGTATTCAAGAAAACTAAAGTTCAATATAATTCATAATTAAATTAGTCGTAGTTATAATTAAATTCATGATTTTGTAATTGTAAGATTTAATTTAGTGCTAGATTAGTAAACGGTAATTATAATAATTAATTACTAATATGGCAATTGTATTTATTACTTTTTTTTTTCTCTGAAACATTGTATCTAAACAAAATGAGAATTCAAAATTTATGAATGTATTGAGGTAATAGGGTTTTACTATAACATTTACAAAAAAGTGCAGGAAATTAAACAAATTGAAAAAATTGCAAAATTGCCATGTACATTTCTAATTGCTAAAAAAACCCTCGACAATGTAACTATAAGTGTCGATTTTCAAATCGCAAAATTGGTCATTTTCCTCCAATTTATTGTGAAAAAGTAAAAATGGTAAATTAAACATGAGAGATTGAACTTGAAACAAAATGTAGAGGGATTCATGCTAAAAAATAATAATATGAAGGGTTCTTTAGTAATTTCAAAAATACATTAGGGCTAATTTTTCAATTCAATCTAAAAAAAAAAGAAAAAGGAAAAAGGAAAAAGAATACCTTGCATGCAATGGAGCAGAATTGATAGGAAGAAGAATCAGTGAGCTTTCTCTTACAAACAAGGCAAGCTCCGCCGCCTTCCATCAGTGAACCCGACCCATTGTGGGGGAGTGGGGTCAGAGAAATCACCCACTTCTTATTACATTTGTACGGCTGCAATATTGAAAAATGATTTGGAGAAAATCGGAATCGGAATCGGAATTTTTGGAAGTTAGAACAATAAATACCTGGATTCCGTCGCAGTTGATATGAGCCTCCATGGGAGTAAGAGGGACAACATTTTGATAGACATGTCGATAAATCGTAAGTACGTAGTGGTCTTTGTGGTGACCAGACGCAACGCAGTACCTGCATGAAGTTTCGTTGCAACTAATGCAATACCTATTCACTTCGTTCTTCTGGTTCCCACCGTGGTTGCCGCATTTCTCGAAGAACGTCTCCGCCAAGAACGAACTAACCCATTCTGGAAACTGCACATTTTCCTCAACCTATATATATAGTAACAAAATAAATAAATCATTTAATATTGAGATCCAGAAGGCGGGTGAGTTAGCGTGCGCTGAACTGTAGTGTTTGAGGGTATTTTTGTAAATATAAAGCGGAAAGTAAGTAGTTCAGTCGAAACAAAAAAAAATGTTGTCATCATTATTACATCAAATAATAGTAGATCTAAGGAAGTTTTCTCAAATTGCGCAATAAATTATTATATCATGTAGAAAAATTGTGTTAGGGTTAAAAATCGGAAAAAAAAAATCCACGGAAATGAATAATTCAATTAGATATTTTAATTACACATTCGAATTTTTGAAATAAATAAATAGAATAAATTTTCTTGTAAATTTCATCATTTTTAGCAAATTACAATATTAATGTTACTTAATAGCATAGATATATATCTTGGACAAGGAAATGTAAGAAAACCAAAGGTATGATTTTATAAAAACAAGAACCACCTTAATTATTCGTGTAATGAATCGAGTAATTAGTACTAATTATGCCATCTAATTCATTTTTCTCTTCATAGATCTTCCTCATTTTTAATAAGAAATTCATTAGTACTCGCGTCGTTAAATTTGTTTTTTAAAAATAATAAAACCCTACCCTATATAAAAATCATGCACATAAACAAATTTGTCGAATCGCCACTCAACTTGTATGGGAGGTCGAGAGTTTGAATCGTCCCAGCGCCACGCAAAATGTAATGTGCATATAATATGTATTTTAAAATAAAAAAACAATTCATGATTTGAATTAAAAAAAAATAGTTCCACAATTAGTAAAATATATAAATATTCATCATCGTACTAAAACAAAAAAATATTACATATATATGAAAATGACTGCGGGAATACCTGCTCCATAACTTCATCCTGAGGATTGTTCATCTTTTAGGGATTGAACAAAATTATAAAATAAAACAATTAATTAAATAAATTGATGTATATTACTTTGTATATAGCTGCTCTTTATATATAAGTGAATGGGGTGTTGAGATAAAGGCTAATTTATTATGGTTGGGTGAAGTAAATATAGAGAGGTTAAACAAAATTTGTCTTTGTCTAGATGCTAGCTGTTTTACAATTTTATACATTTTAAATCCAACTAATACAAAATTACAAAATCACAAAATAAATAAATATAGCCGTTCGTAATTTTTTTTTTTTTATTTTACTTCTCAATTAAATCGAAATTATAAGATCGATTTGTTACCATTTCGAATATGTTCTACAACGAAATATATAGAATGTAATTTAAAAAAAACATTTCAATAAAAAAATTGTGGAATTTTTTGAATTCAAGGTTTTATTACTACAATAATCTTGACAGAAATAGTAATACATAGTATTTTGCCATATTTTTACCTTTTTTGTTTTGTCACAACGGAAATACTATTTTGAATTTAAAAACAAATAAATAATAATATTAATTGCACCAAAAAAAATACCATATTACCACTCTTTGCTGAGTTGGCGTTGCTAGGTTTAAGAATATATATATATATATATATATATATATATATATATATATATATATATATATATATATATTTGTGTCATGATGTAATGATTGCAGTTACCATCTGCCTATTTATTCAGAATATACAAAAAAAGTTTGGTGCTTTGCATTTACAACTGTAGGTGGAGTCAGATAACTCACTATTTAATGACGAACTTATCCGTTATAACCGAGGATAAAAAGCAATTTATAATATTTAATTATTAATTAACTGAATAAATATATTAAATACTTTTTTTTTAATATTTTGAACAATATATTAAAAAGAGCTCAGAAATATAGACTAATTAATAATTTGAAGAAAATTATAGTTTAGGGTTGAAGAAGATTGGCATATGCAAATGTGGATTTGATGAAATTAATTCCTCAATGCAACTATGTTTTTATTGATATTCTATGTAAACTAGTTCAAGAATTAACTAGGGAAATAAAAACATTATCTTTGACCTTTGGTGTAGTTATAAAAAAAAAAAGAAAAAAAACCTTATTCTTTTGAAACTAAAAACATTGGTGTAAAAAGGGAGTTGTTAAATGTCATTTCAATTTTATTGGTGTTGTTTCGACTATAAATGTCATTTTAACTATTTTCCATTTGGGATTTGAGAAAATTCAAAACGTAGAATTTGTAGTCTGTTGAATTGACTTTCTAATCTAACTTAAATCAGTTAATTAAATTAAATGTCGGTTAAGAAAAATATGCATGCTGAAATTGTAAAAATAGAAATCAATGTTAAAATGATACGTGTAATTGATAAACTTATGTGAAATCTATTGTAACTAACTGAAGTTTATTTATTTTTAATTAGTAAACCAAATCAAAATAAACAAAAAAAATCGAGAATTTTACCTGGTTATATCAATATGGATCGGGTATAGATCGATTTGGCACAACCCAATTCTCTTCGTCCCCCCGCATGGACCAGCTGGATGCGAGCTCTTTAGTGTGTGAAAGATCTCCAAGATTGCATCATCGATTATTATTTGTGGCCTGTAACAAGCATCGAAGATCAAATCGATCAGTTCATGTGAACTTGTGGAGTGCGTAGTTTAAAAGACAAATTCAACAAAGTAATAAATATCCTACATTTATAATAGTTTTGTGCGAATTATTTGTTTATACGTTAGGATTACGATTTCTAAATTAGGGTTTGATATTACTCAATTGTGTGTTAATTAGTCGTGCTTATACGCATGTGATAAAAGGCCAATTGAGCACGTTTTAGTATGTTGTGTTTAATTTTATTTTACCCAATTTGAGTAGGCGGTCGTCGGATGGCAATGACGGTGATTTGTCTGAGATCCAGGTTGTCGGGCGAACGACGATGCACAATTAAGGCCTTCGTAGTCCATAGATTGGTGTGGCGTCTCTTCTGGCCGCTCTGCATTCGGGCGTTATTCGATTGGATTTGCATCTTCAAGAACACATTGATGAATTTCGTACATTTAACACAAAAAATTGAACGATCTAGGATGACTCGAACAATTTACTTTGTTCTCCTAAATGCACCAGTGGATCTCTTAATTAATAGACTTTGTACATACTCTTTAGTGTGTGAATGAATTTCTCCGAGATGGACTGATCGAGTCTCCTTGATGGGTTGTGACCTACTTCACGGACTCTCATTCGGGCGTTAAAAACTTTGCCCGACGAAACCCTTTTGACAATCAACTCCTCAACTACAATAGACTAGTGGAACATAGAATTCACAAGAATGATGAAATAACATATTTATATGTTTATCATATTTATAGGTAAGAGTTAGGGTTTTCAAATTACGTTCCGATACTGAATATTACCCAACTGGGCCTTCGTGAACCATTTTTATAACTCGAGTTTGAAAAGTCGGAGCCATTTGAATGTCCTATATTGCCTTTTTTTGTGCCTTCTGGGCTCGGCCCTATCGAATGTACGTAAAATGGTCCAAAATATTAGATCTCGCGTTACAATATATTTGCTGCAATAAGCGTGTCGATAAAAAGGATAAATGCGAAAAAAAAAAACATGTACGTAAGAAGTTACATTAAGGATAAATATAGTACATTCTAATAATGATTTAACAATATAAATATAGTACATTCCTTTTACTCATATAGATTGAAAAAATATGGAATGAGTAGCCAAATAGCCATCGATATATATATATATATATATATATATATATATATATATATATATATATATATATATATATATATATATATATATATATATATTGTGTTGGTGATAAATAATCTCTTCTTTTGAATTGTTAACTTCACTACTTACTAATTGTATGAACAAATTCGTGCAGAAGATCGATATTTACGGAGGAGCATGATAGTTTGACACACTTTAGCGTTAATTTTATTTTTAAATTTAGTATTTTCCGCTCTCAAACCACGGTTTGGAGTAGTGATTGACGGGTCTAAGAATGTGCTCCTCGTATATTTGTTTGAGTTATTCTTATGTGTTACGAAAATTAAAATGGTCATGATCATTTGACATTTATTAGGAGTTCGCGATGTTATTTTTTTGGTATTTTCATGATAAATGAGGAACAAAATTCAGGATTATTGAATATTTTAATGTGCGGAAATTCTAAGTGATTACTAATTAGAACTCGATAAAATAGTTTTGAAAATGTGGAATGACAACAAATTATATTTTAGTGACACATAATAATTGATAATAATTGAAATTGATTAAGGCGAAATCATAATATAATTAATCATTAAAACTTTGTCCATATTTTCTTCTAGGTCCCTATTGTAGCGTATTAGATATCTTCAATCAAGGAATTGGAGAGAATTACAAATTTTGTAGCTATAGAATTTTAAATGTATCGGATAAGAAACTCTTTTAGACTAACAACTAGTAACTCACCCGTGCGATGCACGGGGATCAGTTCTAAGTACAATTGTTTTAATAACAATACACGTCGATGAGATAACTCAAACACCTTTATGAAAGAAAAGCGAATGATAATGCGATGCGTAAGGGTAATATAAAAAATGAAAATATGTTTAAGATAAAATACTCGAACGAAAACTTTGAATAGTTGATATATAATATGATATAATCTAATTTCTTTTAAACAATAGCAATTCCATTTGATTTAAATACCGATACAAATAAAATAAATAATAAATGAAAATATAAAATACAAAATTATGATATAAAAGATAAGATATATTATCTGACTCAAATGGTACAACTATCTCTTCCAATACTCTTGGATCCTTAACATAAGCTTAATACTAATACTAATACTAATAGTAACACATCACCAATACCAATATCAATACTAATACTAATACTAATACTAATAATAATACTAATACTAATACTAATACTAATACTAATACTAATACTAATACTAATACTAATCTTATATATAAAAGAAAGAAACGCTAGGGCAACCCTAAGAAACCCTAATGTCATATTTGTAATTTTGTTTTCAATTTTTATCAAACTTTTATCTCCTTAATATTATTTTAAATATTATTTTCGAATTTTATCATATTTCTATCACCTAAATATTATTTTAAATATTATTTTTTAGTTTTATCAGATTTTTGTCTCCTAAATATTATTTTTTTATTTTTATCAAAAAAAATTTTATTTTTTTATATATAAAAGAAAGAAACGCTAGGGCAACCCTAAGAAACCCTAATGTCATATTTGTAAATTTTTTTCAATTTTTATCAAACTTTTATCTCCTTAATATTATTTTAAATATTATTTTCGAATTTTATCATATTTGTATCCCCTAAATATTATTTTAAATATTATTTTAAATATTATTTTTTAGTTTTATCAGATTTTTGTCTCCTAAATATTAATTTTTTATTTTTATCAAATTTTTATCTCCTAAATATTATTATAAATAATATTTTTTTAATTTTATCAAATTTATATCTCCTAAATATAATTTAAAATATAATTTTCAACTTTTAGCAGATTTTTATCTCCTACATATTATTTTCGAATTTTATCAAATTTATATCTCCTAAATAATATTATAAATATTTTTTTGAGTTTTATCATGTTTTTATTAGTTTTTAATCTCCTCAATATTATTTTAAATTTTTATCTGATTTTTGTCTCCTAAATACTATTTTCGATTTTTATCTCCTAAATATTATTTTAAATAATTATTTTTATTTTAATCATATTTTATCTCCTAAATATTATTTAATTATTATTTTCGTATTTAATAAACTTTAATCTCATTAACATTATTTTAAATATTATTTTCGATTTTTATCAAATTTTTATCTCCTAACTATCATTTTAAATTTTATTTTCGATTTTTATCAGATTTTTATCTCCAAAATATTATTTTTTGATTTTTTATCAAATTTTTATCTCCTAAATATTATTTTAAATATTATTATCGATTTTCATCAAATTCGTATCTCCTAGATATTATTTATAATAATCCAATTTTCGATTTTTACAGAAAAGGGTAAATAAATCTGATTTTCATACCTAGCGGATTTTGAGACATCGTTTTACAGAATGTCTGCAACATTTGAATTTTATTTCTTCCCTACCTAAGGCTTCTTTTTTTGGTAACCCGACTTAAGATTTTGTTTCTTATCTTCTTCTTCATCCTATTGACTGTGTGGTAATTAGTTTACATCTTTTTCCATCATGGCTTATAGGTAATTTCATTTTGTTAAATTATGTGTTTCATTAATTTATACCAAAGATTTCAAATTTTATGTATAACAATTATTTCATCAAACTTTTATCTCCTTAATATTATTTTAAATATTATTTTCGAATTTTATCATATTTGTATCCCCTAAATATTATTTTAAATATTATTTTTTAGTTTTATCAGATTTTTGTCTCCTAAATATTATTTTTTTGTTTTTATCAATTTTTTTTTTATTTTTTTATATATAAAAGAAAGAAACGCTAGGGCAATCCTAAAAAACCCTAATGTCATATTTGTAATTTTTTTTTTCAATTTTTATCAAACTTTTATCTCCTTAATATTATTTTAAATATTATTTTCGAATTTTGTCATATTTGTATCCCCTAAATATTATTTTAAATATTATTTTTTAGTTTTATCAGATTTTTGTCTCCTAAATATTTTTTTTTTATCAAATTTTTATCTCCTAAATATTATTATAAATAATATTTTTTTAATTTTATCAAATTTATATCTCCTAAATATAATTTTAAATATAATTTTCAACTTTTAGCAGATTTTTATCTCCTACATATTATTTTCGAATTTTATCAAATTTATATCTCCTAAATAATATTATAAATATTTTTTCGAGTTTTATCATGTTTTTATTAGTTTTTTATCTCCTCAATATTATTTTAAATTTTTATCTGATTTTTGTCTCCTAAATACTATTTTCGATTTTTATCTCCTAAATATTATTTTAAATAATTATTTTTATTTTAATCATATTTTATCTCCTAAATATTATTCTAATTATTATTTTCGTATTTTATCAACTTTAATCTCATTAACATTATTTTAAATATTATTTTCGATTTTTATCAAATTTTTATCTCCTAACTATCATTTTAAATTTTATTTTCGATTTTTATCAGATTTTTATCTCTAAAATATTATTTTTTGATTTTTTATCAAATTTTTATCTCCTAAATATTATTTTAAATATTATTATCGATTTTCATCAAATTTTTATCTCCTAGATATTATTTATAATAATCCGATTTTCGATTTTTACAGAAAAGGGTAAATAAATCTGATTTTCATACCTAGTGGATTTTGAGACATCGTTTTACAGAATGTCTGCAACATTTGAATTTTATTTCTTCCCTACCTAAGGATTCTTTTTTTGGTAACCCGACTTAAGATTTTGTTTCTTATCTTCTTCTTCATCCTATTGACTGTGTGGTAATTAGTTTACATCTTTTTCCATCATGGCGTATAGGTAATTTCATTTTGTTAAATTATGTGTTTCATTAATTTATACCAAAGATTTCAAATTTTATGTATAACAATTATTTCATTTTATATGTTATTGGACATGTTATTGAAAGGGATGATTTGAGAGAATTAACCAAAAATGGGCGGAGCCACAAGCTATTGGAAGTCGACATTCAAGACTTATTGTTTGTAATTTAATTTATAGTTTATATTTATTTTTGTTTCTTAATTTTCCAATTGTTAATTCCAGTGGCAAAACAACCTTAAAATGAGGCAGTTGAGAAGGGCTTAGTTCCGATGCAAGATGTATAGATGGTCTTTTACGATTTTATGTTGTCGATAGTTTAGTTTTGATTATGTTAACTAAGTTATTGAATCTAATTACTTTTAAGTTCAACATGAAAGACATAGTTGATGATTTTTTTCCTGGTTCAAATTTTCAATTTACTGGTATTAGCTGATTCAATTCATTTGGAAAATTATTCAACAGCAAAGTTATTATTTTTTTTTGTGTGTGTAGTATACTTAATAATGTTCCACTGATGAATTATTAATGAATGATTATAAAAGAATTTTGATCATACGATACATCAAACGTTTGTTTATATTCTTACAACATCAAAACAATGCAATTTGTTGTCCCGTGCATCGCACGGGTACAATTACTAGTACTAACACAATACTAATACTAATACTAATACTAATACTAATACTAATACTAATACTAATACTAATACTAATACTAATACTAATACTAATATTATACTAATACTAATACTAATACTAATAATATTACTAATACTAATACTAATACGAATACTAATACTAACTAATACAAATACAAACACTAATACTAATAATAACTAATACAAATACAAATACTAATACTAATACTAATACTAATACTAATACGAATACTAATACTAATACTAATACTAATACTAATACTAATACTAATACTAATACTAATACTAGTACTAATACTATGATAATACGATTACTAATATTAATACTAATATTACCTGCTAATGTTAATACTAAGCTAATGTTAATTCTAATATGATAATGTTAATGACAATGACAATCATAATCCTAATATACTAATGATAATGCTAATCGTAGTCCAAATTCTAATAATCATAATCTTGATCCTAATCATTATCTTAATTCTAATGCTAATATTAATCGTAATCATTGTTATATTCTTAAACATAATCATAATTATAATCTTAATCTTAATATTAGTACTAATCATAATCGTAGTTCTAATATTAATTATAATCATAATCATAGCTTAATCTTAATCTTAATATTAGTACTAATCATCATCGTTTTTCTAATACTAATTATAATAATAATCCTAATACTAATACTAATGCTAATTCTGGTCCTAATATGCTAAGGCTAATTCTAATTCTAATATGCCAATGTTAATCTTAATATTAATGCTAATTATAATATGCTAATGTAATGTTAACGCTAATACTAATGCGAATGCTAATCATAATATAATCATAGTCCAAATACTAATTATAATACTAATGGTAATGTTAATGGTAATACTAATGTTAATGATAAATGCTGGTGTTAGTGTTAATGCTGACGCGAATATTAATACTAATATGCTAATGCTTATGTTAATACTAATACGCTAATACTAATGTTAATACTAAGTTAATGTAAATCCTAATGTATTAATGATAGTCTTAATCCTAACATGCTAGTGCTAATTCTTATCCAAAGTCTAATAATTATAATCCTAATCTTAATTATAATGCTACTGTTAATTCTATTCTGAAACTTAATTATAATCCTAATACCAGTACTAATCAGATTCTAATCCTAATCTTATACCTAATACTAATACTAATGTTAAGCACCTTCTGAAAATTGAGAGTAACCTGCAAATATTTATACTAATAAGTTACATTGGAAGTATTTATACTTATTTTTTTATGCATAAAAAAGTTAATAATAAGTTATTAAGAAAACACTTTGAATTTAATATTCTTAAACTACAATTAAATAAATCCTCTAATACATAACATATGAATTAAAATAAAAATAAATCTTAACAAACCGTGCATATATTTATAAACTTTATTTCCATTATTTAACAAAGTAATGTATGTGAAAATCGATTTTCGTGCTATTAACAATGTTTACATTTGAACTGTTATTAAAATATATATAATATAAAAAGAGGGTTTATGTCGCGTCCTCTATGAATGATATGTGGAAGTATGGTAGATGTTTATGTCATACCCTTCAAATTGCTTACTTGAAGTTCAATTGATGATGTGTATTCTTCAATTGATTAGTTGATCTTTTAATTTTGGTATATGTTTAACTTATTTTCTATTTAACATTTGCACACTCGTATAAACATTACTACATATATTTTAAATGCCATTTATTTTAGTTATGTTCATTTATGGGAAACATATCAATTTATAATGAAAGAAAGTTGGCCATATCGATATATAATGATTAATAATAAGGATTAAAAAAACTTCTAATATTTTACTAATGTTCTTTTTGTGGTGATTAAAATAAATATAAACATTACCATTTTAATGTAAATAAAGTACTCTTGTGCATATTTTGAATTTAAAGAGATTAAGAATTTCAAAGGAGTATGATTAAAAAACTCTATTTATATTTTACAAAAAATATATTTTATTGTGATTAAAATAAATATAAATATTACCATAATAATGTAAACAAAATACTATTGTACTTACAACAATAATTGTATAATAGCAAAAATATTGAAACACACAAATTAGTATTTTTTTAATGCCTATATAATAGCAAAAACTCAAATTATTAACAAAAATTAAAAAAAGGGCAATATGAAATCGAATAAACATGGAAAAATATAGAAATACATTTGTAGACACAACTGATTTGTTTCACTGTAAATTTAAAATGACAGATTACAGTAGAGTATATTGTATACAATCACAACTTATAAAATATACTCCATCGTAATTATTAGAAAATCTTACTATGCGATCTCTGGATTAAAAACATAGTCAACACGACATGTTGCGCATTCTTCGTTTGATTAATTCTCTACTCAATATTGCTTCTAACAACCCTTTACACAGTTAGTCGCTTAAATCTTTGTGATTCATCGGTTCATAATCCAATCGAGTTTAATCGATCATGTTAAACAATCAATCAATGATAGTTCTTCACCAACGGGGATAATTTCCTCGTTAAATGTCATCGTATAGATCTGCAATGCAATTTTTTTTAGTCAATATTGAAAAGCAACTACAATCAAACAATAAAAAATGTAATGGTTTAACGTTAAAATAAAAGATATATTACATTATAAATGTATAATGGAAGAACAACAACATGATAAAATATCAACAATTGTCAAAATAAATAATGAAATAAACAAAACTAAGTCTATACAATAACTGATTTTTGATTATTAACAAAAAAAAAACAGAATTAAAAAAGAGACAAACGATGATCAATACAAAGGAAAAGCGAACGAACTTGCGAACAATATAATGTTATGATGTGAGGAACTGAATGAGAGAAAAATGGCGTATTTATGTGTTTTGGATATGATGTAAGAGGATTTTTTTTAGGCGTATTTAAAAAGGAAAATAAATTATTATTGATTTTATTGTAATCTTGTAATTTAATGAGCAAAATTTTATATTGATATTGATTGATTATATTATAGATTAATATATGGATTACCAATTATTTTGCGTTGAAAATTTTGGAGTTAAAGATGTAATTAAAACTTGATACATCGTTATTTATGGCAGAAAATCAATACGGAGAATTGCATGCATGAATCTATGGAGGAAAAATCAATTAGGTAATAAAAGAAAAAAGACGAAGCATAATTCGAGCCGCCAATTGTATGAAGAAAAACCAAAACCACCCACGGATTTTGTGGTATAAAATCATTTTATTCACAAATGAATGCAAATAAAGAAAGATAATTAGGAAATATAATTGATTATAATAAAATCAAATCATTACATAAGAACATGATTTTTCGATTTACTTTTTTGAAATTCTATAAATATAATATACCAGGAATTAATACTAAAAATACATAAAAGTACGAAAATATAAACATAATATTAAAAAAAATCGAAAATATATCCATAATATAAAATAATTGAATATTCATACATAAAGAATTGAGTTTTCTGAATTTAAAAAAAATATAGGCGGAAAATATATTTCATATATATATATATATATATATATATATATATATATATATATATATATATATATATATATATATATATATATATATATATATTAAATCTGAAAATTCAAAAAAATTGAAAATATAATAATGTATTAATTAAATATTACAAATTTTATAAATTAATCCAATATATAAATCATTGAACTTATAATAGAAATAAGCAATTTCAAATCATTATTAACAAAAATTATTGTATATTTATTAAGTACAATGTAAAAATAAAACAATTTTGTTAATAATTTTATTTATTGAATGGATATTCGAATATTCCAAAATATTTAAAATAAAAAAAAAACAATTGTATTCCTTTATTTTAATATTTGAATATTAAAAAAAATATTTTTTCAGAAAAATTATTTGAATATTCGTAAAAAAATGAGTATCGGGATTTTTTTTTAAAAGACAGTCAATAAATATATTTTGGAATATTGAAACTATAAATAATATAATATTTTTCGAATTTATAGAATATTAAATTTGGAAATAATATATATACATGTGGTAAATGTTTAAATGAGTGTATAAATGTTAAATAGGAAATAACTTAAATAAGAATCCACCTCATCAATTGAACTCCAACTAAGCAATTTTGATAAATGACATCATCATTTGCCACATGTCAATCATTGAGGGCATAGATCATCTTTTTATATTATATATAGATATAGATTGTGCTTTTATTTTATTTTTGGGATTATTTGACAAAAGTCCCTTGTTAGAGCCCCCTAATTACAATGAGTCCAAAAAAAAATCACATTTTTAAGTTAAATCCAAAATATTTTTAATTAATAAAAATTAATACAATTTCACAATTATACCCTTTTTCCTACTTTACATAAGTATATTACTTAAAATTAATTTACAATAAAACAATTATAATCTCCACCCAAACTTTCAAACCCTATCACGATCTAAAACAATTCGTTTTCTCACAATCTTTTGTATACAGCGGCTCCCCTTTCCCCTCTCTCCATCAGTCATGCCGCGATCTCTGTATGGTGGTATCCAACCACCACCGCCATGAACTTTCGGAGAAGCAACACTATTATGGACGGTGCTACCCATTCAAGTAACACCTATATTTCTGCCGCTCCTCCCCCGTCCTAACCATCTATATTTTTGCCTCCTTGCGTCAGCCTTCTCTTATGCCGGCATATATAAGACGGCAGTGTATGTGATTTCGAAGATTGCAACGATATGATCAACGATGTGGGCGAGGCTTGATTCGAGATTTAAAAGCGGCGGCGTGAAGCAAGGAGAAGCCGCTTGGCACCAGAGGTTGCCGGTGAATTTTTCTTCTCATTTCGTCCCTTTTCTTGTATTGTATTTGTAATTTTGTGTTGTTTTTATTTTATATTTGGACGTTTTAAATTTTGTATCTGTATGGATTTTAAACTTTTTTGGTTTGTGAATTTTTCATGTAATTAATATAATCATTCTTATATTCTTCATGTTTTTTACCAGTTTATATTTTTTAATTTTTTTTGATTTTTTTATGTATTGCACGTTGTAAATAATTGTTCAATAAAATGATGACACTCCAAACATATTATATTTTTATAAATTAAAAGTGGTTTATTTAGTGATTAATTCTTGAATATTATTTTTTGTTTCTTGAACAGGGGGAGTGATTGTGGAAGGGATGACTAGGTGAGTGATCCTTGAGAAATGTAATAATAAGAAGAAGATGCTAACATCTATGCTCGTTCACAAGAGAGAAGATGGTGTTTTTCATAGTCGGTTTTATTAGAATTTATCGTTTTGATAGTTTGTATTGTTTGATATATTTGCAATGAAGTACTTTAATTATATAGTGGTTTTCATGTTTATCTATCTGTGTATACAGAGTGGTTTTCAATAATTATGTACAGATTTTTTATAGTGGTTTTCAATATTTTACATAAACCACTATAAAAATTTGTACAAAAATTAGTGGTTTTCAATAATTTTTGTACAGATTTTTATATAACTCTATACATATAGTGGTTTTTTTGTTGACATAGTTGTTATATAAAGTGGTTTTCAAGTTTATATAGTTGTTATGCATAGTGGTTTTCATGTTATATAGTTGTTATACAGAGTGGTTTTCATGTTTATGTAGCTGTTTATAAACAGTGGTTTTCATGTTTATATAGAGTGGTTTTTATTTAAAAAAACTGGAAAAAATTGAAATTAAGAAAAAAAAAACCTTGAAAAAACAAAAATATAAATAAAACCATTTTTTAAAATTAAAATAAAAAACATGAAAACTATAAATAAGAAAAAAAATAATTTAAAACAAAAAACCGAAAAAAAAAAAAAATAATTACAAAATATTCTTTTAAATCGAAATAAAAGAAAATCATTAAACAAAAAAAAAAAAAAAAAAGAAAAAAAAAACTGAATTGGCGTGATGAGGGGAATAAATTTTGGAGAAGATTTGGTGTAGATTATGGAACAATTTAAAACAAAAAACCAAAAAAAAAAAATAAAAAAAAAAAAAATAAGAACCGTGCTGTGGGGCATCATTGAAGAGGGGCGGAGTGGTTTTTTACCGTGAATTGGGGGAAGGGGCGAATTATACGGCAATCTGATTTTGGAATTGATTAGGGTTTTGATTTATTTTTTGGAGGGATTTGGTATTAATTAATGTAATATTTTAGTTTAATAATTATACTAATGAGTGGGGGTATATATGGGTTTTCAAGTCCAATGGATTTATCTCAAATACCATTAATTAATTATGGATTTATCAAGAATAAAAAACCCAATGGAGGGTGTTTGGCATATTCCCCCTTTATTTTTACCATGGAGAATATTTTTGTTTAAGAATCCGTATGTTGTACATATTCTCTTAAGATGTTCGTACGTGATATATTTTCAACGATAGATTGTGTTGCAAGAAGTTCAACCGTCTCGAACTCTAGAAGAAGATCCCCAATTCTTTTACATATAGCTGGTGTAGAATGAGTTGGATTAGGCCTGAAGAAAAATCAAAAATCTATTAATCCATGTGGTAATTGGACAATCTAAAGTGATGATCTAATTTTTGTTAATTAACCTCATGTGCTTAAGTTGGTTGAACAAGTCAAAACAGAATTGACTTTTTATGAAGCATAAAATATTACCAGCCAGTTGAAGAAACGCGAGTTTGGCTATAAATTGACGAAAAAGAAGTTAAGAACACTGGAGAGAGGAACGTGTTAGCTTTTGTCTCTTTCCTTCCCAAAGTAATCACAGTAACAAATCGACGGTGGCCGAACACCAAAACCAGAGCAAAACCCGAAGTCCTGCAATTGCGGGAAGTGGAGGATCCGACGATGAAGTTTTGATCAGAATTGCTCCGGCACCATTGAATCCGTCGCCAAAAACGTCCACCGATCGGGGATCAGGTATTTTTTAGGTTTCCTCAATTTCTCATTTATTTCAGTTTCTAGGGGAAACATGAATTCATTGATTTGTGATAGTTGCTTAATCTGTCTGTCAAAATTTCAATTTCAATTATGCGGAGAAAGTAGCTGGGCAAGTTCTTCCGGTGTTTCGTTGGAAGAGGCAGCTAGTTTTCCTGAGGTATGGTCCACTGTTTTCTGGTATTTTTTCCTTGCCTGATTTGTATATAGCTAATGTTTGCCATATATTGTACCGTTTTCGTATTATTCTTAAGGAAGAATATTTCATCCACTCTACATTAGGAGCTTTTGGACTGACTTCAACATTGAATAATGACATCAAAATATAATATAAGATCTATTGGAAAAAAGCTTCTTTCTGAGTGTTTTACTTGGCGAAAAGTTTTCGATTATATATAGCATCTAACTGAAGATATTCACGTGTAATTTCAGATACATGTACATTTGCTATTCAGGTTGCTAAATACCATGGCATCAAAGTTTTCGTCAACAAAGATGACATCTTCCAATTGATTCTGAGTGAAGACATCATTATATGACTGCGTTTCTTTTATTGATAATATAACCAATTGTGTCGTATAGGGAGTGAAGAAAAACTAGCTTCTTGCATCAATTACAAGACGGAGGATTTTGTTGAACGAGTGAAGGAAGAAACTGGAGGAAAAGGTTAAACTCTTACTCCAATAATTTGTCTCAATCTTGCAAATGTTCGATAACAGGTGTTGATGTCATACTGGATAACATCGGTGGTTTATATGGAAAGCCTGAATTAATAACAGATTTGTTTTTTTAATCCAATTTCAGTAGAACTGCGATTCAATGGAGGACTGGGGTATTTATTTATTTTTCCTCCAATTAATGGTCTATTGTTCTCGACAAATCTACACAGACCACATAATCCCACACAGTTCACCCAATTCCTCACTGATTTTGCACGTGGTTTAAGAGATTTAGGGTTTGGAATTGCAGTCCGGAGTAAAACATCAATTCACAAGTAAGTTTATTTTTTCTTTCTAATTTCAATTCTGTGTTTCTCCTGTCAGAAAAAAAGGGAAATGAATTTGGTGCATAGAAAGAATCAAAATCCGATATTTCGATACCAATGTTAACTATCCAAATTCCAAACCCGAATCGCATGACCCGATTGTCCAAAATTATTTGTGATTATTAATTTTTTTCTTTCTTTCTGTGTGTGATCAATTGGGGAAGAGCGTTGTTTTTCTTTGATGTAATGGCTGTTAGTTGTAATTTATTATTATTAAAAGTTTACTTACTGAATTACCGAGGATTACAAAACATTTTTTTTGTAATATTTGTTTTTAACTTTCTTGTGATCATTAACTAAACTATGCGAGTGTGTGCAAACCAAGAGCTCTCTCTCTGTCTATTTTGTCCCTTAAATCCTGAACTGATATTTGATTCAGCATGTATTTATTTTGTAATTTCCTTACGACTATTTGAAACGATCGATAATTTATTCGTATTCGTCTTTAAATTCAATTATTGTACTATTGGTGGACTCGTCAAGAAATTGGGCTGAAGTAGCAAATGTCAAATTTTATGCTTTGAGTTAATTACGTTTCCCGAATCCAAACGCATCGTGCAAATCCATCATTGCAGGATATATTTTTTTCTTTCACGACGTGTTTGACGGAATCATAAACTTTGACCTTGACGACATGTCGATGGCGAAGCCTCTTAGCAAGCTTATGTCATGCGTCATCCTCGATTTGGACGGAACACTTATTAATACAGGCGAGTTCATGTTTCTTTCTGCAATTAATCATTTGTTTAAACAACAATTTTACGTGTTATAGCTATTGTTTTCCGAATTGATGTAGATGTTGAAATCAAATAGCTCGACTAATTTTTTCTTCCCTGAATCTCACTGCCTCGAATCTCGCAATAAACATTATTAGCCATTTACTTTCGTTTCGAACTTGTGCTGACAATTAGCCTTAAATCAAATTAATTAAGTAATTTATTTATGTCAGATTGCATTGTGTGCGATGTTCTAAGAGTTCACTTGGTTAAGTTCGGAAAAAAATGGGACGGAAAAAGAGCTCACAGAATCGTCGGAAAGACACCCTATGAAGCAGCAGCAGCTATTGTCGAAGATTACGAACTCCCAGTCACCGCAGATGAATTCCTATCGGAACTTACTCCGATATTCTCCAAAAGGTAATATTACTCGTATGCTTGCGTTTATCTTCTTTACAATATTAATGCCGTGCAAATTTCTCATTATCGTATCCCGATTTTTTATTGCAGATGGGGTAGTATCAAAGCTCAACCCGGCGCTAACCGGTTAATCAACCATTTACGGAGTCACGGTGTGCCAATTGCCTTAGCTTCAAATTCATCCAAGGAAAATGTCGAGACCAAGATATCTTTTCATCGAGGTACTTACTTATGCGTCGTATTCTCAGCTAAATAATTAAATTCGTTATTTTTACATGACATAAGTGTTTGCGTATTTTTGCTTGTGTTGTAGGTTGGAAAGAATCGTTTTCCGTTATTCTAGGCGGCGATGAAGTGACCAACGGAAAGCCATCTCCCGAAATGTAAGCTAATATATAATAAGTTAAAAACCCGATCGTTTTATTTCTAATGTTATATGTGTCATTGCTTGATACTCTTTCGTTGCGTCACAATTTGAAGATATCTCGAAGCTGCAAAGAGGCTTAAGATGGATACTTCCACCTGTCTCGTCATTGAAGATTCTTTGTAAGTCGCATTTTCCAATCTTAATCCAAATACATTAAAAACATTACTTTATTTATTTAATTTAATTTAATTTTAATACTATAGGCCAGGTGTCACTGCTGGTAAGGCAGCTGGAATGGAAGTGGTTGCGGTTCCATCTCTTCCCAAACAAACCGACGTCTTCACCTCAGCAGACGAGGTTATCAACTCCTTATTAGACCTGAAACTAGAAAAGTGGGGCCTACCTGCATTCGAAGACTGTAAGAACCTTGTGTTTTTTGCTTGCACTGTATCTAATATTATCCTGCTAATTTTATTAAATATTTGCTGCAGGGGTAGAAGGGACATTACCAATAGAACCTTGGTCGATTGGCGGTCCAGTCATCAAAGGATTTGGCCGTGGCTCGAAAGTGCTCGGAATCCCTACAGGTTTCTTACGTGGCACAATCCATTATTCTTTGTTCATTCTATGTTATATTCTTTTTGATTGGTCTAATTTTTTTTTTTTTATATATATATATTTTTTTTATTCCAGCTAATTTGTCCACGGAGGCATATTCAGATGTGCTGTCGGAACATCCTTCGGGAGTTTATTTTGGGTGGGCTGGATTAGCAGGTCGAGGTATTTATAAAATGGTTATGAGCGTGGGTTGGAATCCTTACTTCAACAACTCCGAGAAGACAATTGTGAGTCGTCGTTCGTTTTAGCTCTGTTATTTGTTCATTTTACCGTTCTACCCTTTTGCCCCTTTTTCAATTTAGAGAGCATTAATTATTATTTGTTACAGGAGCCGTGGTTGCTTCATGATTTTGACGAGGATTTTTATGGGGAGGATTTGCGTCTTGTTATTGTTGGCTATATTCGACCGGAGGTATAGTGCACGATTCACTTTCTACTCTGTTTTCGTTTTTACGCACGAGACTTCTATATTATAGCAAGATTTTTTAATTTTTTTCGTGTGTGTAATTGTACAGGCGAACTTCCCTTCGCTCGAAAGCTTAGTAGCGAAGATACACGAGGACAAGAAAATTGCGGAGGAAGCCCTTGAACATCCACTTTATTTGAAGTACAGAGATGATTCATATTTGAATACTTCTTCGAAGCAGAATTGCTAGTTGTTTAGTCTGTTAATTTCGAATAATTCGTGAGAGCCTGCATACGTGGCTCGATTCATTCAAAATATTTACACAGTTGGAATATTACACTTTTTTTTATTTCTATGTGCACTAAGATCATTTCTTATATGAATACTTAATATTTACAACCAATATGATTATTTTAACTAATTTAATTATCAAAAAATAATAAACAGATAAACAAAAATGAAATCACCTATTAGATTCTTGTATCTAACATAATTCTACTCTTGAATCTTGTGGTATATAACTAGGGGTGGCAATTTGGATCCGGTTCCATGGATCCGATTAGATCCGGTTCGGTTCATAAGGATCCAGTTTAGATTAAGTCTAGTTGAAACAAATCGGATCGGATCCAGTTGATATTTTTTTAAAACTGGATTCATGTTGATCCACTTTAAATCCATTGAAAGTTTAACTGCAAAATAAAGTGGATCCATACCAAAACCAAATTAAATACGGGTAATTGGCACTTTGCACCCTCGAATTACATCTCATTGGCACTTTGCACCGTTCCATTAGAAAAATGGCAGAATGCACCCTCCAATTAGAATTTCTTTGGCACTTTGCACCCTCATTCATATTTTGCCTAAAAAAATGACCGGTTACCTGTTTGTGGGATTTGAAGAATGGTAGATTTGTATTTCTTTTATTTTGTCGTAAATTTAAAAACCCTTCATCATGTAATAATCATATTCATCATTTTACCCATGTTCTCAATTCGACCCCATTTTCTTCATGCTGAAAAGGGATAATTACATTTTTTGTCCCTCATGTTTGGCCCAATTTCATTTTTGGTCCCCCTTGTTCTAAAGTGAACAAAGTTCACCTCCAAGTTTCAATTTTAAACACTTTTGGTCCCTTCCGTTACATGTCCGTTAGCAAGTAACGGAAAACACTATTTTGGGGTGAAAATTGAAATTTTAAAGTTTTTGGGGCTGAAAAATAATTATAAATTGAAAACAGACTACTTATAATTAAATTTTTAATAATATTAAGTATAATGAAATTTTATTAATTACTTTTTTCATTATTAAAAAACTAATCATAAGTAGTATAATTAAAACTATATTAAATATAATTCACAATCATTTATTTAATTACTTTCTTTTTTATTATTAAAAACAAAAGAATCGATAGGGTCGCTTCGGATTTTTTATTACCAACGAGGCCACAAAACGTTTTATCATAGTGGAAAAATAAAATCTTTTTGGCAAAAAAAATATTATCATTAAAAGTTTAATTATAAGTAGGATAATTATAATAATATTAAGAATAATAAAAAGTAATATGTTTAGTTAGTTAATTTTTTTGTTATTAATTTTTTTATCATAAGTAGTATAATTAAAAATAATATTAAGTATGATTAAAAATAATTTGTTTAGTTAATTTTTTTACTATTAAAAATTTAATTATAAATAATATAATTATAATAATATTAAGTATAATAAAAAATAATTTGTTTGGTTAATTTCTTTTTTTTTTTTATTATTATTATTATTAAAATTTATAAGTAGTCTATTTTTAATTTGTAATAATTTTTCAGCCCCAAAAAAATTTAAAATTTCAATTTTCACCCCAAAATAGTGTTTTCGGTTACTTGCTAACGGAAATTTAACGGCAAGGACCAAAAGTGTTTAAAATTGAAACTTGGAGGTGAACTTTGTTCACTTTGAAACAAGGGGGACCAAAAGTGAAATCGGGCCAAACATGAGGGACCAAAAGTGTAATTATCCCTGCTGAAAACAATAAAACAATCGAAAGCAAAATACTTTTAAGTTTTAATGAGCAAAGAAGCAAGAGTGGAGCTGATTTATTCATTTTATAGTCTAGTCCTCAACACAAGGCAGACAACAACACGGCTGAACCAGACAAGCTTGGTGGCTGCTGACACCTTGACTTCAAGAAACTTCGTCTAACAACAGTAAAAGCATAAAAATCTAAAACTACTTTTAACTAATTTTGGTGAAGTAAAGAAACACATGTATTGCTCTCTTAATAAATATTTTCTGTTTGAAAAAGATTTGGTAGTGACAGTACCATAATGTGAGAAAAGAGAGAAACCTCAACGAGAAACACTCCCCATTCCGTATTGTAAATTTCAGACAGGTTTTCTCTAACTTTACCGACAAGTTAACTATATAGTTGAAGTCGTCTGGATTTTTTCTTCGATTTAGAATATAATTTTTGGAAAAATGGAAACAGAGCCCGATAAAAGGGGGAGGATCGGAGAATCAAAGAGAAAGGAAATTGCCGGGAGAAAATGGAGGGGTTAAGGGAAGAAAATAGAGAACATGGGTTAAATAATGAATCAAATTATTAGACGATGAACGATTTTTTAATTTTTGAAGAAAATAAAAGAAAGACAAATCCCACATAATAGGTTACCGGTCATTTTTTAGGCAAAATATGAACTAGGGTGCAAAGTGCCAAAAAATTGTAATTAGAGGGTACATTCTGCTATTTTTCTAATTTAAGGGTGCAAAGTGCCAATAACATGTAATTCAAGGGTGCAAAGTGCCCATTAAATACCAACACAATTTTCTCACAAAAAAAAGTCAAGATATTATTTTAATTAAAAGTTTAATCGATAAAAAAAATCTCTCTCTGATTTTACCCCAAAAATCTCTCAACCCATCGCCATTCCCCACCTCCATCGCCGCTCCTCGCCGCCGTATACCGCTCCTCGCCGACCGCCGCCGTCAACAACCTCCACTCCGCTCGCCGCCGTCAACAACCTGCACTCCGCTCGCCGACGTGAAAAGCCTCCACTCCGCTCGCCCTCGCCGCCGCTCACCGCCTCACGCCGCTCGCCGCCTTAACAAAAGGGGGGGGGGGGGGGGGGGGGGGGGGGGGAATTTAGAGCCACGTAAGAAACAAGCTTGAGAATTTTCCCAGGTGATTCTTGGTTTGGAGTTTATTGTAAAGTTATGGTCTTTACACACTTTTATAGTATACTTTGATATAGATTGAAATAGATGGAGAATGATGATGAGGACAGTTCTTCGGTTGAGTCGAGGACAACTAGGAAAAATAGTTCTCAAGTTTGGAATTTTTTTCAAAAAGTTATTGACCATGGAATTCCTAAAAATTCTCAAGACGTTCTTAGATTTGAGTGTGTGTAAAAACTGTGTATGTGGATGTGAGTGTCTGTGTGTGTGTAGAAATTGTGTGTGTATGCGAGTGTGTGTGTGCAGGGCCGGTTCTGAGGGGAGGCGAAGTAGGCGGTCGCCTAGGGCCCCCGGATTTTTTAAAAAATTTAGGGCCCCCAAATTTTTTTATACCCTTTATATATGAACATTTATTGAAAAAAAAATATATAATATATATATAATTATTGAGAACTTTAATTCATAAATAGCTATATATCAACAATTCTTACTTATTTCTAGAATTCCTCTAATCAGGGGCCCCTAATTATTAAATTTAAATTTGTAATGAATTAGTTATTTACTTATATATATATATATATATATATATATATATATATATATATATATATATATATATATATATATATATATATATATATATATTCACTTGTTTTAGTGCTACTTCATGCAAATTATCCTTAAAAAAATCGGGGGCGCTGCCCCCGAACCCCCGTAAACTTTAACCCTACTATATCACAAATTTTTAGCCTTGCCACTGACTACGTACCTTACAAAATCGAGTTAAAATAGAGTTTATCATCTTTTGTAAAAAAAAAGTTTTATTGTAAATTGGAGAAGGGGCCCCATTTTTTATCCGTCTTCAAATCTCGCCTAGGGCCCCCAAAATCTCAGGAACGGCCCTGTGTGTGTGCGTGTGTGTGTAAAACAGTGTGTGTGTGTAGAAACTTTGTGTGTATGTGTGTGTGCGTAAAATAGTGTGTGTGTGTGTGTAAAACAGTGTGTGTGTGTGTAGAAACTGTGTATGCGGGTGTGTGTGTGTGTAAAACAGAGAGTGTGTGTGTGTAGAAGCTGTGTGTGCATGTGAGTGTGTGTGTGTGTGAAACAGAGAGTGTGTGTGTGTAGAAGCTGTGTGTGCATGTGAGTGTGTGTGTGTGTGTAAACAGTGTGTGTATGTGAGTGTGTGTAGAAGCTGTGTGTGCATGTGAGTGTGTGTGTGTGTGTAAACAGTGTGTGTATGTGAGTGTGTGTAGAAGCTGTGTGTGCATGTGAGTGTGTGTGTGTGTGAAACAGTGTGTGTATGTGAGTGTGTGTGTGTATGTGAGTGTGTGTGTGTGTGTGTGTTAAAGAGTGTGTGTGTATGTGTAAAACAGAGTGTGTGTGTGTGTATGTGTAAAACAGAGTGTGTGTGTGTGTGCAGCATAACTTGCAATTTCATTACAAAAAAAAAAAAAATCTCTCTCTACTTAAAACAAATAATTATTAAACAAATAATTATTAATTATATATATAAATTGGATTATGATTTATAAAGAGTGTGGGCCTAATGAGGAATCCGATAAGCAGGCCCAATATGTAAAACCCGTAAGGCCCTTAGATTTAGACCTTAGTATTGTCATTTGGCGGCAACTTTTTTTTTTTTTTTTTCTCAGTCACCTGAGGGGAGGATTAATGTGTGAAGAAGCAGAGGAGCTCCGCCCTAGTTCGGACTCCGCCGCCGAAGTTAAGGAAACAATCTCCGATGGCGGTAACTCCTGGCCGGCTGTTCAGTACGACGTCGCTCCGTATAGAACCTACCATTTCTTCCAGCAGTTTAGAACCGCCGATTCGAACCCTAACAACTTTCTGAAGGGCGTCAAATGGTACTTTTCATTTACACCGAAATTATGTTTCATTTATCTTCAATTTCAGAAGAGGATAAACAAATCATCTCATTTGCTATTACCAATCTTACTAGTTTTCTCTCAACAGGTCGCCGGATGGTTCGTGCCTCCTAACTTGCTCCGACGATAATACCCTCCCGATTTTCAGCTTGTAAGCTTATTGATCATGATGAATTCTTAGTTCTCGATTTTATTTAATTCCTTTTAATTTGTGTTTCTGATTGTTGATTATCGATGTTTTTATCATTAGGCCTTACAATGAGAGTGGCAGTCTAGATGGTTCTGCTTCCATGCCAGATTCTGGTAGCTTGATTTTTTGCAATAATTTGTTTTTTTTTTCTTCTGGAAATGCCGCTTAATGTATTCAGCCTAATTGCAGATTCGTATGCAGCAAACGTTGTTGTGAGAGAGGGGGAATCTGTATATGACTATTGCTGGTACCCATACATGTCTGCTTCAAGTACATCTTCATGACATGGTTTTATTATTCCAAACTATGATATATCTTTTGAAAGTAGAATTTACTATGTTGCCCGTTTGATATTTCAGATCCAGATCTTTGTGTATTAGCGACGTCTACGAAAGACCATCCAATTCATCTATGGGATTCTAATTCTGGACAGGTTGGATAAATGACAACTTGGTCTGTCTGTGTATTACTTTGCGTATTATTTGATTTGAGTAATGAGTATATATGAATGTGGTAATTTCAGCTCCGCTGCACGTACCGTGCTTATGATGCCATGGATGAGATTACTGCTGCCTTCTCAATTGGCTTCAACCCTAATGGAAACAAGTAAGCATCAACCTACATGCGTGACACCAATTTGTTGACTTGTTATCTCTCCAATCCTCGTTAAGACTTGGCGCTCGTGTGATATACGTCATAATTACGATATTGTTGATAGTTTCTAAATTGTACAATATTCAGTTAGGTGTTCATTGAGGGCCCCGTTATTAAATTGTGCTGTTAAATTAGTGGAGATTTTCATTTCCTTGGAGGAGAGGAGATGGCCCCATTATTATGCTGTTTAAGTAATAATACTTTCATTTCTCGCAAGGATGTGCCATTAACTATTTCAATGACTGTTATTTTTCCCACTTCAGGATTTTTGCTGGATATAATAAAACTATTAGAGTATTTGATGTTCATCGCCCGGGGAGAGATTTTGAACAATATTCAACTCTTTCGGGAAAAAAAGAAGGGCAATCAGGTAATTCTATCAGATTTTTGCATTAGTGAAACTTTCAAATGCATAGTACCATATTTGTGATGTTTATCTGTTATTCCCCTTCAGTTTACTTTTTAATGTAATTTGTGTGATAGTAGCTACATGTGATACTTGTTTTTTACTTGTCGTCAGGTATTATATCTTCAATTGCTTTCTCTCCCACTGATTCTGGGATGCTGGCTGCGGGTTCCTATAGCCAAACTACTGCTATATACAGAGAAGATAATATGGAGCTGTTGTATGTGTTGCATGGCCAAGAAGGTGGTGTTACCCAAGTAAGTTGGGTGAATTACCATTCTTAGGGTTGATATTTTGCGATTTTTTTTAAGTGACTAATCATTCTTAAGCCATCTCTCAGGTTCAGTTTTCGAAAGATGGCAACTATTTGTACACTGGGGGGCGTAAGGTATAGTAAAACTGCACATATTTGAACGTTCTAGCATTGGTAATACAAAATTATTTAAGAGTCGATCACGAATATTTTCTCAAATATCATACAGGATCCATATGTGCTATGCTGGGATATTCGCAAAACTGTTGATATTGTCTACAAGTAAGTCTCCTGTTCCTCTAGGAACCTGATATAACAAATGGATATTTTATTTGAGGGAGATAGTAAGTAGCCCAAAATTATTGTTTATAATACTCATGCAATAAATGTAACTACGACCTTGTTGATCATGGATTTAAGTAACCTTAAATGGAATTCACGGAACCAACTAATATTCTTTCCCATGTCGAAATGAACATTTCAGAACGGTGGACTATTATTAGAATATAACTTCATAATTTAACTCACTGTTTTTTCCACATCTGGTTAGACTATATCGATCATCGGAAACTACCAACCAAAGGATACAATTTGATATTGAGCCTCGTGGTCGATATCTTGGAACTGGCGGTCAGGTACCAGTTTTAGCTTTTGTATTTTTGTTCAGGCTGTCAATTCAAAATCATTTGATTGCTTACTTTTGTTTAAATTATTTTTTCAAGGATGGTCTTGTGCATATCTATGATCTCCAGACAGGGGAATGGGTATCAAGCTTTCAAGCTGCGCTAGGTAGGTGCTTGCTCAACCCCCCACCCCCACCCCCACCACACACACATACCCAATCCACCCACCCCTAATGTTGTTTGTCGTTTTAAACAGTATCTTCAATCTATCTTTTATTTTGACCCTTGCATTTGTATTTCAGATACCGTAAATGGTTTTGCTTTCCACCCGTTTCTCCCGATGGCAGCAACTTCATCAGGACATAGACGATTTGCAGGATTAGTGGATGACTCTCAAGAAAATAACCCTTTAAATGGTATGAAATCATCAGTCCTTCAATATATTATCCCCATTCATCATCACGTGTGCTTATAGTCTGCAATCAGTTTTTCAGTAACTATATTATACTTCTTAAAATTTACGTTTCTTTATATTCTATTTCAGTGCACTTCCTAGTTTTAGTCTACTTTTAGTCAATGCCCCGTGAGGTCGTAAAGTAATCTGAGACGATCTCAACTTTATGTTAACTTGTGAGTTTAACGGTATCTTTTTTGTTTGTAAATTTTAGGTCATGAAAATTGTCTGTCTGCATGGAGCTTTTATTCTTCGACAGCGGATGATGCAGCCAACACTGATTTTGGAAATTGATATCTTGACTTTGGATCTGTACAATAGCTTATAACATTGGCCGTATTTATGTTGTAGATTTCCAAATTTTGCATTGAAGATAAAAATTATGACCGAAATCTTGACTAATATGAACTCTGATGCATATGTTTTATTGTATTAATACAGGTTGATACTGTTTCAAACAATTGCCATTTTAGCTTGATACAATTCAAAGTTATACTAGAATATGTAGATCTATATGAATATTAAAATATTCAAGTTTTTAATTACCTAATCTTATTTAGTGTCATCAAAATTAAATTAACCTATGCCATAACAACGTATTTTAGGCAGGCATAAAATACATAAGATTGACTGCAAAGAAAATGTCCGAAATTTCAGTTGCCCTGTTTGCTTCTTCTGGCGACGAGGGATTTATTTCTCGATATGGAGGAATGAGCAAGAATTTTGTATAGCATTGTTGTTGTTTGTAAGTTGTGAAAAATTGTTGGGTTTTTTTGTTGTACATGTTGAGACAACAGCGCCACATGCCAGTTTTTTCATTGAAGACGAGTTGGCTTGTTTTGTATCTTTGTTTGTACATGTAGGGAGGAAGTAGGGGAGTGGTTGGTTATAGGGAGGATTCGAATTTGGGCTGTCATTCATTCAGTTCGCTGTGAATCCAAAGAGATTGTGTATGTATACGATATATGTTTCTGAGTTGTTGATTAAATTCAATAAGATGTTTTTCCTCGTGTATTTTGTCTATTGATTGCTGAATTATTTGTCTGGTTACGATTCATCGATATGTTTTACTTGGTGTATTAAAAGATGAGGGATTTTCTTTTCTTTTTTTGGTGGGAGGAATTGAACCAAATTTATTACTTGCCATTTTTTATATAGATTCTTGTTGTCGTAGTTGGTGAAATGTGTATGAATGAGCTTACACACACCAATGTGGGCGCTCATGAATGGTAAAGATCTATTCAATGTATGTAGCATAATATAAACCGTTATTCAGGCTATGTAATGAGATGATTATTTGTTATAAATTGGCATTCTTGCAATTGTGTGTTGATTTTATATGTTAATGTGGTGATTTAGTATTTCCTTAAAATGAAGATAATCAATCAATCATTATCAGCTGATGAAATTGAACCCTAAGCTGATGAGTAGTAATCTCTGCCATTGTTCTCTTTGTAACAGCGGTGAATCAAATTCTAAGTTATATTCCCACTTGCGAGTACCCAAATCCGAATGCCTACGCTTCGTAAAGCTCCCACCTTTACTACCCGCGCCACCATTTTCAACTTCATCAAAACTCTAAACTGATCATATTATTAGACTATCAATGCGAGCCTTCCAAACTTACGAGATTCGTAGAGAAAAGTAAAGCATGAGCAAGGCGATTGCCTTGTCTCGAAACGAAGGAAAAATTAAAAGAATTAAATGACTTAGCCATCTCCAAAAGGGAGACATATTGCATCCCCTGCTTCCAGAGCTTCCATAACTCTCTTACAATCACCCTCTAGACCATCCCCTTGCCAAAGCTACGGACAAAGCTTGTTCAGCAGCCCTTGCTTCAACAGACGGACGACCAACGATCCTAGCGACCCTCCACCATAAGCATCGACCCATGCAATCCCTAGCCATGAAGATTGGTGTGGATGCCGATTGACCTCAACCTCACGAACATTTGCATTGGTAAACTGACCCGTCTTCGACAAATGTCAAATAATTTTGTCTTTTGCCACTGGAACAGCCATGATTCTTTCCTTGTCCATCGGCCAAAAAACCTCTTCAATAAAATCCGATTTCGAAGCTCGAGTGTCAATGTCGATTAAGTCTCCTACCTTGTCCTGGTAACACATATGAATAGGACGTTTTGTGTAGATTATGAAGTTGTTGTTTCCCACCAGCCATATTGAGGTGTCCGCTCCGTTCCTATTCTAACCCGGGTTCCACATCGAATTAAGAAGACAACACCAAGTCACAATTTTTGTTTTGTTTTTTTCCAATAATAATTTTAATTCAACATGATTTTTGATTTAGTTTAAGTTTCAAAAAAATAATTCATATAAATTCCCAAAAAAAATTAGGTAAATTCAATCAATTAGTAGTCTTACAAAAATTCTAAGAAACTGCACAACTAATGAGAATTGTAAATCTAAAATGATGGAATTGTAAATCTAAAATGATGGAATTATAAATCTAAAATGAAGTGAAATACATGATCACATGTATCTATTATACATATGTTTAATTTGTTTTTTGAAGAAATCATATGTTTTAAAGCAGTTTAATTTACAAAATTGAACTTTCAGTTGCATCAAATTCGTATCGAGAGTGCAGTTGGCAGCCTCTAGAACCCTGAGTATAACTTGTTCCTCTAATCTTTGTTTTGTAAACTGCTGTTTAGTTAGAAACTATATGACAAGAAAATTAACCCCTTGGTGGTGTAAAATCTTGAAGTTGGTGAGATGAGGAAGAGAGAAAATAGAACGGGTTTGGAAGTGGGGGTGATAAACGAAAAGAGATAGTGGGAGTGAAAGAGAGGCGGAAAAGAGAGGACTTAGGTTTATGACGGTAAGGGAATTTTTGTATTCTCACACAAGTCCACAAGAGTCTCACTAATTTAAAGTGATTTTTGACGGCAACATGGACTCGAGCTCGAGCTGGTCAAACTACTAGGGGGTATTGCATACTTCCCCTTAATATATTTGCATATATTTTAGGTAATCAATTTCAATAATTTTTTTTTTTGGAGTCTAATGATGCATTTTATTCTGCTAATGGAAATATATGAGTAGGAGTGCAAGTTGGAACAAAAATTTTAATTTTCGCCGGTTTTGATCCGAAAAATTACAATTTTTGATTTTTTTGTATTGTAATTGAAATTATATAAAAAAAATTGGAATTCCGATTTTCAATCCGATTTTATTTACGAAATTAATTCCAAAAGAATCCATTTTTTCCGAAAAAATACACCTATAAATAATATATATATATATATATATATATATATATGGGGATCACTATTTCAAATCCCAACTTTTGCTTACTTGAATACCAAAAAAATAAAAAATAAATAATTAATTGTAAATTACTTTAATGCCCTTAATGAAAATTACAACCAAAAAAATATTACAAACACTATTTTTCTTTCTTAAATACCAAATAATCAAAAACCCTAAAAAAAACATTTCCTTCCTCACTCACAAACCTCTCACCTCCTCCACCTCCTTCTTCTCCATCCCCAAAAACCCTCCTAAAAAACCTCAAAACAAAAGAAATCAAAACCTTACACAACTTGCAAAATGGCGTCAAATGACAATAGAATGGTAGTTTACGAGCAAGGAGAACCCATTAAGGTATGTATTCATGTATTTTTTGAGCTAAAACATCGATTTTGATTTTTTTTTTTTTAAACTCGTCACCGATTTTCGACACATACAGGTCGAAAATATGCCTAATTTTCGACATGTATGTGTCGAAAAACATAACAATTAATATTGTATTCAGTTTCGACACCTAAGTGTCGAATTTTGCTACAATTTTCGACGCCTAAGTGTCGAAAATGACCCATGTTTTCGACACTTAAGTGTCGAAAATTGTAGCAAAATTCGACACTTAAGTGTCGAAAATTGTGGTCAATTTTCGACACTTAAGTGTCGAATTTTGCTACAATTTTCGACACTTAGGCGTCGAAAATTGTTCATATTGCAAATTTACATGTCTTATATTTTCGACACTTTTGTGTAGATCGATTGCACCCATTCATTTACCACGTCAGAAAAATTCCCAACAAAAGAAGCTTTATTGGCATGGGTTCGTGAAGTATGTAAAAGAATTGGAATGGTGTTAATGATTGCGGGTTCGAGTGACGGGGATATAGGATGTAGGACACCGTATGTGATTGTTCGTTGTGAGCGTGGGGGCCATTATGTTGGCAAGAAGGTACCAGGTGAAGATGATCAAAGACCGGGAAAAAGGAGCACCGGTTCAAAGAAATGCAATTGTCCGTTTAAATTGAAGGGGTTAAAAGAATCCAAGGACAATGAAAATGCTGAGTGGAAATTGGATGTTTATAGTGGTATTCACAACCACAACTTATTCGAAAACTTGCACGGACACTCTTATGCTGGAAGATTATCAAAGGAGCAGGTTTCCTTTGTTCACACTATGAAGAAAGCAATGGTGAAACCAAGGGCACTTCTAAGAGCATTGAAGGAAAAGGACCCGTCTAATGTAACTGGTATGAAGACAGTTTACAATACTATCTCTAAGTTAAATTTCAGTGAATTGGATGGGAGATCTCAATTGCAATCATTGTTCGTCAAGTTGAAAGAAGATGAATACCTCTCGTACCATAGATCGAACGAGTTGAATGCGATTACCGACTTGTTTTGGATCCACCCGAAATGCATTAAGTTGGCAAAGTCGTATCCGTACGTATTCGTCATCGATTGCACGTACAAGACCAATCGTTACGGACTCCCATTTCTTGAGATTGTGGGTTTTACTTGTACCAACAAGACGTTCTCCATTGCCTTTGCATACTTGGATCACGAAAAGACGGAAAATTTCGAATGGGCGTTGCGTTGTTTGAAGGAGGCCATGACAAGTTGTCATCGGCCTAATTGCATTGTAACAGATCGAGATTTGGCTTTAATGAAAGCAGTGGCCAATGTGTATCCATCGAGTCATCACTTGCTGTGTCGGTGGCATGTGAACAAGAATATATTGGCCAATTGTAAGAAATTGTTCACAAAGGACATCACCAAATGGAAGCAATTTCAGTCGGTTTTTTCGGCTCTTATTGAAAGAAATACCATAGAGGAGTTCAATGAGGATTGGGAGTCAATGAAAAGAACATTTATCGGTTATCTCCCGGCTATAGAATATGTAGCTAATTCATGGTTGGATCCGTACAAGGAGAGACTTGTATCGGTGTGGACAAATAAGTGTACTCATTTTGGAACGTACACTTCTAATAGGGTGGAGGGGGCACACGGACGAATGAAAAGGGATGTGCATAATTCAACTGGCACCTTTGTGGATTTGTATACGAAAGTCCACAACCAAATTGTCGAACAACACAATGACATCAAAGCTTCTTTTGAAGTAAGTAAAAATACTTACGAACACACTTTCAAAACGTTGATATACAACGAGCTTCGTGGAAGTATCTCAAAATTCGCTCTGCAACTACTCAAAGTTGAGGTGGACAATGCGAAACTATTGCAACCGAGCGATATGGGTTGTAGTTGCGCCATTCGAACAACTCACGGTCTACCATGTTGCCATGAACTTCATGAGTATGTTGTTGTGAACAAATGTCCTATCCCACTTGAGTTAATAGGCTCGTATTGGAAACACATGAGCATGGAGCCCGTCGCGACCACAAACGAAGTCATCCTACCAACCATCGACGAAGAATTATCGGAATACCAGAAGCTCTTTGAATGTGCCGATCTCGATGCAAAAACTCAATTGCGCAACCATTTGAGACATTTTACCCACCCAGAGAAGACTAACCTTACGGAGCCAAGTGAAAAAATTGTTAGCAAAGGTCGACCGGCAAAAAATAGGAAAGACAAATCAAGCACTCGGGACAAATCACATTTTGAGTATATGGAGCCAAAGAAAAAAAAATCGAAGCAAGCTAGTTGTTCTCCAAAGGTAAATGTCGCTACTATCGTCTCATTTCATTGAAGTTGTATTTTATAATTGTGCTGAGTAATGAAGTGTAATATACTGCAGCTTATACCTGTACTGATGAGATTACGAGGGCACTCGAATGATTCTATTAACACTATACCAACTCAAGAGTCAGGAAAAAGCACTATACCGATGCAAGAGTCGTTCAAACCATTATTTGAAGATGCAGATGTGGGATTGCCACCAGGTTTGATTGGCAAGAATAAGTACATTGACACGATCCATCCACGATTTCGTATGCACGTTCGAGAAATCATCAATGTCGGTTCAGATGGACACTGTGGATTTCGGGCAGTTGCCTCTATAATGGGATTTGGAGAAGATGAATGGGGTCGAGTGCGAGATGACATGCTACGGGAGTTGACTTCTAATTTTTCCACTTACACGACCATGCACCGTGGCGAAGAAACCGTTAGAAGCATGCAAGCTATTGTGAGTAACTGGGATGTTCCTGCCACTCGTGATCATTGGATGTCTTTTCCAAATATGGGTCATGTAATTGCTTCAACATACAATATTGTGCTTGTCTACTTATCCAAGTATCAGTGTCTCACGTTCATTCCTCTATCGAGCGATCCAAAGCTTTTCAGCGAGAGACAAGAGCACGGAATGGCATTCGTCGACAACTGTCACTTCGTGCATGTTGTCTTGAACAACAATTGTCCAATACCTCCTATCGCCGATTATTGGTACCGATGTCATGATCCTAAAGCTCATGGTTGGAAGCCTGCAGAAATGGATGGTCGGATTACAGCATTCCGAGAACTAATAGGTCAAAATGTTGCCACGCGAGAGAGTTTCGAGATTATTACTATATCAGACAATGGTGATAGTTCTCCGAACAAAACTATGTAAAGTTACTGGTGTTAGTTTCAATTTTATTAAGTGTTGTGTTTTTGAAAAATTGCAATTTTTATTTGTTTTGTGAAATTAACCCCAAATATATTGCAATGTAACATAAAAAACATATTCTAAGTGTTTTTGGACAAAAAAAATAAAAATTGCAATTTTTTCAATTTTTTTTTTTTTGAAACAGTGTAAATTCGACAGCTAGCTGTCGAATTTCAATAGCAATTCGACAGCTAGCTGTCGAATTTCTACTGAAATTCGACAGTTAGCTGTCGAATTTTAACTGTTTCACTTTATTTTTTTTTTAAAAAAATTGCAATTTTTATTTGTTTTGTCCAAAAACACTTAGAATATGTTTTTTATGTTACATTGCAATATATTTGGGGTTAATTTCACAAAAAAAATAAAAATTGCAATTTTTTCAATTTTTTTTTTTTGATACAGTGTAAATTCGACATCTAGCTGTCGAATTTGAGCTGTATCAATTTTTTTTTTTTTGAAAAAATTGCAATTTTTTTTTTGTGAAATTAATCCCAAATATATTGCAATGTAAGATAAAAAACATATTCTAAGTGTTTTTGGACAAAAAAAAAATAAAATTCAAATTATCAAAAATATTTTCATTTAAAACAACCAAAATCCATATAAAACTAAATTAAAAAACAAGTAAATCAAATAAAATCCATCAAACAACATCCATCTAAAAAATACCATCTAAACTACACACAATCCATCAACTAAATTGCCTAAAACACACAAGACTAATCCTGTGTTTTTTTCTTCCTACTAAACACGCGTTTCACAACCGCCTGTGGGGCATCGGACGAGCTCGATGGAGGTGGAATTGGCCCTATCGAGCTACCTGGAGGTGGTGGTGGGGCATCCGACGAGCTCGATGGAGGTGGAAGTGGGGCATCCGGCTCGATCAATCTGACAATATCATTTAGGGTCCCCCACATGACCGTATGATCTAATCGAGATCGCAGGTACGACGCTCGTTTAGGCGTTGAAGTAGTCTTTGACTGAGGCTCCCATCGGCTCGCTAATGGCCCCTCGAATTCCGTCTTCAATGTGCCACCCGCCAAATAAGGAAAGTTCTCGTAAATCCATGACTGAAAGAGCGTCAGCCAGCCAGCCATCGAGTTCGTTGATTTTTGTGAGGCTGACGAAAGCTCATCGTACAACCGGCAAAGACATGCAGTGCCCCAAGCATACTCGCCGATCCGATCCAAATCAGATACGAGATTTAGATACTCCACGCTTACCATGTTGCCTGTCTTGTCGCACAGTATAGTACACCCGAGAAAAAATAACAAATACGCCCGAATGGCGTATGTCCTCTTCTCCGCACTATCTCTCATGGTCACTTTGCTAAATTTAGCCTTCAACCATTCCAACTTCACCGCTTTCTTCTTGTTTACATCGTCCGGGTACTCACCTAGCAACTCGAACATCAAACTACTGGGCTTCGTTTTGGAATCACGGATCAAACGCTCGCAAGATACGGTACGCCCAACAACTGGCAAACCGACCAACGTACTCACATCATCAAGTGTGATGGTCATCTCTCCAACAGGTAAATGAAATGTGTTGGTAGCTGGCTGCCATCTCTCTATGAAGGCTCTAAGTAGATGGCCGTCCACAGTGTTGTACGATGCTTGTACAACTGACATTAATCCACATCTTTGTACTACATCTGTAATAAACGACGTCGGCACCCAACCTTTCAAAGTTCCTGTGTGATTTCGAATTCGAAATTCTGAGCCGCGCTCCGAGCGATCTGGCCCTCCGTTCACAATATGATAAGCAATGTGCTTATCAAAATTTGTGTACAATTCCGGTATCTCGGGACCTCGGACCGGTTCGTTGCTCGAATCACCAACTCCTACAGTCGAAGGTAGAGCCGACACCGGATTCGTTGACGAAGAACCCTCTCCAGACTTCTTCTTGGTCGTGGTCTTTTTCTTGGTCGTGATTGCCTTGCCCTTGCCTCTATCGGATAATTCCTTCCTCTTCTTACGGTTCGAGACAGTCGGAGGTATACGAGGTTCACGTGGTTCTTCCACTGCAAAATAACACACAAATAAAAATTAATATACATAATATAAACACAAGCAAATAAAAATAGGAAAGAAAACAAATTAATAATTAAAAAAAAAACAAAAAAAAAAAATTTACACAGATCTAATTCGACAGGTAGCTGTCGAAATATGCTAGAGATTTCGACAGTTAGCTGTCGAATTTTCTACACAATTTCGACAGCTAACTGTCGAATTCTCTAGCATATTTCGACAGCTAACTGTCGAAATTACTCTGTGTAATTCCATTCATTCACAATAATCGACAACTACATGTCGATTTTTGTAGAATTTTCGACATCAATCTGTCGAAAATTCTGCAAAAATCGACATGTACAGGTCGATTATTTTGAATGAAGAACCGACCCACGAATCTCAAATCGACTGAAATTGGATGCACCCATTACTAATTAACGATCATTTCTACCTAAAACAATCAAATCCTAGTTACCCATATCAAACAATTCGAAAATATTAAAGAAAAAAAAATTCAAAAAAAATATTACTTGTACAAAAGCGGCGGCGGCGTTCAGCGGGTTGATAACAATGGACGAAGAAGCGGCGGCGGCGTACAGTGGCGTTCGGCGGCGGCGGTGAGGGTTGGAGAGGAGAAGAAATGGTGGAGGTTTTTTTTTTTACACCAAAAGGTTTTTTTTCTTTTTTTTTTATTTGGTTTTTGAGTAGGTAATTTCTAAAAAAATTTGATATAATTGATATTTTGATGAAAGGGTGTTTTGGTACTTTTCTTTTTATTTTGGTATTAAAGTAAGAAAAATCTGATAAATATGTACTCAATTTTGGTTTTAAACTGGGTAGTATTCAAGTAAGCAAAAGTTGGGATTTAAAATAGTTGCCCCCTATATATATATATATATATATATATATATATATATATATATATATATATATATATGTATTATTTTTGCCATTCACCCATTTATAAACTTGTTATGTAATTCCTTTTCTAATCTTTACATGTTGAGAAATTGCAGTTGTGTTATAATTATGGGCGAATGGCAAAAATGCCCATCACATGGGACTTAAATGCATTTTGGTCCACAAAAAAAACAGTCTCTCAATTAAACTCATCCCCATGTCTTTAGTCTAAAATACCCTCCATAATATAATTCTTATCAATTTCATCCATTATGCTATAATTTTCTTAATATTACACATTGACCCCGGATTTAAACAAATATATCACATTAACCCCCAAAATATTTTTTTTTCAGAAAATAATTTTTTTTCTGATTTTTTTTTTCCGGCAAGATTACGGCGTTGACTTTTTTTTTTTCCTGAAAATTTTTTCCGCCCGGTCAACCAGCGTTGACTGTTGGTTGACCGCCGGTCTCCGGCGTTGACTTTTTTTTTTTTTTTTTGAATTTTCTTTTTCTTAGAAAAAAATATTTTAATTAATATTATTGTCTTGGCTACTAAATTACTGTCTCAGACAGTAATATTACTGTTTGGGACAGTAATATTATGAATATTATTTTCCCGAACAGTAATATTATTAATATTATTGTCTAAGACAGTTAAATTACTGTTGGAGACAGTAATTTAGCAGCCAAGGCAGTAATATTAATTAAAATAATTTTTTTTAAGAAAAAAAAATTCAAAAAAAAAAAGTCAATTAACAGTTAAATTACTGTCTCCGACAGTTAAATAACTGCTGGAGACAGTAATTTAGCAACGAATACAGTAATATTAATTTTTTTTTTTTTAAGAGTAAAAAAGTCAATTAACAGTTAAATTACTGTCTCCGACAGTTAAATTACTGCTGGAGACAATAATTTAACAACGAATACAGTAATATTAATTAAAATATTAAAAAAAAAAGGTCAATTAACAGTTAAATTAATCTCTCCGACAGTTAAATAATTGCTGGAGACAGTAATTTAGTAGCAAATACAGTAATATTAATTAAAATATTTTTGAAGAAAAAAAAAAGTCAATTAATAGTTAAATTACTGTCTCCGACAGTTAAATAACTGCCGAAGACAGTAATTTAGCAGCCAAGACAGTAATATTAATTAAAAAAAAATTATTAAGAAAAAACAAAATTATTAAAAAAAAAAAAAAAAGTCAACGCCGAAGAACCGGCGGTCAACGGCAGTTGACCGGCCGGAAAAAAAAGTTTTTCAAAAAAAAAAAAAAAGAAAAAGTCAACGCCGGCGACCGACGGTCTCCGGTGGTGGCGGGTCAAAGTTGGGGTCAAAATTGAAATTAGGGTTAAAATTGGTTAATTGATGAAATTGGGCTAAATTGTGGCGTAAATCATGAAATTGGAATTGAAATGGGTTTCAACGAATTGGGGGTAATTTTGGTATATATAAAAGGATTTGCCTTATTTGCAAATAAGTTTGAATGAGCTGGATTTATTTGAAAGACAAAAAAATTGGATGTCCCTCTTTTAATTAAGTGCCCTTGTCATGAGCCTATTTGTCATTTGCCCTATAATTATTAGCCTAATTATAACAAAAACAAAAAAAAAAAACAAAGGATATTTTCCATTGGTTAGTTATATAAGGTAATTGTTTTTCGATTTGTATTTCCTTGTGTAATATATATTAAATTGCTAAAAATAAAATCAAGGGGAGAGTGTTGTAATTAATTTTTGGTTCGTCAAATGTAATATTTGGTCATATATTTATATAGAAACGCCTTTGATATTTTATTATATATAAATTGGAGTCATTTATAATAGTGTTGGGATAGGATTTAGATGAGTAAAATGATTTATTCGCAATATGGATGAATGATACAAAATGCTAACCGAGTGAATCAATAGTGCAATTTATGTGAAATACTAAATGGATCTAACTTATCATAGAAAATAATTTAGTTATATATGATCAAATATGATGTGCACTTGATAGTAATATTTCAAAATAATAAGAAAAATGATCAGAAAAATATTAATCTAGACCAATTATTCTTCACTAAGTTATATATGCAACTTGGTATTATGTTATAGTAAGATGTGATAATTGTAATAAAAAGTTGTATCTAGAAAATAATACAATAAATTAAAAAAAATATATACATCGAGCTACAATTTGGTGATTGGGTTGTCATAAGCATAAAAAAATATATTGAATTCTTCACTATCCATCTCAGTATCTTCTTCGCCCATACTCTCTGTTGGATCGCCTATTCAAAATTAAAAGCACTCAATCGAGATAAATGAGCTTGATTTTGCCGATAAAAAATGAACATTATCGTTAAAACTAGAAACATATGTCACATACCTTATATCGTATTTTCTTCTTCACTAGAAATGTCATTGTTTGTATGACTTTCAGTTGTAACACCGCCATGAGATTCATAGTAGTTGCAATACGTCTCCTAAAAAGAAGCATATAATTCCTTTAAATGAGCACTAAAATTCATAAATTATGTATCCAATTTGAGAGGTAAATAAGTAACTAAATAATTAATTAAGGTATTTACCATTTCAAGTCGTACGAGATCTTCTCTCATACAACTATACAATATAAAAAGTGCAACCTCCTTCAATGAACGAAAGTTGCCACTAACTTTGTCATGCATATAATATTGTTACACAATGTTTTTGGCAAAAAAACATTAGTATGACACACATATTTTATTTAATATGTTTAGAAAATTGTGTGATATATACCTTATCACTGGCTTTCGAGCCATTTCGTTTTATCTCTTGCACTACCCAACCCGCCAACCGTTCTTGCAAAGATATGTTGTAATTCGGTTAAACTGGTGGATTTGATATTTCGTCAAGAGGAATCATTACGTCGTGTTGTTGGATTGGAGTCTTTTTCACTCCTAACGCCGACCTTTCTTCTTCTCGGCAAGAAAATAAGTGATACATATTCGTTTCACTTGTTTCATTCTGTGTCACATTTGTTAAGAAAATCAGTCAAAACCAGTCTTTACAAAATATGCAGTCTAAATAGTTGTGATATTAACCTTGTAAAAGAATGTTCTTCATGTACATTCTATTACAAGAACAAATTTTCTAGAATATAACTAATTAGTGAGATAAAAAAATGTTAAAAAAATTAGCTAATCTCAGTTAAGGATGTTTAATATATAAATTATAATTAAGTTATAATAAAAATCTAACTAGGGTATTATTCGTGCACCAGACTGATGACAATATTTAGAAATCTTTTATATATATATATATATATATATATATATATATATATATATATATATATGGTTTATTTGGTGGATTTTATGTGCACATGGAATTACGTTTTACTCACATGTTTATGTAATATTAATTATTTTAACTTTCTTTCTTAGTAAAGTGATAATATTTTTCCTAAATTTGTGACCCGATAGAAAAAAGTATTGTTTCTTTTTAATTATTTTATTCATCATAAATTCTATATAAAGTAACTAAACCATAATTGTTTATTTAAAAATTGTAGCCTCTACGCTTCAAAAATTATGATTCAATCTTGAAAAAATACTTCTTAAAGATGATGATTAATGAAATTAATGAAGATGATAACAATGAAGTAATTAATATATGCACAATAGTTACAAATATCCAATGCACATACCTTTTGCATTTCTAGAATATAATGTCCGTCTTCTCGATGTTGGAAAAGTAGAACGAGATATTCCAAACTCCTTCGACTACACACCTTACTCTTCGTTTCTTTTCGAGAGACGACTGTCTAGTGCTTGATTCAGCTTGAACCTACACGAGCAACGATAATGGTTATGTAAATAAAGCTAAAACCATCCATCTTTTCTATATAAAAAAAATTGCTTACCAATTTTTTTAGATGATATAGAAACTAAAATTCGAAGAGCAATCCCTTGAAAATACGATATCTCATGAAATATATAACTCCACTATCTACAGAATTGCGCGTACATATAAATTGTTGTTCATATACATAAATGAGAGGCAAAAAAACATATCGATAAAGAGAGGCAAAAAAATTAAGATGGTGAATAAAACAAAAAAAAAAATGTAACAAACCACTAATAAATTAGAAGAAAGGACACCTATTTTGAGATGCAATAGATCGAGTTAGGTCGTTACACTTCGAAGGGGTACGGTGTAGTATCTAATTTTATTTAGATTTTCATTTAGATATAAATAACCAGCATATTGATCGATCGAGTAAATGATCAATGAATACACAACCAATGTACATTTCCACGCGTCGAATCTATAACAACCTCGTATAAAAATATCATTTCCAAATTACTCTGCAAATGCCTAATTCATCTTCTTCATATTCTTTTGGCAAGAAATTTGGGATGCACTGGCGGTTCCACGAAGAAAAAATTGAGAGGAAGAAATTATGGATTTTTAGAATTTTTATAAATTGTATTTTGGCCCCAAAATGTTTGATAAAACTTTGTTAGAAGTTTGTAATTTTAATATTACGATACTAGATATTAATATAGTATATTATTGTGTTATACAGTGATAATACTGTGTTGATCGAAAAAAACAAGTCAAAGGAAAAAGCTAAAAAGAAATTAAGAAAAATAAAAAAGTTAACATTGTTAATCGACAATCCAATGTTGGTGAACGGCGCCAATAACAATATTAAAAAAAAAATCAATGCCGAAAAAAAAAGTTAAAAAAAGAAAAGAAAATCAACGGCGGTCAACAGTCAGCGATAATGGTGGAAAAATCAGGGTCTTTTGTCAAAATTGATTAAATGATGAAATTGTGGTTAAATTAGGGTTGAATTAAATTTTAGGGGTTTTTAGAATATTTTAAAAGAATGCAGGGGTCTGAGTGCAATTTTCTCTATGAAAAATTCCAAATTCAGGCCTAATTCAACAGTTGACCGTTATTTCCTGACGGTCAAACAGACGGAGGGACTCAATGTATTAAAATGTGACAACATTAGTGTGTATTTTGTTGACGGTGGTAAATAGCAGACCAAAAGTGAAAAACGTGTAAACTTGGGGGACCAAAACTGTAATTATCATATTTGTATTGTGACAATTGGATTGTATTTTTCAATTGATCTCATCATTATTTTTTTTAGGGTAAATAGCATTTAGCCCACCCGTGGTTACAAACTTTTGCAGATGACCCCCTTATGCTTTTAATATCAGCACACAACCCCCCTCGTGGTTGAAGGGCGTAGCTTCCGTTAGTTTTTTCGTCAAACTTAACTGCAAGTCAAACGTCAAAGTATTTTTTTTGCAGACGATGACCCCCTTGTGCTTTCATTTCCCTTTTCATTTTTGCAGATGACTCCCTTGTGCCTTTATTTTTGCAGATGACCCCCTTGAAGTTTAACGCACGCGGTTAAGTTTGATGGAAAAACTAACGGAAGCTATTCCATAAACCACAAGAGGGATATGTACTTATATTACAAGCACATGAGGGTCATCTGCAAAAACTTGTAACCGCAGGGAGGTTAAAGTGATATTTACCTTTTTTTTTTTTTTTTTTTTTTTTTATCTATATCTTTACTACCACGTGAATGTCCAACCTATTCTATCTTATTGAAATCGGGTAACATTACATGTTATTTAAACAAGGTCAAATCTCATTAATGGTCCCTCATCTTCACATTTAGTCCCACTTTAGTCCATAATGTCTCCATCAAGAATTGTCTCATTTTCATCATTCATTTCTATAATCCATCTCATTATCATTCCTTGGTGTGTAAATCTGTTATGTTTAACAGAATCTTTTTAAAACAGAAGAAATATTCCATTGTTAGAATTATTTTTGATATTTTATGATTTTTTTCAGTAAATAATAAAGTTGTAATTTAAAAATAATATTTGAAACCAACAAAATATAACTTATAAAAATATAACTTAAAAAACTATTATTTTCACAAAATATTAATTTATATTAATATAAAAACGGATCATTTATTTTGTGGATATATGAGTTGAATTTAGAAATGTATTTAAATAATTATAATATGTCGTCTGAATATATTCTCTATCAAAAATTTATTTATATTTTTTGTGATCTTATGTTATTATTTGAAGAAGTAATTCAATTATATATGTTTTTCTAGTATCTATTAATTTATTTAAAGTTTACTATAAATAATTATAAGAACAGAATATTCCATCCAATAAATAAAAGATTTCGTTAAAGTTAACTAAATTTTACAACAAATGACTATATTGAGATAGATTATAGAGTTCAAGGATGATAATGAGATAATTGGAACACGATGAATTAAAGAGGAACGAAACACTATTATGAGGGACTATTAATGAGATTTGGCCTTTAAACAATTGTTTGGAGTTGGGAATACAATACAACCTCTACTTTATGCTCGAAAATGACCGTCGAACATATCTAAAAAGAATATCAGAGATGAAAATCTAAATGTTTAAATTTTTATTATCCTTATTGGCTTAAGGGTAAATTACGGATACCCTTTTATATGAATAATTGACTAAACTACCCTTTTATTAAATAAACAAATTTTGGATAAATTACAAGTACACTTTGGGTAAGAAAAAATATTACATTTACTTCTCTGTGGGTATATTACATTTATCCCCTAGGGATAGATTTGGAAATTTAATCAAATATTCCATGAAATGTAGAAGATACCATTAATCATAGCTTCCTAAGGGTATAGCTGTTAGAAAGGACAATAGCTGAGGGAGGTATTTGTAATTACCGATACTACATGGGTGTGTAATTTGTTTGGTAAGGGTTCTGTAATTTGCCCATATTATAATTGAAAGAAAAAAAAAATCCAAGTATGTTTAAAACATTGAGAAGAATTATAAAAAAAATATTAATAACTCATTGAATATTTATTAGGGTAAATAGCACTTAACCCCCTTGTGGTTTGGGCATTTTGCACATGACCTCCTTGTGGTTTAAAATTAGGCATATAACCCCCTTGTGGTTTTGAAATTTTGCACATGAACCCCTTGTGGTATGGAATTAACACATAACCCCTTGAATAGAAAACTGGAAAAGACTAAATTACCCCTATCAAGTCAAAAGTTCTTGTTTTAATTTAAAAATAAATATTCTATAAAATAAAAGGCTTAATGTATTTTTTTGTAAAATGAAAATATAATATATTATCGTGTTTTTTTTTTATTTTACAGCACAAAAGGTATATAATACTAGTTATTGTAAGATTGACAATTTATTCGATTTTAAAAATCAATTTGAAAATCTTTAACATGTCATTAATTATGACTATTATATTACTATTTTCTATATAATATATTATATTATAGTTGTTATCGAACTTTAATTTTTTAAGAAACAAAGTCTTTATTTCTTTTATGGAAAATTCTAAAAAAACATTTCTCTATTGTTGAAATGAAAATGAAATTAAAAAAAAATATATATATATATGTGCCGTAAAATAGAAAAAACACAATAATATATTATATTTATCATTTTACAAAAAAATACATTAATCTTTTCATTTTGTAGAATAATTATTTTTAAATTAAAACAAGAACTTTTGACTTGATAGGGGCAACTTAGTCTTTTCCAATTTTTTATTCAAGGGGGTATGTGCTACTTTAATACCATAAGGGGGTCATGTGTAAAATTTCAAAACCACAAGGGGGTTATGTGCCTAATTTCAAACCATAAGGGGGTCATGTGCAAATTCTCAAACCACAATGGGGTTATGTGCCTAATTTCAAACCAAAGGGGGGTCATGTGCAAACTGCCCAAACCACAAGGGGGTTAAGTGCTATTTACCCTATTTATTATTACAAAAACAAGCTAAAATCAGTCAACTACTAAAATAACTAGACTTTGCCAAAGTCTTCAAACTAAATCTTAAATTTAAGGAAAAAAAAAAATAAAAAAAATTAGACTCTGCTAAAACACAAATCCCTCGTCAAATCCTGTAACCATTTCTTGAAAATCCCAATTCGAGAAATGGGGTTGTTTGATTTGGAAGAACAATTTGCATTCTATGGAGCATATCACAGTAACCCAGTAAACATAGTATTACACATGATCTTTGTCTGGCCGATTGCGTTCACACTTATGGTTCTTTTGTATTTTACTCCGCCTCTTTTCATCCACCCCCAATTTGATTTTTGGGGCCTTAATTTCTTGATATTGAATTATGGGTTCTTGTTTGCTGTAATTTACGGCGCGTACTATGTGATTTTGGATAGGAAAGCTGGTTCTTTTGCTGCTTTCTTGTGCTTTTCTTGTTGGCTTGGCAGCAGCGCTCTTGCTCATCGGCTCGGCTTCTCTTCGGCTTGGAAGGTCATTATTTTTAATTGATTTTTTGCTCTGGGCAATTGTTCTTTATGTTGTTTCAGGGTTGGTTTTGTTTTTACTCGTCTATTTCGGTTTCGGGTTTTGGGTTTCGGTTTCGGTTATAGTTTCTTGGATGAGATGTTGTGCTTGCAAATTGCAATAAAAGAACTTGTTTGTGTTAGAATTTAGAAAGGAAAGAATTATTTATAATCGTAAACATCAATTTGTTTCGCACATTTATTTGTCGGCATCTTTTGACATTTCCTTTTTTCTGGAAAACTTTGATTGTTTGCAAATCTCGATTTTCTTGTTCACTAGGATTTTTCGGTTCTTAATTTAGCTCTTTCATTGTCGTGGTGGGTATTTTTCGTAACGCGCTTTATCTCATTGAATTCTAGATATTGTACTAAATGATACAATATTAGTTTTTCTGATGTTCATCTTATTCGAACAACAATATGTCAAGGCACACCACTAGTTTATAGACTAACGCCTCGTTTGGTTGGGGAGATTAGCCATGATTAACTAAATAATTGGACTTTGTTAGATGTTTTTGTTGGGTCGACCTGCAAATATTATGTTATCATAACTTATCTTGCCTTTTAGGGATTTTTTTTTGTTGGACGTATCGGGTCCGATAAAATAATTGAGTTTTCATTAGATTATTTGGCTGATCTTATCTTGGCAACCAAACGCGGCCTAATACTACTGAACCTCATACTTCCTTCAGTATAATATTCATTTGTTAAATGTTTATATCAGGGTTCAACGATTGAATTATTAAATCCTATTGTGTTTGAAAAAGTATGCATCGAAATCTTTCATGTTGAGAGTGTAATGAAATTCAGTTCACGATTTAGTACATGCTTGATGCTTTAATTTTTTTCCTTCTATTTATAAACGAGATTTCAATTGCATCACTTGGAATTTGATGCATCAACGTATCCGAAGGAACCCTCGTGTAGAACACGTCTTCTTGAAAAAAAAATCCTTGGGGGGTATAATTGCATTCAATCATTTTAATTCCCTTCAGTGTGGTAAATTAAAGGTGCAAATGCATTTTGGCTATGATTGAATCAAATAAAACGAGTAAATTAGTGAAAATGCTTGTTTAAATACCAAAATTTGTTTTAATGCTCGGGAGTTTTAGAGAGAGAAAGTAATTTTTTGAATGAACGGTATTCGTAAAATTAGACCCGTAAAAATCATTTCAGATATTTGAATGTATCATTTATCGGCGTCAAATTTTATGTTTAGATGTCGTTTTGCTTAGGGTCTTGTTAATTAATTTAAGACAATGATCGAATGATGTATGTTACACTTTGAGATAAAAAATTATATTTCATCCATTTTGTAATGATCGGAAGATATTCATCACTTTAATATTTTAGTTACTTTCTGACGATTTGACGATCGTTTTAGCAGGTTGTTCTGGCGTCTCAGATACTGTGCTGGACTGGTCAGTTCATCGGCCACGGTGTATTTGAGGTCATTATTCGGACGAATTATCATCCAGCATTTATTTATTTATTTATTTTTCGACATATATATAATATAAAATAAATTTTGCAGAAACGAGCGCCTGCTCTGTTTGACAACCTTGCTCAAGCATTCCTCATGGCACCATTCTTTGTGCTGCTCGAGGTACATTATCATATATTGATAATATTTTTATTTAAAGATTGAGCAAATATAAATAACTAATTATTGTGTGTGATCGAAAGGGACTGCAATCTGCATTTGGATACGAGCCGAATCCTGGATTCCATGCTAGAGTACAAGCCAAGGTAGATGCTGAAATCAAAGCTTGGAAGGACAACAAGCTCAAGAAAACTTCTTAACAAAATTGTTTACTGCGATTTCTTTCCCACACACATTACATAGGCCCGATACATATTTCTACATAATAAAAGGCGGTGGTTTGGAGCAGCGAATCGATCCGCCGAACGTAATTAATAGTACGATTAAGATTAGTGCCTAATGAAGTTTCTAGTACAATTATGAATATAAAAGACTAGTCGAGAATTCTCTAGAATAGAGAAGTTCTTGCTACTCTTAATTCATTTAATTTGGATCTTCTGCTCGTTCCTAGCCTTTTCCAAGTGAGGTTTTCTCGGAGTTTGCATAAATCGACTCACCACTCCGACGGCAAATTATTTGTATGTACATTTCCTTCGGCATAACTCAATCGTGCATTTACGTCAATGGGGAGTAGAGATAGGTTTGCGTTCCGTCATCCATACTTTTCAAGAAACTCTTTAGCATACTTATTTTGGCATAAAAATATCCCTTTGCTGATTTTTTCTATTTCGAGACCGAGAACGTTCTTTAATTCTCCAAGTGCTTTCGTGTGAGAACGTACTGATAAGTTGGCTTGTACTTGATGTATTTCCTTCTCGTCATCTCCAATTAGTAATTTATCCCCCTAATATCCCTCCTAATTTGTCATTATGAAAGTTGCCTTGAGCCTAAAACATAAAACTAATCATTATAGAGTTTCTCAGAGTAAACAATAAATAAACTTTTAGTTGAGGTGATCATTCAACATGGTATCAGAGTCTGAGTTAAATAAACGGTCATGAGTTCGAATCCCAGCGTTATTCATTTCAAATATTTCAAGTGCAAACCTTCAAATGTAATTCGTCAGTGACGTTGCATTAAAGACCAGAAAGGGGTTATATTCCACATATGGAAAATATTAATTAAATTACACGCTCTTTAGTCTTTACTCTTTAGATGGTCCATACACAAGTATATTTTCAACATAGTTAACACAACACATTTATTTAGTACTTCGTCGCATTTGGAAAACTCGTTAGTCCGCTTTCCTGTAAATATAACTTGTTTCTTTTCTCCTCTAGAAGGTACGAATACACTACACAGTTACATACTTTCTTTTCATATAATACGTCTAACTTGAGTGTCGGAGTCTTTAGAACGCAGAATTACCAAAACCTACTAGATCCTGCGTTCTTCTTGCAATAAAATTCTGAAACCATCAAATCTTGTGTTTGTCGCCGAAACAAAAATAAATAAATCAACTCCCAAAAGGAAGGCATGGAAAAAAGCTTGAAAAGGGTGGAGCCTGGAGGTAGAAAGAAAACAAGAATGGTCATCGGAAATAATTCTACTTTCTAATTTTTCCAAATTTCTTTGGACCGATATTGGTTTATATATGTTACTAGTAATTCACCCGTACGATTTTAATGACTAAAATACGTTGATCATGTAAATCAAACTAATGCGATTCATGTGGGTAATATAAAAAATAAAAATATGTTTTAGATAAAAAATCGAACGAAAACTTTGAATAGTTGATATATAATACGTTAAAATCTAAAAAAATTAAAGACAATATCAATTTCATTTGATTTAAGTATTGAGATAAACAAAATAAATGATAAAAGAAAATATAAAATAAGAAAACTGTGCTATAAAAATAAAATATATTATTTGACCCAAGTTTGTTTATTTATGCATAATCCGAGGGAACCACATATAACTACCATTTATGTCTTTAATTAGTTAGTGATAACTGATAAGTGATGACATGAAATAAAAATTGTCAATTGTTAATATATTACTTATTTTTAATAATATAATTTAAACGTCAACTGTATTTTCATATAAAATAATATCTATTAAAAATTGGTAATTAGTTGATATATGAAAATATTCATTTAAAAAAAGTATATTCATGTATTTTCATATAAAATAATATCTATTAAAAATTGATAATTAGTTTATATATGAAAATATTCATTTAGACAAAAAAATATATTTCAAGAGATCTCTTATTGAGATATTAAAATAAGTGATCACACGAGAAAGTGTCATTTCGTTTTAAGTTGAGTGTTGAGCATGTTTGGCTAAGCTTATAAATTGTTCAAAACATCTTATAAGAAGTTTAAGAGATTATAAGCTCTTAAAAAGTGTTTGGTAATATGTTTATACATGATCTTAAAAATTCCAAAAATAAGTTGTTGGAGATCTTATAAACTGTTTTTTAAAAACTACTACCTGCCCACCTTTTTTATTTAAGATCTTTTTGGTTTAATTACTTTAGCATTAAAAATACTAAAATACCCTCAAATATTTTAGCATATTCCCTCAACACCCTCCTTCGTATAATATATGTCGTTAAATATTATTACAGCCTGCGTATTATGTTAAACCCTAAGCATTATTGGATAAGAAATATTTCAACGCCATTGATTATTTTCTGGTAAGTACATGAGATCGGTGATTACCAGTACACGTATTTTAGCTTTTCGTTTTGTTTTGCTTGTACACTTTTCATGGATTTTATTGGCCATCATAACCTGTTTTTATTTTTGATTTGAAGCTAATGGAATTTGAAATTGCTGGAATTCTTCATTTGAAACTACTGGCAAATCATACGGATAATAATTAAACTACTGGAATTTTATATCTTATATGTAGGATTTTTCAACATGATACGTTGCAATTTGTTTCCATATCACTTTGATTTCTCTTGATCTTAGGTCTTGACGAAATAGATTTTTTTAATTTATTTTGAAATATAAATATTTTTTTAATTTTTTTATCGAAGAAATAGAAGTAAATTAGAAGAATTAAAATATGGGTTCGTGTGTTAAAATTTGATTCTAGTTCTCTTCTACTGAGATTGAGATGAAAATGTACATTGTTAGTCATATTTTTTTTATTTTAAAGTAGATACCAAGAAAGAATAATTTCATGGATTTTTTTGTCATTTTTGGTCATTGTGATAGTAAACAAATCTTACAATGGCAAACAGTTTATGAACATAAAATGAGTAAAAAGAGTTCATAAGTTTGTTACCCAAACACAATAAAAAATAATTTTAAAAATAAGACGTAACAGTTTATCAGATATAAGAGTTTATCAGTTATTTAAAATAAGTTTAAACAAATATATATATATATATATATATATATATATATATATATATATATATATATATATATATATATATATATATATAAATATATATATATATATTTTTTTTTTTTTAATTAGGGGTTATTTTACATACCCACTAGCCACCAAATAAACTAGATAAACCCTAGCCCAAATCATCATTTGACATACCCCTGGAGAAGCGAAAGTACTATACTACCCTTATATGCAATTTTCGCCCAAACTGCATTCAGCATTTCTGGTCCTGCATTTATCATTTTCGCTGATTTATTTATTTATTTATATATATATATATATATATGTATATATATATATATGTATATATATATATTATATATATATATGTATATATATATTATATATATATATTGTTCAAATTTTAAAAAATATACTAAATATAATGTTGACAGTGGGATTCGAACCCACGCCCTTTCGGACCAGAACCTTAATCTGGCGCCTTAGACCAACTCGGCCATATCAACATATTAGTTTAAATTACAATATTCGTTTTTAATCTTCATTTTATGGATAATCTATACACACATTTTTCAATTATAAAAAATATAAATTTCATAATAGATTAATTTGAATTTGATTTTGAATTTTCAAACATTAAAATCTATGAATATACTATATTTGCAAGGAATTAAAATAGAAATTCCAATTAATACGATATCAAAATAGAGAAAATTAGCAAGAACCCCCCTCATCTTGGAAATTTAATTAAGGAATCACCCTATGAGTTCGGACATGTGTGTATGATTCCGTTTTAAATTCCATTGCTCCATACTATGACTTGAATATTTTGATTCGTACATTTATTTTCTAATTGTAATTACGGATTGTAATTGTTTGTTTTTTGAATAAACTAATACTAATAATTAGGACCGGCAATTGAGTCAGGCCTACCCCGAGCCCGATGGCTCGGCCCGATTTTATTTGAGCCGAGCCGAATTAATTGTGATCCGGGCCGAGTTTGAGCCTTTTAATTAGACCCGATTAAACTATGGGCCGAGTTTGAGCTTACTATGGCTCAACCCAAATAATGATACTTAAATATAATATATATATATATATATATATATATATATATATATATATATATATATATATATATATATATATATGTGTGTGTGTGTGTGTGTGCAAAATAGTTTAGCAAATACTCCCTCCGTTCCTAAATAGGTGTCGTTTTTCACATTGACACAAATTTTAAGAATCTCAATAAATATGTCTTGATTTTAGGAAAATGGATATTGATGGACCAAAATACCCTTGTTTATTAATTAATGCATGAAGAGTGCTATAGAATTAATAAGGGTAAAATTGAAAAATAAGCAATTAATGCAGCATTGGAATTGTAAAATGACAGATAATATGGAACAAAAAAAATTCTCAAAAGAGACAGATATTGGAACAGAGGGAGTAAGTAATATATGCACGACACAGATGGAAACAAGTCAACATACTTAATTAGTAGTAATCAATTTATAAATTTAATCAAAGAATATGAAAAGTTTCCTACATCAAAGATATTAACCGTATCTTAGAGCCCGTTTGGCTAAGCTTATTTAAAACATCTTATAAGCTCCTACATCTGATAAGATGTTTTAGGAGTTGATAAGCTGTTAGATCTTATTTTAAAAATTATTTTTTAAGGTGTTTGGATATGTAGCTTATAAGTTACTTTTTGTTTTTATAAGTTGTTCAGGTGTTTGGAAATAAAAGGTCTGTTTATTGCTATAATGACAAAAAAGTACATGACGCCAGTATAATTGTTAAACTTATTTGACTCAAATACTTTTGTTCCTAAAATATTATTATAGTATTTACAAATTATTTTTTCAAATAATAATAATAATATAAAATAAAAATTGTAAAAGAAATATAATTTTTTTTTAGATGAAAGAAATATAATTTATTATGGAGATAATAAGAATATTCGTGTATTTTTATATACATATAAAATATAAATAGAGAATAATTTTCTTTACAATTATTATGATAATTACGATAATTATATTTAACTAATTATTAATCTTGATTACAAGAATACGTTGTTTTGATAAAATATAAATATTATTAGTATTCATGTAATATAATAAAGTATTTGAGGTTAATTTTGTATTTTAAATGTTTTAGTAAAGAAGAAATAAGATCTTAAAGAAAAAATGTGGGGTAGAGGTACTTTTTTAAAAACATCTTATAAGCTCCCTAACAGCTTATTTTTGGAAAAAATAAGATCTTTTGCAATTTTTTTACCAAACACCTTTTAACAACTTATAAGCTCCTAAACATCTTATAAGATGTTTTTAGGAGCTTATAAGCTTAGCCAAACAGGCTCTTAACCTTTTTCTTAATTCATATAAAACATTAAAACTAGAATTTACAGTATCTTGCAAAAGTCACGTTTAGGGTTTCTCTGCATATGTCATCAATAGAGGTAATTTTAATTTATTATTGTTTTTTTTTCTCAATTTTTCTTCAATACAATTTCATATTCTGAGAAAATTAAAGTGAAACCTTGGGGTTATTGTAATTGATTCCAGTTTGTGATCTCAAAAGGTATTAACTATAACTTTGAATACTTATCTTCACCGTTTGACAAAAATTGGTTCATAATTGTTTTATTGAGTTTGTGTTCCCAGTTTTTTTTTTTGGTAATATATATTACTTTTTTTTGCAATAGATTTAAATATGATGGATATACATTTTTAAATAATGAAATTAAGTGGTAAACTACATGGCTGAAGTTATTATTCCTGAATAATATTTGGTCGGACCATTATTTTGTGTTAATAATTATTCATTAGGTACCAACCTATGAAGATGGAGATATGGTCGAGGAACATACTACGACAACATGTTTGAATCATTATACGAAAAGAAAAAGATCAGTAAAATTGAGGTCTGAAGTTTGGAATCACTTCTCAAAAGTTGAGAGCAAAGATGGAGCAAAAGCCAAATGCAAGTGTAACTACTGCAAAAAGGCGTTTTCTTGTCCGAGCAAAGGTGGAACGACACACTTACTCTGTCATATCACTGAGTTAAAATGTCCGATCTATCGGAAGATGCAAACTAATTAGAATGTCGGTAAGTCTCAAGCTCTTATCCATGTTGAAGATAAAAATCAAATTCAAGATGCTAGAATGGTGTCTTGGCAATTTGATCAAGTGAAAAGTCGAAGTGATCTTGCTGAACTTATTATTATTCAGGAGCTGCCATTTAGTTTTGTTGACGATCCAACTTTTAGGAAGTTCGTTCTTAATTTATGTCCGAAATTCAAGTTTGTTTCGAGGAATACGATAAAGAGCGATTGCTTGAAAATTTATCAGACTGAGAAGAAAAGGTTGAAAGATACTCTACAAACCTTAAGTCCAAGAATTTGTCTCACGACCGACACATGGACATTCAAGACTGAGTTGCCATTTATGGCGCTAACTGCTCATTTTATTGACGATTCATGGAAGCTACATAAGGTAATTCTCAACTTTGTCATTGTCCCAATTAAGGCCAGTGGGGCAGACATAATCACGAATTGTTTAGTAGAGTGGAACATAGAAAAGATTTGCACTATTACAATGGATAATCATTCTGCTAATGACATCGTCGCTGAGATTTTTTCAGAGCAATATTCTTCGAGAGACTTATTATTACTTGGAGGCCGTCATCTTCAGGTAAGGTGTTGGTGTCATGTTCTTAATTTAATTGTACAAGAAGGAATTGGAGAAATCAAAGACTCTATCTAGAGTTAGAAAGACAATAAAGTATGTTAAAGCATCACCGAAAAGAAAGCTTGAGTTTCTTCAGTATGCTGATCAAGAGCGTATACCACGAGGTAAAATGTTGGTCCTTGATTTATGTACAAGATGGAATTCAACATATTTGATGCTTGAATCAGCCTTGCATTTCAGAAAAGTTTACGATCGTATGCGATCGCGGGACATGCAATTCAAAGATCCACCATTAGCAGAAGATTGGGAGAAAGCTTCTGTAATTCACAAGTTCTTGGAGACCTTTAATATTGTCACTAAGATATTTTCTGGGAGTGAGGATTGTACAACAAATGTATTTTTCCGCGAGGTCTATCGATTATTAATATTATTGCGTGAAACCTCAAATGATCTTAGCACGTTATTGAGGAAAATGGCCTTTAATATGCTTTTGAAGTTTGAGAAGTATTGGCTGAATAAGGAACCAAACTTGTTGCTTTCGGTTGCACTTGTTCTAGATCCTAGATACAAATTAAAGTATCTGGAGTTTTGCTACATGAAAATCTATGACAATACATTGGCAACAAGGTTCACAAATCGTGTGAAGCGTGAACTTAAGAACCTGTTTGATGAATATACAATTACTTGCCAAGTTTCAAATCCATTGGAGGGGACTTCAAAAATATCTAAAGAAATTATGCCAGATGATAATTCATCGACGATAGACATGATGGCTGAATTCTACAAATTTGCTAAACAAGAAGATGCAATTAATAAAACAGAATTGAAATTGTACTTGGAGGAGAAGCTGCACCCTGCCCAAATTGTTCAAGAAGATAACTTCAATATTTTAGATTGGTGGAAGTTGTACGCTGCGAAGTATCCTATCATGGCTAGAATGGCTCGTGATATTCTTGCAATTCCAGTGTCATCTGTTGCTTCAGAAAGCGCATTCAGTATTGGAGGAAGAGTTCTGAATAAGTTTCGTAGTTCACTACTCCCTACTACAGTTGAAGCACTAATTTGTTTACAAATTGGATTCGTGGAGATGAAATACAGTGTGATTACGGTGATGAGTTTGACGATGATTTCTCAGGTAAGGGCATTGATTTTATAATAAGTTGTAAATAATATTTTTTTTTAATTAAATTAATGTATACTGATGTTGTTTGTTTTGTTTTTTTGTTCTTGTGTCTTTTTTTTTTGCAGGTCTTAAGATTTCGGGAAAGGATTAGGAGTGCATCTAGAGACTATTGCTTCTATTAGTTTTTTGTTTTTTTCATTTCGATTTGGACTTATGCATTTTTTGTCGTTTAATTACTTAAGGATTAATTATTTGTGATATTAGACTTCATATTTTTTAGGAATAGACTATGTCGTTTTATCTTATTTTGATCTTCATGAGTATTTTAAATTTTGCTCTTATGTTGCGAAGGTTTTTTTTTTTCTTTATTTTTATGAACATGTTTGAGTGCAAAGTTGTAAAAGTAGTCATTTTTTTATCGTTCGATATAAGCCCGATATAAACCCGAAGCCCGAAATAATTAGTGAGCCGAGTTTGAATCTATAGGGATAAGGCCCGATGGTATTTGAACTTGAGCCTATACTAATGAGGCCCGATGGTATATGAGCTTGAGCCAACCTAAGCTCGGCTCACATGGCCCGATTGCCAGTCCTACTAATAATAACATTAAAATGTATATTTAACTGTTTAACATTAATTTTTTTACGCATGTATAATTAGTGTCCTGCCTTTTCTTGTACAAAAATGCGAAATCTCTCGCCCCAGTGCCTTTTCTTCTTCAACCTAAGATTGGTTTTTCGTTGCTCAGCCGTTTTCGCCATTAACACTGCTCCAAAGAATCAGAATCACACGTATTGAATCTCATAAAATAATTAGTTAAATTGCAACTTTTAGTAGAATATTTAATTCCTCAATCTATAATTTTTATTAATATTTAATGGATTCAAATATAATTGTATTCCACATGTTTAATTTATACAATCCTAAGTTTTGTTTTTTAAAAAAATACTATTCGCCAGATACTTTGAAATAGTTTTTGTGCTTCCATTTCAAATCTTTCATTGAGGATAAACGTACATAGATTAAAATATGTGAACGGTTTCCTCAAAAAAAAAAAAAAAAATATATATGTGAACGGATGCCATGGGAGACCTGAGTACCCAAGATAATCAGAATAACGAAAGGCCCAAGAATATCAGTTTTGTTCACCAACTTGGGTTCCCAAGTCCACGTGTCAATAAATTAGTGGCATCCGATTAATGCTATTTATCGGGCTATCCGTTTTAAATGAGCTCCCTTAAGATAATGGTATGTAGTATATATATCTATCAGAAATCGGAATGAATTTTTTGTATTCCAAGTTATTTTGAAAGGAAATTGGAACCCATTTTTTATTTCCGTAAAAATTTAAAATTTTTCAAAAAAAAACAATTTTCGATCCATTCAATCCGATTTCCACCCTAGCGAAAGAATGTAAATATCCTAATGTTTTTCCCAATGTTATCAGAACCGAACCGGTTATAGAAACGGACGACCATTTGGGTCATGGGTTTATAGGGTCGAACCGGTTCAACCGGGTTTTTGATTTTTTTTCAATATGCCATTACTTTATAAATTTTAATGTTTTAAAAATATTATTTGCTTTATATTTTTAATCTTCCACTTATTATTTTCACTTTTATCTAATTCACCTCGCTTTTTACTATATTTTATTGCTTATACTCTATATTTTTCCAATTTTTATTCTTCAAATTCGGTAATCGGCCACCCCTATTCGATCACACATGATCATATCCGACAATCTTCCGACCACTCATGACTAGATCCGTCCACCCACTACTAAGTCTGTGAAGGTTCGCTCAAATCTAACCACAAATAACCAACTCAGCGGTGATTCAAGGCGTTTCGGCCGAAAAACCGGGTTCCTAAACTGACTCGTCGGTTCTCAGATTTTACCCGGTCGAACCGAATTTTAGTCATTGACCCCAGTTTTTGATTTGTCCGGTTTTAAATGTCAGACCGGACCGCTTTATTGCCGGGTCACGGTCGAACCGGTCTGACCGACCGGTTTGATCCGATTCTAACAACATTGATTTTTCCCTTGGGTCAGAAAATTTTTAGCCTTTTGTAGCATGAGTTGCCAATGAAAGAAATTTGTGAACATATAAAAATTAATAAAATATGCATAGGAAAATCTCAACCACGGAAATATAGACCCAACCTCAGCCTCAAGATACATTTACAAACTTCGTTCATTTGGAAACAAAAATCTACAGAAGTGGACTACAAATTGCCAACTGTATAGTGGGCCCCACGTAATCTTGAAATCCAATCAAATAACAGATATAGATATCACAAGATAATACAACTGATCACAATTCCCGCCTATATGTAACTACCAACTACCTCCTCATTCATCCTCAAACAATACTTCCTCTTTCAACTCACAAACCCCAAAAAGAAAAAAAAGAAAAAAAAAACACTCCCCTTCCTTCAATGGCGGCCTCTTCAATGGCTCTATCGTCTCCGTCTTTCGCCGGCCAGGCGGTCAAGTCGACCCCCGAATTCGCCAGCTCCGGCGGCAGGATCTCAATGAGGAAGACCGCAGGCAAGCCCAAGCCCAAGCCCGCTTCGTCCGGGAGCCCGTGGTACGGCCCGGACCGTGTCAAGTATTTGGGCCCATTCTCCGGCGAGGCCCCCAGCTACCTCACCGGTGAATTCCCCGGTGACTACGGCTGGGACACCGCGGGGCTTTCGGCCGACCCGGAAACATTCGCCAAGAATCGTGAACTTGAGGTGATCCACTCGAGGTGTTAGAAGAATATAATATATATTCTTTTTGATTTAGTTTAGCCTTAATTAGGTGATTTGATTAGGGATTTGATTAGATTCAATCAAGTCTTAATTAGTGATTTGATTAGGGATTTGATTAGGTGTAATTAGTTTCTTCCTTTATTATTTCTCTCTTGTGTGTATATAAATTTACAAGCTCTCATTGATGAAATACAAGACACAATTCATCTTTTTCATTATGTGTTTCTTCATTTCTACATGGTATCAGTGAATCTTTGATTTTTTTTTCTCCTCATTCTTCAAAATGTCTACCGACGATCTTCTTCCTACAAAGTCTTCTTCATCATCACCCACACCCATCATAACCGATTTATACACAATCCATCATTCCGATAGTCCTTCTACTATCCTTGTCACACCTTTGTTGACAGGAGATAATTACGGATCATGGAGTCGTGCAGTCACAATGGCACTTCGTGCCAAAAATAAGCTTGGTTTCGTTGATGGGTCACTCCCAATTCCGACAGAGAAATCTGACATTTCTAATTGGGAACGTTGTAATGATTTGGTAGGAAGTTGGATCCTTAATTCTGTTTCACCTGAGATCCGTCCAAGTATCTTGTATGCTGAAACTGCAGCACAAATTTGGACCGATCTCAAGGATCGTTTTTCTCAATCAAATGCTCCAAAAATTTATCAATTGAAACAATCAATTTCTTCCCTCAAACAAGAAAGCATGTCTGTTTCATTGTATTTTACGCAACTCAAATCTCTATGGGATGAACTCGGTTCCATTATCCATATCACTCCTTGCATTTGTGGTAATGCTAAAAGCATTATTGACCAACAAAATCAAGATCGATCCATGGAATTTCTTCAAGGACTACATGATCGTTTTTCCGCTATTCGCAGCCAAATTCTCTTGATGGAACCATTTCCTTCCATTCAACGTATCTATAATTTGGTTCGTCAAGAAGAAAAGCAGCAAGAGATCAATATTCTCACAACTCCTACTGTTGATGCCGCTGCACTTCAAGCATCTAAACCTCAATTTCGTCCGTCGGGAAAACGTCAACGTCCAGTTTGCGACCATTGCAACAAACATGGTCATACTCTTGCTACATGCTATCAACTTCATGGCTTTCCCGACAAACATGTGAAGAAATCCGTGCCACCTCCATCCAACTCCACTCTTATGGCTAGTTCACTCACGCACGAACAATACAACAAGCTTCTCACACTTCTTGCCAAAGAAGAAACTAGTGGACCCTCAGTGCACTTAGCAGGTAAAAATCACACATTTTCGTCATTTTGTTGGATTATTGACTCCGGTGCTTCTAATCATATATGTACATCTCTCTCACTTTTTTCTTCATATTCCCCTATTCGTAAAAACATATATGTTCAATTGCCTGATGGCTCTCACGCGCCTGTGACTCACATAGGCACAGTCAAATGTTTTGGTACTTTCATTCTCACGAATGTTTTTTACATTCCATCTTTTAAGTTCAATTTGTTATCGATTTCACAATTTACGAAATCCACAAATTGTGATATAATTTTTTCTTCGTCTGGATGTGTATTTCAGGACCAATCAACGAAGAAGACGATTGGTCGGGGTAATCCTCACAATGGCCTTTTCTATCTAGATTGCCATTTGATTTCTAATTCTGCTCTTTCTATTAAGCAATGTAATAAATTTGATCTATGGCATTCTCGCCTTGGTCATCCATCTAGGCCTCGTTTTGATTTTATTGTTAAGAATTCTCAAAATATTATTCCAAATAAGGATTTTGTTTGTGATGTTTGTCCACGTGCTAAACAGGCACGTCTTTCATTTCCTCAACGTACATCTTGTTCTTCTCATTGTTTTGAATTGATTCATGTTGATATTTGGGGTCCTTTCTCTATACCCTCACAAAATGGATCACGATTCTTCTTAACTATTGTTGATGATTATTCAAGATGCACTTGGATTTATCTAATGAAACACAAATCCGAAACTTTCAACATGATAACCCATTTTTTTAATCTAATTCGTCGTCAATTTAACACAAAAGTCTCTCGTTTCAATTCCGGAAATGGGGATATTTTTCTTCCTCAACTTCAAACCATACGTTCAGATAATGGTTCTGAATTTCTTTCCAAACAAATTCAAAAATGGTTTCATGATAATGGAATCATTCATCAACGTAGTTGCGTTGCGACCCCACAACAAAATGGCATTGTAGAACGTAAACATCGGCATCTCCTTGATGTCGCTCGAGCTTTACGATTTCAAGCAAACTTGCCTCTTTCTTTTTGGGGTGAATGTATTCTAACCGCTGCATTTCTCATTAACAAACTTCCAACTCCAGTCCTTCAATATAAATCTCCTCATCAAGTCTTAGTTGGACATCTTCCATCTTATTCCTCTCTTCGAGTTTTTGGGTGTTTATGTTTTGCTAAAAATATAAATATTCAACATAAATTTGATGAACGAGCAAAACCTGGCATCTTTGTTGGTTATCCTTATGGACAAAAGGGATATCGTATATACGACCTCAAAACTCGTCAAATTTACGTTTCACGCGATGTCATTTTTCATGAGTCAATTTTTCCATATCATGATCTTGTAAATTCATCTTTACAAGATCCAATTTCAATTACTCCGATCAATGATAATGGGACTTTTGACTACCCAACACCACTCATCGACCCTCCTTCGGGTGATTCTATTCCTCGTAATGAAACTACGAGTTTGGATGACTCGCCACCATCTCAACTTGATGATTCAATCAATTCTCCCTCTATTTCCGAATCTCCTTCCTCACATTCTCAAGTTGATGGTTCAACTAATTCTCCATCTATTTCCGATGGCACACCATCTTCTGATTCACCTTCTACAACCATTGTTCGTAATTACCCTCAACGCATCCGTCACCAACCAAAGCGTCTCAATGATTATATTTGTAATCATATTTCACTATCCACTGATTTTCCACTAGCAAATTACATTTCTTTCCGTAATTTAAGTCATTCCCATCGAGCCTTTCTCACAAATATCATTAAGAATCAAGAGCCGCGATCATATTCTCAAGCCATAAAATCAATTGAATGGCGTGATGCAATGGCCAAGGAAATTCGAGCTCTAGAATCAAATAACACTTGGTCCTTATGTCAAATTCCACCCGGCAAATCACCCATTGGTTGTAAATGGGTCTTCAAAATTAAATATCGGTCAGATGGTTCAATTGATCGATATAAAGCTCGTCTAGTTGCCAAAGGTTATACTCAAATTGAAGGAATTGATTACCATGATACCTTCGCACCTGTGGCAAAACTAGTTACTGTACGTCTCCTACTCTCAATTGCTGCCATTAAAAGTTGGTCCATCCACCAACTTGATGTTAACAATGCATTTCTTCAAGGAGATCTTAATGAAGAGGTCTATATGAAACTTCCCCCTGGCTTCTCTCACAAAGGGGAGACTCGTGTATGTAAATTAAATAAATCAATCTATGGTCTCAAACAAGCATCTCGTCAATGGTTCTCCAAATTCTCAACCACTCTTATTAGTCGAGGCTTTCATCAATCAATTTCAGACTACAGTCTTTTTACATATATTCGTAATAAGACATCCATTTTTATACTCGTCTACGTTGATGATATTATCATTACAGGAAATAATGATGATGCTATTTCCGATATCAAAAAATTTCTTGCCAATTCTTTTTCCATAAAAGATCTTGGTAATCTTCGATATTTTTTGGGTATTGAAGTATCTCGTTCTAAACAAGGCATCTTTTTATGTCAACGCAAGTATACTCTAGACATCTTATCTGATTCCGGGATGACTGGTTCTCGTCCGTCTGATTTTCCAATGGAACCACATCTTCGTTTACGTCCACATGATGGGACTCCTCTTTCCGATCCATCAATCTATCGACGTCTCATAGGGCGCCTGCTATATCTCACTGTAACACGACCTGACATTCAATATGCGGTAAATACTCTTAGTCAATTCATGCAAAATCCGCATTCTACTCATCTTGATGCTGCCAATCGAATCCTTCGTTATCTTAAAGGTACTGTTGGTAAAGGTTTATTCCTTTCTGCATCTAGTTCTCTCACTCTAGTAGGATATGCCGACTCTGATTGGGCTGGTTGTCCTACCACTCGTCGGTCTACCACTGGTTATTTCACCATGTTGGGTTCTAGTCCTATTTCTTGGAAAACTAAGAAACAACCAACCGTTTCTCGTTCTTCTGCCGAAGCCGAATATCGTTCTCTTGCTGCACTTACTTGTGAGTTACAGTGGTTAAAATATGTTCTAACGGATCTCGGTTTCAACCACTCTCAACCAATTCCAATTCATTGTGATAGCCAAGCTGCTATACACATTGCAGAAAATCCTGTCTTTCATGAACGCACCAAGCACATTGAGATTGATTGTCATTCGGTTCGAGAAAAAATTCAGGCAGGGCTCATTGCTCCCTCATACCTACGTTCAAGTGATCAACTGGCAGATATTTTTACGAAACCACTTGGCGGTGAAGCTTATCGACGATTAGTTCGCAAGTTGGGTGTTTTTGATATATCAATACCACTTCCAACTTGACGGGGGGTGTTAGAAGAATATAATATATATTCTTTTTGATTTAGTTTAGCCTTAATTAGGTGATTTGATTAGATTCAATCAAGTCTTAATTAGTGATTTGATTAGGGATTTGATTAGATTCAATCAAGTCTTAATTAGTGATTTGATTAGGGATTTGATTAGGTGTAATTAGTTTCTTCCTTTATTATTTCTCTCTTGTGTGTATATAAATTTACAAGCTCTCATTGATGAAATACAAGACACAATTCATCTTTTTCATTATGTGTTTCTTCATTTCTACAGTGGGCCATGCTCGGAGCTCTCGGATGCGTCTTCCCCGAGCTTCTAGCGCGCAACGGCGTGAAATTCGGGGAGGCGGTTTGGTTCAAGGCCGGATCGCAGATATTCAGTGAGGGTGGGCTCGATTATTTGGGAAACCCTAGCTTGGTCCATGCCCAGAGCATACTGGCCATCTGGGGTGTCCAGGTTGTGTTGATGGGAGCTATTGAGGGCTACAGAATTGCCGGTGGGCCACTCGGTGAGGTTGTCGACCCGCTTTACCCGGGTGGGAGCTTCGACCCGTTGGGCCTCGCTGAGGACCCGGAAGCTTTTGCTGAGCTGAAGGTGAAGGAGCTAAAGAATGGGAGACTCGCGATGTTCTCGATGTTCGGATTCTTTGTTCAGGCGATTGTTACTGGAAAGGGACCGTTGGAGAACCTTGCCGATCATCTTGCGGACCCGGTTAACAACAACGCGTGGGCCTTTGCCACAAACTTCGTACCCGGAAAGTGAGCTTGAGAAATTTATGATCGGTAGTACTTGCCGGTTGGGATATTAATTGTGAGCCCACAAATTGTTGTTAGAATTTTGTGGTGTAATGTAAATGAGAGATTAGTTTTCAGCATTAATGATGTATGCTTCTGGTGTAAATGGGTTTGATCTAATGATAAAATTGTGTTTTTCTTTAATTGTTTTATTTATTTTTTCGCTTCACGAATTTTGGATTTTTAATTTGCTGCTGTTTATTAATTTCCGACCTATAATCCACCTTCAAGAATATGTTAACAGTTATTGTAGCTTCTTTACTTGGATTTTCCAATGCCTTTTTGGAGTTTCTTCTTTTATAGGATTGTTTTCTAAGTTTGTCGAGACGGTGCCGAGTGGAAGGGCCGTCGCTCAACGGATACCAAATTTATTCTAATTTTGCAACCGCGCGAAAATGAATTTACATACAGTGTATTCACTATACCAGGCATATAACATAATTAAGTGACTAGGGAAATTTGAGAATACAATAGGATTTGTGCTGAAAAATTGACATTTTAACCGTGTTAGTAACCTGAATAATTTATCCAAAGTGCTACTTATTATTTACAGGGAAGATCAACATTCGAACAAGTTTGTCGGAATTTTAAACGGAAACTGATTGACTCCATTTTCTGAAAGATCAGCTTAATTCCATATTCCAATTAAATTATTATATTTTTAAAGGCAATGTAGAGAAGAAAGAAGCTTTAAGAAAATTACACCTATTTAATATAACTATAGTTGGGACCCCCCTATAATTTAGAAAATTGCACAATCTTCCCTTGATGTATGATATTAGCTAACAGTTAATCCATTCGACCATTGATGTTTATACAAATTTTCTTCTTAATCTTGATAAAATAGTGAGTATGTTAGATAATTTAGATTGTTCTCTCCTCTGAAGTTAGATCTAATTACGTAAAGATCCCATGTATTTTAAACAGCATTACATAGACCTCCTTAAAGTTTAATCTGAACTAAGTAACTTTAAATTCATTAAATATTATTTTTACTAGTAATTAATTCGTTCAGGAAAAAAACATCATATTACCAGGGGTAAAATTCATTTTGCAGCCTTATACTATGAGAAATGTATCATTTACCCATTGAAATATAAAAAATATCAAACACCCCCCTTTTGTTAGCCTTTTTCCTAATTTCCATTAGTCAAACCCTTTGACCGACTATAGTAAAGAAATGTTGGCCTTTTCTTTTGACGAAAATACCCCCAACTATATATATCAGTTGCTTAGTTTTGACAAATGTTCACTTTCTTCAGCCATTTACTTCACTTTTTTCAGCCATTTTTTTTACTATATTCAGTCATTTTCTTATAAAAACAACTGAAAAGTTGATTAAACAATGAAGCTTTGCAGATTATGATAAAATCCACACAAAAGAAAATTAAAAGCCCTAAAATCTAAAAGAAACCCAAAATTGGAATAAAACCATATGAAAGAATTGCAAAAAAAAAAAAAAAAAAAACTTTTCATATTATAATGGAAAAATACCCCGAAAAAGAAAACTGAAAATCCCCATAATCAAATACTAAAATCAACAAAAAACCATAATTTGAATGAATGCTAAAAATCGTCAACAATCCACAAAAAATACGCTTCAAAAAATTAAGGGATTACATCAGATATAAAGCATGGTAAAAGAGTCATTGTACACTCAAATTTAACACCGATAATAGTTTGATCATTCACCACTAAAAATAGGGGGGGTGTTTGATGTTTTCTATACATTATGGGGGTAAGTGATATATTTCACATAGTACAGGGGTGCAAAATGAATTTTACTCTATTACGAAATAGGAGTAGGTTAGAGAGCGGTACGATGTTAGCGCATTTTAGCTCATCCACACGGATAGACAACATCGAAGAAAACGTAGGCAAAAGACAAGAACACGAAAATCAAATCTCCCGTCAACCCTGTAAACCCAACATAAAGGGCGAAAACATCCCATTTCTTGAAAATTCTAATTCGGGAAAGAAATCATAAATTAAGTTCAAGAAAATAAGAGAGAGAGAGAGAGAGAGAGAGAGAGAGAGAGAGAGAGAGATGGGGTTGTTTGATTTGGAAGAGCAATTTGCATTCTATGGAGCTTACCACAGCAACCCAGTAAACATAGTATTACACATGATCTTTGTCTGGCCGATTGCGTTCACACTTATGGTTCTTTTGTATTTTACTCCGCCTCTTTTCATCCACCCCCAATTTGATTTTTGGGATCTTAATTTCTTGGTATTGAATTATGGGTTCTTGTTTGCTGTAATTTACGGCGCGTACTATGTGATTTTGGACAGAAAAGCTGGCTCCTTTGCTGCTTTCCTGTGTTTTTCTTGTTGGCTTGGCAGCAGCGCTCTTGCTCATCGGCTCGGCTTCTCTTCGGCTTGGAAGGTCATTTTTTTTTTTTTTTTTTTTTTGTTTTTAATTGCATTTTATTTCATTTTATTTTTATAAAATTTGTCTCTTGATTAATTACTCTTACATTGAATGAATTCTTATTGAACAAAGATAAATCAGCTGTAAGAATTTAGGAGTTACAAGAATCAATGCTGAGGGTACAATTGGAAAGGAAAAAATGAATTAGAATGACAAACATTCTGGGAAAAAAATTCGATATTTAACCGAAACATCAATTTGTTTTGCACGTTTATTTGTCGGCATCGTTTGTTATTTTTCGTTTTCTAGAAAACTAGGACATGCGAAGTGTGTGTTATTGGATTTGTTTGCAAATCTCTATTTCCTTGTTCTCTATGATATTCTTTACGAATGGTAGGATTTGTTATTTCCGTTTTGATTTTTTTTGTTGATCTCGATTATATGTTGACCACGCCTTTTGAGTGCTGAGTTTAAATTTGAGATATTAATATAATTTAGTGGTTGGATTGTACCGAATAGTGATTCAAGAAAAAGGTATAAATATCCAACGATCAACTATTTAATTAGTAATTCATGTGTGCATCAAAATGTTACACTTTGAGAGCGTACCGAGTTTCGTATTATATTTTACCCTAATGAATTTCTCCAAACACCCTGGAGGATTTCGTTTTTTCAAATAAAATATATTTTGCTTACTCGAGTTTCATTGTATGGGTGAATTACTACATGCTAGTTCTTAAATTCAGTCTGGCGAGACTTGATCTGCGTCCTTGTTAATTAAACGAGGTCCCTTTATATGATTAGTTATAATTTCAGCAATTAGTGAAAGTTGATGGTTAAAAACTTCATTGTTGGAAATTGTTCTTTGTATATTGAATCAAAGAAAACGAGTAAATACCATGTTGTTTTTTGACGCAGTATTTTTATCTCCGAGTCCAATCAAACAAATAGACTATTTTTTCAGATGTCATTTTTCACTATTTTACTCCGTTTTTTTTTCCATCACAGTCTTTGGGGATGGGACTGGGAATAATGTGTTGAAATGGATCATTTATCGCCTTACATTTTATGTTTTCGATGCCGTTTTTCGATTAGGGCATTGTCTTATTAATTGTCATACCAAGCTTCCATGATATGTTATATTGTTATTATTTCAAGACAATCTTCGAAAGATTTATGTAAGATACACGTTACACTTTGAGATACAAATTTGAAATTTATACATTATCCTTTTTGTAATGATTGGAAAACAATTCATCACTTCATATTTGATTTTGTGATGATTCCACGTAAAATTTCAGTTTCTTTCTGACCGTTTCACCGTCGTTGTAGCAGGTTGTTCTTGCATCTCAAATACTGTGCTGGACTGGTCAGTTCATAGGCCATGGTGTATTTGAGGTCATTATTCGAACGAATTATCTTGCAGCATTATTTAACTCTTTCATTTTTTTTTTCTCTTTCAATATTTCGGACAAAGATATATACATGAAATAAATTTTGCAGAAACGAGCGCCTGCGCTGTTTGACAACCTTGCTCAAGCATTCCTCATGGCACCATTCTTTGTGCTGCTCGAGGTACATTATATATATTAATAAAAAATTTTAACGATTCAGCAAATTATAACTAATTATTGCGTGTGATCGAAAGGGACTGCAATCTGCATTTGGATACGAGCCGAATCCGGGATTCCATGCTAGAGTACAAGCTAAAGTAGATGCTGAAATCAAAGCTTGGAAGGACAGCAAACTCAAGAAAACCTCTTAACAAAATTGCTTGCCTACATGCATATACAAGATCATATGTATATGTATATGTATATGTATGTATATATGTATGTATGTATGTATAACTTATTAATCCAACGTTATTAAGCATAAATTTGCTCTCACTACCTCATTAAATGTTATTTTGATCTCTTTTTTTGTGTCTTTCATAAGATTCAACCATACTTTAATTTTTTTTTATGTGTGTAGAATCTTTAAACGACATGCTTAATGGAAATATTTCATCTTCTATCTCCATTTTTTTATTTATTTTTTGGTAATGAAGGAACCCGCAACCAAATATATAGGTGCACTGAGTAAACATACAGTTTGATATAATAGCTTATAAAGTATATGAGAGATGTAAACAATACTAGGCAATATCTATACTCTCAGAATTTTATGCAGTAAATTAAATATTTGAAATTTTGATGCAAGTTTACGTGATATGGAGAATTTTATGTAGTTGATGAAACCTTTTCAGTTCTTTGTTCTGATCGTTCGAACCAGACAACGATCTGAATTAGGTTATCCGGGAAATTATGGTACGGGTAAAATTGCATGACTTAAACTAAATTTGAATCCAATCCTTGACACGTTTTGGCTTAGACATTGAGGAATGGATCATGTAATAAAAGAATAAAAAAATAATTTTAATATTATTGTTTACCTAAATATATATATAATAAAAAAATGGGTCTATTAGCAAGAGATCCTTCATTATTTGTTTTAATATAACAAACCTACTTTGATATTTACATTTGAGATACTCCCTAACTTTTCATAGCCCCATTTTATCCTCACATTATTCCAATTTCTCCTCCTCTTAGCCACTACCTATATATCGTTCCATTTTCTACATTTTTCTTTTTTTGTTTTTAATTAGTTTATTTTTGAGTAAATTCATCTTTTTTTTTTTCTGGTATATTTACCACATTGTAAACAACTATCAATTATAATAATCAACTACATTTTTTGTACTAAAATCATAATCAACTACAAATTACAGGAATCAACACAAATTATAGTAATCAACTATAAATTTATTAGATAATTAACTATATTTTGTTCATCTATAATTTTAACGTACATACAATTGAAAACAACTATTTATTATAACAAAGACGACTATAAAAAAATACTCATTCAAGCTATAAATCCAAAACTAAAAACGATTATCAAATTCAAAACAACCAAAACTCTTGAAAACCGACGACAGAAAAGGAACAATTCCAGCGAACCCTCACGCCGCCACACGAAAAAGACTTGCAAATGACCAGAAAAACAACAATAAAAATTAACAAAACGACTAGAAAAACTCCAAAGCATTAATTTGTAGTTGTTTTCATACAGTTCAAAACAACTACAAATTATGAATCTCCATCAATACCTCCTCTCTAGGCCAGCACTTCGCGAGAAAGGCGTTGCAATCAATATTAAATCCTGGCTTCGCCGGGTGAAATCTAGCGCCGCCACCAAAACACAATGCCACCAAATCCTAGACCGCGACCAACACCAACCCCTAGAGTTGTCGCACAAAAACACTAATGTCGCCGCGCGAAAAACAACCAAAAAACACAGTCAATCGCGTAGCACCATCTCATTGTTAACAGGATCGAGCAACATCGAATCGATAAAACTTGTGGCTTTGAAGTGGATTGATAAAGAAGAGAGGGGGAAAGAGTTTCCCACAATGTCAGAAGAAGAACGCCCAATTTATGCCGTCGGAAAAAATCCTTTTAAGATTCTAGAGCACGATCCCTTTGAAGATTTCCATGGAATCGTGTTGCAGAGCACGATACTTCATATTATGTTTTATTTTTTTATTTATTTTTAATTCAAAAATATTAATTAATTAATTTGAATGTTTATTTTGTATAGATGACATACCGCAAAAGTTTGAGTGAAATAGTAGCGGCAAACATCAAATCACTCAGTGTATCACCGGCTTGATTACATCTATACCAGTATTCTTATACAGTTTCTTGAAGGTTCGACATCACGTGTTGTATCGATGTCTTCCCCGCTCGTCGACGTCTGTTGATTATCCTTCCTCAATCGATCAATAACTAATGTCGGCTTCACGTGGCTCCTTCTCAGTAACTTTACTACCTCGTACTCTTCTGGTGTCAAACAACTTTCCGGACCTTGTCCTGTAGGATACGGTAGCGTCACGTAAATGTGGATGTCATCTTTTAACTTCATTCGCCATAGTGCATCATATTGATTTCTGCTACCGTATAAACGAAACATACATCCACATTTCTTTGTTCCAACATTTCGTGGCTCTCAACATCGCTTCACTTTTCACGTCCCTCCCCATACAGATGACATGTAATTAGTACATAGACGATTTTCTCCCTTGAAGCTGCTATCAATCAATGACCATGAATACCAGCAGTGTTTTTTGTCCATACCACTAATTCTGTGATAGTTTCAAACTCAATATCCACATTGAATATTCACTGTGATCCTCGAATGTTGTTGTTGTGTTTTGACGAATTACATCATAACACATGTTGGGATTCTCGTACTCGTCTCATATTCATCCTCAAATTCTCCTTCATTATCCTACTAAAGTATAAAAATTAATAATTAGTATATTAGTACTAGTGAATAAAATATAAATTAAGAAGTTAAAAAAAATTTACAAGGTGGTCTCTTGCTCTACAGCGTGATCCTTCTGTAATCTCGTGCTCTGGGGCACGAAACATAGGTGGTCTCGTGCTATAGAGCACGAGAAGAGCATTTTTTTTTGGGTGTTCTCGTGTTTTGTAGCACGAGATCCTCAATTATTTGGAGGTCTCGTGCTACACTGTACGATACCTCGTAATTGTAATCCAGATCGGACATTGAAGTTGTTGTTGTTGCTTGGCAGTAAATTTGTCAAACGAGGTTCATATTCCAATATTTTGAAATTTTTTAATTGATAGAGTTTCAGTTTTTTTAGAAATTTAGAAAAATAAGAAATGAGACTACCGCTGCAAATAAGTCAATTTCAGTAAAAGTTCCGCCACAATTAACATTTCAGTACTCTCAACATCCAAATTCAAGAGACAAAAAGCAACTAAAGGGAAGCCAAACAACACTTACCGAAATTAAGAAAAAAAAAAAACACGCACACACACTGACACTTTATTAAGGTGAAAAAAATCCACCACATATCTTCTTACTCCCGAACAATCAGTCGGCAGAAATTTGACCATAACCGTCTACTATGTACCAAATTCTCCATTGAAATGCCATTCTTTGTGAAAACCATTGCTCCTGCCTTCGAGAACTCCGACACCACCATCTTCAACGTCAAGGAGGAACTCCATTGCGAGGAAGGAATTCCGGCTGATCAACAACAGCTGATCTTCGCCAAAAAACAATTGGACAAGTGCCAAATCGTAGCCAATTACAACATTCTCCATCTGGTCCTCTGCCTCGGTGGCGGCATACAAGTCTCTGTCAGAACCCTAACTACGAAGATTGTTGATGTATCAATCGGCGATGTCATGGGTGAATCAGAAACGATAGGCGAAGAAATTAACCCTCCATCCTCCACTTGCCACGTCCGAATTCTTCGTCAAAATCGATAGCGGCAAAACTATTGCCCTCCAGGTCAATGGATCCGAAACAATCGGGGAAGTCAAGACGATGATCCAAGAAATGAAGAATCTCACCAATGATCCAACATTGGTTTTCAACAACAAAAAGTTGGATCAAGTTGATAAAGAGCTTCAGGATTACAATGTTAACAAAGATTTCATTATCCAAATGGTTTGCTTGGGTGGAAAACTCAATAGGTTCTTCATAACCAAGGCTAAGGCCTCGCTTGGAAGCCATCATACTAAAACACAAGCTGCTCGGATGTTAGAGGTAAATATTATGCCGGACGATGACATTCCTAAAGTCTTTCATAACTTCATAGAAGCATTCAACACTCGCGATCACTCCCCTCCCGGCGGCAATAAGAAGAAGGTGGGTAGTTGGACTTCGAGTAGAGGTTTGGCAACGGCTCTGTAATTCAAAGATATACTGGTTCATACAGTGAAAGATGTGCAAACAATGGTCAAGATGCATGAAGATTATAAATTTATGGGGATGGTTGCGATCGATAAGTCGATCTTGAACAACAAGGTTTACAATGCTATGTCTTCCATAGCCCATACAGCTGATTTGACAGTATTAGACACATAGTCGTTGCTATTCATATTTGATACAATCATATGTATTCTGAAATTTGTAGTTATTCCATTTTTGTAACAATTTTTCTTAGTGTATGATTTTCAAGTAAGATAGTCCTTGAATGAAAAGGATTTCTACCGTCAATTGTAGGAGGAACATCAACACGTTTTTCTTAGTGGTGGTGGCAAGTGTTGATATATGCATCTCTTTGTTTGAGTTTTATAAAAAGCAAGATACATCAGTGTCGGATTCTGAACATTAGCTAATTTTTATGTCAGTCAACATGTTGCCTGTTCCTCAAAAAAAAAAAAACATGTTGCCTGAGTTTGTCATATCTCTTAAAATTGTATTTAAATTTGAATCATATGGAGACTACAATCTTGACCCGATTAACGATGATCTATTACCTCAATACTTGTGAGGAGAAGAGGATAGTATGCGCAGAGTGTTGTTTGATAGTATGAACCGAGTGTTCTTTGATTTTAGTGTGACTATCTCAATGTCTCGTATCTCTGTTTGGTCCTTGTATTCAAGTTGCACATTCTAACCAATCATCTCTTGTAGTCTTGTGTGTAAATGTGGGAGTTATATAGTTTCCGCTCGTTGCAAAGGGATTGTGCTCTAGAGCACAAGACAATCAAGATTCTTGAAGGTCTCGTGCTCTAGAGCACGATTGTTTTGAAAATTTCCATGAAATCGTATTTTCGAGTACGAGACCTTCAAGCAATTTGAATGTTTTGAATGTCTCGTGACCTAGAGCACGATTCCATGGAAATATTCAAAGAATCGTGCTCTAGAGCATGAGCCCTTGAAGATTTTAAAGCTTGATCTCTTTGAAGATTTCCGTGGAATCGTGCCGCAAAGCGCGATACCTTTATATATTATTTATTTATGTATTTTTATTTTTTATTTATTTTAATTCAAAAATATTAGTTAATTAATTTGAATGTTAATTTTGTATAGAAGGCACACCAAGATAAGGGGAAATGGATCATGGGACCTTGTCCTGTAGGATACGGTAGCGTCGTGAGTGTGGATGCCATCTTTTAACTTCATTCGCCATAGTCCATCATATCGATTTCTGCTACCGTATCAAGGAAACGTACATCCACATTTCTTTGTTCCCACATTTCGTGGCCTCTCAACATCGGTTCTTTTTTCACGTCCATTCCCATACAGATGACATGTAATTAGTACATAAACGTTTTTCTCGCTTGAAACTTCTATCAATCGATGACCATGAGTATCAGCGGTATTTTTTGTCCATACCAATAATTTTTTGCTAGTTTTAAATTCAATATCCACATTGAAATATTCACTGTGATCTTTAGATGTTGTTGTTGTGTTTTGAGGAACATCATAACACGTGTTGGGATTCTCGCACTCGTTCTCATATTCATCGTCAAATTCGCCTTCATTGTCCTACCAAATTATAAAAATTAATAATTAGTAAATTAGGACTAATGAATAAAATATAAATTAAGAACTAATTTTTTTACGAGGTGAACTCGTTCTCTACTGCACTACCCACCAAGAATCTCGTGCTCTGGGGCACGAAACATAGGTGGTCTCGTGCTACATTGCACGATACACCCCACTGCACGATAACCCCCCACCCCCCGTCCCTACCCCCGTTTTTTATTCTCTCTTCGTTTTTACCTCGTAATTGTAATTTGGATCGGACATTGAAGTTGGTGTTGTTGCTCGGCAGCAAATTTGTCAAACGAGGTTCGATTTCCAAGATTTTGAAATTTTTTTTTATGAGAGAATTTCAATTTTTTTTAAAAAGTTAGAAAACTGAGAAATGAGACTACCGCTACAAACAAGGTAATTTTATTAAAAGTCCCGTTGCAATTAGCATTTCAGTTAATTTAAATGTCAAATGAGGAGAATATTGGTTAAAAAACAAATATCAAGTGGGTTGATATTATGTACAAATGTGATTTGAGGGGTCTCCCTAATTAACCCATAAAAAATAATTTTGTCCAGAAAATATATATAATATTTAGAATCTCGAAAGTACAGGAAATATGACAAATTCATATACCATGTACATTGTATTTGATGATCACTATCATTTTCATGAGATCAGAGCAATATCCAGTCAACTTGCAATTTTATATCCTTGTAGCAGTTGAAGAATGAATGAATGATATTGCATTATTCATTTAATTTGTTTATTTAAATTAAATATAGTTAAGCATAAATAATGACTTTGTGATCGACATAATTTCAAGTGTAACGGTATGACATCTTTTTGTGACATCATGGTAAAAATTAGTTGAACCAATGGTCAAATTAAATAATTTCATCCTTTTATATTAGCATTAATATATATACTCGTGAATATTAATTAGCTAGGATAATGTAAAAATTGTTCATAAATAAAGTATACTTTGATATTTTAACATCGTAAGTAATGCGAAAAAAAAAATCATGGCAAATTTTTTTTTGAAAGGTATATAAGAGCAACTCCAATGAAGAAAATAAATGGAGAATCAAATGATGAAATCACCATTTTGATACCACAAAAACAAAATCCCCTTTAAATGGAGGTATTCAATGAGCAATTTTTTTGATACTTCACTTCATTGAGGTACAAAAATATATCCCAGAAAAAAAATTCAAATATTCCTTAATATTAGGAACCGTAATTTCAACACAAAATTAAAAATATTAACAAATTCCTACATAATAGATATATCTAGGGACTATTAGTGAGAACCCCCTCTAGCTTTATTTTAATGAGGATAGATCTAGCTCCTTTTCATTTATTAGTGAGAGACCCATCCTTTTTTTATTCTCAAATTTACCCTTCCTCTATTTACTACCTATTATACACTACTTTGATACACTTTTATTTTTTTATTTTTTTGTATTTTAATTTTAATTTTCGATTTTTTTATTTATTTCTTATTTAAAAAAAAAATTAACTTTTTTATTATATTTTTTTACTATATTTTTTTGTCTTCAGTTAAAACAACTATATTTCAATAAAACAACTATTATTAAAACAACTGTTATTAAAAAAATATGATTAAAACAACTATATATCTCCAGCAACTCTCATTTATCAAAATCAACTATTTGTTAAATCAACTATTACATTCAACTAAAAAGTAATTAAAACAACTATATTGCTGCACGAAAACAACTATATTGCTGTACGAAAACAACTATATTGCTGGACGAAAACAACTATATTGCTGTACGAAAACAACTATATTGCTGTACGAAAACAACTATATTGCTGTACGAAAACAACTATATTGATGTACAAAAATATCTATAAATCTGTAAATAACACCACACAATTTCAACAAAAACAAACATCCATTATACTATTGATTGAACACAAAATTAGCCTTCTGTATAAGAATTCAACCAAAAACTCCAATTAAGAAAATTAAGATTCGAGAATCGGGTTCCAAAAAATCAGAGACGAAGAAGAAGAAGAACGACAACAATGAAACAATGTGGCGGTGGTCTGTATTGAAATCTCAGACGCAATATCAACCCTAGCGCCGCTGCATAATCTCGTCTTTCTCCCTAGCGAAAACCCTAACATCGTTCTTGACGAGAGAATCCCAGGGGTGAAGATCGTCTTCTTTTCGCGTTGGTGGAGGGAGAAACGCCGTTGGGAGAAGAGAGTAACGATGGCGGCGCAAAGACGGAAGAGGGTTGGAGGCGGTGGCAGAACACAGATGGAAGAGAGTTGGAGGCGCCGATATGTAGAGAGAAAAGAGAGAGAAGAATAAGAAAATAGAGAGAACGTGAAATAGGTTTGGTTATTTTAGATATAATAGGGCAAATTAGGTATATTAGTAATGTCAAAAACAATATTAATTAAAAAAAAATTATTTAATATAAGGTGGGGGGTTTTCACTAATAATGAAAAGGAGGTTATATCCACATTAATATAAGTAAATGAATTGGGGGGTTTTCACTAATTATCCCATATATCTATTAAGTTGATTTTGGTTCAATTTTATTTAACAACAATGTATTTGATATATACCTATAGATTGGAACATAAAAGTTTTTTGGAAGTATCAAAGTACCATGTCATATTAACTTGCATGGAAACTTCAACTTCTTAACATATTTTGGTGGACATTTTATGGATCATTTTGCAATTTCTAAAAAGTTAGAAACATGAATAGCAATTTTTTAAATATTTTATTATTTTCCTAATTATTTACATGATTTAATTGTCAATTGCGATTTGTAGTTGATAATAATATTATTTTGAATATATTTATATGAAAAGAAAATTATATGTAAATAAAAAACTTATATATGTTTATATTGTATATTTATAAATATACAAACTTTTAATATTTACACGTTTCCCAAATTTTCAAATTCTCATTTTTTAAATGTATCAGTTGAATATTTAAGAGCCCACTTTAATGTCTATCCATTGAAATTGCTCAAATACTTTACAGGTCAATTCGAAAATATTACCATATAATTTGATGCAAGAAGTTAGGCAAATTATGAAACATTCAATCATTGTACTATATTAATCAGAAATCATTATTTAATAAGATTTGCTTGCTATATTATTCTAAAGCAGATCAGAATATAGAATTCTTACAAGCTGGCCATTGCCTAATAATTCTAGCATCAAACTATACCATAGTTTGCGGGTCTTCGGCCAATCGAACAACGCCAAGTAAACATGTCTTTTTTTCATGGTACATGTCGGAACAAACGAAACATGGCCCACTTAAGTTGGCTTTTTAAAAAAAAAAAAAAAAAAAATTAGTTGGTCAACCCTCTGGTTAAATACGCCTAAACCATGGTTAGGTGAGGTGTTGTCCAATAATTATTCAACAAATTGGGATTAGGGATTTGTGGTTGGATATGGCGGCAGTGTCAATTTAGTTTTCTTTGAGCTAATTTATTAAGCTTTTTGGGGAGCTAATTATAATTATTTTATTTTAATTTAGTCATACTTAATGCGTACGTGTCACATGCTCAATGAGTAAGGTATAGTTTTGCAAAAGCTTGACCATTGTTACATGGATAAGATTGTTTTAGTTTGTAGATTATTATATTCCATGTAGGCGAATTAGCTTTTCATAAAATGGATAATTGACATTTTGAGAGTTAGACTTTGTGTAATCTCGAATTGCGAAAAAAGGCTCTCGTCTCGTGTTAAAAGAAATTTACAAGTAACGTAAATTAGTATCTGAGCTAAATCGTGTGTTGATCAATTAGTATCTGAGCATAAAATGCTAGTAACATTGCCCATGAACCAAGAGAGATTAGAATTGTTGAACACTCCGTACGAGAAATACAAACATCAATGCAGCAATTAATTAAACGGGGGGAGGATCGACAAAATCTGTGGGACGAAGAAACGCACAATCACATACTACCACCATCAGAGGAATCATTAGACGCAATTTTGATGGTAGTCGAACTTGTGATGCATCTACCAAGAGTAGTCGAACTTCAGGATACGATGGTCAAGAGAGGCGACATCATCAACTTCGATTGTATTTTTAGATGTTCACTAGTGTAGAGTCTAGGGTGTGGCAGAGTTGCACGAAAACAATTCTTTTTCGCTAATGATGTGCAAGTTATTGCACGAGAGCAGGCCCAGTCATGAGAGAGAGGCGAACTTTATGAATGTGGTTGAAATCAAGCCCCTAACATGGATGATGATTTTTTTCCCTTAAATACAACGGTGGATAGGTCATAATATGTGGGGGTTCGCAAGCATCGCCCCAATTTTTTTATTTTTTAAAGTACTCAGGTATTCATAAAACAAAAATGCAAATATACGAAAAACATAAGACCCTTGAAGACGATATATTATAAGTAAATACTAATGTATAAGGTGTATTTATTTTTAAAATTTAGGCTCCCTAAAATTAGTAAAAAAATCGTTCGATAGTGCTAGGAACGGGCCTTCACGAGATTAAATATTTAGTATTTACATAGAATACCTATATCGATATGGTTGTCTGCGAATTATTTCGTCAAAATAAATAGATAAGTAAATAAATAAAATAAGTAACTCTTAATATATATAAAAAAGAAAGAAAAAAACAGTTTCCCATAATAAGTAGGGGTTGTCTAGGGTCCGAGAGGGTTGTACTTCTCGGACCATAATCAACCAATACAAATATGACACGTAGGATTAGTACGTACCCAGTAAAAAAACGTACGAACCCTGGGTTACATGTAAAATTACATAAATGTCCACTCTAATTAAACTTAAAATTTAATTATAAAAACAAATTAAAAGTTTAATTACAAATCAACAAATTAAAAATTGTATTAAAATAAATAATAATCTTGCATCTAATCTAATAAATCGTAAACCCTACTTCATTGACATCAATCGTGCTTGCAATGCTTCTCCTTCGTCATCAATCGCTACCTCCGGCCCGTGAAGCATCGTTTCCTTTTTCATCATCATCTATTATTTTCGCTTCTCTCTCCCTGGAAAAATTGAGGCGCCGCTTGTAGTGTAAGATTGCGTAAAAGCTTTTGCAATGGTCATGTTCGTTGTATTGTGGTAAATATCTATTCCGTTTTAAAAATTGGTAAATGATTCAATTCACATTCGGAGGATTTCTCGTCACCGTTGGATGACCTAATAATTTTTAATGTTCAATCAGAGTAAATAATTTGATCATTTTATTAAGTTTTTTTCATTCAATTTAGCGTCAGATGGTGTTTTTTTTTTACTGTATGACTGTGTGCATTTTTTTGTTAAATTGTTTGTTTGAAATTCAATAACTATATGATAAATTTTGTGTTGATTTCAATTGATGGATTTGGTGGATCACTAAGTAAAATCTTCATACATTTTCATATTGGAGTAGTAAGCTAATTTTGTAGAATATAAGAACACAAAAGGATATTCTACCAGAAGTGTTGCTAAAGAGTTACTATTGAGATGATCCATACACTTACTTTTTTCCTTTCGTGTGATATAATTTGGTTATTTAATTTGATGTAATAACACTTCGTTTCCTATAGCTTATGTGAATGGCAAAATGCAGAAATTGAGGCTTTTTGTGCCTTTATTTAAATTTTTTTTTTCTTTCCGAAAACTCAAGAACGCAAAGTTAATCAAGCTTCAAGTACAACCACAACCATAGAAATAGGATAATACTTTTAAACGCCGATGTGTTTTTGTAATTAGGTTCCCGAAGTGCTTGCAACAAGTGAAGACATAATTATTTACAATCAAGATCATGTTGGAGGCAGTGTGACGAATCTGTTTTCGATATCTGTCTTCCTGACAAAAAAATTGTGATTGTAAACAAGTCGGAGCAGCACACTCTGGGAGCAATTCCCATGTTAAATGAATCTTATTGAAACAAGTTGTAGACTTTAAGAAACTCTGGTTACTTGTTTATTATTTTTTTTGTAATGACTTATGTGATGGTGTGTAAGGAAAATAGTATTGTGGAGGATTCAACATGTTACTTCATTTGCTGCTGGTTTTAACAAATTTTACCTTGTCGTGTTGGTTAAGAAATATGCCGAGAAAACTAAAAGGGTTACTAGTTTCTTCCTTTTTCTGTTGGGATTTTGTTCAGTATAATTTCAAAACAGCAAAAACTCAACCGATCTTCCTTAAAAGGAAATCAAACAAAAGAATCCCGCAAAATTGAAGAATGACACGAGAAATTCCACCCCACCAGCTCGTGTTGGTGTTTCCATATTTTATTTAAAAAGGTTACAGACGTCTGAGCTACAATAAGAGAATATAAAATATCAAGATACACAAATCCCCGACAACCATTTTTGACATGTTGCCTTAATTTTCAATTCCCTGTTGCAAACCATGCAATACAATTTTGAGGTGTACTTTGAAGTAATCCTTTTGTCATATGTCTTCTCCAACTGCAGTTCAAACCTGCACGAGTAAATATGTCAAATTATGAATACAGCTCAACAAATCAGCCCACAATCATGGAAGTAACGTTTATACACGTCTGTTTTCATAAAAACATACTAGCAAAACCCATTTTTTCTCTACTAAACTGTCAAATGCTAGGTGTTATAACATCCCATGAACACACCATGTAGTCATGTCAACTTTTCAAGATTAACGAATAATGTACAACACATGAATACAACAAATTCCAGTTTTTAAACCTGGACAGTAGATATGATATTTATCTCCCAATGTATCAAACTTCAATTCAATAGTGCTCTCCCTTAAAAAAACGAACAGATCTAAACACAGAATTATAACATAGAATCTAGTTAACATATTACTGTGAAATCCTAACAACTAGAAGTGCTGAAAACACATAAAAAATAGAAGGATCTTTAGTCTTGTTTTAATATAAAACACCGCCAAGCTTCACCAAGAGGGCCAGGCATGCCAAAATTTAATCAATAGGAAAATATAATATGCCTAAGTAATGTTCAAATAAAAATTTCATGGAGTCTCTTAAATAAAAATGCAGACTACCCGAATATATAGTAAAAACAATGTCAAAATTTTATGGGAAAAGAAAAAACCCACCAATAAATATGCAGATTACAAGAATAACATGAACCATCTCAATAATAATAAGAAATTGCAAACTACATGAACAGAGAGGCATGTAAAAAAAGGGCAGTTTCAGTTATTTAATATCATGCCGAAAACTACTTCAAACAATATAATTATTAAATACTATGAAACCCAAAAAAAAGAACTGTACCTTCATGAAACATAATCTAAACTAGGGTCAAAGTAAAATTCGGGTAACTACCAACAATCCCAGTGCAATTGATGGTTAATTGTTGTTTGAAAGACATAATAATATAATATGCCTCTTGCATTCGAATTTTGCCAGTAAATGCAATGTAAATGTAAAATAGGTTAGAAACAATTCTATAAAACACGAACTCATTTCAAAAATAAAAAAGAACTCAAATATTCAACAATTGATATTTACCAGAACCGCTTGCAGAGAATCAAATCAGCCCCCCCACCAACAACACCCACACCCCAATTCGTCGATCTTTGACTCGCTACCCATTACCAACTACACCCCTGTCTTAGCAATTGAATTGTTCCTAAAAAATCTGACGAGATTCTGGACAATTGTATGGAGAATTAGAAATAAAAGCATATAAACCCTAATTTCTTGAATTCGCACATGTTCAGAGAGTTTATGGATTTATGTTGATGTTTCAATTTTTGTTTCCTCTCGTATATTTTCCATTGAATTCATGAATAAATGAATATTTAGATTATTAATTTGAATATTTACTCTAAACAAAAAAAGATTATTAATTTGAATATAAGGTTAAGAAGGTAAATTACGTGAAGTACGATGGGGTATGATGCGAGTACGAATGTGTTTTCATAGGTACGTACATTATTTGATGGGGTCTTGGTGTCGTACTGCATCTGTACATTAGATCAACGAACAAGATTTTTTATGAAATAATTTATACGGCTAAGATCAATTTTTTTATGGTCCGAGAAGTACAACTATCTCGGACCATAGACAACCCCTAATAAGTATCCGTAATTCAAGTATATATGCATGAAGCTAGAATTGCACACTCATCCTTGGGACCTTATCACAATGTTCGTATATTTGTTGTGCGAATAAATGAAATGAAATAAGCTACGTACGGTTCGAATTGTTCCAGTTTTGAACTTTAGTTTCGACTTATATTATTTATTTGGGCAAACTACGGCCATTCCCTGAGGTATGGACAATTTACAAAAAAACCCATCTTGTTTGGGTAATTACAACCACCCCTCCTTTTAAATATTTTTACCTAAAATTTATGTAATTCAGTTATTTACCGAAAAAAATCGTATATTCAGTTCGGTAAACGGTATGAAATGTTAGCGTACCGAAATTTAGGTTCGATTTTACCGATTTAACATCCCTAAATTTACCTCTAGAGGAGTATTTTTGTAAGATAATACATAGTTGAGGGGGTGGCTGTAATTACCCAAACAGTTGGGAGAGTTTCGTAATTTGACCATAACTCAGGGGTGGCCGTAATTTGCCCTATTTTATTTTTTCGCAATTCACAAAAAAAAATCGTTACACATTTATGGAAAGGGTGGTGATAAATGCAGGACGTCTTTTAATAAATGCAGGAGAATATTTTATTTTAAAAAATTAAAAGCTAATATATATCCCATCTTATTTTGTCAAATCCCTTTCTTTTTGAAGTTTTTAACGACATATTTTGGCAGAATATCACATGAATTTTTTTAGTAAACGTAGACACTTTATTTAAAAATTCAAAACCTAATACATCTCATCTTATTCTTTCAAACTCTTTTTTTATAAGCATCTATCGACATTACTTTGGAAGAATATCACACAATTAATTTATCATTAATCACCAAGAACATGGATTTATTGATTTTGGAGGATGATACGGCTGAAAGTGAGAATTCATTTCATTGCGAAAAAAGTTTCTTGTTTTATGTGCGAAAGTTCCCTTTTTTTGTTTTATGTGCTAAATTTTATAATATATATTAATTTTGTTATTAATTTGGACCAAGATCACCTCGAGACGTTTAAAGAAGTCGATTATAGTGAATATTTTCCATTAGACAAAATATTTTGTAGTATAAACGAATTTAAAGAATTTCTTCGATGTGTTGGAGATTGAAAATTGTAGAGAATAAATGTAGTTATCTAGACAATTAATAATAAATATTGGATGAGAATTAATTTTTATATTAAAGTGTCTATAGCTACTAAAATAGATTCTAAAATAGAGATAAAAATTAAATTAAAAAAAAATGTCCTACATTTACTGAAAATCGTCATGCATTCATCATTTCCCTTATGGAAATTATATATTTCACAATCAACTCAAGACCACTTTGCCACTGACCAAAGTTCAATGTATTTGAACAATTTATACATAGTGTGACTTGTACTCAGCTCTCACAAGTATTTACTGAAATAAAGAATTATTTTGGCCAAAGAAAAATGGAAAAAGGTTAAAATAGTCAATTTACAATCTTGGGCAGAATTGAATGCAAGCTAATTTCAGGTAAAAGATGTTAAAGCTTCGGTAAATCCATTTTTCGACAGCTAGTTTCAAATACAAATACAAATACCAAATAAACAACTAAATAAATACATAAGAGAAAAAGAAAAGGTTTTTTTTTAATTCTAATACTATTATGATTAATAAAGTTATATTGTACGTTTACGTATAGAGTATGCAATAAGTATTTTACATAAGGATGACACTGCATCTATATAGCATGGACACGGGAATGTCGGTGCGACGAAACGGAAAAAACGTACATGCAAGGGAAAACCCTGTACTTTCGAATAATTGAAAACAAAAATGTGGAGAACCGTATAAATATTAAAAATACAGAATTATCTTCATAAATTCAAAAGATATTACAAAAATTAACATATATATTTAACGTTAATTATAGATGTATATCCACAAATTATATTCAACTTACAAGCCACATTCCGTATTATCAATGCACATATTATTTAAACCGACATAAAAATCCGTGTTACTATAGGATTAATATCTATGAAAAAATATCAAAAGGCTACTAGAAATAAAAAGAGACATAAGATTTAATATTTTTTTATACATATGCAATTTTGAGTCTTAATTTGAAATAGGCTTTTCTTTTCATTGGGCAAAATGAGTTTCTGTTTTTTTTCATTATTGCTAGAAACGTCCCAGAAACTTCTAGGTATTTAAGGGAACAGTCCCAGAATATTTCGGGCAGATGTCATGAAATTTTGGTTTTCAAAACGTGTCCGAAATGTTGAAACGCTTGTGTACAGAAATTTCCATGTATCGTAGCACTGCATCGGATACCTCCAAAGAAAAAGTAATCTCCATTACAATTTAATAAATAACTCACACTAAAATTATTTAAAACTGGCTGAAACACCATAAAACAAATATTCTTTAACATTTAAATTACAAACAGAAATTAGGTTTTAAACTACTCATTTTACTACGCCAACCACAAAAAAAAATTGTTTTATAAAATTTGAACATTTATTTTATGTAAAATTTAAACTTAATCCATACTAGTATTTCACCCGTGCGTTGCACGGAGGTGAGTTTTAAAATGAGAAAAATAAGTTTATCTAAACGACTATTTCTTTATGACAATACCAATTCAAGTAAAATAAAATGGAAAGAAATAAAAAACAATGAACTTTATCTCTTAATTTAGAGTTATAACATATAAAATTAAGTTAAATATTACAAATAAGAAAACATGAATCGCGCAAAACACGATATCAAGATTAAGTGAAATCATTTTAAACATATGGTATAATTTTATTTCTTGGATTGCAATCTACTACACCATGTGAATCTTCTGCAAAAAAACTAAGGTAACAACAAACACTGTAGCAAAGAAGTAACACGATAGATATTCAAATAACCTGCAAGCTTATCACTAATGACGTTCAATAAGTGATGCACATTACTCAAACAACAATAAAACTTATAAATATTGCATAAAAAATATGATGTATACGCCACTACCAGTACTTATACCAATGTTGATACCAATACCGATATCAATACTGATACCAATATTGTTACCAATAGTGATACTAATTCGATTAATACTTATACTAATACTAATACTAATGCTAATACTAATACTAATAATAATACTAATACTAATAATAATACCAATGTTAATACTAATAGTGATACAAATGCTAATATTGGTACTAATAATGGTACTAATACTAACACTAATACTAATACTAATACTAATACCGATACTAATACTGATATTAATACAAATATTAATACTAATACTGGTACTAATACTAATACTCATACTCGTACTCGTACCAATACTAATACTAATACTAATACTAATAATAATACTAATATTCATATTGATATTAACATTGATACTAAGAATAAGAATAATATTGATACTAACACTAATAATAATATTGATACTTATATTGATAATTATAGTGATATTGATACTAATACTAATACTAATACTAATGTTAATACTAATAGTGATACTAATACTAATATTGGTACTAATAGTGGTACTAATACTAATACTAATACTAATACTAATACTAATACTAATACTAATACTAATACTAATACTAATACTAATACTAATACTAATACTAATACGGATGCGAATATTGATACCAATACAAATATTAATACTAATACTGATTCTAATAATAATACTAATACTAATACTAATACTAATACTAATACTAATACTAATACTAATACTAATACTAATACTAATACTAATATTGGTACTAATACTAATACTAATATTAATACTAATACCGATACTAATACTGATAGTAATAATAATACTGATACTAATACTAATACTCATACTCATACTCATACTCATACTCATACTCATACTCATACCAATACTAATACTAATAATAATAATACTACTAATACTAATACTAATACTAATACTAATATTCATATTGATACTAATACTAATACTAATACTAATAATAATACTAATATTCATATTGATACTAATACTAATACTAATATTCATACTAATACTGATAATAATACTGATACTTACGTTGATAATGATAGTTATATTGATACTAATACTAATACTCATACTCAAACTAATACTAATACTAAGAATAAGACTAATACCGATACTAATACTAATACTAATACTGATACTTATAGTGATACTAATAGTGATATTGATACTAATATTAATACTAATAGTGATACTAATACTAATACTAAGACTAATACTGACACTAATAACAATAATAATTCTGATACTGATACTAATACTTGTACTTATACTGATACTCATAGTAATATTATATTAATACTAATATTAATACTGATACTAATATTGACACTAATACTGATACTCATAGCAAATATTAATACTAATACTAATATTGATATTGATACCGATACTAATATCGATACTCATACTGATACTCATTGTAATACTAATACTAATATTGACACTCATACTGATACTCATACTTATACTCATATTCATACTAATATTGATACTCATACTCATACTGATACTCACAATCATATTGATACTCATACTAATATTGATACTAATATCGATATTGATACTGATACTAATATTGATATTGACAGTGATACTAATATCGATACTGATATTGATATTGATACTGATACTGATACTGATATTGATACTGATACTGATACTGATATTGATATTGATACAAATGTTGATACTGATACTGATACTAATATTGATACTGATACGAATACGAATACTGAAACTGATACTGATATTGATATTTAGACTAATGTTAATATTAATATTAATACTAATATTTAATACTAATACTAAAATTAATATTAACACTAATATTAATACTAATATTAATATTAATGCTATTACTAATACAATTACTAATCTTAATATTAATATTAATACTAATAATAATACTAATATTAATACTATTTATAATACTAATATGTTAATATTGTTAATGTTAATGCTAATGTACATATTCTAATGCTAATACTTATTTTAATGTTAATGTTAATCTGGATATGCTTATGTTGATTATAATTGTAATACTAATATATCCAAATCCTTATCCTATTCCTAATCTTATTCATAACACTAATCATATTCTAATCCTAATCATAATTCTAATCCTAAACCTATTTCTAACATTAATTATAATCCTAATAATTTTATTACTAATAATACTAATGCTATGCTAATGTTAATTCTAATTATAATTCTAACCATAATCCTAATCCAAATGCTAATCATAATCATAATACTAATACATGTCACTAATTGTAGTACGAATCAATAATCATAATCTTAATTATAATTCTAATACTAATATTAATCATAATCATAATCCTAATATTAATTATAATACTATATTAATCCGAATCCTAATCCTAGTATTAATACAAATACTAATTCAAAGAATATTAATTATAATCCTAATTCTAAAGCTAATACTAATCACAATTCTAATTATGATTTTGCATCAATGTTTTGCAATTATCTATTATTTTGTATCAAAAAAATTCTATTCAATCTCGCACTTTTATATCAAATTCCTTATGTGTAGTACCTGAAACATCAAAAAACACATATTAAATATATTATAAATTAATATTTAATTATATTATCAAACTGAAATAAAATTATTTAAAATAATATAAGGGTATAAGCAAACATTAAGACGTGAAAATAACGATAATCGTTGTTAGTAGGATAAATTACAAAAATCCTCATGAACTTAGGCTAAATTACGGAAATCACCTCCACTTATCGGTAATTACCAAAATCCCCCAGATGTTTGTTTATGTCTTACACAACCCCCTTATGGTGTGTTTATTACGGAATCTTTTTTTATTCCATGTAATATCCCAAAAATTGTGGAGTGTACCCTTGCAAATATGACATTTCTTTTATCTTACTTTTTAAATACAAAAATTACCCTTAGGGGAGGTAATAGTAATACTAAAAAGTTGTGAAAATGTTATTTAAAAAGAATAAATATTTCGTGTAAAGTACCCCTCAGGGTAATTTTTGTCTTCAAAAAGTACCATAAACAAATGTCGTGTGCAGGAATCTGCATTTTTCGGGGAATATTCAACATAATAAAAAAATTTCCGTGAAAAATCTTACCGTAAGGGGTCGATGTAAGACGAAAACAAACATCAAGGAAATTTTGGTAATTACGAATATAATATTAAATTAGTAAAAATGATAAACATGTTCTCTGGTCATGTTCATGTAAAATGTATATATCAAATGATTTATTCTGCAATATTTTTTTTATATAAATCCAAGTTTATGAATTAAAATACAAAATTTTCGTAACACCATCAATCATACAATTATAAGAAGTGAAGATTTTAAATTGAATTTAAATAAATTTGAATTAATTACTATTGAACTTAAATTAAAAAATAAAACTATTTAGAGTTTTCAAGAAAATTGATATATTTAGATCATTTTATAAATGGTATGATATAAATATATAATTGAATAATTAAATATCTTTTTAATTTTGGAAAATGGTGACATGTTTTTTGATAATTTATTTTCACCAATTAATTTGCCACATAGGATGAAATTGAATACATGTCACCAATTGAAATTGACAAATGTCAATCAATTAGGTGTGCAATTCAACTTTTATATATTATATAGATATCATTTTAAAATTTTGAGCAATATAATTTTGATGAGATTAATATAAATAAAAATAGGATTAATCATTATAAGAAATCAGAATTTGATATCTTATTGTTTAGCAATGTTATTACGTATAGTGGAAATCGGACAGATCGAATCGGAGTAGGCACTATCACAGAAAAAAAAATTCCAGTTTTCGGAGTTCTGAAATAAACAATCAAAAATTGGAATGAAAAAAATTGTCCAAAATTTAAAAAAAATTGGATTGAAATTGGTGAAATTTCAAAATTCCATTTTCACAGTCACTTGTAGTATGAAAAACATAATAATACTTATATTGTAAGTGTAATTTTTGACAAATAAAAAAAGATAGAAATATTTTCAAAAATTAAAATTTAGTATTGCAATTGTAATCTAATATGTAATCCAACTTCGTTCTTAGAAGAATGAAAACCAATTCGAAATTCGTAATGAAAAATATTGTTCCAAAAACAATGGGATTGAAATTCTATATTTCAATTTTCACCCCTACTCCCATTATATAGTTTTCACCTAAAAAAAATAGCAAGTGAAGAAGACTTTAAAAAAAATACTGATGCCTACTCCTCGACCCTTCCGTCGGCCAACCCTCCCGAAACGTCGTCAGTCTTAGGTAGGGGTGGGAACGAGCCGAGCTCGAGCCGAGCTCGGCTCTTTTGGCCAGCTCGAGCTCGAGCTCGAGTCCATGTTCCCGAGCTCGAGCTCGAGCTCGAGCTCATCGAGCCAGTTTTTTTTGGCTCGAGCTCGAGCTCGAGCTCAGGCTTAATTTAATTTTTTTTTTTTTAATTATTATTTAATTTTTTTATTAAAATCATTTTATTTTTTATTAAAAATTATTCATAGAAAAATAAAAAAAAAATTATAAAATAAATAATGAACTCTAGTTATATATATTTTTTATTTTTTCTATTATTATTATTATAATATTTTATATTATTATGAATTATTTAAGTAATATAGATTTGTTTCTATTTAAATACTAGATATATTTATTATTATAGACTATTTACTATTTAGTTAATAATAATAATAATAATAAGAATAAGAATAATATATATATATATATATATATATATATATATATATATATATATATATATATATATGTAAAAAAAAAAAAAAAAAAAAAAAAAAATAGAAGGCAGCTCGCGAGCCGGCTCGCGAGCTGACGAACAACTAATTTTGAGCTCGAGCTCGTGAGCTCGAGCTTGAGCTCGAAAAACCCGAGCTCGAGTTCGAGCTTTTTTCGAGCCGGCTCGTCGAGTTCGCGAGCCGGCTCGGCTCGTTTACCACCCCTAGTCTTAGGGGTGGTAAACGAGTTAAGGCGGCTCGTGAACTCGACAAATTGATTCGACAAAAGCTTGAACTCAAGCTCGGTTTTGTCCGAGCTCGAGCTCGAGTTTAATTATAATTGTTCGCTCGCGAGCTTCTTATTATTTTTGTTTTATCTACTATACAATAAAAAATGTTATTATTATTATTATTATTATTATTATTATTATTATTATTATTATTATTATTATTATTATTATTATTATTATTATTATTATTATTATTATTATTATTATTATTATTATTATTATTATTATTATTATTATTATTATTATTATTATTATTATTATTATTATTATTATTATTATTATTATTATTATTATTATTATTATTATTATTATTATTATTTAAAGCTCGAGTCGAGCTCGAGCCTGCCAAAATAGGCTAGCTCGGCTCGTTCACATCCCTAGTCGGTCCATCTCTCCTATGTGATGTTTAAATATAAGTACTCATATTTTTATATTTTAATAAAGGGATAATTAGTGAAAACCCCCCACATCATTTACATATATTAGGGTTGATATAACTCATTTTTCAATATTAGTCAAACCCCCCTTAATTATTAAATTTAATTATTCTTTTTAAAATTGCTATGAATAATATCTAATTTGCCCTTAATGCTATATTATTTCACATCTGCCCTAAATTTTTTACGCCATTCAACCGCCTCCATCTTCTTTTCTCTGATTTCTATCATTCTCTCCATGCACCATTCCGTCTATTTTCTCTCTCCTGAATAAATCCATGGTGAAGGAAAGAATCACTCCATCATAGCCTCCACCACCCACCATTGAAAAGCATAGCATGAGCCGATGACTTTAGGAACAGCCTCAAGGACGCGCTCGTATCGCTCTCCACTCCCTCAATATTGATGTCCAAGCCGCCAGATCTGAAGTTCTCGTCCCGCCGCCGCTGCCATCGCTCTGATCTCGATTTAGTTGTAGAAGACGACATCAAAAACTCAAAAATCCCTCCCTACCTCCACCCCTCAACTCCACCGCCGATATAGAGACTTTGTTGCCCCCGCATCTGCCCTGTCGTCGCCATAGTTCTGATTTTTTCGATTTTTTTTTTTATGCTTTTGATGTTAGGTATTTTTACAGCAAATAGTTGTTTTGTTATTCGGCTATTTTTTATAGCTGTTTTCGTTATCCTACTATTTCTTTTAGTTGTTTTTGATAGTTTCAGCTGTTTTCGACTTTTTTGGTTGATTTTCAAGTTTTTGGTAGTTGATTTTGATTTTTTATTTTCGTATCCAATTATATGACCTGCTGGAAAAATAAAAAAATATGAATTAAAAAAATTAGTTGATTTTGATTTTTTATAGTTATTTCAATAATATGTAGTAATTTGTCAATTTGGTAAATTAGTTGGGAAAAAATTCGTTTTGGATTCAAAATAAATGATATGAAAAAAAAAACGAATCTTTTGGTTGATTTTCAGAAAAATTTTAGTCGATTTCGAAAATATTATAGTTGATTTTGGAGAAACGAAACTAAAAATTGTTGAAAATAATATTATTTTTTAGTTATTAAAAATTATTTATAAAAATTATTTCAAAAACTATTTTTTTAAATAAACAGAACGAAAATTAAAATGGAAAATAGAAAAGAAATAAAAAAAAGGTATGTGCAACAAATAGTAGAAAAGGGTAAATTTGATAATAAATAAAAGATGGGTTTATCACTAATAAAGAATAAGTGACTAGATCCATTATTATTAAAAAAATGCTTGAGGGGGTTTTCACTAATAGTCCCTTTAATAAAATAAATATCAATCAAATGAAGTTTGTATAATATACAATTATATTTATTTAAGTAGTTTCACATTATACTTATTCAATTTTTAATTAAAGAATAAAAGGATGGGTTCGTGTTGTTCCACACGAACCCAGTGCATTGTTATCATGTTGATCAACACAAACTCAACAAACTAATGTTGAGTTCATCTCGAACAGCAAAGAACTCAAGGAAATGGCCAAATTGTTTTTATTTATTTTTTTTATAAAAATATTATGTGACGTAAGATACATATTATAATTATGTATAGAATTAATACTAAAATTTTCTTACTTTAATACCACCTAAAAATAATTAAATAATAAATAGTTAGTGACATAAATACCCTTAATGAAAATCAAAACCAAAAATACATTACAAAATCTCTTTTTTTTTCTTCAATACCAAACACACAAATCCTCTCACGCACATCACCATCTTTACAAACCCCTTACTTCCTCCTCCTCCTCCTTCCTAAAAAATCTTAAAACTAAAGAAATCAAAATCTTATACAACTGGCAAAATGGAGTGAAATGACAATAAAATAGTAGTTTACGAGCAAGGAGAACCCCTTTAAGATATGTATCAATGTCTTTTTGAGCTTAAAAGCCAATTTTAAAGATTTTTTTTCTAAACCCGCCATAGATTTTCGACACATAAAGGTCGAATTTTTGGTCAATTTTTGACACCAACTTGTCGAAAATTGTATTAAACATAAATAAAAAAATATAAATAAAAAAAACCAAATTCGACTCATACATGTCGAAATTTTTCAAAATGTCGAAAAAAACACTGCAAAAAAAATTTTGTAGCAATGTTTTTTTTTTTGACACATACATGTCGAAATTTCGACACGTATGTGTCAAAATTGATTTTTTTTTAAATACAATTTTTGACAAGTTGGTGTTGAAAATTGATAAAAAATTCGACCTGTATGTGTTGAAAATTTTAGGCGAATTTCAAAAAAAAACCTAAAAAATCGACTTTGAAGCTCAAAAAAGACATGAATACATACTTTAATGAGTTATCATTCCATGTAAACCACCATTTTATTGTCTTGTGACTCCATTTTATAAGTTTTGTGAGGTTTTGATTTTATTTGAATTTTGAGATTTTTTGGAGAGTTTGTAAGAAAATGAAGAAGAAGAGAGGGTCGGGTTTGGGTTTGGGTTTGGGTTTGGGTTTGGGTTCGGGTGAGAAAAAGAGAGGGTTTGGGTTTGGGTTTTGGTTTGGTTTGGGGGAGAAGAAGAGAGTTTTTTTTATTTTTTTTATTTTTGATATTGAAATGAGGAAAAAAATATTTTTTTTTGTATAAATTGTATTGTGTTTGATGAGGGATATTTTAGTACTTTGCTATTAAAAAAATTATTTGTTGTATTAATATAAGAAAAAAATGTAAAAATCTACTTAAAATATGTTATTAAACTTGATGATATTGAAGTGAAAAAATTTTAGTATTACTTCTAGACACCCCCCCACTACAAGAAGTTACTATCAATAATTAATAAAATATATATTTTTAAAGGGTTTTAAGAATTATATTAAAAGTCTCTTGTAATAACACATGGCCCTCTGCAAATAGCATTCCAAAATCGAATATCTAACATCCTAAGAACATATCAAATTGGAAAAGATTAGACTAAAAAAGAAGTATTTCAACAACTACTGATTCACAAAAAAGTCCAACACATGCAAAATATTGCACGATAATAAAATTTTATTTAATACATTTGTATAATTGTTGCTGATTCTTTCACTGAAAAAAAAAAATAGTCCAACAGAAGGTTGTATTGATAAAATAACATTTGTATGTTTTATGAAGAAGGAATCCGTAGTGAACGATATAAATGCATTGAATAAACATGCGCTCTCAGCATTAATAGTTTGCGAACCACAAAAAGAGATGTAAATCACACTAGACATCAGCCGCCATACGTGATAAGTTTGGGCCAGAAAATGTTGGCAATGGGATTCGAACTCGAGATGTTTGAATATTTACGCTCTTTCTCCACTAGCTACGTCACTCTTACATCAACAATGACGTGTTTATTTTCCAAATTAATATTACTAGACCACAATTAAATATCTAAAATCCTAAAATCACATTCGAACGATTAGTCAAAAAGGAAATATTGCGATTACTATTACTTCAATAAAAAGTGCAAGTAAAGTGATTGGCGGATTAACAGAATATTAAATTATCACGAGTTCCAGATCGTGTATTCCTACAATCCTAACCACCACGGAGTAACCAAATATCAAAAATCGCAAAAAGCAAATTCGAGCAATCGAAATCCGCGACCGAGCGAGACCACTATAAATATGTGTGCTAAGTGCAAGAGAATGTCATAGGTCAAAACATAACACATTTTTATCATCAAACAAGTTATGTTTTGTAGGTACAAGTTAAAAAAGAAAAACATTGAATTTTAGTGTGAATTCAACATATATAAATATATGCATGGCAAAATAGTAATTTTGGTGGTGTGAGCTGCATTTGGTCAATTGTTTTTTTTTTTTAAGGTGTGATGGATTTGTTCAAAGCTCATAAGGAGGCTGAAACCACCTTGTCCAATTGCTTACAAACCACGTTTCTTTTAAAAGTATTTATTTGCCTTATGATCCTCATGTTGTTTTTCTCTTTCTAAAATTTCTCACTTTCCCTTAGCTTTTTTTTCTTCTTCTTCTTCTTATTCTGTTTCTCTAACCTCATAATATTTTCTTGATTTGGTATACTTTTTTCCCTCTTTTCTGTTTTGTCTACAACCCCTTTTTTCCATTTCTGGATTCTAATCGTATACACCGATTATTATCCTTTCTTCGTTTTTTCTCGAAAACGAAAAAACATCGATGATGGATAACCGAAATCATGGAGAAGTGAAAAGCGACGACGGTCTAATAAATTTGCCTCCCGGTTTTCGATTCCACCCGACGGACGAAGAACTGATTACTCAGTATCTGTCGAAGAAAGTTGTCGATAGTCGGTTTTCTTGTATTGCTATTGGGGAAGTGGATATGAACAAAGTTGAACCATGGGAATTGCCTTGTAACTACTTTTTTTTTTCTTCTTTTTCTTCTTCTTTCATTAATTCATTTTATTTATTTACTTGTTTGGTTGATCATTTATAAAGGGAGAGCAAAACTTGGGGAGAAGGAGTGGTATTTTTTTTGTATACGGGATAAAAAATACCCGACCGGGCAGCGAACGAACCGAGCCACGGCGGAAGGGTACTGGAAAGCCACCGGAAAAGACAAAGAGATTTTCCGGGGAAAATCGCTCGTCGGAATGAAGAAAACCCTAGTTTTCTACAAAGGCAGAGCTCCCAAAGGTGAGAAATCCAATTGGGTTTCTCATGAATACAGATTGGAAGGCAATTTCTCCATTCTTAACCTCCCCAAATCATCCAAGGTAATTTAATTAATTAATTAATTATTAATTCAAATTAATTCAATTAATTGATGATCAAATTAATTAATTTTTTTTTTTTTTTTTATTTCTGGGTAGAGCGATTGGGTGATTAGCAGAGTGTTTCAGAAGGCAATTGGTGGGAAGAAAGTGCACATATCAGGGCTGATGAATAACAATCAATTATTCGATAATTCTTCGACACTTCCGCCATTGATGGATCCAGCAGTGAGGCCCGGCGGCGGCGAGCCGCCGGGCCTCGTGCACTGCTTCTCCGCCGCAGTCGGCGGAGAAGCAGTGCACGAGAATTTCATGGCGGATATACTCAACAACCCGATTTTCCCATCTTCTTGTTCTTCCAATCCGATGGATTCGTTTCAGACATTTCCCAGCTGGGCCCAGTACCAGTACCCGGTTCAGACCGGGTTGCAGTATCCGGGTTCGGGTTCGGATCCGAGGACCCGGTTTGCCAATTATTCAGAAGAGAGTCCAATGGGAACTGAGAATAAGGTATCTGGAGAAGATGAAGAAGATGCTGATGCAATTGGGCCACAGGATTTGGACTCTATGTGGCGGTATTAAGAATTTTTTATTTATTTATTTTATATAGATATTTCTTATTATTATTAAACAAAGAAAAAAGAAGAAAAAAAATTAATGATAGAAAATTTTAAGGAGGTAGAAAATTATAGAGCTATAATTTTTTTTTTTTATTTAATAGTGTGATATGAGGACAATGATTGTGTGTGCATAGAATTTCTAAAAGATTTATGGTTTGAGGATATGACATGAAAAGTTACTTGTATCACTTATTAGTTTATGGTTTGTTTGTTTTTTTTTTTTTTTCTTTTTTCTTTTTCTTATGTTATGTTATGGGTTTATTTTATGTGTAGTGAAGTTAATGAGGTGATATTCAATTGTACGTCTGAGTACGCCTCATTTGGTTGACAAGATAAGATTACCCAAGATAAGATTAAATAATCTAATGAAACTCAATTATTTTATTGAAGCTTGCAACATCCAACAAAAAAAAATTCTGTAGAAGGTAAGATAAGTCAAGATAAGACATGATTATATAATTTTGGCGGGTCGACCAAATAATATATTGGGGATACCAAATATCAAATAAAGTCCAACTATTTAATTAATCATGACTTGTCTTGGCAACCAAACGAAGCCTTAATGTATGTTTCATATACAATTTATATGGGCTTAATCCCACTTTGCACCCTTGAAATATAACATTTTGACAATTTGCACACTCGAATTATTTTTATAGCACTTTGCATCCTTGAAACACAATAAAACATGAATAATGCACCATTGAAACACAATAAATCATGTATTGCACTCTCGAAAGACAATGAAACATGTATGGTGCACCCTTGAAACACAATAAATCATGCATAATGCACCTGAATGAATTTTTAAAGCTAATGAAAATAATTTAATATTGTTTTTAAATTTTTAGTGCTATTTTTTTAGGATGTCAAATGTCTAATCAAGTTTTTTATTCATCGATCATTTCAAAATTACAAAGTTCAAAAATAAAAATACATCTCATCAACATACTGTTTTTTTTTTTACAAAAAATATCATTCAGCTATTTAGGTATCAAGTTATTTGAAAATTATATTTTCTTCCAAAGATTTTTACCAAACATTTTCACTAATTATAAAATAAAAATCCTTCAATCGAATAATTTAGTCGAATTTTCTTTCTTTTTTTCGTAAGTTAATATAGTTTTATCAGTAATTCTTTGTCATTTTTTGTCTTTTCCGCATTTTGTACGCTCGGAATTATATTTGAGGTGGAATAAAATGATAATTTAATTCGTTATTTGCACCCTAAAATGAAAAGAAAAAAAAAACCTAATAAAAAATGAAATTACCTCATTAAGTCTTAAATATTCAATTCAGGGTGCATTGTGAATGATTTATTATATTTCGAGGTTGTAAATTGCCAAAATACCACATTTCAATGGTGGAAAATGGAATTGTTATCTTGTATGTATATTTATAAATATATGCTACACAGCGTATTTGATCCATTGTAGCAATTGCAATATAGCTAATATTATTTTAAATGATGATTTTTTTTATAATTAAGATTATACGAATGAGTTGTCAATTGCTAGCGTTGAGGTTTGATGACATATGAGTGATCAAGTTGGTGGCTAACTGATAATTTCTCTTGTTTTATTGAGTCTTTTTTATTTATTTATTATTATTATTTATTGATCAGTCTTATTTTTGTGCCAGGGGATTGAATTCAAGAGTTGCATCATCGAAAAATATGACCTTAATCATTGACCTTCTTCTTTTAATTCAATATCACATTGTAAGATCATATTAATCTCATTAGTTAATTGATTACTATAAAATTAGAAGAATTAGTACCTACCATTGTATTATTAAAATAAATATTTAGTGTTCGAATTTTGACACTCCCCCTACTATTTGTAATAGCTAATAGCATGAATCATGATCATTTTGAATGAATTTGATTGATCTTGATATATTATTGATCAAAGTATATCTTTTTTGCTTAGTTTTTAGTTTAAAACCCGATATCGTATAAGGACCCAATTACCTATCACACGATATAGTTGATAATGGAACTGGGGCACTTTGAGGAAATTCCCCATTATTTCTTTTGTCTAAAATATTTCTCTTCTTTTATGTATCAGTTTGAGAAATGTCCACACCCATTTTCAGCTATTATGTTTTCCAGCTGTGTCGTTGCTCGCCACATCATCACTGTGCGCTGGTCATCAACGTTAGTTTTTTCCCCTTTTATGTATCAGTTTAATTAATCGACTATGAAGCAGTAAATCGACTATGACGCATAGTCGATTAAAGAAATTCTTTAATTTTTTTTTTATTTTGTTATTTATTAATATTTTTTTTCTACATCATGTATATTAATCGACTATGATGAAGTATAGTCAATTAAGAATCTGCTACTAAAAATAACAAATCACAACTGCAAAAAAATGTAAAATCAACTATATTTTACAAATACAAAAAATATACAAACATTATAATTGATTTATACAATTGGAATTAATAAACAAAAAATAAAAATAAAAATAAAAAAAATTGGAGTCAATCCACCTTAATCGACCACTAGAGCATAGTCGATAAGCTTAATCGACTATGATAAAGCATAGTCGATTAAGAATCTGCAACTAAAAATAACAAATCACAACTGCAAAAAAATGCAAAATCAACTATATTTTACAAAACAAAAAATAGGCAAAAATAGTTGATTCATACAAATCGGAATCAAAAAACAAAAAACAAACAAAAAAAAAGATAAAAAATTAAAGTCGATTAGCCTTAATTGACTATTGAACATAGTCGACTGAAGATCCAGCCTACGCGGATTTTTCTACCGCTCAGTCATCCGCCCAATCTATCGAAAAATCCTAAACATGCTCTCCATCGTCACCACGATGTCGCCAGACCACACCATCAGAGCTTAATAAGCGATTTAATTCTTTTTTAATTCCATTGAAAAAACAAGGAGCATAGAAACACGATATGCAATCGTTTCATATCCCATGGGAGGAAGTCCACGAGGCCACCTAACCATACGCATAGGCAAAGGCAATGAGCTCTTTGTTGACCTAAAGAAGCCCAAAAATTTAGTAACCAAATGCAACGGAAAATTGGCTTCCCGTGAAGAAAATAGTGATGAGAATAATATGCTTAGGCCCCGTTTGGTTGGCAAGATAAGATTAGCCAAGATAAGATTAAATAATCTAATGAGACCCACTTATTTTATTAGAGCTTGGAACGTCCAACAAAAAAAAACTCATTAGACGACAAGATAAGCCAAGATAAGGCAAATTAAACCATGATTATATAATTTTGGCGGGTCGACCCGACAATTTATTGAGGACACCAAACATCAAATTAAGTCCAACTATTTAGTTAATCATGTCTTATCTTGGCAACCAAACGGGGCCTTATAAGATTTCTCATCGAGTGGCTCTTCTTTGTTTGCCTCCACTGGCTGAAATAAAATTATGTAAAATACCAACCCATCTTAAAGAGGAAGGGATTTTCTCTAATTATTTTTGGGACATTTCATAAAGGGGTTCTTTGAGGAAACCCCCTCACTACTTTTTTTAATGGAGGGAGACCCAAAATATTTTAGTTCATTTGAGAAAAGCCCACACCCATTTTCAGCCATTATGTTTTCCAGCTTTACCCCCGCCCGTCACCTCATCACTGGGTCACGCGCTCAGCGATTTTTTTAATTTTTTGTCCGTTTTTTTAATCGACTATGAAGCATAGTCGATTAGTCTTAATCGACTATGCTTCATAGTCGATTAAGGAAATTCTTTAATTTTTTAATTATTTTTTTTGTTTTTTAATTTATTTTTTAGTTTATTTTTTTATATCAGGTATATTAATTGACTATGATGAAGCATAGTCGATTAAGAATCTGCTACTAAACATAACAAATCAAAACTGCGAAAAAATGCAAAATCAACTATATTTTACAAAAGACAAAAAATATACAAACATTATAATTGATTTATATACTTGGAATCAATAAACAAAAAATTCAAAAAAAAAAAGAAAAATTAACCTTAATCGACTACCAGAGCATAGTCGATTAACTTAATCGACTATTGAACACGTACATAGTCGATTAAGCGTCCACATTGAATTATAAATTTTTGTGGTCATCATCATCTTCTTCTTCTCTCACTACCTCTCCTCCTGCCTCTGCCCACAAAATTCAACAAACTCTTCAAACAGTCAAATAACTCAACACACCCCATTCTCCAACCTCGAATCTCTCACCATCAATTCTCTCCGCCGCCCATTTCCCCCAACCCTCAACTTCACTCTGACTTGCCTTCTTCAAAGCCCATAAAACCCAGCAGATTTTGTATCCAACCTCTGAAAGGGTCAGTTTCAGATCCGCCCCATTTGGAATTGGCCAGAAATCAGAAGCATGTACTCGTCGAGGTAGCGAGAACTGTGGTGAAATTATCTTCCGTTAGCACCCCTTCGACTCTCACGCACGACGGATCGCCGTTGGGGATCGGCGTTTGCTTCGCGGTTGACTTAACCAGAACTCCTGGCCTTTGCTTCAACGAGTTCGATACGAGGTTTTCTGTTGATAGGCGCCGACGGTTAGACTGGCGGCGGCGAGGAGAAGATTTGTCGGAGAAAACAAAAAAAAACAAAACAAAGAAGAAAGAACAGAGAATAGAGAAAAAGATAGAAACGAACAACGAGAAAGGAAAATAGTAAATGAAAAATGAGATAGGGTTTTGAGAGAGTATATTGAACAATTAAGGGTAGTTTTGGAATTATGAAAATAGTATTTGGGTGGAATATTAACTAAGGGGTTTTCTCTAATTATTTTTAGAAGGGGGTGTTTTCTTAACTACATTTCCTAGATGAGTGAGGTCTTGCTAATTATCCCTTTCATAAATGGGTGTCCTTGCTAACTTTCCCAATGGAACTAGTTTTTGATGATGGGAACTGAAATTTACTAGTGCAATTATATAGGGATAGTTACAGTTTTGGAACTAGTTTTAATTACACTTAAATCCTTTTATTTTTTTCTAATTCAAATCCGATTACAATTTAAGAAAGTAGGGGCCGGAAATTCAAGATTCTAATTTTTTTTTTTTTTTTTTATTTAGAAATGATTCCACACGCTAAAAAATTAACCAAGTATTTCCAATTGTAGGAACTTGATTTCTTCGTAATCAAGCTTGTAATTTAAATAAATTTGTGGGAATTGTTAAATTGAATTTCCTATTTATCCAATTTTTGTGAATAGTTTATTTCCTCTACTTTGTTTCAATTTATTCATGACTTTGGCCAATTTTTGATATGTTATGTTGAAGTAATTGACAAATTGCTTGGATAATTAGAAATGTGAGTTACTTTTATCGGATTCGGTGTATTTTGCGTGAATATAGAATATACAGATAAACCTACATTCTTTGGGTAGCTATTATCTAAATTTGATCGTTAATGATTTATGCATATGCATATGTTGAATTGATTGTGCACAATAGGGTTGTAATTCACTAATTGCGACGGATGATTATAATTAATTCCGCGTTCTCGGCTATTAAACAATTCATTAACTTACAAAGCTAATTTTGTTAGTTAATTGACTATGTTTTTCTACACATTTCTTGATATCTACTGGCGAAGTGGTTAACTAAGTCGACTACTTAGTCAATAATTATGACCGACTGATTATTTTTCATATTTTTAGACATCTATTGACGAAGTAGTCGACTAAATTAATTGACTATTTTTTGTTCTACGTATTCTTTAACAAGATATGAGATAGAAGGATCTTCATTTTGTCGATTCAATTCGAGTGTTCAGCTTAAGAAAATTTTGATTCGACGTGACTTGTCGATTTTTTGACGATTTATTGCGACTTTATGCAATTCGCAGTGATTGTTTTACGATTCGTAATTCATATTCCTTTGTTAATGTTAAAAACAAAAGCATCAATCACATAAAGAAATTAAATAAGAAAAAGTTGGATCAAGCTTTAAAATTTTATCGAAGTACAATTTATTTCGAGCAACGTCATGTCAATTTTTCTTTTTTAAATATATTTAATAAATAAAGATAAGGATTTAGGTGAAATTTATGAGTACTATCCGTCAAATTTTAATAAAAATATTATAAATATTTCGTAAGCTCAACATAAAATTATATATTTACATTTACATTGTTTCTTTCACAACTCACAGTTATATAATTATAGCTATATATAGTTTCGTTTTAAGTGTATTTATTTAATAATATCATTACAATAAACTCTTACTATTGCTCAATTTAGCAAAATAGTTTTCGATTTGATTTGTGATTTAACAAATAAATATTGTCTTGTCGGATAACATGAAAATTAATTTGAAACAGAATAAATGTCTACTCAATTTGGTAAAATGTCAATTTCTGTTAATTCTTAGTATTGCCACGTGGATTTGGCGCCAGAGGTTGGACACATCAGCACATCTTTTTAGTACAGTGAAATTTAGGTGAAAATTCTCATGTATGAACTATTAAGCTTCACATTTATATATATTCATTCACACATAATTGTAGAATTATAAGAGATTGTCCAGCAGGAGGGTCTAGTGTAACTTACGTCTCTCGTATAGTTTGTAAGCTATTATACGAGAGTGTAGGATTTATCCAGTGCATTTATATGGTTAATTGCGAGTTCCTTTATTACGAAAAAACGAAGAAAAAAAAAATATAAGAGATTGATTCGCGGGGTTAATTATCAAAATTGCACGAGTCTTTGATTGGAGATCGGAGATTTGCTATTCAAGTGTAATAAGAAATTAGACACATTTCATAGTCCAACTATTATCTTATCTTATATCTTATATAAAATTAAAAAAAAAATATTAGAATAATTCTAAGCTATCCTAATGGTAATTTTTTTTTCTCAGCTAGTTTCTAATTATTAAAAATTCTAAATTTAAACCAAATTGTGTAGAATTCTTTCAACATCAGTCTCGTATATGCATTTAGAAAATAGTGAATAATCAACAAATAGAATAGTGACACGGTAAAATGGTAATCTTAGGCGATTGTTATTTGAAGGGGATTGTCTTCAAGTGATAAATGCACTTAGCAACAGGGAGTGTAAATTCTCGTCGTTCGGAGCGTTTGTGGCGGAATGCCTCAACATTGATGAAAGTTTTAATTCTTGATCGCTTAATTAAGAGATCTGGAAATTTGTTAGCTCATTGTATTGCTCTAATTTCATGTACTGTTTCTTTGAAGGGTATTGAACTCCCGTTGCATCTAACGGAATATCGATTAATAAAATTATCTTTAACTGTCAGAAAACAAAAAAAAAAAAAAAAGACACGATAATTACTTATGTGATATTGGTATTGGACATTTAATGTTTTGAAGTTTGAACTAATTAAGCCTAAAAAATAGAGATGGCCTAGCATAATTAGAATACTTCTTTGAGGATGATTTAACAATCGAATGTCTAAACTGAATTGAGTAGCAACATCCAACGTATCTTATATATAAAAAGAGTTAACGCTATAGTGACTCTAATGGTATTTTTGTAATTTTTAATTTTTTTTTTCATTTTTTATATTCCACCCCATCTTATCTTTTTTTTTTTTATCTGCTTCCTTTTGACGCTTATATTTTATCAATTTGAAATAAATATAAACAAAAGATGATATATGTCACAACAACTTATCTTATTCCATAAAAAAAATTCTCAACTATTTTACTAACACCCCGGTTTTCACTAAAGAAATGGAAAAAAACACCCCACAATTTTTTAAAGTTAAAATTATTATTATTATTATTATTATTATTATTATTATTCCGCTTTCTTTGATTGTATCTTTGTAACTTTTTTTTTGTCTATTAATTCTCTAATTTAAAAAAATGTTATTAGTGCATCGCATTGGGATAAATGCCGAAATATAAAATAAAGATTGTACCATAGTCACATATTTGAAAATAGTGAATTTTAGGTAACAATAATGTTTTTCTACTCATTCAATTCCAACACCACAGTACAAAATAATTTGTTCATATCCAAAAAGACAACCGTTGAAATATGCCCATACGAACTAAACTCATTTTTCATCTATTCGTTCATACTGAAAATATAGGAATATTGAATCCTCCACGGAATAAACCTTTGGGTGCTTCAAACATATACATACATACGAATACGATGTATATATACATAAATACATACATACATTCCGTACGGCATCTTTTTTGTCTTTATTTGAATAAAATTAAATGATCATAATTAATTCAAAGTGTCCATTATTATCACTAATCTATTTTGTTTTGTCTTCACTTGAATTACATTAAATTAATGGCGGTAGTTCAAAGTCCCAATTATCCACTAATCAGAATCTACTTTTGGAATTAATCAATTACCGCACGTGCCATTTTGTACTACTATGTATGCATGTGGTTGTCACAAGGGTAAAATGGAGAAACACGTTTACAATTCGATGGGTCATATGATACAAATAGGTCGGTAGGTTGTCCAGCAAGAGATGATCTAGTGGTTAGGGTAAGTGAGATTGTATTAATGGATCTAAATTTGAATTCATTTGTCAATGGTTGTTAGGTCGACATTGTCAAACATGATTATCCTAATGTAATTTACGTATCTCGTACGATTTGCAAGCTATTATACGAGAGTGTAGATTTACCCAATGCACATATAGAATTGACTGCGGGTAAACTAATTAAGTAAATAGGTTAATAATAAACATAAGGATTTTTTTTATGAAAAATTCCCTTACCACTCTTATTTATTAATGTAGGTTCAAATATTTTTTCTCTTTTACAAATAAGCACACCCACTCAACATGTATTACAAACAAAAGCAACCATAATATTTAATGACGAAATTGTCCTAACCTTTTAAACTCAATTCATAATTGTAAATCTTACTTAACTTCATTTTCACCAATTTTGACCATGATATTCGACTTTATTTTTTTCTCTTTCATTGGAAGTAGTATTCAACGTTTAAGACCCGCGGTGGCAGGAAAAAAAATCAAAAAAAAAAAAAAAAAAAACCGAAAAGTCAACAACGACCATAATCAAAGTTGGTTGAAATTGAAGAATATTGAAATTTTGAGGGAATATTTTTGTCTTTTATGAACCCTTGGGCCTCATTTCTTCTTTTATATAAATATATTTTTCGGGTTGACATGTTTGTTAATAAGCACATCAACATGGGCTTATATATAAATGCCCCTAAATATATATAATTGACATATAATGTTATAGCCAAGTACATAGAAATTGAATAAAACTCTAAATCTACTATAGCCCTGCGTAATTCAAACAAATTACATACACGCAATTCCTACAATTGATCTCAATATAACATCGACCACGTACGTCCAGGATATGGTAGTACCGCTCCACGAGCATGACACAATTGCAAGTATATATGTTATTCGGCCAATACAATAATCTGGATCAATGAGATACTACGACCAGTGATCGCATTCAATTTGAAATACCACATTATATATGCATATATACACACATAAAAGAAGTAGACTATTTCTTGAACCACCAGGCACCAACATTAAAATTAGAAGCTTATGTGAAAATGTTTTATCTCATTACCAAATGTAAAACTTGTTAATAAAAGACAAATATGGGTGTGAATTATATTTTTTCTTTTGACCGGCGATTCATGAAATAGAGGGCAATTATGTCATTTGCGGCGAAGGATTGGAATGGTTGTATACTTTTCTCCGTGTCACTTGGGGTAACGATGTGAATGAGGTTCGGTCGACACGTAAGCAGTGGGGGCCTACGCGATGAGATTTTTGGCGCTTACTAAGACACGAGGTTCAGGCTCCTTGCTAACGTCACCCGGGGCTGCTTCACAACGAACCGGACTTTTGGGGCCGCTTTTCTGATCCCACCTTTCCCTAAGAAACTACTACTGGGGCCCACTTGTAGCTGCCACTTTTGCTTACGTGTGTATGTGTTACTTGGAGGATATAATACGCTGTAACAAATACTGCAACTTATTTATGTGCTAAATTCGATATAGCTACAAATTTTGTGCAAGCTGTATTTGGGTGAATTTTATTGAATATATATTCGTGCAAAAAATAAGGGGAGTACTTTGAATTTAATCTCCACTAATTAAATAATCTAGTTTAATTATTAGCATTATTACAATGTATACTAGACTAGTCAATGTTGTGCATTGGGAAATATATTTGGATTTTGCCAATGTCGTCGGAGGATTCTCGATGAAAACTGTCATTGGAGATGAAATTTTCGAATTCTACCAATTTCGATATGTTTATTTATTTTTTCAAAAATATTTTTTATTTTGTATTACGATAAAGTTCCGATTTCTGATGCGTTTAAAGTTTTTGAAGATATTTCAAAAGTTAGACTATACTATTATATATTATGATATGCCTATTGGCCCAACCCAATAGACCCATATTTAATGGGTCACAGGCCCAACTTAATAGCTATTTATACGAAGGCCCAATCACACCCAAATAAAGTTGGGCCTGATAAATTAATCTCGGCCCAATCAATAAAGTATAAATACAACCTAAATTCATTTAATAAGGGTACGTTATTATTATTCCCTCAATTCTTCTATTCGAATTCTCTCCTCATTTTACCCACTATCTTCACGTCTGACTTGAGCGTCGGAGGGGTTTCCGCCGGATCAACCCCCGGCTTAGATTACGTGTTTTCTGTGCGCAGGATCCTAGAGTAAATTAAAGTTCTCAGGACTATCGAGCTCGTGAGCACGTGACCTACTTTGCTCTCCCAGCTTCAACACACTAGGTGATTTATATTTTACGTCATCATTTTGGCGTCGTCTGTGGGAATGCAGACCAGGAGATACTCTCTTCCTATATTTGGCTATTTCTGCTGATGCCATTTGTGTTGTGCTCATTCGGGATGCTGAAAAAGGTCACCAACCGATATATTACATAAGCCGAGCTCTCCAAGGCCCAGAGCACCGTTACACCAATATGGAGAAACTTGCTCTCGCCCTCATCAATGCAGCCAGAAAGTTACGTCCATACTTCCAGTCACACCAGGTGATAGTTCTCACCAACTATCCCCTTAAACAAATATTGAGAAGTCCCGAGACTTCCGGACGATTAGCTAAATGGGCTATAGAGCTAAGTGAATATGGGGTTGAATTCAAACCACGCCCAGCCATCAAAGCTCAAATCCTAGCAGACTTTGTAGTAGAGATGACTACATCGGAGGAGAGCACCTCCATACCCACTTGGACCATCAATGTCGATGGATCATCTACCGCTACAGGAGGAGGCGCGGGTATAGTATTAACAAGCCCAGATGGCGATGAATTCGAGTATGCTCAACGGTTTGATTTCAAAGCCTCCAATAACGAAGCCGAATATGAAGCTTTGATCGCCGGTATCCGCCTCGCTTTAGCAGCTGGAGCTCGCAAACTCATAATACACAGCGACTCCCAGTTAGTGGTCAACCAAGTCCTTGGGACCTATGAAGCCAAAGAAGAATCCATGGCAAAGTACCTTGCTCTTGCACTTACCCTCCTCTCAAAATTGGAGAGCTACGATATAAAGCAAGTACCACGAGCCAACAACATTGATGCAGACAAGTTGGCTAGACTTGGTAGTTCCATGGCAAGCATTGGAAGCCGGAAAATCACCCTCCTCACCACTTCCCAACCAGAAATAGTCTCCACCGACGGAGTGAATTGCGCTGAAGAGAGCGAACCCTGTTGGATCACCCCCATCGCAAACTATCTCAAAAGCGGGGAACTTCCGACTGACATCGCCCAAGCGAAACTGTAGCGCCCCGCCCCGAGTAGCAGGCACCTCGTGGCGGAACACCACTCAACATGCAGTACATTCAATGACCCCAAATATGCTCCTCAAAATTTCGATGATCAAAATGTTAAACCGCAATATCTATATCAACGTGTTTACAAAAGGAGGTTCTATTACAAGTCGACTTTGACACCACTTACTCGATTACAAAATTCTCGATCAAAGGATTTCTATACGGAACATAAATCGAGATGCCTCTCGACGAGACTAATCGGAGGCATACATGAGCTTTAACTCTTAGTATGAAAATTTAGGTCTAAGTCTTTCTTTTACCTGCGCATTAATATCAGAAAGGAGAAACGAATAAGTCCGAATGACTTAGTGAAAAACATATGATCCATGAGTACGATGAGAATCAACAGAACAGAACATATAACGAGAGACTTTACAAGAATTTTATTAACAGAAGTGTAACATGTACAAGAGTGTAACATGTACGGCTTGAGTTCAATATTTGGTGGGGTCTCCAACCTTGTAACTCCCAACAAATAAAATCATATCACATCCTTATCCCTCCACTCCGTCCCGAGTGGCCACTCGGTCGGAAACAAGCAAGAGGCACGACCGGAACGTGCCGATTCGGCTCAAGACAGCAAACGAAATTATCCGAAAATTTGGCAGGTTTATGTGTGCATCTTTCGGGGTTGTTATGGACGGGTTATGTTGTTAATTTGGGATTAGTGTCTTCAGTAAACTTGTAGATACAAATTTTATCTTTAACTATATATATCATTTAGGTCATTCGGATAAGTACGACGATCCCAGTGATTATTTGAATAGAGTGCCACGAGAATCAATTCTTAGTATATGTTTAAGAAATTGACTATGTCATATAGTGGATGGTAGTATGACTATATTACTGTTCGGAATCTTATTTAGTTCTAATATTTGCATAGGTGTTGAAGGTAACATATCATAGGAATAGAGACAGGTTCATATTTTCGCCAACTAACTTTCTAGAGACTAACCACGTAAGGGTTATCCCTCTTGGTGACGAATTCCTCGACAAAAAGACATAAAAGGAATTTTGGAGAAACTACCAAGTTGAAGAAGCCACAAGTTAGCAAGAAGATGATTATCGAAGACTATTCCCGTGTCCGAGTATTAGTTGAGAATCTGGGGACCAGATTCCTTTAAGGAGGGGAGATTGTAACACCCCGTAATTTATGCGAGAGTTTATTGTACTTTATAATGAGAATTTGGGAATTATTCCTTCAGGAAACTCGTAGAGGACATCGTAAACTATAAGTAAGTGTTCAATTGTATCGAATTAGAGTATGTAATATGCATGTTTTAGAGGTCCGAATCCGATGACAGTAATCTGCCGGAAACAGGGCAGTTTTGAGTACCTTCTTGCGGGACTGTTTTCGATATGTTCGGGTCAGAATTTAGGCTGTGTGTCTTCATGAAACTTGTAGATTAAACTTCCAGGTTTCATTTGATGTATTATTTGGACAATTTGGATAACTGTACGATTTGTTATGATTTTCCAACGAAACTGTGACAGCAAACGAAATTATCCGAAAATTTGGCAGGTTTATGTGTGCATCTTTCGGGGTTGTTATGGACGGGTTATGTTGTTAATTTGGGATTAGTGTCTTCAGTAAACTTGTAGATACAAATTTTATCTTTAACTATATATATCATTTAGGTCATTCGGATAAGTACGACGATCCCAGTGATTATTTGAATAGAGTGCCACGAGAATCAATTCTTAGTATATGTTTAAGAAATTGACTATGTCATATAGTGGATGGTAGTATGACTATATTACTGTTCGGAATCTTATTTAGTTCTAATATTTGCATAGGTGTTGAGCGTAGTAAAGCTCTCACTCAAGGTTTAAGCTTAAAGAGGCACCTATAGAACTAGCATTGGACTCCAGGTGAGAAACTATGACTCCTTATCCGATTTCTTTCCTGCGCTTAATATCTCCTTTCTTTGAACCGAATATTTTGTACCTATTGAAGCCTTCGATACCTTCATTATATTTGTTCTTGAAATATGATCCTTAATGTTTTGCGAGCATATTGTTTTCTTGGCTCGAACTTGGAACCTTGATCTTGTTCTTGAAATCTTGAACTTGTCAATTCTCTTGGTTGCTATGTTCACGGCTAAGTCCTATACTTGATTCCCTGGCCTGAACATTTTCCTTGAATCGATATTGAACTACATTTATTCTCAAAATCTTGTCTTGAATGCTTTCCGAGAATAAATATTTCGTTGGCTCGAACTTGAATCTCATGTTTATTGAATTCATTGAGATATTGATATACTCGTTCTTGGAATCCGATATTGAACTTATGGTTCTTCTTGACTCTCATATTCACGAATATTCTCTCCTTGGCTGAACTGAATTCTCGAACATGTTCATTATCCTGAGACTTGATGTTCGATTATCGTGGTCATGACTTATCTTGTGAATGATTGACTTGATTCTTGAAATAAATGACTTGATATTCCTAAAAGGAATAATATTTATTCTTGAACCTACTGTCCCCACCCTTGAGGACGCTCTTGGGGGAGCTGGGCCCTAGGACCATTTCGGCAAGACGATCGGGCAGTATTGGGCTGACGATGACTGGTCTCCCGAATGGTACCTCTTGATGGTTCGGACTCACGTTCGTTTGGAGTTAAATGTTCTTGAGCCGAATCGGCACGTTCCGGTCGTGCCTCTTGCTTGTTTCCGACCGAGTGGCCACTCGGGACGGAGTGGAGGGATAAGGATGTGATATGATTTTATTTGTTGGGAGTTACAAGGTTGGAGACCCCACCAAATATTGAACTCAAGCCGTACATGTTACACTCTTGTACATGTTACACTTCTGTTAATGAAATTCTTGTAAAGTCTCTCGTTATATGTTCTGTTCTGTTGATTCTCATCGTACTCATGGATCATATGTTTTTCACTAAGTCATTCGGATTCGGACCTCTAAAACATGCATATTACATACTCTAATTCGATACAATTGAACACTTACTTATAGTTTACGATGTCCTCTACGAGTTTCCTGAAGGAATAATTCCCAAATTCTCATTATAAAGTACAATAAACTCTCGCATAAATTACGGGGTGTTACAGAAACGAAAGCATATGAGCACGACCTTTACCCGACATCCGACTTCGGTCGTACTCCCCAACGAAATCCTCGGTCTTCCTCAACGCGATAGTATGATCGGTCGTATCCCACAAAGAATCCTTTCCCTCTCGGTTCACCCCGTACGTGAACAGGCATTTGCCTGCACCCCCTGGAGGCACATGAGAAACCTCAGGATCCACTCGAGGCCGTTTAATTCGGTGCAGGCACATACTCGATCTCAACCAATTCATCATTCCCATTATTAACCGCTCGATCCAGCTCATCCCCCTCAACATTATGATTACGATCATCTCCGCTCACATGCGAAGCCTCCACGCGGGTCACTTCGCGCGATTTGCTACTACTTGATTTCGCTTGCTTCAAAGGATCCCTCTTCGCTTGCTTTTTTGCACCTCCAGTAGCCTTCTTCCGAAGAGCCGCGAAATCAATACACCCATCTAAAAAAAAAAAAACTATTTACTCACGGATAAAATAGAATAGCAGAGACAACACAAAATAAGGCACATATGCATAAAACATGTAGACTACACGCAACGGTGCAGGCGCCTGACCCTTTGGAATAAGACAACTCGGATCGAATTCCAAAGCACACAACCCCGACTCCTTAATACGTTTCTTCATATTCTTCATTATCTTAAAAGATTCGCATACCGGATTCCAAACAAGGGGAACATCGGACGTCGGAGCCCTTACATAAAAAAATAAAGTACTCCATTTATCCCACTTCAAATTAATCCTCTTCAAAAATTTTAAAGGAACCCGAGGATGTGTGCAGAAGAAGGGTAAATCACTTGAACGATGTAGGGTAAACAAGGCCTTGAACATCTCAACACTAATCGGTAATCCTACTTCGATCATTCTTTGTCGAAAAGCTTCGAACGTGAGAATCACGTTCGGTGTTAATTGACTATATCCTACCCGAAATTCTTCACATATCTTCAAAAGAGTGGAGTGAGGCACAATCTGCGAGGAACATGTCAAATACGCGACGTATTGGGTATGGAACCCTACGGGGGGTGCATACAATCGTTCACCTTTTTTAGGTAAGAGCATCTCAATATTCCTCGGAGCCCCAACTAGCTGACGAAGAATACCGAATTGAGATTCGGTTAACGAAGTATCATAGTCCACCAAACTCAAATTAAGTGGTTTTATTTTCTTCCCTCTATTTTTATCTATGATGACATCTTCTCGGGGAATATCATCACCATCTCCCACATCTCCATCCGGATTTACATCACTCTCGGATCCCTCGGATCCCTCGGACTCGTTCGCAGAATTCGACTTGAGAGATTCTTCACTATCACTCCCAAAGTCCACAAATTGAGACCGAATACGTCTCCTGCTAGTACCAACATCATCACCAACATTAGGAATACCAACATTTGATGCCAAAAAATCACCCGGAGAAGAATCAAGTTCACGCACGGCCGAAAACGGGCCCTCCACGCGCCGCACGCGCCCGCACACGCGCCCCCACGCGCGGCGGACGCGCTGGACGCGCGTCCACGCGCGGCAGACCCCCCCCCCATCCCGCGCGTCGCACGGGTACCCCCCCCCGCGCGACGCGCCCCGCCCTACCCCCCTACCCATTCCCTCCTCTCCCTCTCTCTCTCTCTCCTGCCTACCTACCTCCCTACCCACATGCCTACCCCCTACAGCCCCAACCACCCCACCCTTCTCTCTTTCTCTCTCCTGCCTATCCCTCCCCCCCCCCCACGTGCACCACCCCTCCAGCCCCACCTACCCCTCTTTTCCCCTCCTTCTCTCTCTCTTCTCTCTCCATTCCACTCCGGGCTCCGTGCCCGGCTTCAACCCCACACACGGATTGCGCGGCTCCACTTCGCGCGGAGCCGAGCCGCGCGGCTCCGCTCACATCCTCGAGCCGCGCGGCTTCATCTACTGGTTCCACAGAAATTTCTCCGGATATCCCCAATCGCGTGCAATCGGAACGCGCGATGTCTCCTTCCGGTGCAACTTTTTTACCGGAACTCGACCCAATTACCTTCCCTACGGTGCCAAAAGTCATCTGGCTCTCTACAATCGACTTTCGCAGGATAATTTTCAACTGTTTCGCCTTCCCCACTTGGGACATATAAATTATTTTATCTGAGGATCTTCTCCACCAGAGAGTATTCTCTTTTCTACACCGGAGTATATGGAGCAAAATAAAATAGAGAGATATAAAAAAAAAAAAAATTTGATTACTCACCCATATTTATTCGGCGTGGTTCTTGATACTCTCCTCTACTGATTTCACAAGGACTTACCTAATACTAAGCAAATTTTTATATTTATGCACTTTAAATATAAATCCGCTCACGACTCCGGCACGCACAGTAATAATAATAAATTATTATTATTATCCCTCCGTCGACGACACAAACACGAAGAACGAAATACAATTCCACTCTCGACACGATCCGGCACTTCACCCCTATTCACTCCCACATCGACTCGAGAGTGGGGGGCTTAATGATATGCCTATTGGCCCAACCCAATAGACCCATATTTACTGGGTCACAGGCCCAACTTAATAGCTATTTATACGAAGGCCCAATCACACCCAAATAAAGTTGGGCCTGATAAATTAATCTCGGCCCAATCAATAAAGTATAAATACAACCTAAATTCATCTAATAAGGGTACGTTATTATTATTCCCTCAATTCTTCTATTCGAATTCTCTCCTCATTTTACCCACTATCTTCACGTCTGACTTGAGCGTCGGAGGGGTTTCCGCCGGATCAACCCCCGGCTTAGATTACGTGTTTTCTGTGCGCAGGATCCTAGAGTAAATTAAAGTTCTCAGGACTATCGAGCTCGTGAGCACGTGACCTACTTTGCTCTCCCAGCTTCAACACACTAGGTGATTTATATTTTACGTCATCATATTATTACATATTTTATGAGTTAAATGCAAAAAATCCCCTGTGTACTTTCTAAAGGCCGAAAAAACCCCTCGGAAAAATTAAGTGGCCAAAAATCCCCCTATAATCAGTCAAAGTCATAAACCCCCTCCCATCGTTCGTGTCATTCACACGCTACTATTCAAACATATCAATTGAAGATTGTTTACCTTTTATTACATAGTATGTAATGGGTCAATTTTCAAAATGGAATGGAATCAAGACCATACGATTTCTGATTTATTAATCCGACAAGGCAAAAATCGCTACCTATGTTGCTATTTTACCTTCCTTTTTTTTAATTGCAAATTTGTCACTTAGTCTGGGTTTAGCTGGGGGGTGGCGGCGCAGTGGTGGGTGAGGTGTGTATGTGTGAGCTGAAAAATTAAAATCGAAGTGTGTTACTGTGTTTTTTCAATTGGAGAAGAATGCTTGATTGAAAATGTTAGGGACTGAATTAAAAATGCTGAAAATTCATTTGAGTCATAAAATTCTAAAGGTTGGACATATATATCTGGATGGATTTTTTGTCTTTTCGCGAGATGTCGACAAACAAAAATTAAAAGGGTCGAGTGTGCTTGATTGAACACTTAGGTGGTTTTTGGTTACATGATTTTTCCCGGGGTTTTTTTTTTTTGGCCTTTAGAAAGTACACAGAGTTTTTTTTTTTTTTTTGGCATTTAACTCTTATATATTATAGGTGTCTAAAAAATTTGCAATCCCAAAATTCGTCGATTATTATATATATTCGGATTTTTTTGATTTTAGAACATAGTTTTTATTCACATTTTCAAAATTCCCATATCCAATTAAGTTGTAGTAACAACGTAACGAACAAATATTTATTTCTAGTTCCAAGAATTTCACCCACATATTTAAAAATAAAATATAATTTTATTTATCATAATTATATTTTCCAGTATTCATGGTATAAAGTTTTTTAAACTAATTTGATAGTTAAACACTTAAAAAAAATGTTTGTTAAACACTTAAATTAGCTAAAACATTTAGCACCCATCCTCCTCAATAAAGTCATTGTTGCTTTATGTTAATACACCAAAGTTTCATATCTTTGATTTTATTGGAAAAATGTTATTCGTCCAACAGTAAATTTATATGCATTTCGTGTTGTAAATAATATGGTAGTGGAATTTTCTGACATAACAATTTTTTTTTTTTTTTTGAGATGAAAAATAAATTATATTCATGACAAGCCACGAGAACCTATATCAGATATTACAATATCTCGAATTGGAGAAGGTAGCTCGGTTAAAATACACGAACCTCTGAAAGAAAGTCGAGCCACTTCATGCGCGACTTGATTCCCCTTTCTACGAACATGGCGAACAGAGAATGATTGAAAGGAGCTTGCAGCTCTTTGGATATCTCTCACAACTGAGCCATACATGGACTTGTCTTCTTTACCTCCAACTATTGCCGCTATAACAGTACTAGAGTCACCTTCGATGACTATCTTCCTCCAGCCCTTCCACGATATTGTTTTTGTGCTTTTTGTTTTGATTTGTTAATATAAATATATAATTATGGACTGGAACAATAGTTTTACTGTGAACAATAAAAAACTTTGAAAAATCTTGCGATAATTGATACAATATATTTTCTACTTTGATTTCTTATTTTGGTTCTGAAATAATAACATTTATTTTTCTGTTTTCAGTATTTTGTGGAGGAAAACTAGCATTGGAGCAATTGTCTCCCATTGATCAAATTCGAGAGAAATACGATGAAACACGAACATTCCCGAGCTGCAAGGGACTTGAGAATTAGTTTGACATTTGAATGAATTGATTTTTCTTGTTGGCTAAGGGCCATATGACTATAGCGTTGATGATAAATTTGTATATTGCAAGAATTTTGGGATATTATTGAGATTAATTGCAACATAATTTATGTGTATTTTGTTTTTGTTTTTTTTTAGTTATATTTTTTTTGTGTGATAGTTTGTAAAGCACAACATGCATTTAAATGTTTTTAAACTCTGTTACAATATGCACAGTGTGTGGTCGTAAAACATTCTACAAGACACGAATAATTGTTGTGAATAATGTGACAACATGCAGTTCACCTTGTCATAACATAAACTACAAAACGCTTGCAACACGCGTTTCGTATTGTGACAGTTCATGAGCTTTAACCACATGCTGGTCAACAACATTCGTATGTGCGTTGTCAATATTTTTAACAAGGTACTTCGCATGTTAAATGGTCATTTTCTTGTAGTGAGGAATTCAAGGGGTTTGATACGGTTGCCCTACCAAACCCACCCCTACCCACAATCTCTAGGAACGGGTGTCCGTACATGTTGGTTTAAAATTCATAACCAATACATACGGATAACTACATGTCAATTTAATGCATGTAGAGTGGGTCCACAACAAGTCAATCACCTTAGTCCCCTCCAACTATCTATGATAGTCGAAGTAGTTATTTTCGGACAACTTCAACATCAACAATTGCATTTGAGTTTTACCGGCTTTCTCTTTGAGCTAAATCTTCTGACAAGCATTGCAAATCGTCTTAATCACAACATCATTCGTCGGATTCTTCGGCTTTAGTGATGATAAGATTCCTTTTGTTTCACCAATGCGTTCAACAAGTCTTCTATATGTGTCATCTCTTCATGTTGATAATCTTCCGGCATGAGTGACCTTGAAAGATTTCAAAATCTTAGTGGTTGTGAACACCACATACAACTCTTACCACCCACCCAACTTCTTCATCGTCCATCTCTTACATCGTGATCTTTAACTCAAACGGACACTGACATTTCTTTGAGCATGTTAGTTTTTTTCCCTTTTCTTTGTCATCTTGAGTGGGTACCTTGTTCGTCTATTATTCTCAGGGTTTGGAAACTTCAATATTATTATCATTCCTATTCAGTTTCCAACTTCTCACTCCCATGGGACTAGATTTTCCCTTGTTGCAAACTCGTCATAGTTGGTAAATTCATTTCCAAAATTCAAAGTTAATACTAACTCATACTACTCATGCTAGGTACAATAATCTGTAACAAAAATCGGAAATTTTGTTTAAAAAATTGCAACAATTAAAAATTGATACAAGAGTGTCAACTTCTTTGTAAAATACAAGACAATATCGATTTTGTCATAATTTTTCAACGTTATAGCGTCGATTTTTGAGAGAGAAAAATAACACCTAAAATGTTGATATTTGTATGAAAAAATTGACACCTAGATGTCTATTTTTTTTTTTTGTATAAACTTCGATATGTAAACGTCGTTTTTTTTTTTTTTACTACGGGAATGTTTTATGAAAGTAGAAAAACGACCGTCATGCTGAAAAAGTACAATATTTCATACTTCATTGTGTTATTCGACCCTAAAATCCTCCGTATTGATGCCTTGTGACTCCATAACTTCCTCCATTTTAAAAATGAAGAGATACTTTTTTAAAGAATTTGTGTAATGAATTTTTGAGAAAGAGAGAGAGGAGTTTCGTCTAAAGAATTTGGTACATTTTGGAATTGTATATTTTTATTTTAATAAAGGTATATAATTCACTTTGGTGGAAAATTAAATTTAATCTTTCCTTAAACAATTTGTGGGATTTCCAAAAGCCGACTACTTCTAATTTTCTTTTACTCATGATGAATGTCGTTAGTGATGTAGGTTCGATTAACACAATGATTATCCTAAATATAAACATTTTTATTTTATTTTCTTATAAAAAGATAAATACTAGTAAAAGAATTGCACAAACAAAAAGTACGGTTCCGTCGACCCTACACCCGGTGATAAACACCGGCTGAGTCTTCTACTGCCACGTGTTTCTTTTTTTTTTTATTTTTCTAAAACCCTAAAGGTAAACCATAGCGGGGAATCTATTATAAAAAAAAAAAAAAAAAACACGTGGCAGCAGAAGACCTACCCGATTTTTATCACCGGATGTAGGTTCGAAAAAATCCAAAAAGTACATAGTCGCATAACCACGGAACTGAAGAAACATTAAAAATCGTGCTAACTGTACAACACCTCACTCACTATATAACACTCTCACAAGTACACTCTCACAAGTTTGCAAATTAATGGCGACTCCAGGCGGCCGGCAATTGCCTCCGGACAATCCAATTTCGGTTTCTTCTGTAAAATCTACTCTCAAAGCGTACTTCGTTCCGCTTCTTCTACTCGCGGCGTCGATTTTCTTTCAGCTTGTCGTCGTCCCGCGTAATTTTCCACCATCCTACTACGACGGTACCAAATTACAACCTTATCATTCTCTCTCTCTCTCTCTCTCTCTCTCTCTCTCTCTCTCTCTCTCTCTGTTTTTTTGTTTGAAGTTAATTTTTTGTTTGTTGATGTGAAATGTGTTTCAATTTTGCTGTGGTTTTTTCAGTTTTGGGGATTCCGAAGTACAGTTCCATTGAAGAAGTGACTCGGGCCTACGAAAGGATCACCTCCGAATGGTAATTGATTACAGTTTAAAACCCTAATTTTAATTTGTTTCTTCCCCTAATTATTCACTTGTTATTGTTAGCGTATTTTGCTGTTTTCTATAACTCCAGTTTTGGAGAAGAGTTTACAATGGGGAATTTGATAGGTAGATTTGCCTTTATATATATAAAAATGGGGGATACTGTTTTCTGGAGGACTTATTGAAACTACTTGTGATTCAATTTTATGGGGTTTTAGCTAGCAATAGAAGAACCTCAGAACTGAAGATAAACACATTAGGAAACATTGCATTTCTGCCGAGGAATTTACGTTAAGTATCTTGGCTGTCTCGGCGAGAGAATTAGTATCGACATAGATGTGGTTCGATATGTTATACGTAGTCCCTTTTCAGTGAATTGTAGATACTTAGATGATAAAAAAGCTATCTTTCTACAGAGTAAGATGTTTTCCTTTGCGAAAAGTTTCTTCGGTTTCAAGTGGCAGTCGTGTTCTCTTAGGTTATTTATTCAATATGGAAGCAATAAAATGTATAAACGTCTCAAACTCCTCAGCTTGCAGTCTGTTAAGTTGTTATGCTGCAAAATGACGGGACTTTTACACAAATGGTTAAAAGTAAGGTCCGAGATTCTACAAGTATGAGGTCTTGGATTGAAGATTCATAAAACTACATTGATTATGGATATTTTATGTTATCGTTTGCTGTAATTGATTGATTATAGATTAATGTACGGAATCAATTATTGTTACCATTACGTAATGACATATTTCAAAACTTCACATGAAAAAAAAGAAAAAAATTTAGTCCACCCCACATATTTGTATTTTTAACGTTATCATTATTCAGGAATTCAAGTGTTGAAGTTCCTCCAACAGTCGATCTTATCAAGGTCTGTAAAACCATCCCTACTTTATTATTTATTTTGCTGCAGGCCGATCCTTATCTGTTTAATCTTTTTTAGTTTATTACATTCATAATATAGTGGATATTTTATCTCATAAGACTTTCAAATAACAATTGTCTAAGTTTTTCATTCAAACACTTCATGTATGAATTTTCTACAGTGTGTACTATTACATGGAAATAAACATCATAGAAACACTCAGATCTTGCGTTGAAATGAAAGCATAATTGATATTGGTGTATATGTATTATTTCTCAGAAAATAACTCCACAAAACAGACTTCACCATTATAATATTTGATTCTTTTAAATTAACTATTCAGGAAAATCTTCTTACTTCAACCAAAATATATAATAGAATGGTTAATAGTGCTTAATATGGTTGGTTTTGCAGGTTCAATATGCTTATGAGCTGCTGACAAATCAGATATTGAAGAGAGATTACGACATATATAATATTGATGAACATCTTGTATGATTCTTGGCTATCCTTCTATTTTTAATATAATATTGCTGCATCTACATTTTATTTATTCTGAAAGACTGTACCTTATCATTTCTGCTTAATGTCATTCTCCATAATGCTTTGTCATATTTAATTTGATGCTCTATTTGACTCCTGTCTGCTCTATAGGATGTGCTTGAGAATGTAAAGGAGCATCACTCTGGGAAGCATCTTTCCCAAATTGACCTTCCATTGATACAGAATGCTTCCTTTGGTTAGTGTAGACCCTTCTACTTTACATGACCTGTTCTCTCGTTTTACCTCCTTTAAAAAATAAATCTTTTGACCATGCTTTTCATACTTACATGTGTTTTCTATTTAATATTCATAACAATGCTTTCTTATACCCGTCTTCATCATCTTAGATCCTATAGATCAAGATTACGAGTTTATCAACGCGGGGAACTTCTTATCCAAGTTTGAAGATGACAAGGCATTGCTACTTCAGGTGTGTTTTTCATATTTCTAGCAATAGATTAATCTTAAATTTGCGTAGGTACTCTTCCACGTTTGTAGAGGTTTTCCACATTGATCTGAGTAGTGTATTTTTATGCTAACTTATTAAAAGCTAACAAGAGGAGGGGATCTTTAGAAAATACTGCATCTTTATCCACCGTATAATCTTAACGTGGTAAGTACAACACATTGACACAGTTATGTACAAATCAGAGAACAAGAGAGAAAAAAACAATGATCTCTCTAAAATGTAGTTTAATCTCACATATCAATCTAGATGTGTCGGGTCTGGCGGTTCAATGATCAGAATTGGAGGTTAAGAGCCTATTTTAGGATATTTTTGGTCCCGGTTAGCTGGACGGTTTTTAATTTGGATAAAAAAAATTAACCAAGATATAAATCTAGTAATTTTTAGAACTAATTTAAAATTTTAAGCTTAAACATGAAAAATATTGAAATTTAAATTTTGTGAAGGGCATGGTTCAAACATAGACGTTGATCCCAATACTCCGCAATAATCTCTCCTAATGACGGTTGTCTTTTGAGGCCTCATTTGGTTGTTAAGATAGGATTAACCAAGATAAAATAAAATAATCTAATGAAACCCAATTATATTATTGGACCATGGAAGGTCCAATAAAAAAAGCTCCCTAAAAGACAAGATAAGCCATGATAACATAATTTTTCCGAGTCGACCCGGGAAGTTATTGGTATACAAAACATCGAACAAAGTCCAATTATTTAATTAATCATGGCTAATCTCCCCAACCAAACGAGGCCTGAGTATGTTAGGATATCCAATCTTGGAAGTGACTTTGATGCATTTCCCGATTGACAAAAACTCAACTAGTATATGTTCATGTTATAACATGAGGAGAAAATTCAAAGACATGAGAGTTGAAACTGGAGCTAGTTTTCTTTGATGGGCTCGTCAGGTTTCTAGCAACGAGAACCAACCATGACAAGCTTTTCATATTAATTGTGCATACTCGATTCTTCCATTCGTAGTTTAAAGCTTGATAATTGCTTACAACTTCCATATTTCTGTAGAGAAGTTAAGGTTTTTTCCTTGATTGTTTCTATTTTAACCAGAGTCAAAGTGTTGATAACTTTGTTTCTTTAACCTACCTGCATCTTTTGCAGATCACCTGTAAGTAGTGAAAACGGTTAAAATATATTTGATCCAATTGGTTGTTTCTTTAACATTTCTGGTTGTTGTTCTTAGTGTTCTTTATTGCTAACAGAATTTGTTACTGTTCGGAGATGCTTTTTGTTTCTTATATTCTATTATCTGATCTGCTACAGATAGTATCATCTGGAAGCAACCGCTGTGCTCAATTTTCGGAAACATGGAAGAGAATTGGTGAGATGATTTCCAGTAACATGTAGATTTTACCATATCAGACTTCTATGTTAAGCTGCATCTTTTTTTATTTATTATTTAGTGAATTTGCTGAAGGGGGTTTCCAATATTGGAGTGGTTGACCTCAGTGATGTTCAGCTTTCTGTATACCTGGCTGAGAAAAAATCCAGTGGAAAACCTTTCTTTAGAAGCGGTAAGAATAACATGTTTAATTTACTGATCATGCCCTTCTTATTCATTCAACACTTTCTAGATTGCGATGCTATGTTAGACTTTATAAACACTTCCGAATCTGTTTGACAATACTTACACAAGGAAAATAGTATACTGGATTAAGAAAATCATCAACATTGGGAAAGATTTTCTTGTTGATTACTAATGCATACTTTACGTAACCGAAAGGCATCTTATTAATACGGTTTTCTTTATGCCTTTTAATTATACATAGTAAAAGAAGATGCCTTCTTGTTGATTGTTTTGCTTTTATTTTTCTTGATATTTGGTTTTTTATACCGACATTTTACAGGGGTTCCAGCACTATTGGCTTTTCCACCTGGGTGTAAAAGTTCAAAATGTCTTCATAGGTGTGTGTCCTCTTCAGATGAGTTCTTTCATACTTAAAAATACTGCGAATATTTTTCATTTTATTTTTTGAAAATGCAGGCTTGAATGATTTTCTTCTTACTAGGTACGAGGGTGAGCTCTCTGTTGATGCTATCACAGACTGGTTAGCGACGAACATCCTCAATTTACCTCGAATTCCTTATTACTCGAAGGAGTCATTGGTAATCCATTAGATTCACAGCATTGCCCTTTTAATAGTGATTTTAGATCATGCTACTTGCATAGTGACCTAAGCATATAGGCTCCGTAAAATATTTATCTAATTTACCTCAAGTTCCAAAATATTCAATAATTTAACCCGAACTCCATTTTCAGAAAAAAAAAATCATTGGGGAGTCTTGTTGTTATTTAAGTACATTATTACTTGAATTTCAGATTTTCTTATAGAAGTACACGAGTTTAAACTTTTAGCCCACAGCTGTTGATTGTGTACAAGACGAAATGGATTGTGGATATGTACAGTAAAACCGTATTTCGCAGTATTATAAAAAATGGAACATGATCTAGTTTATGACGTCTTTAGAAAATAACAGAATCACAATAGCTTTTTGCCTAATAATCTTTGATCTGAACTTGTATTAACTCTGGAATCTACATAAAATGTGCTTTCATTTATATATGCGGATTCTTTTTTAAACTAGCAGAAATGTGCTGATACCAATTCGTGCACAAACCACGTGTTTCAGTTGGAGGATTTCATTTGCCTAATAAATTTTGTAATTGTTTATTTTAATCTAAATGTTGAACGCAGTCTATGATAAAACTCTATTCTATATTTTTCCAATATCCCTGCAAGATTATGTTTGTTCCCTTTGAATTTTACTCCGTTTGTGTGTATGGGTTTCTTTATCATGTAATATAAATTCCACTTGTTTACAGGTGCATAATTTTCTGGTCAAGAGTAAACCTCATCTGGTATAGTCTGATCTCACCTATGTCTGCTTTTTTTTTTTTTTAATTTAATTCTCAAATTTCCTTTACATTCATCATAAAGAGTATGTGATCGGGATTGCTTGCTATTAGGAATGTTTTGGTTCGATTATTGTTAAACTTTATAGGACCCGAGATAATGATTTTTATGATGTTGACTGTAGAATACTATATGCTACGAGATGTATTAATCGAGATTTTTTTTGCTAGATTACTTAAATTGCCAGAGTATAATTTCCTTAATACTTGTTTTCTTGTAGGTTAAAGTAATTTTCATCTCGAAAAGTGGAGAACGTGCTACTCCCTTCATTCGTCAGGCTGCCAAAGATTATTCACCATATGCAACTTTTGGTTTTGCTCTATGGAAAGAAGAAGAATCTACTTTTTGGTGGAATGTGTATGTGCCCTGCATAATTTTTTTATTTTGTTTTTTCTCTGTGTGTCAATTCTGTCGAACATTGGCATATGGAGATTATTTAAAATGGTAAATTACACTTACCTTCCCTAAGGTTTCATATAATTACACCTAGATCCTTCGAGTTTGAGCCACAACACAAACCTCCCTTGAGGTCTGGCTCTAGGTAACTTTTAACCTCTTATAGTTGTTGACTTATCGGAAATTTCTTTTCTACCATTCACCAAATATTAGATAAATTACACCAGCGTACTTTGAGTTTAGGTCTAATTAAACAGTAGCCCCTCGTGATTGGAAAATACTAGCCAGACCACTCTTAAGGATTGATTGTATCTAAAGAAACACAACGTAAGCTCAGTAAATAATGTTATTTATTTACACCAATAGATTGTTTTAAGGAAAAGCGTTCGAAAATTATTAATATTGAAGGAAAATTTGCTCCTCGGTATCTAAGACACTAAAATGGCCTTCTTCACCACATGTCCTCTCCTTACCTCGCTATTACAAATATTTGTCTTGATGTCATTAAGGGATCCAATTGATCACTCAGGCCCTTACTTGTGTTACAGTGTTGGTTTAAATTTCTTTGCTTGAACATTTTATGACTATTTTATATTTTCTATCTAATAGGTTTGGTGTGGAATCTGCTCCTGCAATAGTATTTATGAAAGATCCTGGAGTTCAACCTGTTGTTTACCAAGGTATGCACCTGGTTATTTTCGTACTCGTTTACTTAGACAAGTCTTAATTCGACGGGTAGTACAAGCTAATAAATCTCTCTTCTTTTCAGGATCAACCAATAGTTCAATGTTTATAGATATTATGGAGAAGAACAAACATCATGGTACAGTTTTGCCTTTGCTATACCTAAAATCTATTGCATTTGATGTAATATGCTGAAATTACACTTGTTAAAAAACATTCTCGTGTCAAAAAGAAAAATCTATTTGTACATAATCGTGATACTTTTCAAAGAAGTGAAACTTGTGGAACTGGACATTGTTTGATTCTCATGTTATGTGGCTTTTTTCAGTGCTTCCTCAGCTGAGAAATGCGACTTCGATGGAGTTGGGTTGTGATGTACAAGGCTATTCACGTGCTGGAATTGATACCAAGATATGGTACTGTGCTCTTATTGCTGGTAGACCAAGCCAAGAACTCAACAAAATGCGTGAAGTGAGCTCTTTCTTCTTATTTTTCGGCTTTTTTTTTTTGACGTGTTTTTGTGAATACCATTTATGTGGTGTTATAGATTTGCGAATGATACCATTTGTGTCTAGAGATAATGATTGGTCGGGAATGGGTTGGGGTTACCTAAACAAGGGACCTGACTCGTACTAAAAAGAATATCAAAAAAAAAAGAAAAAAAATGAGAGTTAAAACTGATTCTCTCGGTGTTTACATAAAATGTTATTGATTGACGACTTGGAAAGTTATGTAAATGACATGTGTTTAAAGACCATGCGCAGAGTACAAGAGACACTTTCAAGCAATGGGAAGATAGACGACATAGTTGATCAAGACCCCTTGTCAGCTCCAGCAGCATTAGCACATGAACAAAAGCGACTTACATTCGCGTGGCTAGATGGTGAAGCGCAGCATGTGAGCCTTTCATCCTTCTTTTGTCATTTGTTCCTCTTTACTGTTTTTACTGTCCCACTTTTCGGTAGAAATTAGATAATATGATTTATCTATTTGGAATTATGTTTGGTGTAATTAGACTAAATCTCTTTTCCATGCAGAGGTATTGTTTCTTCCACATCCATTCAGAAGATAGCTACGAGACGTGCGGACCTAGGAGGGGTATGACAGATGTCGCTCGTTTATTCGTCGTGCGTTATGAGATGAATCCTAAAGACGAAAAATTAGATACCCCAAAACAGACAAACAACATCTTCAATGCTTTGCATCATACTGAATCTGATCCTGTATCCACACTTGTTGCTAAGTACAATGGCTCCACCGATACTTCAGAGGTTAGGATTCCTTATAAGCTATATATAGTAGCTTCTTCAAAACCCAAAGTTTGTGAAATAATTTCAATTTCTAAATTTGACGAAATGATATTTATGTCGATCATGTCATCGTTCTTATTACTTGCTTGATGGATTTGATCACAGATCATACGGTGGATTTCTCAAATAATTAAAGACGGCGACTCCAGAGAAATCCCTCCTTTTGTAAGTAACCTTCTTACACGTACTAAAAGTATTTTTTTAATCTGGTATTTTCCTGAGCAAGATTTTGTCCCTTATTAGCAGAATATGTAGTGAACTGATGTTTATTTCTCGACCTATTCAACATTTCTTTAGAAAATACTAATAGCGCGTCGGAGTAGGGTGATGTTTATCCCCCTATCTATTCATCATGTCTTTAAATAATAGTAGGGTGTTAAAAAAGCAATAGCGCAAAAACTTTCTTGGTTATTTCAGTTGTAAATTGCAATGCCTGAAATATGATTTATTTCTCTTGCAGAAGACGAAAGCTCCGGAATTGGTGCCTGAGGATTCAAGCCATATTTGGTCGAAGAGTTCGAAAAAGTTTATTTCATCGGGGAAGAATGTGAAAAGTTGGAGCAGTGGATTAATATCAAGTTTATCTAATCAAATTGGTGATCCAAGAATCGGACCATCTTTGCTTTTGGCAGCTCTGATGTCATTTGGTCTGATTTGGCTCAACAGAAGCCGGTCAACTCAGTCCAGTAGCCAAAACGAAGCTAATCAAATAAAGGTACCGATTAACGAATGCATGACCCGTTGAATTGTGATTTTATCATTCAATTGGGTTTACTGCATTGAATTATATATTCCTGTGTTTTAGATTAGTTTAATATGATTTTACGTGCCCTACAGGATGAGGATAAACCGAGTCGAAGGAGTCGATCAAGAAGTGGTGCAAACCAGCTTTTCCCACCTTCACTCACTGATTCTGAGCCAAAAGATGCACAACAACTACTATTGTCAGATTCTGATTCAGAATAATCGACTAGGATTCGTAGATAACACCTTCTTCGTTTTATTTAATGTAGAAATGACTTAGTGAAAAATCGATAGAAGATATATGAGGAGAAACGAATTTGAGCAGACTGAATCATCACACGAGAACCAGTCCAAGAATACATCAGAGATTGCAATTGAGTTATGGTCATTTTTACTAGTTTTTCTTGTTATCTTGGTGTAATAAAGTTGCACATCTTGGAGTAAACTGGAGCAACTCTGCTAATTTAGATTCGATTTTTCGAAAATGTTTCGAAGATTCCCATATGCGGGGAAATGAATAATGTACTTGGAGGAGTAGCGATCAAAGATTAATTTGACATCATTTTAGAATGGGTTTTTTTTGCAAAAACGACCCCAGTGTAATCTCGATTTGCCGAAAAAAAAAAAAACCTTGTGTTAAAAAACTTAGCACATAACCCCCTTGGAAAATTAGTTAAAGCCAAAAAGGACCCTGCGAGCTGGATGTGTGATATACTTGCAGTTTGTGCGACTGTGCATGTGTTTTTTGGCACGTAAAAAGCCAAATATACCCTTCAAATCACAAATTTAGAAAATGAGAGATTTACCCCAAACTTTTCACAAGCCTGAAGCTTTTAGATTTTTCAATTCAATCCTTGACATTTTCAAAAAAGTCCCCTCTCCAAACCAACCCAAGATTTTATATTTTTTGTCGACTGTGGTTCGTTTATTAAGCTCTCGGTTGAGATCTCACTTAAGCCCTGATCCCCATCTGCTAAATTGCAATTGTTGGAAAAAGAAAAAAACTGAATTATAAAATGTTACTTCTCTGTTAGAGGTCTTTTTTCTTTAAAAAAAAATGTATATTTTTTCCTCCGGGACTTATAGCAAATGGAAAAATAAATTATAAGAGCAACTCCAACCCATTATTATCAAATGGGGTTATCAAATACTCATTTGATAATCATGATTATACTTTGATATCTCTATACAACTAGTGAACTCCAACCACAAGTATCAAAAAACAATTACCAAACAAATTTATGATTATTTATATATTATTTATTTTTTAATTCATTTTAAAGAACAATACAAACCGATTTTTCTAGTAAATTATTCTCAAAATCAATATTAATCAAGTTTTTACATTTTCAAAACCGAAAAAAAATTATATATACATAGTGATTTTTTTTTTCCGTGGAACTTTGTTGAAGCTCTACAGAAAAAAAAAATATGTTGAGATTTTTTTTCCAGTGGAAATTTATTGAGGACTAGAGAATTTAATTTTATTTTGTTGAGATTTTTTCGTAAAGAAATGAAAAGAAAACTCAATTATGTTGAGGTTTTTCTTTTTTGAGATTTTTACGTAAAGAAAAGAAAACTCAATTTTGTTGAGGTTTTTCTTTTTTCATGTGCTCCTATTTTTTAGGAGAATATTTGATAATTATTATTTGGGATGTAATTTTTACTTGCCCATGGATAAATTATCAAAATAGAACTCTAAAGTAAGGTCAAATTACGAAAAAATTTCTCTTATTTTGGTAATTGTAACCACTTTCTCAATTTTGAATCATTTTACACGTCCAACCTTACGGTGTCAAATTTAGTGGAATCTTTTAGAATATATGGAATATTCTTCAGTTTGTACCCTTCCTATCCCATTCGAGCTCCACATTTTGAGACAAGATGATCATAAGATGTATCTTTTGATTTGTAAATATCAGATTGTGGTGCATCAGAAACAATGCACAAAACAAATACAAAGTAGAGAAAATTCTACGGAACCGAGAAGATCATGTTGAATTTAACATCATAAGGGTGGATGTGTAAGAATTTAACATCGTAATTTTCATAAGTAAATCAGAAATAGGATGACCTATTTCGTGAGAGGGTAAATATGTAAATTCAAAGATAAAAAAATCAAACAGAATAAGAATCCTTTTGGTGGTGCAGTCTGCTCAATTGTTAAATTTTCTTCTTCGCTTCGTCGTGCAATCATCCCTTAATCAACACAACTACTTCTTCCAGGTACAGTCAGATTTTCCTCTCATTCATTTTTTCTCCGTCTGTGTATTGTATGTATGAAATTGATCGATTCGTTTATTAATTCTACATCCTTCTTTTCTATTACACTTCAAATAATTCAGCAATTTTTGTTCTCAGTTGGAAAAAAATTATTGCGTTGCTAATAGTCGGAACTAATTTTCTGTAAATTGATCTACTGCTGGTTTAATTTATTTTTAATTTAGATTTTGTTTTCAATATTTCACTGGTGGGTTCCGGGATAAAATAATTTCCAAGAATTCTATGGAACCAAGGGTTTTGTTTCGGTTTAAACTTTTTTTATTTAAATTTTTTTTTTTTTTTTTTTTTTTTTTTTTTTTTTTTTTTTATTTATAATTTTCGGATTCTGGTCTTGTTTGGATAATTTGAATGGGTAATTCGGCCATAAAAGCTGTGGGTAACTAACTCTATTTTCATACTTGGGTTATAATATTTTGAATTGGTAGAGAGCAATAGAGTTAGTTGTTCTTGTAAAGGTTTTGTAGAATGTGAAGAAAAAAAGAAAGAATAAATAGAATTAGATTATTTCGAGAAAGATAATCGATCATCGACTAAGTAAGTAAGTTTCTACAGTAATGGCAAAGGATGGAAAGGGAAAGGATGCAGGAAAGAATAAGGGTAAGCAAGCAGCAGGTTCGAGTGAGGATGCGGGTTCAAAGGGTAAAGGCAAAGGTGCCAAAGGAGGAGACTCTTTAGGAACTTGCACTTACGTCAAAGGTTTCTTCCCTTTTCATTTAACTTGTTCTGCTTATCTTAGTTTGCATGTGCCTCTTTGTGTGTGTGTTGTGTGTGTGTGTGTGTGTGTGTGTGTGTGTCTGTGTGTGTTATTAACTTATAATGCTCTCGTTTCATCACATATGTAAAAAAGGTTTCTTCCCTCTTTGCATGTTCTGTAATCTTAGTTTTTGTGTGCGTGTGTGTGTTTGTGTGTGTGTGTGTTTGTGTGTTATTAACTTATAATGCTCTTTTCCTCACATATGTCAAAGGTTTTTTTCCCTCTTTGCATGTTCTGTAATCTTAGTTTGTGTGTGTGTGTTTAGCTTATAATGCTCTTTTTTTTCTCACATATGTCAAAGGTTTCTTCCAGCTTTGCATGTTCTGTGATGTTAGTTTGTGTGTGTTTGTGTGTGTGTGTGTGTGTGTGTGTGTGTTATTAACTTATAATGCTCTTGTTTCCTCACATATGTCAAAGGTTTATTCCCTCTTCGCATGTTCTGTAATCTTAGTTTCTGTGTGTGTAGTATTAACTTAGGGAAAATTACGGCCACCCCCTGAGGTATGGTCAAATTACGAAAAAACCCCTCTTGTTTGGGTAATTACAGCCACCTCCTCCTTTTAAATATTTTTACATAAAATTTATTCAATTCGGTTATTTACCGAACCAAATCGTATATTTAGTTCGGTAAATGGTATGAAATGTTGGCCTACCGAAATTTCGGTTCGGTTTTACCAAATTAACATCCCTAAATTTACCTCTGGTTACCTCTGGAGGGGTCTTTTCGTAAGATAATACATAGTTGAGGGGGTGGCTGTAATTACCCAAACAGAAGGGGGGTTTCGTATTTTTTTTTACCATAACTCAGGGGGTTGGCCGTAATTTTCCCACTAACTTATAATGCTCTGATTTGCCATTAGATTAAATTAGTTGTTTAATGATTCGTATCGACCCTTTAACCTTTGTTAGCAAGGCATGTATTGTGTGAGAAGCAAGGAAAGATCAATGAAGCCTATAAGAAGCTACAAGACGGCTGGCTCGACAACGGGGACAAAGTTCCACCAGCTGAGTTCGCTAAGGTAATTCACTTTCCATTTTATTTACTCCATGTCAGAGAATTTGCATATGCTATTTTCCAAGGGGCACGACCGAATGCACTATTTTCAACCAATCACCTAATACACTTTCTATTCATTATTAACGATAGGGTTGCGTGCTAATTTATAAGGGTTTTTTCCGCTAAACATTTATAACACAAGGATGTTTTAGCAATTCGGTAGAACACGGGGGTACTAAATGCAATAATCTCTTATAAATGATTAGACATTAAACTTTTGTAACACTTGTATTCGTGTGAGGCATTTATTGGCATATTATATTAGACTATTATCCAAAGTAATAAGTGTTTATTTTGATTTATTTATTTGTTTTTTTGTAGATAGCTGCGGAATATTCGGAATGTCCGTCGGGGAAGAAAGGTGGTGATTTAGGATGGTTTCCGCGCGGTAAAATGGCTGGGCCGTTTCAGGAGGTTGCGTTCAATACACCTGTCGGTGTGACAAGTGCACCCTTTAAATCCACGTGAGTTTTCATTATTATTATTATCCCAAAATTATTTCTCATACATGCATGTGATTTAGACGATACTCTATAATAGTACTAATTTCATTTTTTTTTTTTTTTTTTTTAAGGCATGGATACCACATTATCTTGTCTGAAGGAAGAAAGAACTGAAAAACTCGATCTTGAACGTCGAGCCGAATAACGTGTTAACCATCATACTACAACATTGATGGAGCCCAGTAGGGACGACTTCTTGTTCTAAATTAATTCGTATGGTGGTTTTCTTTTTTTTGGTTCCTAAACGATATACTCTTTGTGAAAAGACATAATTCTCCTTGGTTGGGAATTTGGTGTAATCGTTTCTAAAATGCTATGAAATTATAGTTTCTATTATGTTTTCGAATTATATAGATGGCAGGAAAGAGTTATCCAACTTTTGTCGGCTAACGTTGGTGGTAATGGTTATGGTATTCTGATTAACTTTTTAAATTGTTTTGGTGTTGTGCAGAGAGGTAATATAACTGCAAGAAAATAGATATAGGTTGATTCCTGCAAAATGAGGCTAATCTATTATAAGGGTAAATTACAAAGAAAAAAAAAATCCTCGAATTACAAAAAAAAAATTTGTTTGGGTAATTATAATCATCGCCTCATTTATGTATCGTCTTATGATAAAAAGAAGAAAAAAAAAAAACCTTCTTTCGGTAAGTAAATTTGACACTCTGAGAATGAATGTGTAATTATCGTCTTATGATAAAAAGAAGAAAAAAAAAAACCTTCTTTCGATAAGTAAATTTGACACTCTGAGAATGAATGTGTAATTATCCAAACATGAGGGGTGTGTAATTTAACATTACCTCACCTCATGGGTGGCGCTAATTTGCCAACTATTCTAATGGCTTGTGAGCATAAGTCGTAGACCTTTAGCTATTGAACCTATGTTTTAAAATCCTTAGTGGGATAATTACACTTTTGACCCCTCATGTGTAGCTCGATTCCACTTTTGGTACTCATTGTTCCAAAGTGAACAAAGTTCACCTCCAATGTTTAATTTTAAACACTTTCAGTCCCCTGCCGTCACATGCACATAAGCAAGTAACGGAAAACACTATTTTTTGGGCCAAAATTGAAAATGAAATTTTTTTGGGGCTAAAAAATAATTTAAGATATACAACTTATAATTAAATTTTAATAATATTAAGTATAAATGAAATTTCTAATTATTTAATTTTTTTTATATAATAATAAGTATTAAAATTTTAGTTATAAGTAGTTTATTTTGAATTTTTAATTACTTTTCACCCCAAAAAAATAAATTCAATTTTAGCCCCAAAATAGTGTTTTCCATTACTTGCTAAAGAACATCAAGACATGTGACAAAGGGACCAAAAGTTTAAGTGATTAATATATATTTCATAACTATATATCAATCACAATATAAAAATGGTCCACATAAACCTCAAAAAAACCCAATATATGTTGGACCACTTGGGATATAATAATAATAATAATAATAATAATAATAATAATAATAATAATAATAATAATAATAATAATAATAATAATAATAATAATTTTTCTAATGACAATGATAATATATATTGAATATCTCCTTAACCAATGGGAATTGCTTTTTGCGGTTTGAAAATTGCTATTTGCGGTTTCTAATAAAACCCCCAAAAAAACACTTTATTTCACTAAAACCCCAAAACTTTCCAAAAAAATCCAAAAACACCCCCCAAAACGCGTAAACGCCCAACTTGGGCGTCCAGTGCGAAAAAAAAAATTTTTTTTTTTTTTTTTTAAATGTTCGAACGCCCAAGATGGGTGCGGCCCAAGGCGTGTACGAACGCCCGGAACGGGCGTTCGTACACGCCTTGGGCGCCCATCTTGGGCGTTCGAACATTTTTTTGCGAAAAAAAAAAGCCCTACAAATTGATTTGTAAGGCTTTTTAACATGAAATTAGTTCCGTAATCGACCTACCCAATGCATGTTACACATAAAAGAGTCGAAATTACATCAAAAAATCGAAGCCCAACCCTTCTTCAAGCTTGATTTCGAATTTTCGATTTTTTTTTTTTTTTTTTTTTTGCTATTTGCAGTTTTGAGGTGTTTTTTGATATTTTTAAAAGTTTTGGGGGGTTTTGTTATAAACCGCGAATAGCAATTTTGTGACCGCAAATAGCATTTTCGTAACCAATAAAAGGAGGGCAAAGAAAGATATATATCTATCTTAAAAAAGAAAAAAAAAATTGAAAAAAAAAACACTATTAGTTTAAAAATGAATATAGGGATTAAACCAGCTTAAGACCCCAGCTCATATCCTCACAATGCTTAACATGAGGAACAATAGCACCAGTATCCACTCCTCTCCTCAACTTACAGTCGTAAAACGGAGGTGCATGGAAACACGGCTCCATCGACACCGCTCTGCCACATGGCGGATCCGGAGCCGTCAGATTCTCTGGCTTGTACAATATCCACGGCCTCAATCCACCTAGCCCCTGCGCCACATACCCGAAAGTCGACCAAGAACTCGTCACTAATTTATCCGTCAAGCTAAGCAGATACATCTCCGCCCACGCCTTCCTATTGTGATTCCTCTTCTCGTTCTGCTGATACCCCTCGTAACTCGGCTGGTAAACTCCGATCAAATCTCCGTTTTTCGTCGGATTCTCCCAGTACATGTTCCTCACTTCCTCGAAGTAACCTCCGCTCAGAGAAGTCATTAATACAGCAACGGTTTTCGGCTTCACCGATCGGTCGAATTCAGGTTCTTGATTCTTGGTGATTTGCGGTAATATGTCTTCCTTCATTGTACAAGACAGGATTTGGTCCAGCACGTGTTTGAATGGCCCGCTTTTTGCGTCGAAAACCCGTATCTGGATTCCGATTCTTACGTCGGCGTTGGATAGATAGGATTGATAGTATCTGCTAATAAGCCCCCAAACCGAATTCGTCGGGTGGAATAAATATCTCCCCAAGAAATGGAAAACGGCCTCTTTATCGGGGAAGAGGCTGTGGAGCTCTTTCTCGAAAGACGGGATTAAAAATAGCGACGGGATGAAATAATTGTCCGTCTTCATTATCAACCATTGATTCTTCTGCAGATGTTCTTGATCTTGATTGCAGAAAAAAAGCTTATCTTTGTCGTCGTAGTCGTGAACGAGATGGAGATAAGTGTATGATAAGTCGCCTGATGACGAGTTTCTCTTCAGCAAATTACCGTAGCTCTCGTTCGATTTCTGATTGAACCCGTTGAATTTTTCGGTCAACGGGAAATCGGAGGGGAGTAGCCAAGAAGATTCCGGAAAGGGTTCGCAGAAGAGATCGGGAATGTCTTTTCCGCTATCGACGAGGAGGACTCTGTCTGTGAGAAGGGCGTAGAGGAAAGCCGACGCGAGCGTTAGAATTCGGTTGCCTAAGCCGCTGAACGATATCCAGACGAGGTATTTACAGTCGGTGGTTGAGTTTGCGGTGGCGGATTTTTTAAGGTTTTCGAGTGCTTTGTTGTAGGGATCTGTGTGGGGCCCACATCTTTTGTGGAGGGCTTCGTAGCTTCGTAATTTGGAGATTAGGTGAGACGAAGGTTTACGAGAGAGGCCTCGGCGGTACAAGAGGGATTGGTATCTGCTAAGGCAAGATTTTTCGTCGAATCCGATTGGGAGAAGGTCGCCTAGAAGTTTGTTGTTTGGTACTTCAACCGGTTGAGCGAGTTCGTCTTCTTCTAGTATGTCTGTTAGGTACAATAAACAAGGTAAGAACGACGAGAAAAAAAAAAACGAGGTACAAAAATGGATACTATTGCAGCTCACGGTCGATTTTGTGTAATTTGGATATTTCGTTGAAAGTAAATCTTGTGTACACAACAATGCAGCATTTAACGGTTTCGATAGCAAATACTCCAATTTGTTCGAGCAATGAGCAAAACACGAAATACAGCAAAAAAGAATTATAGGGAATTAAAAAGATATCCTAAAGAAATTTTTTGTTCTACTTATATTTTGACTCGAAACACGAAACACATTACCCTATCGAATCACATTTTTTTCGTCGAATCTATACGTTTCTTTCAACTGCTTATCAGACGACATTCTAAATCGAAATTAATCCAATTGTAATCAGTAATGAAAATAAAATCATACAGAATCCTTAATTCTAAGACATGGAATTTGAAATAATTTATAATTGTCAAACAATCTTTTCACTAAAAGCCAAATCATATTGTCTGGACAATGTACCACTAATTAAAAAAAAAAAAAAAAAAAAAAAGGAATTTTGATCTCCAATTACTTCACCAAATCCCAATTCTTGAAATTTCTGTAAATTCAATTCTTTCTTCCTAACAAATTATTACATAAAATCAGACAAAAAAATGATGAATCTGATACAATAAAACAAGTGAAGACCAAACAAAAAAAAAGTAGTATCTTTGTCATAATGATTAATGTGACATATAAACTCCAAGATTAGATAGATACATAAAAACAGCCAAAACCCGAAAACTCGAAAACCCAAAAACCGAAAACTCGAAAACCCGAAACCCGAGACACGTTAAAAAGAGGGTACCTTTATGAAGCTTAGAATCAAGAATTCTGGTGGCATCAACAACAGGCCAAAGTACATCGGAGGGTGGGTCCCTCAGCACCACAGAAACTGAGAACAAAACAGAGAAACCCATCACGAAGACCACGATTACACCCGTCAATTTCATTATGCTCAACCCGCATTTGCACTCCGCCGTTCCCCGGGATACGCCGTCGCTTCCGTGATCCGAGGACGGCGGCGGCGGCGGCTGGCCGCCGTCGGGAGTAGCCGCGGCTTTGTTGAACCTCTTCATTCTTTCCTCAGTAGTGTATTATTATTACCATAAAATGGCGTTTTCTCATCAGGGTTTTGTATAACAACCAATGCTGTTGTACGATGATTCTACACAGTCTGGTTCGGTTTCAGTGTGTGTGTGTGTTTTTTTTTTGTGGGTTTTTTTTTTCTTTTGTTTTTTTGTATTTTTAACTGCACGATTAAAAAAAACCGGTGGTGTCGGTGAAGATTTATTAATTTATTTTCCTATTTTCGGAATTTTTTTTATTATTTTTATTCTTATATATGGTCTTGTTAAACCCTAATTATTTTATTTTTTTACTTTTACTAAAAGAAAAGGACCATACTACGCCGGTGTAGATGAATTAAATGTTACACCTGGTTATTTACTTTGAGTGAATTTGAACAGTAGATTTGATTAAATAACTATTCACTAAGTACACATACATACGAATGTGTTATGTAGCAAAGAAACGGAAACGGATAGGGGGGAAACGTTGTGTAAATATTAAAATTATAAGGGTATATTTATAAATGTTCTATATAAACATATTTAAGTTTTTATTTATATATAAATTATTTTTATACATACATATTCAAAAGAAAATTTACTATCAACTATCGGTTTGCAATTGATTATTAAATCATGTAAATAATTTGAAAAACAACATAATATCAAAAAATTGCTATCCAAACATGTTTCTAACTTTTTAGAAGTTTCAAAATGGCACATAAAGTGTCCGGCATGTGTTTTCGAGTTTCTGACACGAAACTTTTCCTAAACGCAGAAACGTTAACTTGTTGAAGTTTCCGTGCTACATAGTGAGTGTGTGTGTGTGTGTTAGATTATGTGTAGATCCACGGTTCGAATCCACTCAGTATAAATTAGGGCTGTGCGTTGGTTGGTTTGGTTAAAAACCAGGCATAAAACCAACTCAACCCATCCAACCAACTTTGGCAAATATTGGAAACCGTTATCGACCCAACTTACATGGGTTGGGTGATGGTTGAAAACCAATTTAATGGGTTGGTTGGTGGTTTTGTTGATGGGTCATCCATCTAAATATTTTTTAATTTTTTTTTTAATATTTTATTACTTGTTACAATGCTATATCTTTTATAAATTAAATGCGACTAGTTCAATAATATTCAAATAAAAGATTCAAAACATTACGGGCATATATATTGCAATTAAACATAAATAGTTCAACAAATAATAATCGTCCAAATATTTAGACTGTATATCTTAAAATTAAAATAGTTCAAATTAGATAATTAGGTTGATTTATTGCTTTTAGGATTTTGGTCAATATTAAACAATTTAATAAATGTGATATAAAATAGAAATTTGAAATTAAAACTATTAAATATTTTAATTAAAATTAATACATAATAAATTAATGAATAAAGTTGGTTGGCCGATATTAATCGACTAACCAACTTTTTAGCTTATTAGAAACCATTATCGACCCAACTATACATGGGTTGGTTGACATTATCGACCCAACTTAAATGGGTCGGTTGATGATTGATTAACCATCACAAAATGCGGGTCGAAAATTGGTTGGTTGATGGTTAAAACTGATCCATGCACAGCCCTAGTATAAATAACCAGACGCAGTATCTAATTTCCCGCATGAATAAATACATTTAATAGATGTTTACCATTCATTGGCACACAAACACACATACCCGCATTGATGTGTGCAGATCAACAGAAAAATCCACTCAATATAGCTTTCACCGAATGTAGCATATAAATAAGTCAATACTCGGATATGTGTATCAAGAAATAAAAATATTAGACTAATTGATGAGCAGGAAAAAAAAAATTACACCTAATCAAAGTTGGTATAAAATTTATAACAATTAATCCATCTATTTTATCGGTAACGTTTGATATAAATGCCTATCTACGAAAGGAAACTATTAAATGATTCCTATTATAGGAAGAGAAAAAAAATGTTTATATTCACCATTTCTGTAACTTATTTTTCTCATTCTATTAATCAATTATTAATGTTGGGGGTAAAATTGAGAGGATACAAAATTATTCATTGTAGAACAAGACATCATATAATTTATTTAATTACTCCATAATTATAATTTTATTTTTGCTGATAAAAGGGTATTTAATTTAGAAATAAATATAATGGTGAAGAATCATTAAATTACATATAAAAAAAAAAAACTCAAATGATATGATATTGACATAGTGAATGGTGATGGTGGCAAAACCATAAATAAGTCCATAATTTTTTATTTTTTTTGACGAAATAAATAAGTCCATAATTAAATATACAATTAATGCAAGTTATATGTATTGGTCAATTTTCATAGATCCGATAGTATTAGATGATCCACTTCAGTTGGTGGAGTGGGCCATATATATATATAGATATATATTTATTTTCTTTAATTAATTAATTTTATTTAGATTGTGTGGAGTGGGGCAGATTGCAATTACTAGCATTTGTCGTGGTCTCCTTTCAATTTCAATATTTTATGTCAAATGGGTCAAACAAATATAAATTCAGAGATGATTCCAATGAAAATGGGTCCCACAATCTCAATAAATACTAGCTGAGTGCTCAACCACTTAACTGATTTCCTCCTTGTTTTCCTCCTTATTTCTCGTTCATACCGATTAAAAAAATAAAAATAAAATGAAGAAAGAAAACATTGTCATGCATGAAGTTATCAACAGCTAAAATACAATGTCTACAATAGAATTCAATGTTTTTTTATTTTTGTGGAAGGTGAATATATAGGCAATGTTTGGTTTGGTTTCTATTTCTCTTTTATTCTTTCTCGGAAATAAATTCGTGTTTGCTTAGATTTTCAAAAATAATACCAGCAATAATTTTAAAAGTTCATCTCTTCTCTAAACATGATTTGATTGTTACAGTAACAAAAATTTGACTGATACAGTAAATAATGTCCTTACTAAAAAAACAACAGATACGTATGTAATGAGATGTCTAAAACAATATTTTTGAATCTCACATTTGGAGGAACATCTCTCGCAATCGCTTTGCGGAAATTCTAGTGATTGCTGAGAGATGTAATACATCTTTGTTGAAAAATCTTTGCTTTGGGTTCGATGTAGATCACTTCAGATTATGGTTGTATTGCACCTCTAATTATTATTTTTTATTTAAGGGACTCCTAACATATTAACCCATTAAGAAATTGGACACTTTTGCCCACCTTGAAAAAAATTTCCCTTTACTTCATAAGGAATTGGTTGATATTTATTCGTCCAAAGAAAGAGCGGTGCTACATCCAAAACAGGTAGATGAAGTACTTATAGTTGCAGCTACTGATTGAAGTAGATACCTATTTTGAATGCTAGGATGTTGGCTAATGCGAACCCTTAATATACTTTAGACTATATTACAACCATCACATGAGGTTTCTTATAATAACTTTTAAGGTTCACGTGATATCGATAATTACAATCACCCCTTACAATTAACAGAAAGTTAGAAATCCTATGTCATGGGGTGGCTGAAATTATGAATATCACAATGGACTTAAAAGTTATTATATCATCCCTACGGAGAGTAATGTATTATATAGAATATTTTTATATAATAAAAGTTTCTAACATGTTGACCATTTTTTAGGGACTCGATATTCGCGGTAGCATTTTTACGAATACGGGTTTACTGTAATTCACTATCTACCCGCTCTCTCTCTCTGGAAAAAAAAATCCTCTTAAGCTTTTATATTAGAAATTGTCCAGAAACCCATCTTATTGTAGCGATTTTCAAAGGAAAACGAGTGCATCAGATCATATGATCGAGAGACACAATCCCATGAGGTAAAATTTGTTGGTTTTTGTTCTATAAATTGGGAAAACGTGGCTCACAACCAAAATGGGTGCCGAAAAATGATTTTCACGCCCAAATTGGACGCGAAAAAGAACGATCCACGCCCAAAGTGGGAGCCCCAGTCGGCCTTTCTGTGCCCGGTTAGGGGGCCAACCACTTATGTATTTTTTTTTACTACTACTATTGTTATTATTCTTTAACTTTATTTTGTTTCGTAATTATTTCAGGTAGAGACCAACAAAAATTTTCTACATTTGAAGTTGATCATAGTGAGCATTTAGTAGTAACTAGGGGTGGGCATTCAGATCGGGTCGGGTTATTCGGGTTTTTGATATAAAAATCATTACCTGAATCCGACCCACTTAAGATATAAGTCCCTGGTGACAAACCTTATTAGAACTAAATGACAAGTCTAACTAAAATTTGCTTTTATTAAATTTATTCCAAAAATGCTCCTCCACTCACAAATTCGAAATTACACCAAATTGTAAATATACTATGATGAACTATGATATTATTTAACATTTTAAAGTTTGCATCTAGCATTTTTTTTTACGTGAAACACGTTTTTTTTTTTTTTTTTTTTTTTTTCCCGTATTTTATCATTATATAAAAATCTATTTTTTTCCCATTCTTTTCTACGTAAAGTAAAAATTATGATTTTTTTTTTTTTTTTTTTTCGGTCGTAGACATCTTCAGAAACCCATAGAAAACCGTAGTAATCCGTAGTCACCCATAGACATCTTCAAACCCTAATACATCTTGAAACCATAACTTCTCCTACAAACCCTAGCCGCCAGACCCACAGACACCCATAGACATTCAAATCGATTTTTTTTTAAATTTCCCCATCAAACCCTAGATCCGCTCCTCTATCCACCACCATCCACCACCACCACCATCCACCACCACCACCATCACCGAGCACCGCCATCACGCCATCATCCATACCCAATACCGTCGCCGCGCCTTCCACCATAGATCTGACCTTGAACCACCATAGCCGCCGTCTCCTTGTCTCTACAACCATCCGCTTATTGCCGCCGTCTCCACCGCCATAACCACCGCCCCCACAATAGTGGATTGGAGTGGTGGAGAACGAAAGAGACAGAGAGATAGCGATATCGAAAAATAGAGAGATAAAGATTGTGAGAGAGAGTGAGAGAAATAGACGAGACAGAGAGAGCGAGATTGAGAGACAGAAGAAAAAAGAAAATAAATCTGAGAGAAACGTGACTTTAGAATTTATGGATTTAGGTTAAGGGTAAATTAGGGATAAAAGAAAAATTGAGGATGTGACTCATATTTATTTTTCTAAAAAGGATTTAGTTCATAAAAAAATATTAAGGTTGTATTCCACATCTAATTATGTTTCCAACTAAGGACCTCTAGCATATTACCCCAAAAATAAAATATATTAGATGAGACCCAATAATAAATAAATAAAAAGAATATACATATGATATAACATTAGATGGCTAGAAATTGGGTTGGGCTTGGATGAGAGTGGGCTATGTAGTTTATTTTTTTTTTCTATTTTTTTTTTCTTTAGCCAGGTACTCGATCGGTTTCCCGGTTAGGAATACTAAATTCCGGACCCGGCCCGGTTTAAGAACACCGGGTATCCCAAACCTCGCAAAGCCCGGTAGAGTTGAAAATTACCCGACCCGGTCGGATAAAACGTGGGTCAGGTCACATCCTGAATAACCCGATCCAAATGCCCACCCCTGGTAGTAACATAACTATTTAATTCGAGTGATGAGTTGATAGATTTGGACGATGCATTGGCAGGTAGACCTCGAGCGTGAGACATTCTAAACAATAGTTGATGTATTTTCTTTGTATATAGTTCTTGTGTTTGATGTTTATTCCCATTCTAAACAATACTTGATATATTTTCTTACAGGGAAAGTACAGCTTGCACCCTGAACTACAGAGTTTGTCACAAACACTCCCCTGAACTACAAGACGTAACAAAACGACCTCTCCATTTTCAAACCGTTCCGTTCGTAGAATGCTGATGTGGCAAATTGACTTTCCCCAATTAAATTGTTTTGACAATTTTACCACTCACTTTGCATATATATATATATATATATATATATATATATATATATATATATATATATATATATATATATATATATATATATATATATATATATATATATATATATATATATATATATATATATATATAAACATTTTACCCCCAAATTAATCAACTTAAATTCAACCTAAAATATTATTTACAAATTATTCCTTTTTTAATAATTATTTTATTAATATAGTAATATATTTAATTTTAATTTTTATTTAGTTAATAAATGGGTCTTACGGTACTCATTATCGTCACTTATTCATAAGTAAATCAAATCTAATTAAACAAATTGATTAAACCCCTGCATTCAAATGCAATTCACATTTCGGCCTCTCCAATCAAGAACCACTAATGCCCCCCAGATGAAATTAGCCTAAAAAATCTCTCATGGCTTACAAACCCATTACTCTCTCTGGCCAATAACGAAAAACACAGGGCGTCATTGCAAGCACAAAGATCCAACGAGCACGGACTACACGGGGAAGTTGAGAACTGTTGAGTGTAGATTTTACACTCAATATGTTTATTTTACGTGGATCTTTTGTTTATATTTAATTATATTTACGATTTAGTTGATTGATTTTGTATTTAATAGGTAAAAAACGAGAATTAAGTGTCCATGAAGGAAAAATGATCAAAAATAAAGAAAAAAGTTGCAAAGAAGGGGGCAATTTTTTTTCTAGTGTTGTTTTGAAAAAAAGTTTTTAAAATGGTGTTATTTTGTAGGTGGTAATCGAATTGGGGTTGAGCGCCACTCCCCACGGCGGCACCGGCAAGAGGCGCCACCACCAACAGCGGCACTGGCAGGAGGCGCCACCTCCAATGGCGGCACCGGAAGGAGGCGCCACCACCAACGGCGCCTTCAACATATATATTTTTTACTTTATTTTCTGATTTTTAATTTTTTTTACAAAATAAAACAATTCAAACTAAATTCATTAGTATGAAATTAGTATTAAATTTATTATATTTTATATATTTTCTCCATTAGTATTAAATTAATCATTGAATATTTTTATCTAATTAACACACTAAAATAGTGTACAATCTTAAAAACACGTAGACAAAAACAAAAGAAGTTCTAGAAAATAAAAGAGTCATACAAAATAAATATGTCCAATAGCAAAAACAAAATGAGTACAAGGAAATAAAATTGGCACTATGAAGTCAGTGCCTATGTGAACCAGTGCCACATGCATGTGCATGTCTAGTCCTACGCGGCCTACCATCTCGACGAATGTCAGGTTCTGCTGGTACATCATCAACAAACTGGGTGTCATCCGGTGGATATGGAACAGGGAAAACATTATACTGTGATTGGATCCGCTCTTGGGGACTTGAGTATCCCAAGTTGAGCTCCAAATGTGGACCCCATGAAGAGAACCGAGTATCAATAGCAGGAGGATATGGGGTAGCTAGAGAATCGGACCATGGCATATCTGGAACGTAATCATTCGTAGATGGACCAACTAAATCTGTAAATGTGGGTACCTGAGATGTAGACGGATCGAACATATCCATAAATCCCTGTGTAGTAGATAAATCGTCCATACCTCCATGCACAGAAACATCTGCATAAAAGGGAGTATGAGAAGCAAATGGACCGGCAACATCTCCAGATGGAGGTACCCGAGATGTAGATGCATAATAGTTCCCCTCTCTCGTCTGTCTCACGTCATGCTCCAATTCAGTAGCTCTTTCGGCAGCGCTGGACTTTCTTCTGGTATGTCTATCTCGATGCGGAGAAGGTATATGAGGTATGGCAGGTATCGGAGGTAAGCTGGACGAAGCACCATCTCTACGTAGAAGTTGAGTCCCAGCTGCATACATCCGTGTAGCGATGTCCTGATACATATCATATATCCGATCGTCATCTCGAGACACTTCCCTAGCAGCAAGACTCATGGATGTAAGCTGATTACCCTGAAATAAAAGGTATTACAAGTTTAAGAATTAAAAAAACTGAAAAAACAAATTGAAAAACATCGAAAGTAATGGTTGTTTTGAGAAAAATACTAACCACAAGATCTAGTAAAATTAGGTATCCGACCTGAAAACTGATATCATCAAGATTTTCAATCGGTGATATCAAACGACGTGTGTGCCTCTCATAGCACTCGTAGTATCCTGGATCTGTCTAAGGCCCACTAAACTCAATAATGGATAGTCCTCGACCATGCCCAACACTAATTATTAAACATAAAAAATATAAAAAACCGCAAGTATAACAAACTATTAATTTAAATTTTAAAAGTATTAAAAATCATATTACCTGTAACAGAGTAAGCGCACCACCTAGATTAGTTTTCCTCTTATCCAACTCAACAGTGCCGCCTTGTTCCACAAATTTCCTAAGTAAAGCCCCAGTGCATAGCTCACGATACAAATATCCAAGAACTGCACTACCCCAACTGAAAGTACGCACTGCCTCAAGATCTTCGAAATGACGAAGATGCAACAACGAGATTGCATTTGAAGATGTGTCAGGACACATAACCCCCCCAAGTAGCAATAACAGTAAACACCTGGTATGCTGCTGAACACGCTGCTCCGTGCTGTCATCAGTAATCGTGTAATGTCGTAAATGTAGGGCCAGATCAGTTGCAAAGAGCCGTCTCCCTTTGAAAGATCTATCTGAAGGTGCATAGCAAACAATTATGTGAGATTGGTTTTAGGGTGCTCGACGAATTTATACAGCTCTCCTTGCCAAACAAATATAGCGATTATTAGAGAATCCCGAAAGCTTGTTAGGCAAACTCCTAAAGGCAAGGTATTACCCGAATACAAGTGTACTAGAGGCCTCTTTGGGTTCGAATCCTTCTTATACATGAAGAAGCTTATACGGTTCTATTTACCTAGTCAAAGCTGGCCTTCGTTGGAGAATCGACAACGGGCGTTCGGTTAATATTTGGAAAGATAAATGGTTGCCGAGAGAAAATACATTTCAGATTTTCACACCCATTGGTGATAGGGAGCCGGAAATGAAAGTGAGCGAACTGATTGACGAAGATACAAGGCTGTGGAAGTCTGATTTAATCCAAGAGATCTTTTTTTAAGACGATTGCAAAGCAATTCTTGCTATCCCTCCGGGTAGGCTAGTGCACTCAGACCGCTATAATTGGCATTATAACCGAAATGCACTTTTCTCAGTTCGTAGTGCTTATCATTTGGATGTTAGAATCCGACAACATGGCGGTGGCTAACCTGGTAATAGCTCGAATCCTCACAATACCAAGCAAAATTAAGTGGGATACCGCAGTCAATATATGATAAGTGTTCATTTTGCATTATTTTCACTTATCAATTCTTCGAATTTTGGTCTTCGTTCGTCCGAGTTTCGGCTTTATTTGTATATATTATTACGTTTCTTGTTTTATTTCTTTTTTTTTTTAGTTTTTGTTAGGTTTTTTGCCAAGTCGAAACATTTGAAAGCGAAACCGATTTTTCAAGCCAAGAAAGTGGCCATTAAGACCCAAATGGCGATCCAGGAACGTCGGATTGCGATCTGGATGCAAATTCCAGTGAACAGCAAATTAAGACCCAGATTGCGATCCAGAAAGTCGGATCGCGATCTGGCGGCAAATTCCAGTAGCAGCGAGAAAGCTGGCCAGATCACGATCCGACTCTTCTGGATCGCGATCTGGGAAGGCGGTTCACCTTTTTCATGAGAAGCCAGATCGCGATTTCTGACTTTATTGGATCGCAATGTGGACACGATTTTCGAGGGTAGATATTTTAAAAGCAAAGCTTCTTGAGGAAGCTTTGCATTTTACTATAAATAGAAGCAAGCCCTCAAGCCTTCTTCGACTTTTTACAGTTTTCGACAGTTCTTCGCGGGAATCGTCAACGAGAGTTTCGACTTGGGTTTTTCTTATGCAATTTCTTTACGTTTTGTTCTTCATTTCTTGTGTACATTCTTTTGACTCTTTATTTTTTATGAACTAAGAACATTTTCTTCTAGGGTAATGAAACCTTGTATATATTGATTTCGATCTTCATTTATGTTATCTATTTGTCGTGTTTTGATTTCGTTTATGTTTTCCTGTATTAAATTCTTCAGGGTGTTTGATCATCTCTTGGATTGATATTAAATAGGAATGAACTCGAGAGAGGATTTCTTGTTTTAAATTAGGAAAACATAGCTCGGGGTGTGGAAACGGAGACGTGATGCACCTCGGTTAGCCTTTAAGGACTTGACCTAAATGCTCTCTTAATAGCAGGTTCTGAACGGAGACGTCGGACCTGTGGGTAGACTCTAACTACACTGGAGACGGGGGTTAGAATACTTTAGCGTATGGATTAACGAATATGAATTTGACTTTAGATAACGGTTTTGTAGATCGCTGTTGATTATACGTTGGTGGATTTTGCCCTAGAAGTCCCTTTTAAAAACGAAACTCTCTCGTGTTGAGTTGTCGCTATTCTATTTACGTACATTCTATATTTGCATGTTTACGATCTTGTCTGTTATTAAACTAGGGTTTATCACCATTCCAATTATTTCTGATCGGCTAGATAATATAACGATAATATAATTACATTACTCATCATGTGAGTCTACAGGTCCCTGTGGATCGATATCCGGAGCCACTTTTCTGCAAAATGCGACACTGTATACTTGCGGTAATTTATACGCGAGGAAAACGCGTATCAAGTTTTTGGCGCCGTTGCCGGGGACTAATTTGATTCTATCGTTGTTGATATTGTTACCATTTATCTAACTATTACTTTAGCCATTTACTTACTTTATTTTCAATTTTTACCTTGATTTTAACCGATCACTTTGTTTATGCCCAGGCGTCGAAATTTGGAAAGCATACCTTACGATCCCGAGATTGAAAGGATATTTCGAAGGCGAAGGGCCACGCGCAACCAATGAAGTGAACCTATGGCCGACGATCAAGGAAATCCAGAGCACCTGGCCTTTGAGTACGATCGAGAGCCAGGACGAGATCACGAGCAGCCAAGACCGAACCTACCACCCGAGCGAACAATGCGAGAATACCGAACTCCATCTGTGAATGAGAACTATTCGTGAATCAGGAAACCAACGATAGCCGTAAACAACTTTGAGCTAAAGACGGGGCTCATCAACATGGTCATGGCGAACCAATTCTCTAGAGCAGCCACTGTAGATCCGAATCTCCATCTTGCCAATTTCTTGGAGATTTGTGACATAATCAAAGTTAACGGTATTTCTGATGATGCCATTCGGTTGAAGCTATTTTCATTTTCTGTCAGAGACAAAGTGAAGAGTTGGCTTCTGAGTCTTAATCCCGGATCACTTACCTGTTGGGAAGAATTATCACAAGCCTTTCTGGCACGATTCTTTCCACCCTCGAAGACTGCACAACTACGAAGAGATGTAGGCAACTTCAGACAAATGAGTCAAGAGTCGATGCACGAGTCATGGGAGACGTTCAAGGACTTATTACGACAATGCCCTCAACACGGATTCAACCCGTGGGATCAAATGGAGTTGTTCTACAATGGGCTCTATCAACCTGCCCGATCTCTAGTTGATGCTGCCTCAGATGGATCATTGCAAAACAAGACTCCCACAGACGCTCGAGACATTGTCGAGCGAATGTGTGATAATGCTTACCATTGGCCGTCCGAACGAAGTGGTACACAAAAGGTGGCCGGAGTCCACCAACTCAATCCTTTAGCCTCGGTATCAGCACAGTTATCGACCCTATCAAACCAGGTCACCCAATGGTCGGTTCGAGGACCACAAACTGAACAAGTAGCAGCAACGAGTACTTCACAAGCCACAAATAACGATTGGGAGCAGGCCCACTACATAAACAACCGATTCAACAATTTTCGGGGAAACAACAATCTGAACCAAAACCCTACTCACTACTACCCGGGAATTCGAAATCATGAGAACTTCTCCTACGCCAATCCAAAGAATGCTCTCCAACCGCCTTCTGATTTCAACCATCAAAGAGAGCAAAGAGGGCTGTTTTATGACGATCGTCTTCACCGACAAGAACAAGAGATGGAGGGCCTAAAGTCAACAATGAAGAACATGGAAAAGCAAATAGGGCAAATCGCCCAATCCATGTCCACGATCGCAAAGGGTGGATTTTCGAGCAATACCGAAGTCAATCCAAAAGAAAGCTGTCAAGCCATAACCACCCGAAGTGGTTTGCAAATGACAGATCCTCCTTATCCAACAGACGAGTCACCAAAGCCAGCCGTACAACCGATCCTGGTTGAACCGGAAATCACCATTTCAGGGAGTAGTACAAAAGAGGCTCGTAAGCCTAATAACATTTCTTTCCCTGATAATCCTCCTCTTCTGATAACTCCTATTCCTTTTCCAGAGAGACTGAAAAAGAAGAAGCTCAACAATCAAATTAAGAATTTCATCGAAAGGATCAAACAAATTTGAATCAACATCCCTTTTGCATAAGCCTTGTAGATAATGCCAAACTCCACCAAGTTCATGAAGGAAGTATTATCCAAAAAAATACGAATCGAAGAAGGCACACCATTGACACTCACGGCAACTTGCAGTGCCATCCTTCAGTCGAATATACCACAGAAAATGAAAGATCCAGGGAGTTACATTATTCATTGTATTATTGGAAATTCTACTTTCGATAAAACTTTATGTGATTTGGGGGCAAGTATTAATTTGATGCCTATGTCTCTGTTTCTAAAACTAGGTTTAGGAAATTTAAACCGCACTCGCGTGACTTTACAATTAGTTGATCGTTCATTGAAATACCCTGATGGGATTGTAGAAGATGTGCTAGTTAAAGTAGACAAATTCATTTTGCCTGTTGATTTTGTGGTACTTGAAATCCCTGAAGATGATGAAGCACCAATCATTCTAGGTCGTCCATTCTTAGCCACTGGTAAGATGATGATTGATATGGAATTATGACCTTTGAAACTTAGGGTGAATGGGGAAGAGGTTGTTTTTAATTTGATGAATGCATTTAAACACTCTGAACATGTTGAGCATTGCAGTAGAATAGGCGTGATCGAGGACTGTGTTTCCTCCTTCTTTGATTTGTATGAATTATGTGATTCTGTTGAGCACTGCATTGTAAACTCTATTGATTTGCATTCTGCTTCCCCTGAAACTCCAATTGAAAATGACGTGCTTGATTGTGTGTTGTTTCTTGAATGTGCCGAGATTTTGGGCATAGACGAGGTAGGAATCATCCATGAGATACCAGTTAGTGTGAAAACGGCCCCCGTACTGGAATTGAAACAATTATCGGATTATCTTTGTTATGCTTTTCTTGGAGCAGACAAGACTTATCCGGTGATCATTTCTTCTAGTTTGAGCGAGGCCGAAACAAACGCACTGTTGGAGATCCTTAGAGAATATAGGTCGGCTATAGGTTGGTCTATTGAGGATATTAAGGGAATTAGCCCGTCTATTTTCCAACACAAAATTCTAATGGAAGACGTCTATAAACCGAGAGTCTAACCTCAGAGGCGGTTAAATCTGTCAATGAAAGAGGTAGTCAAAAAAGAAGTCTTAAAACTGTTAGGCGCTGGTATGATTTATGCAATTTCTGACAGTTCGTGGGTCAGTCCGGTGCAGGTTGTGCCAAAGATGGGTGGGATGACGGTTATTGTGAATGATAAAAATGAACTTATTCCGTCTAGGACATACACTGGGTGGCGTGTATGCTTTGATTACCGATTATTGAATGTAGTCACTAAAAAAGACCATTTCCCCATTCCCTTTATTGATAAAATGCTAGACAGGCTAGGAGGTTTCGAGTATATGGTTATTCGGGGTACAATCATATCTCAATCGCCCCGGAAGACCAAGAAAAAACTATTTTTACTTGCCTCTACGACACTTTTGCATTTCGTAGGATGCCTTTCGGTTTGTGTAATGCACCTGCTACCTTTCAATGATGTATGATGTCTATTTTTCATGATATGGTAGAAGAATTTCTTGAGGTGTTTATAGATGATTTTTCTGTGTTTGGATCGTCTTTCGATCATTGTGTGCACAATCTAGAACTTGTTTTGAAAAGATGTACAGAAACAAACCTTGTTTTAAATTGGGAAAAATATCATTTTATGGTTCGTGAAGGTATTGTTCTAGGTCACAAGATCTCGAAAAAGGGTCTTGAGGTGGATAGGGCAAAAATCGAAACATTGAAAAATTTCATCCACCGAAAGATGTCAAGGGGGTTAGAAGTTTTTTAGGGCATGCTGGGTTTTACCGTAGATTCATTAATGATTTTTCGAAAATAGTGAAACCATTATGTCTTTTGCTTGAGAAGGAAGCCGTCTTTGATTTCAATTCTGCTTGTTTGCAAGCTTTCACGTTTCTCAAGGAGAAGAACCGAGTGACCGATTATGATTACTCCCAATTGGGAAGAACCATTCGAGATCATGTGCGATGTGATCGACTTTGTTGTAGGTGCAGTATTGGGACAAATGAGGGACAAAATCTTCAAAGCCATCTACTATTCTAGTTGTACACTTGATCAGGCACAGAAGAACTATTCAACGACCGAAAAAAAAATGCTTGCATTTTTTTTATGCCGTTGACAAGTTTAGACCGTATATTTTGGGCTCTCAGGTGATCATTTACACCGACCACACAGCTATTCGATATTTGTTCGCCAAGAAGGACGCCAAGCCCCGACTCATTAGATGAGTACTACTACTCCAGGAGTTCGACTTGGAGATCAGAGACAAAAAAAGAAGCAAGAATGTGGTAGAAAATCATCTTTCCACACTCATATTTGACGAAGTTCCAGCCGAAGGAAATATTTAGGAATCATTCCCAGACGAGCAACTGCTCGCCATTAGCACTCACACTCCATGGTATGCTGATGTGGCCAACTTCTTGGCCAGTGGAATCATTCCTGATGGTCTATCTTATCACCAAAAGAAAAAATTCCTTCACGACAGTCGTTTCTTTCTATGGGACGAGCCATTGCTTTTCAGAACCGGCCCTAACCTAGTTATCCGAAGATGTGTTCTGGAAACCGAAATACGCGATATACTCACACATTGCCACTCTTCACCTTGTGGCAGGCATCACGGGGAATCTCGCACAGCCGCCAAAGTTCTGCAGTCAGGCTTCTTTTGGCCAACTCTATTCCGAGATAGTTACGAGTTCATGAAATGGTGTGATCGATGCCAACGGACCGGGAATCTATCCAACAAAAGCCAAATGCCACTGAACAATATGCAAGAGGTGGAGCTTTTCGATGTTTGGGGCATAGACTTCATGGGACCATTCCCTCATTCAAATGGAAAGTTGTACATTCTGCTTGCCGTGGACTACGTGTCCAAATGGGTCGAAGCAATTGCCACCACTGCCAACGATGCTCGTACGGTCCTAAAATTCTTCCACAAGAACATATTCTCAAGGTTCGGGACACCTAGGGCGATCATTAGCGATGAAGGATCCCACTTCTGCAACAAACTGCTCACTAATCTCACAAACAAGTTGGGGATCCGACACAAAATTTCGCTAGGTTATCATCCACAAACAAATGGCCTTGCTGAGTGTTGGTCGAAAACCTACACGCAAGTGCACGTATCGTACAAGTAATATAGTGGACTAAAAGTCCGGATATCGAACCCACAGGGAATATTTAATTATCTAATCCTAGACGCTAAATTCTACCAATTATTATCAAGCCCACCCTACACAGTCGAATTTAGAGAGAATAACTAAATTAAACTAAAAAGCAAATTAAAACAACAAAGCAAGAAAGCAAATTAAACACGAAGATTTATCAGAGTAAACGAGCCTAGGATTTTATTCTTCCCCCTATGTGATTATTACTCCCCCAATTCCTTCAATTATGCAAGCAATTAACCCGGATTATTAACCTGAGATGCTAAAATAATCATAACCCGCTTCCGCGTGTATTACGATTCTAATACTCTAGATTCAATTACTATATTCCTATGCAATTAATTCTAGAACACAGCATTAAGCACAAATCTCAATAATGGCTACCTAAGAGATTAACTATATTCCTATGTTAATACCACAAAGACTCTTCTACCACAGTTCTAATTATTAACCCGATCTTCCGATTCATGCGATTAACAATAACATAAAAGCGCATAAAGTGGCCAGTTTCATGAACTTAATAAAACAAGAAGAAGAAATAATCCGGAATTAAAACTTGCATAAAATCATAGAATTGGGTTCATAAACCCCACATAGGGTTCCAAATAAAATCCTAGAAATAAGAAAATTAGCTACTCATGATTAAAGGAAAAACACAAATAAAATAAATCATAGACGATAAATCTATGCTTGAATTCTTCGAATTCTTCTTCTTTGTTATTTCTTTGTTGCTCTCCAAATTGCGTAAAAAAGGTTGATCCCCAATTGTGTGCTTGGCTTGGTCTTATATAGGGTGAAGAACTTGGGGAAGAAGGCAGTTTCCTTGTGCAATTAAAATCCCTTTACTGCGCAACTTCGGGGTATGGGACGGGGGTCCCATAATTTGCCCTAAAACTGGGACGGGGGTCCGAGCCTTGTTTCTTCAGAATTTTGATATTTTCACTTTTGACCCATATTTTCGCCAAAATTGCAGTTTTGACCCCATACTTTTCCAATTCTTCAATTTGTACCTAAAATACAATAAATCAACTTTTTAAGCACCAATTATCGTTAAAACACACCAAAAGCTCAAATAAAAAGTTACGATAAAGTGTAAAAATATACACTTAACACTGAGTTGTCGAACCGAGAAATCTAACAGATTCTAGAGAAGACCGTGAGCACGAACCGAAAAGATTGGGCATTAAAGCTCGATGATGCACTTTGGGCCTATCGAACCGCATTCAAGACACCGATTGGGATGTCTCCGTACAAACTCGTGTTTGGGAAAGTGTGCCACCTGCCAGTGGAATTGGAGCTCCGAGCTTATTGGGCCATCAAAAAGCTCAATTTCGATCAAACAGCTACCGGCACTCGTCGATTGCTTCAACTCAACGAAATGGAGGAGTTCAGAAACGATGCTTACGAGAATGCCAAGATTTACAAAGAAAAGACGAAAAAGTGGCATGACAAAAGAATTACAAAGCGAGAGTTACGGGCAGGTGACCAAGTCCTGCTATTCAATTCTCGGCTACGACTGTTTCCGTGAAAGCTCAAGTCACGTTAGTCAAGACCATTCGTAGTCCTGAGCGCAACCCCACAAGGAGTTATCGAAATCCGAGGACGAGACGGTCCATCGTTCAAAGTAAATGGGCAACGAGTCAAGCATTACTACCCGAATGGTGCTCCCGAGGAAGTGGAGCGTGTCGCCCTAATTTTCTCCCAGTAAATCTAAACGAAGTCGAGCCGTTGACTGTAAAACAGGCGCTTAATGGGAGGCACCCCATTGTTTCTCATAGTTTCTGTCATTTTCTTTTATTTTTCATGCTTTCGCCTTTGTTTTCATGCCTCGTTTGCATTTTTTTATTTTTAGGTTCAATCTCTCATTCGCCCCCATTTAAATTTCCTTTTTGGCAGGTTTTAGATGGACCAGATCGCGATCCAGGAAGGTCGGATCGCGATTTGGGGCGTTTTTCCAGAAGCTGCGATTTTTGGGCCCGGATCGCGATCTAGTAAGTCGGATCGCGATCTGGGGCGTTTTTCCAGAAAAAAAACAATTTTTGGGCCTGGATCGCGATCCAGTAAGTCGGATCCCGATCTGGGGCATTTTTCCAGAAGAAGCGATTTTTGAGCCCGGATCGCGATCTAGTAAGTTGGATCGCGATCTGGGGCGTTTTTCCAGATCGCGATCCGATTATTGTGGATCGCGATCTGGGATCGAAATACTTAATTCAAAAAGGCAAACCCCTTCTCTCATAAAACGCACATTAATCACACATTTGATCATTACAAATCACGATTTGCTTATTTACTTCAAGAATTTGTGGGTGAATCTTCAAGAAAAGGTAAATTCTCAACCTAGTCCTCGTTTTTTTTCTTTATTCTTCATTTCTTTCGAATTTCCCCCAAAATTTCATGATTGTTCCCCTTGTTTGTTAAATGTGTATTCCAGTACGTGATTTTGTACTTGGTGTTGGGATTGAAAGCATGAATTTTGGGTGAACCAATGTTTAGATATAGGAATTGCCTTATTGTTCTTAATTTCGAAATGAAAAAAAAAAATATGAATGACTGGGGTTGGTTGTTTAACTATCTATTGTTGTATGTAGTGGTGGATTCTCACGTGTTGTGATTGATGTAGGAGGGGTAGGTACCGAACAACCACTGGAATCCAAAAAACATACCAAGTTGGGCACGCCACGTGTTCGACAAAATTCCCGAACGAACTTCTGAAAGCTTTCGACCATCCATCTCGTGCAAATTCGAACAAAATGACGTCACCGGCCAAGAAACTTTTAAAAACGGGCGAGACCTCCAAGAAGGTCCAACCAAATGTCAAGGAGAAGGCTCCGGCAAAGGGAAAAGCCCCACCAAAGAAAAAGGCACACCCTCGAGGCAAGAGAGACCAAGAAGGCACTTTGAGACCCAAATTCCAGTGAGCAGCAAATTAAGACCCAGATCGCGATCCAGAAAGTCGGATCGCGATCTGGCGGCAAATTCCAGTAGCAGCGAGAAAGCTGGCCATATCGCGATTCGACTCTTCTGGAACGCGATCTGGGAAGGCGGTTCACCTTTTTCATGAGAAGCCAAATCGCGATCTGACTTTACTGGATCGCGATATGGACACGATTTTCGAGGGTAGATATTTTAAAAGCAAAGCTTCTTGAGGAAGCTTTGCATTTTACTATAAATAAAAGCAAGCCCTCACGGCTTCTTCGACTTTTTACGGTTTTCGACAGTTCTTCGCGGGAATCATCAACGGGAGTTTCGACTTGGGTTTTTCTTACGCAATTTCCTTACGTTTTGTTTTTCATTTCTTGTGTACATTCTTTTGACTCTTTGTTTGTTATGAACTAAGAACATTTTCTTCTAGGGTAATGAAACCTTGTATATATTGATTTCGATCTTCATTTCTGTTATCTATTTGTCGTGTTTTGATTTCGTTTATGTTTTCCTGTATTAAATGCTTCTGAGTGTTTGATCATCTCTTGGATTGATATTAAATAGGAATGAACTCGAGAGAGAATTTCTTGTTTGAAGTTAGGAAAACATAGATCGGGGTGTGGAAACGAAGACGTGATGCACCTCGGGTAGCCCTTAAGGACTTGATCTAAATGCTCTCTTAATAGCAGGTTTTGAACGGAGACGTCGGACCTGTGGGTAGACTCTAACTACACTGGAGACGGGGGTTAGAGTACTTTAGCGTCTGGGTTAACGAATAGGAATGTGACTTTAGATAACGGATTTGTAGATCGTTGTTGATTATACGTTGGTGGATTTTACCCTAGAAGTCCCTTTTAAATCGAAACTCTCCCGTGTTGAGTTGTCGCTATTCTATTTACGTACATTCTACATTTGCATGTTTACGATCTTGTCTGTTATTAAATTAGGGTTTATCACCATTCCAATTATTTACGATCGGCTAGATAATATAACGATGATAGAATTATATTACTCAACATGCGAGTCTATAGGTCCCTATGGATCGATATCCGGAACCACTGTTCTGCAAAATGCGATACTGTATACTTGCGGTAATTTATACGTGAGGAAAACGCGTATCAATATATCATACATCGGAAATTGAGTTGGGTGCATGGCTGCATACAGTAAAAAATAATCTAGATTCCAAGGTTTTTGAACAATGCATACTACCGTGTTGGGCAATTTGGTATGCTCCTAAAAAACGAGTGTTTGAAGGTACAATTCCCGATGCTATGAATATAGTAGAGTTTTCCAATAAATTTTGGAATGAACTACATACAGCTACATCTCAAGTACTCAAGTACTCATGCCTTTTGCGCAATCGAACCTTAGTGAAATGGATTCCCCCTGAGCCAAATGTGGTGAAAATTAATCTTGATGCTTCGCTGAATAACAAGGATGAAATATGATGTTTTTTAAATCCTCTTTGGATCCTACATCGACAGAGGCAAAAGCGGCTTTATTGGCTGTCGAAATGGCACGTCAAAACAACTGGGAGACAATCATTTTAGAAGGTGATTCACAAGAGACTATTGCAGCCATCCAAGGAAGATCAAGATCACGAACCGAATATGGAAATATCATTGAGGATATTAAACAAATGAGTGAGACTTTTGCCGCTTTTACAGTCCAACATATATTTCGATAAGGGAATCGGGTAGCTCACGAAGTAGCGTCACCATCTAAGAAAGGTCCATGTAGTTTGTGTGTTCTTCCTGTCAAGATTCAGTCAATCCTCTGCTCGGAATGACCTAATGATATATTTTTTGACCCTCAAAAAAAAAAAAAAAAAAACAAGTCTCTACATTATAACCACGAAATTTGACACCACAAAACGCGAAGATCGAAGACTCAAGCATAGATTTTCTTATTTCTTTTATGAATTCTAGATTTTGTTTATCATAAGAACTACGAGTAGCAAAGTCTTTATTTCTAGGGTTTTATTCAAACCATATGTAGGATGTGAACCCAATTCTATGATTTTATGCAAGTATTAATTTTAGATTATTTCTTCTACTTGATTTATTAAGTGCATGAAACTGGCCACTTTATGTACTTTATTGTTATTGTTGAACGCATGAATCGGAAGATCGGTTTACCAATTAGAACTGTGGTAGAAGAGTCTTTGTTGTGTTATCATAGGAATATAGTTAACCTCTTAGGTAGCAATTGTTGAGATTTGTTCTTGATTGAATTGCGTAGGAATACAGTAATTTAGTCCTGAATAATAGAATCGTAATACACGCGGAAGCGGGTTATGATTAATTTAGCATCTCATATTAGTAATCCGAATTATTTGTTTGCATAATTGAGGGAATTGGGGGATCAATAATCACATAGGGGGGAGATAAATCCTAGGCTTGTTTACTTTGATAATCTTTGTGTTTATTTAATTTGCATTTAATATTTTAGTTAAATTAGTTAATCTTCTCCAAATTAGACTGTGTAGGGTGGGCTTGAACATAGTTGTGAGAATCTAGCACTTAGGATTAGTCAGTTGAATATTCCTCGTAGGATCGATATCCGAACTTAATTGTCCACTATATTATTTGTTCGATACGTGCACTTGCGTGTAGGTATTTCCACCAACAAGAACGACGACAGATGAAACTCCGGCGACCAGGGACGACCCGTGGAGGGAAGCAAGCACACGAAACATCACGAAGAACCCAAAGTTGCAGCACACATCATTGGAGACGACGCAGCGCAAGAGGCCTACAAGATGCATTAAACTGGGTCAAACCCTGCAAAGAGAGGGTGGAGCCGGAGTAAGCAACATAGAGAGAGGAAGGGGAGAAAAAAACCCCGCCTAAAAATATTTTCATTGGAATGGATGACATGAAAAATCGAGAGCCTAACCATATTTAAGAGGGGTGAGAGAAATACGGAAATGGAGAAGAAGAAAACCTGATTAATTTTGGCTCGATTATTGCATAGAAAGTTGTGCATAATAATAAGAAATGGGCTCAAAATTTTCAAATACATTGGAAGGGCAAAGAAGTAAATGAAGAAAAAAATTAACGGAGTCATTTGTTTAAACGTTGACCACAAATCAGAGGGGTCATTTTGGTATATTTTACAGTTCAGGGGGTGTTTATGACAAAGCCTATAGTTCAGGGGTGCAAACTGTACTTTCCTCTTTATTTTATGTAGTTTTGCGCTGTTTTTTATGTAATATATTTGTTTGATGTTTATGTAAAATAAAAAATAAAATAAAATAAGTAGTAATCCGGCCATAATAAAAAAACACATATAAGAATAAATAGTAGTCTGCCGATAATAAAAAAATCCTAAAAATACGTAGTAGTCTACCGATAATACAAATTAATCAACAAATGAATGAAATAAAAACAAAAGATTGCAATTAACAAAATAAATTTAAAAAAAAAAATAGATATTGAACCGGGCGATCAGTCCAAGCGCAGATCAGGGGTTTGCACGCATGGACCGGTACTCGTGCCTAGATCGGGCGCCCAAACCTCCGGTCCACGCCTAAACCAGGCGTCCTCCCTCCATTTTTTGGCGTGGAAATCGCGCAACATCAACAAAATAAACCCCAAAAAACGCGATTTCTTGGGGGTTTTCACATGATTAACACCAAATTAACCACTAATTAAACTCATATAACTAATTTGGATGAGAAATTACCTTTAATTTAGAGATATTTTCGGATTTGGAGGATTTGTGAGAATTGTTTAGGGTTTTTGTGAGTTTTGGGATTTTTGGGGGTTTTGGTGGGTTTGGTGGGTTTGGGTAGTTTTAGAGAGAGAAAGTCAATAATAGAATGAACAGTATTCGTGATATTAGTACGCGTAAATCATTTTATTTTTTTTACAGTCTTTTGTTCCCAAATAGGTAATTGTAATGAATGAACAAAAAGAATTGGTCCAATTTTTCTTTTTCTTTTTCTTTCTTTTTTTGCAAAAAATAGAATCCCTAAATCTGAAAACTCAAAATTAGTAAAAATGGGAAGTTTGAATTGAAAATTAAAAACCTTAAATCAAGTATGCTGTGAATTTAAGTAAAAAGATTGACAAATTCTTTTTATATGCATTGCAAAAATACCCTGGGGCACCAACTGACTAAGCTCTTAGAGGGTGTTTGGCTAAGCTTATTTTAAACAGCTGATAAGCTCTTACGTCTGATAAGATGTTTTAAGAGCTGATAAGCTGTTACATCTTATTTTTAAGATTAATTTTTGGAGTGTTTGGATAATGGACTTATTTCATATTTTTACTCATTAAAAGATCTTAAATAAAAAGGTGGGGTAGAGGTACTTATTTAAAAAGATCTTATTTGCTCTCCAACAGCTTATTTAAAAAAAAATAAGATCTTTTTCTAAAAATTTACCAAACACTTTGGAAGAGCTTATAAACTCTAAAACATCTTATAAGCTCCTTTTAACATCTTATAAGTTTAGCCAAACACCCACTAAAAAAAATATGTAAAAAAATTACAAATTTAAATTATTTAAATAGAGTCAAAATGCTACATTCACCTATTACAACCAACCCGTGACGTTAGTGTTTCTAATGTTCCGTTAATTTTTTAGGAGTATTTGTAATTATCAATACCATGTAGACCTTAAAATTATTGCGTCATTAATTAGGGGTTGATTGCAATTTAGCCTATATTTTAATATTTATATAAAGATGTAATTTACCCAATTTAACGATATTTTCAAAAGGGGTAATATGCTATGAACCCCTCAAACAAAACATAATTTGAACTAAATGACAAGTCCAAATTCATTTTTTTCATTAAATTCCTAATTTGAAATAATATATGACTCACATCCCTAAAAAAAATCAATCCATATCTTACCCTTATACTCTAAATCTCATAAACTACTTATTTACGTTTCTCCATCAAATCTATTCTTCTACTTCTTCTTCTTCTCTCCCTGTCTCTGTCTCGCTCTCTCTGGCGCTCTCTCGCTCTCTCTCTCGCCACCACTCCATGCTTGAAGAAGGTGGTGGCTATGGCGACGACCATGGCGATGGAGGCTCCGGCATGGGGAAGGCAGTTATGAAGGTAAGTAAGCGACGACACATGGGGAAGGCAGTTATGAAGGTAAGTAAGCGACGACGATGAGAGGAGCCGTGTGGTCGCGCGGCGCTCGGAGTTCGAGGATGACGTTGGCCCAGCGGCGGTGCTCGGAGTTCGAGAATGGTGCTGGTGGTGCGGTGATACTGGGAGTAGACGATGGCGGCGTGGGTGGGGTGGGTGGTATCCTTAGTGGCGTGGATGGGGGTGGGTGGATTTATCATCAGATCTAGGGTTTGGTGGGTGGATCTAGGGTTTGGTAGGATGGATCCAAGATTTTTCGATTTAATGTCTATGGGTTACTATGGGTGTCTGGCGGCTAAGGTTAAAATGAGAGGTTAGGGTTTCAAGAATATGCTATCAGAGATGTCTGTGGATTACTACGGATTACTACGGCTTCCTATGCGTGTCTATAGATGACTGAGACCGATTTTTTTTTAAAAAGTCATAATTTTCAATATTATATAGAAAATAAGAAAAAAAAAATAGATTCCTATAATACTGAAAAAATACGAAAATGAAAGAAAAATAAAAAAGAGTAACGTGTTCTACGTAAAAAAAAATGTTCGATGCAAAATAAAAATGTTAAATGCATAATAAAAAATGATAAATGCAGTTTAATTATTACTTGGTGCAAATTTCATATTTTGTGTGTGGGGGACTTTTTGGAATAAAATTTATAAAAGATGTGAAGCAAAAATTTAGTTAGACTTGTCATTTAGTTCTAATAAATTTTGTCACCAGACACCTATATGTTAAAGCCCCTTTCAAAAAGTCATATAAGAAGAAACAATTCGACTATATTATCTTTGCCAAGGCGAATTATATCACATTATCAATTTTAAGCTTTCCATGTGGTTGAAAATTTTAAGTCTTGAGAAAACTAAAGGCGTTGGGAAGAGGAGAAAATCGACCGTTTTGAAGAGTATGAGGGACCTAATTCAAAGATAAAAAAAGATAGGGGACTGTTGGTAAATTACAATTGTCTGTGGTATCAGTAGCTCTGCTTCTTTGTGTTCTGCTAGTTCAGTCGATTTCCGGCGGGTTTAAAGACCAAAAAACTTCTCTTTCAACTCCCAATTCAATTACTTCTACCAGGTAACAATTTTTTTCTACATAATTCTGATGGGCAATGTAATTCTGATGTTGTGTTGGTCAAAGCTATCTTGAATTTATCTGTTTACATTGGTGGTTAATTGTTTTTTGGGTTTTGAAGTTTATGTGTTTGTGAAAATGCTTCAATGAAGTTCAGTACTTCTTTGAAGAACAAAATTTCATCTCTCTCTTATTTGGTAGGAAATAAAGCATTACTTTTGTGTCTTTTTTTCGAAAAGTAGCAATACATTATTCTTGTCTGACTTTTAATTTTATGTTACTGTTTTAGGTGGAAATTATATGTATGGTAGGAGTAATGGTGAAAACTGAGATAAACTTGTGAATTCCGCAAATTTCGATTGGTTTTTATTTTCCGAAAGTCTCAAATCCGATTCCATCCGTCCGATTTGCACCATAAGTAGGAACTGTGCTAAACAATAAGAAAACACAATTTGATTTCTTAAAATGATTAATCATATTTTTATTTATTTTAATCTCATTAAAAATATACTGCTTAAATGTTAAATATAATCTATGGATAATGTTTAAATTTTATGTGAAATAAATTTCAAATTTTATAAAGCGAATTTGTACGTGGTTGACGTTGTAAATGAGTAATTTTAAAACCTAATGCTTATTTTGTAATTTAAATGGTAAAGATTACCGTGGTTATGGTATTTCAGACAAATTTTAAATGATTTTAGTGTGACATATTAAATTGTAATGGCTCTGACATTACTTATTTTTGTGTGTATCCAATCCAATACCATCCTCTAAGATATTTAAGTATCACATACTCAATTACGTACAAAAAATAACTTTCATAATAGTGCCCTTCTAGATCGATCAATGCTGCTAAACGAGATAGTTGTACCATTTGGGCATTTGGGTCGGATGATGTATCTTATTTTTTATATCACAATTTTTTCGCATTTTAAATTTTCTTTTATCATTTATTTTGTTAATTCGGTACTTAAATCAAATGAAATGGATATTATTTTTTTTAAGCTTTTGAATTGTATGGTATTATATATCAACTATTCAAAATTTCGTTCGATTATTTTATCTAAAACAATTGAAGCAGTAATTAAATTTTAAAAGGCATTTGATTACTCATTTTTTATTACTATTGAAGAACGTTGTATTTTGATGTTTGCAGTAATAACTAGTCAACAAATTGAAAGAAGCTGTTATGGTTTGCCCAGTACCCTCTGTACCATTTTGTATGATCGCTTCCTTGAATGTCGAACAACGACACCCCTTACGAAGTTCGTCGAACCCCATGTCAGAACAACTCTTTCGTAATTTTAACTCTCCGTTTGAGCTCCGACAAGTCCACACCGTTGTCATAAAAACTGGTACACCTCTTTCAGATCTCCCAGTATCCCGTGTTGCCTCTGTTTGTGCTCTTACTCCTAGTTTTCCATACGCCCAACAAATCTTTCAGCAAGTTAATCAGCCGACAACTTTTATATGGAATTATTGCTTAAAAGACTATGCAGAGAGTGATTCTCCATTTGATGCTATTTTGCTGTTTGACCAATTGCAAAGGCACAATGTGTGTCCCGATAGTTTTACTTGCTCCTTTGTTCTCAAGGCGTGTGTGAAGTTACAGGATCTTTTCCATGGGAGAATGGCTCATGCCTTCGTCGAGAAACTCGGGCTTCAGTTGAACTTAGTTCTTCAAAATGCAATCTTGCATTTGTATGCATCTTGTGGGAACATGAGGGATGCAAATCTAGTGTTCAATAATATGCCTCAACGAGACATTGTTACTTGGAATACGATGATCACACAGCTAGTGAAGAGTGGCGATATTAATTCAGCATACGAAATGTTTCTACAAATGCCCAAAAGGAATGTGAGGTCATGGACTGCTATAATTTCGGGTTTCGTTCAGTGTGGGAAGCCCAAGGAGGCAATCGAACTTTTCTCGAAAATGGAAGAAGTTGGATTGAGGCCCAATGAGGTGACTGTGGTGGCTGTTTTAGCTGCCTGTGCTGATATCGGAACACTCGATCTTGGGACTAGAATTCATGAATATTCAGACAAGAGTGGCTTCAAGAAAAACATCCACATTTCTAACACCCTGATTGATATGTACATCAAATGCGGATGTCTGGACGCAGCATATCGCGTATTCGAGGGTATGAAAGAACGAACAATTTTCTCATGGTCAGCCATGATTCAAGGGCTAGCAATTCACGGGAAAGCAAACGAAGCATTGGAGCTCTTCTTCGAAATGATTCAGACAGGAATGAAGCCTAATGGAGTCACCTTCATCGGACTACTGAACGCTTGTAGTCACATGGGATTGATAAACGAGGGTCGTGAATTTTTCTCTAGCATGACTAGAGACTACAGAATCGTTCCAAGTATTGAACACTACGGTTGCATGGTTGACCTATTAAGTCGGGCCGGGCTTCTAGAAGAGGCCCGTGATTTCATCGAAGAGATGCCTATAAAGCCCAATGCCGCTGTATGGGGTGCTCTTCTCGGTGGGTGCAAAGTCCACAAGAACATCGAAATGGCTGAACTAGCAATGAGACACTTACATGAATTGGATCCCTTAAACGATGGCTATTATGTAGTTCTAGCAAATATATACTCCGAAGCAAAGAAATGGGAGGATGCTGCTAGAGTGAGAAAGTTGATGAGAGAGAAAGGTTTGAAGAAGACAATTGCATGGAGTTCGGTAACCGTAAAAGGTGCGGTCCATGAGTTTGTGGCTGGGGACGAGACACATCATCATTCCGAGGAGATATATAGCACGTGGAACGAGTTATTAGTGCATATGAGATCGAAAGGCTATGTACCGAATACCTCGGTTGTTCTACTCGATATGGAGGAGGAGGAAAAAGAGAAGGTTTTGTTTCGGCACAGTGAGAAACTAGCGCTGGTTTTTGGGCTTATTAGCTTGCCGCCTGGACAAACGATTCGAATTTTCAAGAATCTTCGTGTGTGTGAAGATTGTCATGCTTCTTTCAAGTTGATATCGGAGATTGTGGATCGAGAAATAGTTGTGCGTGATCGAAACAGATTTCATTCTTTTCAAGATGGTTCTTGTTCTTGTAGGGATTATTGGTAGTTTGCATTTGTACTCACTTTTGCTACACTGTACACTCCAAAGGGAAAAAACTGAAGATGCAGAGAGCTGTTCTTATGAAGTGAGTCAAGAATCAACAAGTATGGCAATATTATATTTATTTTTTCGTATCTATTCGTTTCTTCTGTTCTTCACTTCTGTGGGGAAAAAAAATTAATTTGTATTACATTGACTGAAGTTTTTGAAAATTAGTAACTACAAATTTTATTCTGGAAGGTCTTTTTTTTTTAATTTAAATAATGATTTCCTTTTTTTAATTGCATGTTCCTTTTTTTGATCCCGTATATTCTCTTGGCTAGAAAATCACCTAACTCTTATTCCCATTGTCTGTTTTATTTTGATTAAGTTATTGATTTATCAATATCAAGGTTTCATAATAACTTTCGAGTCTCTGAAAACGTGTTGTACTCGATTTTTTTTCTTTTTTATTTTTGGTTATTGTAAAATGTATTTAGCCCCTTTGAGTTTTGATTACGCAGTAAATGTTGTTAAGCATCTTCATTTGATTTGGTAGGCAATGCTTTTGTTTCTATATATACGGGAAATCTGCCAGAAGAAGGGTACGAAGCTATCAATGATTCTGGCACGTTCACGCCTGAATCATTTCTGGGAAAGATGCTTGCAGCCGCTGATCGATTTGATTTCAAAAGAATTAAAAAAAAAAACTATGTGAATCGCGCATTTGCGGTTACTGGTTAGAAATAATGGTATGAGTTGTATAATATTCTTACGGCTTGTTTTTTGATACACCAGTGCTGACATTAGAAATATTAAAATGTATTTTTTTTCGTCTTCAAATTGTTCCACAGGTTTGCCTTGTTTATACGGAGGGAAGAGAGATTCAGAGGCGAATCGGTTTCAAAAGCTGGATTGTTATATATGGTGTAGCTTTACGAAAGTATGTACCGTTTGCAAAAGTGACATCTACTGCAATTATATGATAAAACAATTTCTAACTCTCAAAGCCACTATACTATAAAGGGACCTTTTCCCGTCGTATTATCAAACGATACGTGGCTCAAGTATGTTATTTATTTTCCGATTGCTCTCGATTAAATGCTATAAAGTATGAGTTAAATATCATCCTTTTGTTCTTAGTTCCGTTTTTTTTATCTGTTGACTTCAATAATGCTCTATTATTTGTTCCGAGCAGCTGCGCTTTATGTAGTGTATGATCTTGCGACTTGTACGATTTTGTTGCCTTTAACCTGAATAAACTAATGCTCCAAATTTCTTTATTGTTTTCTAAAATAATTTACTTCTCGTGCAGAATTTTTCGACCCCGCATATTTCTTTATTGTTTTCTAAAATAATTTACTTCTCGTGCAGAATTTTTCGACCCCGCATCAAATGCTCTTCTTGTTGCTGGTGCAGTGCTGCTAATTGAACACATTCTTTCTTTTCTTAAAGAAAAATAGGAAAAGGTATCGAGAATTTTCGTTAGAAAAGGAAGATTGTTTCAAGTGTTCCTTGTATTTTTTTTTTTGGAACGACATTGCAACTTGAAATGTATGTGGATGTTATTTTTCAGATAGATTTTGTGGATGTAATTTGGTAAGTTGTGAATGTTAAAATCAAATATATGTTTTGAAGAATCATCTTTCGGTTTTGGCAGCTTGGGTAATGAATAGGTTTCCGGAGCCAAAAGCCAAAAAAAAAAAAAAAAAAAAAATACAAGTATTCGTGATAGTTTTTAAAATGTCCCGCGGTTTTTTCATATATAAAAGTATATACGATGTCTTTTTTCTTAACGTCTTTTTTCTTGACGGTTTTAAACCGTCAATCGTGAACAATGTTTCCAAAGGTTTTTTTTTACTTTTCTAGACTGTTTATATCCGTCGTGCAGTCCAATCGATTAAGATCAAATTGAAATTGGTGGACCTGAATGTTTAAGAAATATGTATTTAAGAAATCTTTACATGGTGCAGATTTTTTATTACAATCAAGAAAATATGTATTGTGGTGGAAGTTAAAGTTTATTATTAAATTTGGAACCAACAATATTATCTACAATATTTCGAACTAATATTACTAATGGTATATATATATTATCAACAAAATTTCAAACCAATTAATAACAATGTCTATGTTAGGTTGAAATCAAACAACTATATATTCTTCAAACGAGAATGCAGAATTCCGTTTCCTTGTTGTAGGGCTTGATTGAGTTTCTCAAATTCCATCAAATTACTCCGCAATTGGTTTATCAATTCTTCCTGCTTTCGGAAGCACTCCTTCTAACAATCTTCCTTCAACTTATCTCGACGCTTGTTCGCTTCGTCACGTGCTTTCATGCTGTTTAGATGGTAGGCTTGTCACAACTGCCCCGCGACCAACATAACTATCGAACCAACGAGTCATGTGTAACCAAATTACTCGTTTTCAAACATCGTGTCCCATTTTTTGAAAATTGAATGGGCAATATGCCAATGAAGCTGACAATGTTTTGGAGTATTATTATCAAAATTCTGAGTATTTTGTTAGCTCACATCTATCTGTAAGACTTTTGTCAAAATGGTTCGAACACAATTCAAAAAAGTAATAAAGGTCTTTCAAACGGATAATGACATGAAATATCGTGATTCACACCTTTATGATATTTTTTATTAAAATGGGACCCATGTTCAAAGATCTTGCCCGGGCACTCATCAACATAATGGAAGAGCCAAACGAAAAGACCGTCATATTCTAAATTATAATCGCTCTTTAAATCTTTCAGCCTCTTGTCATCAATCACTCTTTGTGAAGTTTCTCTTACAGGCCGTGTACACCATCAATCATATCCCTTTACTTGTAATTGAAAATGAGACTTCTTATTCTCGTCTTCATGGGAAATCTGATGATTATTCAACTCTAAAAGTCTTTTTGTGTGCTTGCTTCGTTCTTCTTCAACCCTATGAGTATGCCAAACTTGATTGAACATAAGGGTTATCTTTGTTGGGATCCAGTTTCCAATCGTCTTCGTATTTCTTGTCATGTTGTCTTTTAGGAAGACACGATGTTTGCCTCTATGTCTCAGTTTAGAATGTCACATTCTACTCCTTCTCTTTTTACAAATCCTTCATGTGATCTTTTTCCATCTGAAACAGAACCCATTGCCACACCAAGTACTTCGACCGTTGCGGATGTGCCTATTGCATTTGCTTCTGCCCCAACTGAGGATCCTGCCAACGAAACTGATCCTAGTCTTTTTGAGGAATCTGTTCGTCTTTCAACTTGGATAAGACATATACTTTCTCATTTACGTGATTTTTATTATTTTTATGCTATTCTTTCTCTTCACAAACCTCAGTCATATCGAGAGGCACAAACTGACCCTCATTGGCAACAAGAATACCTGATGAACTTGACGCGTAACATAAGACTCAAACTTGAGATTTAGTTTATTTGTCGAAGGGTAAGACTCCCATTGGTTGCAATTGTATTTTAAAGTTAAAACTCATTTTGATGGGACTATTGAACTTTATAAAGCTCGCTTGATTGCTAAAGATTTCAACCAAGAATATAGTGTTGGTTATGAAGAAATATTTGCTCATGTTGCTCGATTACCCACTCTTTGCAGTCGCATTGCCATATCTGCTATTCGGAAATGGTCTTTATTTTAGATGGATGTCAAAAATGCTTTCCTTCACGGTGATATGCACGAAGAGGTGCATATGAAAACTCCTCCTGGATATCCTCATACTTCTGGACAGGTGTGTCGCCTTCGAAGGGCATTATATGGTCTCAAACAAGCGCCCCGTGCTTGGTTTGAGAAATTTAGTAGCACGATCGCCCATCTTGACCTCACTAGTAGCTCTTATGACTCTGCTCTTTTCATTCGTAAAGGTGATATATGGGTTATTTTTCTGCTGCTTTACGATGATGATATGATCATTACAGGTGATGATCTTACAGGCATTAAGTCTCTCAAACAGTCTCTTCATCATCATTTTGAAATGAAAGATCTTGGCACCCTCGGTTATTTTATGGGGCTTGAAATCACACTGCTTCTGATGGTTGCTATATTTCTCAAGCTAAGTATGCTGCTGATCTTCTCTCCCACTCAAATATAATCGATACCAAAATTTCTTCCACTCCTCTAGAGATGAATACTCGACTTACTCCTACGGATGGAACTCTACTTACTGATGCTACGCTCTACCGACAGTTGGTTGGAAGTCTCATTTATCTTACTGTTACTCGTCCTTATATTGCTTACGATGTTCATCATATTAGTGAGTTTATGGCAGCTCCACGATCTACTCATTTCTCCGTTGTTCTTCATATACTTTGTTACATAAAATGTACTTTGTTTCATGGTCTTCATTTCTCAGCTCAGTCATCGCTAACGATGTATGCTTATTATGATGTTGATTGGGCTGGTGATTCTACTGATCGACGATCTGTCACTGGTTACTGTTTTTTTCTTGGAGATTCTTTGATCTCTTGGCGTAGCAAGAAACTATTGTCTTCCGTTCGAGTACTAAATCTGAGTATCGAGCATTAACAAACACTACTTCAGAGTTATTATGGTTTCGGTGGTTACTTATTGACATTGGTGTATCACATCAAAGTGCAACAATTATTCATTTGTGACAATCAAAGTTCTAATCCAAATTGTTCACAACGATGTTTTCCATGAGCGAACAAAACATATTGAGAATGATTGTCACTTTGTTCGCCATCATCTGATACATAACACTCTTTGTCTTCAGTACATTACCTCGGCTGCTCAAACTGCTGATTTTTTCACCAAAGTGCATTCACCGAGTCGATTCAACTCTCTAGTTTCCAAACTCAATTTGGTTTATGTTGATCCAACTTGAGTTTGAGGGGATGTTAATATAATATATATCCATTATTATGGAATTTGATTAGATATGTTAATATATTATATCCATTATTATGGCATTTGATTAGAAATGTTAATATATTATATCCATTATTATGGAATTTGATTACTATGTAATTTAGTGATTTGATTGTATTTTCCATTGTTAACTTATTATTTTGTGTATATACACCCATACCTCTATTGAGAAGAATACATACATATTTTCATCTCATTACATTTCGTAGCATGGAGCTTTTATTAAAGGTCTTTCAATTATTAGTTCTTTTTCGTCTTGCACTTTTAATTTTGTCAGACGCTAGGGTAATTTGCTTGCCCATAAACTAGCTTCTCAAATTGTGTTTTCCTGTAGCGAAGGTATTTTTCTTCCTTCAATGTTGGCTAATTTTGCCTAATTAATGAATGATCCATTTCGCTAAAAAAAATAAAAAAATCAATCCCATATCCTTAGAAGAATCCTTGATTTACAAGAAAGATATTATAATCTATATCATAAAATATTATTATTGTTCTCATTCTTCTAATGAACAAATACCTCTTAATATCCTGGAGATATTGTTCGAAGTTTGTACAGTTAGTCCGTATTTATTTCATTTTTCTAGAAACACAATTTGGATTTAATAGTTTTCTCATATTTAAGTTAAAAAGACCTTGTTCCATTATGCAATGTGGTTCACTATAATAATGATCCCGAAATTTATAATTACCTTTTCCTTAGCATTAGGCTTTGCATATATATGTAGCATTCACTATGACCCGTTTATTCGGTGAATTCAATGAATTCATTATGAGTTTGAGCGTGTGCTAATGATACTGATATTATTCCAAGTAATGCACAAATCTCCATTCTCATATGAATAATCAATATTATATGATCGAGGTATAGTAATTTGTGCTGGAAAACGAGCAAACTCATATTGCACGAGATATAAGCACAAGTGAAATCATATACAAAATGTGTCAACCCAAATTGTTAAAATTTTATATGGTCCACTCTGAAGCTTTTATCTTGAGCCTTTACGACTCACATAAACTTTTTTTTTTATATTAGATATCCTCAGCAAACGCCTTTGAATATATTTAGTGATCCTACAAATCATACTCGATTATGAGTTACCTAGACAATCGTGTCATAACCTGAATTTTCATCATTAACCAGTTTACATGGCATAGTGACATGACTCGTGCTTTGTGCCATATCACACTCAATGGTTGAGTTCGTGGTGCCATAATCTCTACGAGATGTAATATTGCGTTAGCTCGTGCTTTTGTGCCATATCACACCCAATAAATTCTATAATATATCATTTCTAATTTGACCAATCTATCGTCCGGGAAGATGTTTAAACTCGACCTCGGGAATATATATAATTCAGGAGAGATATTCAAACTCTATTTCAGGAATATTTCATTTGATCGACGTTGAGAATATAATTTTCGAGGAAGATATGTATAAGCTTAGCTTAACCTCGGAAATAAACTATTCGAGAAAGATGTACACAAATTAATTTCTCAGTTCGAAATATAAATATATAGACAAATGTCTATTATGTGTGTGTTTAACATGTAGATCCGTATTAAATAATATAATTACGAAATATCAACCCAACATCGGGAATTTAGCATCCAACGGAGTTATATAAGCTCAACCTCGAGAATCTCTCATGCGAGGGAGTTTTATAAACTCAATCTCATGAATGATTCATCTGAGTGATATATGTTTATGGAACACAATTCACAGACATAATAACTCGAGCTTAGAAATATTATCAATTTTATCAGATGTATAAGCTCGATCTTGAGAATATTGCTTCCAAGGGAGTAAATATTAGGTCACACTCGGAAATAAATCATACGAGAGAGTTGTAAATATTTTATTCGGGATATGTATTTAAGCTCAACCTGAGGAATGTATCGTCTGAGGGAGATATTATAAACTTCATCTCGGGAATGTATCTATCGTCCGAGAGAGATGTAATTTCAATTTTAATGTGTTTCATTGATGAGATATATAAGCTCGACATCGAGAACTTTTGGAGATATATTTAAATTCAAACTCAGGAACATGTTGTCTGAGTGAGATACTATAAGCTTGATCTCGGAGATGTATCGTCCGAGAGAGATACATTGATTTTGGCTCATTAATTTATTGTCCGAGTGAATATATAAACTCAATCTCGGGAATGAATCCTCCGTAAGAACTAAGAAGTATTATATATATAGGTTCGACCTCATGAATATATCGTCTGAGGCACTATTCATGAACATAGATAAACCAATAGACTCAACCTCGAAAATTACCATCCATGGAGTTTTACCGTAACCATAAAAAGTTATTATCATGCCCGATCTCAAATGTATCGACCTTAATATTGCGAAGTAATTCAGTTTTATGCGTTACTCGGACCGGTTTTTTAAATTTTGTCCAAAATTGATACAAATGGGATTCGAACCCGGGTCACAACACACCTGAAAAGGAATCCGAACCACTGTGACAAGATAAATATTTGATAAATTACTTGCAAGAAATATAGATATAACATATAAACACAGTATAAAATGATTATAATAAATAATGTTAAATGGATTGTTAATTATCATATTCATAATTATTAAATAATTTTAATTACATTATTAACAAATATAATATCAAAATTAAAAGGACTTTATATTAATCCATTTAAATCTTACGATTCGATTCTAATATTTGAATTAAATGTAAATGTAAAAAAAAAATTAAATCATATGATCTACGATTTAATTCTTACGATTTTTACAAACTAAACCAATTATTTAAAGAGAAATCACATTATAATATTTTGATTATACTAGTCATATATAATGTTATTTTTAAAGTAAGAATATTAATTGAAATGAGATATAATCTATTTTTGTTAAAACAAACATCATTTATATTTTTAAATAATTATCTTATGATAAAATCCTCAATAATATTAATAAGTTCTTGTCAATAATTGAGGTAAATCGATTTAAATTAATTGAAATGAGTTATAATCTATTTTTTTAAATAAACATATTATTTTATTTTTCAATCGATTTTTTCACACTATCGATTTCAATAGCATAAGTGAATTGATTCAATAATTTATATTTTTCAATATTGGAGATTATATTGATATATTAATTAATAATAGATGTTTTGAAGTATTGAACCGTGATTATATATATTTTTTCTTATATTGCATTTGTTAATTATTTAATTAAAATTATTTAATAATAATTAATATGAAAATTATTAATTTATTTAACATATTTATCATTTACACCATAGCTGTATATTATATATATTTATCAAATATGTTGGTTGGCCCAGTGGTAAAGAGTTGCACATTCTTGCCTATTGTCCCGAGTTCAAACCCCAAAATGTGCATTTTTGGACAAAAAAACCGGATATTTTCGGTTTGACCCGCCGGGTCCGGGTCCATGGTCAACGGGTCGGGTCCGGGTCAGACCCGGCCCGTGGCCATGTCTAGGTACCATGCCCAATTGATTTTATTTTCCGTTTTTTAATTGACTTTTGACGGGAATTATCACATCTAGTAACTGTACGGATTTCGTAAAAAAATTCTCGGGTCGGATAGCACACCCGGATTTATATTTACAGCTTCTATCTCGGCCATTAACGGGCACCGTCTCTATGAACATTATGTTCAGAGTAATTGTCATAGCCTTTAAATCGGCCCTTAATTGGGACAACTATATCCGTCATCTCAACGGTAATCACGTCCGGGGTTATTATAAAAAAAAAATATTATCTAATTGCATCTAAATCAGCCCATTTAGGTTTGCTAAAATAAACAAGATTATTGAATAAATAAATCAAAACTTGAGCCAACATGCCATAGCTTGAAAGAATGTAAAATTACACATGGCAATTACAAGTTTTTAAATTTTGCAAAATCAAAATCACCTGAATTTAGTTTCAGAAATCAAAGGCAAATGACAACCATAAGAAGAAATCTATCTCTCTTGTTTTCGTTTTAAAAAATCAAAGGCACTCGTCAAAATATTTGTTCTTTTAAAAATCAAAGGATATTCGAGAATAATCTTAGGAAATCTATGTCTCAAGTAGGATATTCCTTATCCTACTTGTTTGAGTTATTTATTATTTTTCTTTATTTTCTTATATTAAAAATATTTATTTTTATTTTTTTATATAAAACTTAATTGTTCAAAATTATGAGAGGGTATAAATTATATAAACATGTATAGTAGTGAAAAAAATTAAAATTTGAGGGGTGGCCGTGGCCTTCACTGGCCCCTTCACTGATTTCCCCGATGTATGCTGATAACGTTTTATAAAATAAATTCCTATTACCACTTGTAAACATATGTTTATATGTGCCGTAGAGATAGAATTTCCAATATTTTATTGTCCAACCAAAATAAATTTATATCTACTTAAACTATGCATGCATGTGCATAATAAAATGAAGTTTAAAAAATAAAATCTGATTGTATGAAAAATTGATGGGAATCAATAATATTTACGTTATGTTTGGTAATATACTAAATACAGAAAATCTCAAGATATATATACATATGTATATTAAATGGGTGTTAAGAGACTATTTTACCCTTCTCATTTGAGGGCATTTTGTGGCTCTGTTGAAATATACTGGGGATGTAAATGAGCCGATTAAATCCCCAATAAATAACATCAAAAGGATGACAAACAAAGAAAAAATATCTAAATCAATCAACTTTTCAACAACATAATTACACCATACAATAATGAAAAATTCATCAAGAAAGCCAACAAGATTTTCAAGAAACCAAGTGGTCAAAATTTATTTAGCTAAATATTTATCCACAATTTATGTTTATAATTTAAATTAATTGTTAATTGAAAAAAATATGATTTATAAATATCTAACCGATTTCAAATGACAGTTTAACTAATTCATGTACGTATATGAAAAATGTACGATTTGAATTTTCACCTAAATCCCTATATAGCCATTGAGGCTATTTTGCGTAGACCACTGCGTAAGATAGATTTTGATAGAAAATTGATGTAGAACCACTTTGATTAGGTTAAACAACAACTTACTGATTGTAGCTTGTGAGGTTCACCAAATATTAAGTTGATCGAAGATGCAGATGATTGTTGCAGACGAGTTTCTATCGTAGACTGTAGGAGAAAATTAATTGATCATAGCCTACTCAGAGTCGGTCCTGAGAATTTCGGGGCCCTAAGCGGAGTTTAACATTATTACTTTGGTTTTTTTTAAATAGTATTTAAATTATATTGTTATTGGTACACATTTTTAACAAATATCTTATGTAATAAACAAACTTTTTTTCTCTTTTATTGAAAATAACAATATGAATTTGAAATATATCAAATACGAACATTAATGTTGTTGGCATTGTAAAAACATCTGATGACATAATGATATATGCATCTATTTCATGCATAAACAACACATTACGGAGAGGGAAAAAAACAATCGTTGATCAAAATTATTAAAAGTACATATATTGATCATTATATTGTTCGTCTCAACCGACAACAGTTCGTTTCAATCTTTTTGTGATATGAATGTTTGGTTTAAGATTTAATTACGTAAAAAAAATTGGCATATACATTTGGATATTAATAACATACTAAGTAATTATATAATTAATTTATAAACAATATTATCTACAAAACACAATATTTAAATTGGTCTTTCTTTATATTTTTTGAATAGTTGAGATTATAAAATATTCTAGGGTTGGAAAAAATTTACCAAATACCGATTACCACGGTATACCTACCACAAATTACCGAACAAATACCGAACTATCGGTTACCACTACATTTGGTACGGTATTGGTACCGTACCATTATTTTACGGTACGGTAGCGGTATTGAATCTTCAATACCATGGTAATACCGTACCGTACCGCAATTTTATATTTTAAAAATTAGTTAATATATATTTTCTTTTATATTGTTAAATAAAAAAAATGTAATTAATAATTATTATAAATAAAACAAAAACAAGAATAAAAATATGATAAATAATATATATATATATATATATATATATATATATATATGGATATGGTCATTTTATTATCTTCACATATTTATGCAAATTCATCATTTGCCTCTCGCTAAAGTTGTTTATGTTCACATACTTCTTTAGTTCCAAAGTTCAACCGATCTCTTTTTTTTGGAATACTTTTTTCAACAATTTTCTTCTCCCTTAATTTTTTACCCCTAAGTGCCGAGCCTTTTGTTTCTTTTGCATAGTAGCATATTTTTTTTTTGTTTTTTTTTACTTAAACTACGAAACGTTCTTACTCATTATTAATTTCTATGTATTTCGTATAGATCTCTTAGTAAGCATTAGTTATCTAAACTAAAATTATATTCAAATATGGTTGTATAATGTATATTACCTTAGATTGTTTAATTGTCAACTACATTTGCTTAATTTGAAGCCTTTATGCATTTGTGCATTTATTTAGTATTTATCATAATTATTGTATTATCCGAGTTCGTCAACAAAATGGTGTTGGTAGAGTACCACGTACCGATTATACCGTACCGAAAGTAACGGTATACCGCAATTATTGGTACGGTAACGGTATACATTTTTTCAATACCGCAAGATACGGTAGGTACACGGTATTGAACAAAATATTCGGTAACAGTACCGAAACCACCCCTAAAATATTCCATTAACATATAGTTTAAAACAACATCTAATAAAATATTTAAGAACTTATAAGTTTTGCATAATAAGAATAAGAAATAGAAGATGTTTAGGTAAACTTATTTTAAATATCTGATAAGTTTTTTTCATTTGATGAGTTATTTTAAGAACTTAAGAATTTGGGTCAACTCTGGTCAATCAGTTCGGGTATATGAATTTGAGTCCATCATTATTCATTATCATTTACTTTTGTTATATATACATTTCCATAGCAAGTGGGGGTGGTGTGAGATGCCATTTCTAAATGTCCCTTCAATTTATGGGAGGACATGCATTCCTTGTTTCAATTTGTATTTCATTTCAAATTTCTCTTACAAATAATACTCAAATATAATACACATATATACTACATATATATGTGTGTGTGTAAAATAGTACATAGAATTCATAGGCTATAGGGGCAAAATTGGACGGATCAGTTATAAACTAGTACTTCGAAACACAATCAATTTTTTTATTCGAAAGTAAAAAATTCTTATTTTGTTCCGAAAATTCAAATAAATTGGAACCGAAAATTCAAAAATTAGAACGAGAAAACTTGTTCCAAAATAAAAAACTTTCTGATCGAGAATCTACAGAATATGGGAATTCTATTATTTTTTATTTGGCTATACTATTAAAAAAATACATCATAACATTGGTATTATAAATGTTGTTTGCACATAAAAAAAAATATCAGATATTTTAATCATTTTCAAATTTTAAAATCAGATAGAAAATTGAAATCCCAGTTCCCACATATATTTCAATTTCAATCCAAGAAACAAGATATTGAGCCGTGTGTGATGCACACGCTCCACTGTAAATTACACGGCGGTTGAGAAACAGAATGGCCAACCATTCCAGATAATAAGTCCTGACACGTGTCAACACGCTACGACACCCTCACAAACTCCTCCATAACCAATATCTTTTCCTTTCTCTCTCTCTCTCTCTCTCTCTTGATTTTTGTTATTATTTTTATTATTTGTCAAAAACTCAACCGAAGAGGGAAAATCGTCCGTTTTCTCCTCTCATCCTCCTCGGAATATTATTCCAAATAATTGAAATTGAGTTGCCCTAAAGCAGAAAATTATAAAAAAATTATGGCTTCAGTAGCTGCTTCTTTGTGTTCATCAGCTTTGGCGCAATCTATTTCCGGCGGGTTTAAGGGCCAAAAACTTTCTCTTTCAACTCCCAATTCAATTACTTCTACCAGGTACGTGTTCTTCTTTACATAATTCTGACGGGCAATGTTTTTCTTTAATTTTTTTTAATCAAGATTGAGGGTTTCTTAATTTCTGATGTCGTGTTGCTCAAGCTTTCTTCAATTTATCCGTTTGACTGCTGGTTCCCTTTATTTGGGTTTTGACGTCTATGTGTTTGTGAAAATGCTTCTGTGAAGTTTAGTTGTTCTTAGAGAGAGAATTATCAACTATCTCTTATTTAGAATGCATTTCACAGTAACCAAAAAAAATTAGTTGTACATTCTTTCCGTCACCAAGTAAAAAATCTCTGTCAATTTGATGCTCATAAATCTGGAATTCAATCTTCTTCCGAAAATAAAAAATAAAAAATTAATCCCAAGTGTTACTGGCTTGAAATGTTTTAGCTAGATTTCTTATGTATATTTGCAGAAGAAGATCTCAAGTTGTAGTGAAAGCAACATCTCGGGTCGATAGGTTCTCGAAAAGTGACATCATTGTCTCACCGTCAATTCTTTCCGCTAATTTTGCCAAATTAGGAGAGCAGGTTTACTTTCTGCTTTTTCTTCATGTCCTTCGATCTCGTAAACAAAATTATTTCATATTGCATTGCTATTCTTCATATCAATTTAATCGTATAACTCGCTTCCCTATCGATTAGGTTAAAGCAGTGGAGTTGGCAGGTTGCGATTGGATTCATGTTGATGTGATGGATGGTCGGTTTGTTCCAAATATTACAATTGGGCCCCTAATAGTTGATGCACTACGCCCTGTCACGGATCTCCCATTGGATGTGCATTTGGTACTTTAATATTTTTGTGATGTTAAATTTACGAATGCCGTTGCAATTTTTTAACAATGTAAAAGCACTGCAGATGATTGTGGAACCTGAGCAGCGAGTACCAGACTTCATTAAGGCTGGAGCTGATATTGTTAGTGTTCATTGTGAACAATCTTCAACCATCCATTTGCACCGCACAGTCGATCAAGTAAGCTTCGACTAACTTGACAAATCTTTTAATTTTTCCTTTTAATAGCAAAGTTATTTTATTACTTAATCTACGGCACGATCTATATTATTTTCATGTGTGAGTCTTGATCATATTATTAGGTTTCTTTGACTGGATAAACACGTACATCGTAGATTCACCTCTTTTCACAGTGTGATAATAGCAAATTAGTGCAAATTATATTTTTGGTTGCTAAGATGAAGGAAATTCTTACCTGCATCTTTTTATATTTAGTGTTTCCGAGACAATAATTCGTAAGGTTGGAATTTATTTCTGTGTTATACATTTGAATTAACACTCTTTTGGTGCCTTCGTTAGATAAAAAGTCTGGGTGCTAAAGCTGGAGTTGTACTGAACCCTGGAACTCCATTGAGTGCCATAGAGTATGTTCTTGAATGTAAGTATTTTCCTTTGTTAAGTAAAATAATTTCGTTAGAATTTGCTCCTTATAGTTGGCATGAAAAAAAATCAACTCGAAAAGTATGTGACTGTTACATTCGAATAAACATGTTATTACAGATGAAGTGACTCGAGTCAAGAATATAATAGACGATGAAATATGAGCTGAGATAATGTTTGATGTAGTGAATTCACATTTGTTTTCCTTCGAATTGATTAACAGCGGTTGATTTGATACTGATTATGTCCGTGAACCCGGGATTTGGTGGGCAAAGTTTTATAGAGAGCCAAGTAAAGAAAATATCAGACTTGAGAAAGTTGTGTGCTGAGAAGGTAGTCTACTTATTCCCCTATTTGCTTCACCTTGTCCACAAAGCTTGAGGAATTCTCATTCTTGTGTTTTGCTTTACAGGGAGTGAACCCGTGGATCGAGGTTGATGGTGGAGTTAGTCCTAAAAACGCTTATAAGGTCAAAACTCAAAACTCTCTCATATCGTGCTTATATTCTCGAAAAACGATGCTTTTGTTACATACTTCGTGTGGATTTCTTATATAGATAAATATATATGCTAATCTTCTAGTAATTTTATTTTCCTAGATTAAGTTTGTATTACTCGAGTGAGTGAAAATTGGAAATCTTAGGCTATGTTTGGAAAGTTTTTGGGAATCAATTTCATATAATTTTGGGAGTTGATGTATGTTGAGTAAATGATTTGATACAAAAGTAATGTTTCTTCGTACTCTAATTGTAGATTGCAAGACGAGATATTTTTTTAATGTAGCTGCCCAAAGTGTTGAAATTAAAGGGTTTTTTTTTTCTTTTCTTTTTTTCGTGTATGCTAGTGAAAATATATTGCTGGTGTAGTTGTCAAAACATGTCAGTTTCGAAAATGAATCCAACTGCTTTCCAAATACTAAATGATACATATTCGGGGCATTTGACGACTTCAAATGTTGAGTTATCAACCAGAATATCTGGTTTTACCTATACCTATACCTATTTTTAAATTATTTTTTTTCGTTAGTTGATTTAAGATTTTTTTTCCATATATGTTTATGCTACACAAAGTAGGAAGTGGGCTGGTTTTAATTAGCTAAAATATGAACAGGTAATTGAAGCTGGTGCAAATGCATTAGTTGCTGGCTCTGCTGTTTTTGGAGCTCCTGATTATGCTGAAGGCAAGCACAAAATTAATTCAATCATAGTTTAATTCGACCATTAGTACTCGGGGGTTTTTTCCTAACTTTTTTTCGTGTACAATGTAATTTTTTTTGTTGGCAGCTATTAAGGGGATCAAAACGAGCAAAAGGCCTGTCGCTGTTGCGGTATAAACTTTCCGTTTGAAGACAATTTTAGGGTTCAAATACCTCTCTTTTAAGGTAGTCAGTCGCCTTACTAATCATTGATATATACGTTTATGTGTTTCTTGATCTTTTTATCGCTGTAATAAAAATATGTAAAAAAGCAATGACAGTGTGTATATCATGACAAATTCATTTGGAATGTGATTTTATCAACTATTCGAGCAGTAGAAGCACGTTTCAGAAGCTAACCCGACTCGAATTGCATCGCTTTTTCTACATTATGATATTATTTATTTGTTTTGCAGAGAACATATGCTGCGAAAGCGTTTGGAGAGATTCATCGAAATGAATTGATTTGTTCTCGTAAAAAAAGCTTGAGCTTTAATTAGAAATGGCCTGAGAGTTAATATCTGTAGCATAATTTTGTGTAATAAAGATTCATCTTTCAGTACACTTTTTGTTTTGTGTGTACAAATGTATGTGTTATAATACCCCTTGATCAAGAATCTTCTGAAAAATCAGTCTTGTGCTATATATATATATATATATATATATATATATATATATATATATATATATATAGTATAAAAATGACATCAGCTTTCTTATTACCAAATTAAGCAAACAAGATTATGGTGTTACAGTCTCTTTCGACAAAGGAACCCGTAAACTAATTCTTTCTCGTGCGATAGTCAAACCAACCATGAATTGTGACCCCTTATAAAAACCATAGTTCATACAGGTCATTGCGTAAAAGAATAGCTCGGATTATCCATACCCGAATTCAACAACTCATTGTAACATTTTTGAGCTGATGCAAAATAAGCCATCTCACCATAACCTTTTTTCAATACCTTATACAAGAAAGCATTCGGCAAAACACCCATCTTCACCATATCCGCATGCACCATCATCGCCGGAAAAACGTGCTTCACCCCGAAATCCCCTTGTACAATAGCACCATAATCACACACTTCTGGCGTCAAACCGCTCTTCCTCATATCCGAAAAGAATTTACTCGCCTGAAAAACCCGACCGTTCTTGCACAACCTGTTAATCAAGATCGAATACGTAATATCCCCACAAAACCCGTATCCACTTTGTTCCAAGAAGAAATTAATTGCATTGTTAATCCTCCCATCTTTGCACAATCCATCCACCACACAACTAATCGTGAAAACATTCGGATAAATACCAGCATCCATCATTTCTTTGTACAATTGAAGAGCTGCATCGGTATACCCATTCTTGAAATGGCCATCAATCAAAGAAGTATAAGCTACAACATCCGGCTTATAGCCTTTAATCGCCATTTCATAGTAAAGTCCCATAGCAGCACCCAAATCTCCGACTTTGCAATACCCGTTTATCAGTGTACAAAAAGTTACAATATCGGGTTTTAATCCCTTCTCGGTCATTTGAGTACAAATTCCCACAGCTTTCTCCATACTTCCTTTCTTACAGTACCCATCGATCAATGTATTATACACAACAGAATTTGCCACCAATTCCGTTTCTTTCATCTTACGAAATAAATTCTCCGCATCTTCGACTCTACCGATTCTACAGTATCCCTTCATAAGTACGCCATACGTAACAACATCTGGAGAAATACCGAATTTCTCCATCTCCGAATACATGTCCGTTGCAGCAGATAAATCGCCACCTTCACAGAAGCCGTCCAATAAGCAATTATATATGTATACATTCGGAACGACGTTTAGCTTCACCATATGCACAAAATAGCTCCTAAAAGCCCAAATTTCGCCCGTTTTGCAAAGAAGATATATCAAAATACTATATGTGATAAAATTCGGCAGCACCCCTCGATCCAACATTTCATAATAGAACTTGTGCACTTTATCAATACTGACCATTTTGGCATATCCATCCATTAGGGCATTGTAAGTGTAGAGATTAGGGACCACGCCAGAGCCGCGCATTCTTGCGAAAACGATTTCTGCTTCCGACATATCACTCTCTGCACATAGTCCGCGTATGAGCGTCGTGTAAATCACAACTGTCGGTTTTAATCCTCTCTGGGTCATTTCATCGAACAGCATCCGCGCCTTCTTGATATCCCCACGACCACAAGAAGCATCAATTAGTATTCCGTAAGTTACCTCACTAGGCAATAAACCATTCGAAACCATGTCATCGTAAACTTCCCACATGAATTCATTTCGACCGGACTTCAAAATACCGTTCAACAGCACATTGCACGCCTGCACCGCGGGCAGTTTCCCGATCTTGCGGTACACCCAATACCCCTCGTCGGCGAAACCCTTTTCGCACAAAGCACTGATCAGCACTCCAAACACGTTGGTGCTACACCCCGACGCCTGAATTTGATTGAGCGCATTGAAGATCGAGGAACAAACTTTGTGGGGTTTACGGGTTTTTCTCAAAATCTCGATGAGGTCTTCTATCAAACACCTTGCCTTCACGTACAATTTCGCCTTGGTTAAAAAGTGAACAATGGCGGAATGGAGCTTCAGGGTTTTGGCGGGGTTCACATTTCTTGAGGCTGAGTTGAAAATTCGTAGCGCTTGCAATGTGGTTGGTGAATCGAGTATCGATGCGGATAGATTTGAAAGATATGGGGATGAAGAAGTAGGCGATGATGGCGATGCAGAAGAGGAGAATAAAGCTAATGAAGATGGTCCATTATTACAATTGGAAAGATGCTTGATGATTTTTGGAGGGAGAAACTTCAACATTGGTACACTGATTTCTTGTTTTCCATTAACTACAACTTCTGCATCGACAAAGACAACCGGCAACCAAATTTTTGATGAACTTGTAATATATTTTTGGGCAAATTACGGCCACCCCTGATGTATGGTCAAATTACGAAAAAACCCCTCTTGTTTGGATAATTACAGCCACCCCTCCTTTTAAATATTTTTATGTAAAATTTATGTAATTCGGTTATTTACCGAACCAAATCGTATATTTAGTTCGGTAAACGGTATGAAATGCTGGCGTACCGAAATTTTTGTCCGTTTTTACTGAATTAACATCCCTAAATTTACCTCTGGAGGGGTCTTTTCGTAAGATAAATACATAGTTGAGGGGTGGCTGTAATTACCCTAACAGGAGGGGGGTTTTCGTAATTTGACCATAGCTCAAGGGGTGACCGTAATTTGCCCTATATTTTTTGTTCTTAATATATAATAGTGTATGAGGGGTTTTATTGTAATATCATCACTTAAGAAGGTGTTAATCTTAATTTTTTTTTTGTAGCTCTTCACTAATTACTGGGTTCAAATTATGGGCGAATTTAGCACTTTCGAAAAAAATACCGGTCTTGTTTTAAAAAAAGAATTCTTATTCTAATCTCGTTCCAAAATAAATAAATTAATTAATTAAAATCAGAATTACAAAAATTGGAATGAAAAAAAGTTTGTTCCACCATAATTTTTTGAGTGAGTTTCACTTTCTCCCATTGTACTTTGACTCGATATCACTTTACCAATTTCTACATTCGATTGCATCGATTTGCCCCATGTACTTGAAAAATTGTCTCAATGTGGCATCGCCGTTTCAGGAGGACGGACTGTGGATTTCCTCTTTCGCTCCGAAGCGGTTTGTCGTACACGAGCATCTTCTACAAAAAAAAAACAAACAACAATTACATTTAAAAAAAATTAAAAATTTAAATTTCGACATCCTGAAGATGTCGATTTCTGACCATACATATCGACATTTTGGTGTCGATTTTTATTACTGTTTCTCGACATCTTGAACATGTCGATTCCTGACTATAAAAGACGACATCTTGGCGTCGATTTTTATTGTTAGAAATCGATATCTTCAAAATGTCGAGAAACAGTAATAAAAATGGTCATGTGTCGAAATATAGCAGCCAAATTCGGCCTGCAAATGTCGAATTTTCCCTTTCAAAAACGACATTTGCAGGTCGAATGAATATGAATCAAAAAAGATAAAAAATCTGCCCTCCAAACAACAATTTATTAACAGAAGCTTCTTAATGTCATTTTAACAAAATAAAACTACGGATTTATCGAATTTAAATAACCCTTTTCGAAATTTTCAATCAAAGTTGAAAAATACTGGCAGCGTTGGCGTTGTTGGGTGGGTTTAGGTCGCTCATGATTGTGAGCGGCAGGGCTGGCGGCGGGGATCGGTGGCTTGCGGCAGCGGAGCTTGGGCGGCACAGATATGGTGACAAGAAAGAGTTGGGGGGGGGGTTTGGAATTTTTTTACTTTAATTTAATTTTACGTTTTTTTTTAATTTTTTGTTTTGTTATTTGGTCTTGGATGAACAAACAAAAGTCAATTTAATTTATGGATATATTTGTTATTTCATCTTAATAAAATATAATATTTGGAATATTTTTTTAATTTAATCCTGCGCGATTGAAATTAGTATTACATATAGAATCTGCGACTTCTCGTCAACATCTCAGTAATATCACATTGCTTCCTCCGATAGTCTTTTAAAAATACTTCTCAACTATCCCCATTATGTTGATTTCTTCCCTTTAGTTTAAAAGCACAATAATATGGACAAGATTAGTATATTTTTTGTAATGAAGGACCTATTAATAAAAATACTTTTTTATCTGGAACATATTTGCAAGATTATTAATTTGAGAGTAAATTGCATATCAACCCCTATAAATATCTGATTTTCACATTTTACCCCCTTCAAATTTAAAAAAGTTAATGTCTTCTTCAAAATATTATTCTTGTTGCACGTTGCCTCAATGGAAAAATCCTGATGGATTATTCACTGGAATTGAGTATCTATTTTTATTACACGTTACCCCTTTAAATGTATTTTTGCTCCACAAGACCCCTTAAAAATATTATTTGTCTGCATATTGTCGCTTTAAAATGTTATTTTTGGTTCACATTGCCCACCAAAAATTAGTTTTCGGGCAACGCGCAGTCAAAAAAATATTTCAAAAGGGGTTATCCCTTTTTGGAATTTTTAGGGGTGAGAGTGTGAAAATGGAATTTTTTTTAAGGGTGAATTGCATTTTGTCCTTAATTGATGGGCTTATGCGTAATTTCACATAAAAACAAAAAAAAAAAAAAACAGCACACGCATCGTTGTTCGTGTTCCGTTCTCACACGTATTCTTTATCCCCTCCTCCATTCTTTCCCTCTCTAAACCCTTCACCACAAGCTACCCATTTTCATACAAATATACGTACACACACATATTCAACACATTCAACTACGTGTATACACACACACACACACACACACAGCCCGTACGTACGAAGAAGGAAACCAAAAGAGAATGGCGGTGACGGGAGAAGATAGATCCGAGATAGCATTCTTCGACGTGGAAACAACAGTCCCGACCCGACCCGGACAGGGTTTTGCCATTCTGGAATTCGGATCCATTCTGGTATGCCCCAAGAAGCTCGTGGAGCTCCACAATTACTCGACCCTGATCCGACCCGCCGACCTCTCACACATCTCTTCTCTCTCAGTCCGATGCAACGGCATTACTAAAGACGCCGTCGTTTCGGCCCCCACTTTTGCTGATATTGCTGATTCCGTCTACGAAATCCTTCACGGTAAAGTTTCCGATTTTCACTCCACCCCCAATTTCTAGAGAATTTGCTGAATTTTCGGTTGCAATTGAATTTGTGATTTGGATAATAATATAAACTGTTTCTATTAGCTGATTTTGATGGATGCATTTTTTTTTTCTTCTGTTTATTAATTTCATTATCATAAATTAAGAAAAAAAAAATGTGAATTTATTGAATGCTAGTTGGTAAATGACATGCTCTGTTCTGTTTACTCATTACATATATATAGATAGTTTGTATATTATATTGAAAGGGTAAATTACGAAAAAAACCCTCAAGTTTGGATAATTGCAACCATCCCTCGACTATGAATTTTCTTACACGTCCACCCTACGGTGTCCAATTTAGTGGAATCTTCTAGATTATGTGGTATAACGAGTACAAATTAGAGAATATTCCACGGAATCTAGAAGATTCCGTTGAATTTGACACCACAAGGGTGGACGTGTAAGATGATTTATAGTGAGGGGTGGTTGTAATTATCCAAACATAAGGGGTGTTTTCGTAATTTGATCTTACCTCAGGGGATGACCGTAATTTACCCTATATTGAAATTATTGGCAGTGGCCTATAGAAGGTGAATTACGCTTTTGTTCCTATTTCCTTCATCAGATGCTTTGGTGCTATTGCTCGTTTCTTGGAACGATGAGGCTGAAATCACTATTTTATTCCTCTCTTTATGTAAAGGTTTAACTCGGTTATGATTAGTTATTAATAGGATGTAAGACATTTAGCAGATTACGGACAAGTTCTACGATTAAAGAAATTAATTAGAACTCTAGTAGTCGTAAAAAGTATCATTTCGTTGCAAGTAACTGCAAATTTTATTATTAGTTCAATTGTAACTTTTACTGTTTATTTTTTATTGAACTGTTTTCCATTTTGATGCCTTATGGTGGTTGTATGGGGGAAAGAATTATTCGGGAAAAAAAGGTCGTCCTTTCATTTGCATATAGTTTGATTTAAGGATATTATGGTCCTAAATGATTTTGTTTTAGAAATTTCTCGAGAGACTTAGCTTTTAAGGTGATTTAGGATATACTGTTTTCTTTATTTTATTGTAATTTTGGCTCCAGCTTCTTTTCTGTAGGTTTTTGATATTTTCGGTGCTACTATATAAGTAATAATCTTGTTACGTTTCGTGCACAGGAAGAATATGGGCGGGCCATAATATATTGAGATTCGATTGCGCTCGTATACGAGAGGCATTTGCTGAGATTAACAGGCCAGCTCCAGAGCCTAAAGGAACTATTGATTCACTTGCACTCTTAACACAAAAGTTTGGAAGGAGAGCTGGCGACATGAAGGTAATCTCGTTTGAAAATCGAGCATTTTATTTATTTTATTATATTTTTATTTTTATTATTTTAAAAAAAAAAATTCCACTGCTTCATGAAGAGAAAAGACAATGGCTGTAACCAATATTTGCTGAAATGTTTTCAATTTTCTTGCATCGTGATCCATTGGGCCTCGTGCGTCTTATGTTTCTAAAAATCGATTTTATGAGCATGCTGGGATTTATATATTTAAATAACGACGCTGAGACTCTTTTGCAGATGGCAACTCTCGCAACATATTTCGGGCTTGGCCAGCAAACACATAGGTAAGGGTGTTTGTTTCAAATCTAATTTATCACGTGTTTTTTTTCAGTGTTATATAATTTAGTCGGGTTTGTCTTGTGAAATTGTAAAATCCGAAGAACTTATGTTCTGGTTACGTAACTTAAGTTTTACTAATAAATTTATGTCAACATTCCAGGAGTTTGGATGATGTTCGCATGAATCTTGAAGTCCTCAAGTACTGTGCAACTGTTTTATTTTTGGTAATTCCCCAATTTTATAGATTTTATTTAACGAGAATCTAAGTTTCGTAAATCGAACATCGTCATCTCTTTAGTTTCATACTTATCAAATTTGATCTGATTCCCTGTTCCTCATCTTTTTATTTCCAGGAATCGAGCCTCCCAGATATATTTACCGACAACAGCTGGGTTTCTCCCAACGCCACCACAAGAAGTCGAAGCAACGGAAAAAGTCGCATCGAGCACGCCGGGCAATCATCATCGTCAAATGCCAAGGTCGATCATCGTTCAGAATCATCTCCACCACAGCACACAGTAGAGAAAAACCATCCAATACTATCGTTGGCGACACGCGAAACTGATGACGTAAATTCCAATACTTTTAATTTGTCGGCAATCGGTGATCAAATGGACAACATGGAAGAAGATTTAAAAAACGGCTCAACATCTCAAGAATCTCCAAGTAGAGTAGTTCTTGAGCGTTCGGATAATGACTTTTTGGAGCCCGACGATGTTTCGATACCTTCGATTTCTGTTACCCTAGCGCCGTTTTACCGCGGGACTCAAAGAATACAAATACTGCATCTGAATTCGCCGTTGCAAATTCAGTGTGCATCGCTGAAGGTTCGGTTCGGGATCAGTACGAAGTTTGTCGATAACGCCGGAAGGCCAAGATTGAGTTTTGTGGTCGATGCGTCACCGTCTCTATGCAAGATTCTCGATGCAACCGATAGTCTTGCCAAAGAGCTGTCCGTTAATTCCGGTAGCTCGTCCGAGTGGCGACCTGTTGTAACTAGGAAGCCGGGTTTCTTCAACTCCCCTACCGTCAGATTACAGTAAGTTTCTCTTCTTTTTAACTCGTATTAACAATTTTTGGGGGGTAAATTACAATTACACCCCTGAGGTATGCTAAAATAACATTAAGGTCCCTGTGGTATTGGTAATTACAGCCACACCCCTGAAACAATTACCGAAGCCAAGATTTCATGTCCTAGGGACCGATATGCACTATATTTGTTTTATGCGGGGCCGTTAATGCTACCATAGACGAAAAATTTATAAATCATATATAAAATAATAAAGATTTAAGAAATGTTGACTGTTGAGGGAGCCATGTCACCCCTTAATCCGCGCTTCCTGAAACTAATAGCCCGTTAATTATTCCGTTAGGGTTTGTAACAATGTTTCAGGGGGTCTTTGTAATTATCGATACCACAGGGACCTTAAAGTTATTTTAGCATACCTTAGGGGTGTAGGTGTAATTTATCCTTTTTTTGGGCTTATATAATACTTACTGCTATTATATAATACTTACTCCGATTGAAGATTGACTTTGACTATGTGTAAATGCACCAGCCTGCCGACCGTAGCGGATGGTGAAAGCAGCCGATGGGCGACAGATATATACGAGAAGGAGAATTCATCGACACAGAAGGTTGTGTTTAGTAACAGGCATGAAGTAGACGAGCTTTGTTCACTGCTCACCCCGGGGAATATTCTGGACGCTTGTTTCGCATTGGATGCCTACGATTATCAGCAGAATGCTGGCGTACGATTGGTCGCCAAGAAACTCTTTGTTCATTCAGGCTGATATGCAAGTGGCTAGCTGGTTATAAATTCTAATTGTTTGTGATCGATATAAGTTAATTCGGAGAAAAAAAAATGTCGTGTTGAATCGTAAAGATGCTTAGGTTTAACCCCTTATGCTGTAAATGTTGGGATAATTCTTCTATAGTATTCACTTTCTTTCTTTCCTTCACACAAGGAGAATTTACTTGATTTTCATTGGTTACAAGCTGAACAAGAATTAGTAGCCTCTTAGTAGTATAATTACTATTTCTCAACTTCAATAATAAGTATTACGTACAGGTAAACCTCTATAAATTAATAATGTATTCTTTAAATTATAAATTAATACAGTCGGAACTAGTAAAATTCTATTAATTTAGCGAAATATTAAATTATCAAACTACTAATTTAATATGTTTTCACCGGGAGAAATTATTATTTAAGCGAGGCTATTAATTTATCGATGTTATACTGTATTGTTAATTAATTGTAAGTACACCCACTTCAACCCTCGCTTGGTTTTAATTATATGATTAATTAAGACAAAATTATGCAATTTTATGAGAATCCAAATTATTGCACCAATAAAAAATTATAAGACTTAATTATTCGATTAATCATGGCTTATGTAGTGTATAGTGTGCTATTGAGTTGACTCTAAATTGTCATCTTCGAACACCTATTTGATTTTCTTTCATGTTGGCCTTATTATCAGTACTTTTCAAACGGACCAGACACAAAATAAGACAGAGAACTAGGTTATAGTCGGATCGGTTCACTCGGTTTTTTTTCTTTCTTCATTTTTTAAATTAGTTATTAATAATTTTAATTCTTTAAAAATACTATTTTCTCTATACTTCTCCATTTAACTATCCACCTTATTTCCTTTCCTTTTATTTAATTTACTTATTACAATTTTAAGGCTTAATTCCACTTTGCACCCTTGAAATATATCATTTTGGCACTTTGCACCCTCGAAATAAATTAATAGCACTTTGCACCCTCGAAATACAATAAATCATGCATAATGCACCCCAAATGATTTTTTAAAGCTAAAAAATATAAATTTAATATTTGTAGTGATATTTTTTTAGGATGCCAAATGTCAAATATTTTTTTTATTCATCAATCATTTTGAAACTATAAAGTTCAAAAATAAAATATATTCCATCAACATATTTAAAAATTATATTGTTTTATCAAAATAAAATATTTTACGAAAAAAAATCATTCAGCTATTACGTTATCAAGTAATCTGAAAATTATTTTTTCTTCCAAATATTTTCACCTAATATTTTACAAACAGTGACATAAAAGATCCATAATCGAATAATTTAGTGATAAAAGATTATTTTTTTTATTTTTCTTTTGTAAGATAATGTAGTTTTTTTTTTAAATAATCCGGTGTAATTTTTATTTTTTCGCACTTTGTCCGCTCGAAATTAGGTTTGAGGTTCAAGAAAACAACAAATTTTTTTTTATTTTGTACCCCAAAAAGAAAAACACCAATGAAAAATAAAATTGCCTTTATTATTCAATTGAGGGTGCATTGTGAATGATTTATTGTGTTTTGAGGGTGCAAAGTGCTATTATTATTTTTCGAGGGTGCAAAGTGCCAAAATGGTATATTTCAAGGGTGCAAAGTGGAATTAAGCCCAATTTTAATATTTACTTTTAGGGCAACCGACAAATTAGCCACATCAAACCAATTATATATTTGAATAGGAGAGGACGTCAAAAATCCCCTTCTAATGGAACTCTAGGTTACTTAGTGTAGAAGGAATTTGTTTTCTTGTACAACTCTATCTAAGTTTCCTCTATATATAGGATTTGGTGGAAGACATAAGATAAGAATTCAATCTATCAAAAAATATAAGATTTTAAGTTCTTTTCTATCTCAATTTCTCAATTATAGATTTAGAATTCCTAAAAAATAACCCCACCATTATTGAAAAGTAAATAATCTTTGATATATAATAGACTATTGGAGATTTTGAAAGCGAAAGGTTATTCTCAGATTTACCGCAGCAGTCCATACATTTTGGACGCCACAACTTGATTCACCATTGGATCATCACAAATGTTTTACTGAAGGTTTCTAATATGTAGGGCTACAATCCCGAGTAATTGGATCGTCTACCCAACTTCGACGATGAAATTATGAATTTCGCAACCCCACTATAAATTCCTAGACATAAGCGTAAGTTTTTAGAAGATACCTTCATTATTCCGGAGGATGCCGTTCGTGTTTCATATCATTGTTAAAATTGAAGACGGTGATTGAGATAGTATTTGAATTCTGTTGTAAGTTCTAGATTTGATTAATAATTTCGCAATTAATCTATATAGGAAGAATAGAATAGGACAATGAGAGAAATATTAATACGTAATAGAATAGAAACCCCCATTGTGTTATGGGTTGATTAGATGGAATATATATAGAGAAATATAGCAAGGTAATAGAGTTTGACTAGGTAACTAAATCCTAACTAATCTAGGTAACCGAATCATACTAGAATCCTAATATTAGGAGAGTTCTATAATATAATATTCTCTAACACGCCCCCGCAGTCGAAACGTGACGAACGTGAAGACTGGACAATCACTTGCTAGCACGCTCCCGCAGTCGGAACGTGACGAACGTGAAGACTGGAAACTTCAAACGTGAAGACTGGACATAAACCGCGAAATTACATCGCTAGAGAATTCCTCTTTTGAAATATCTGCCAAATTTAAAAAAAAAATAATAATAATAGTAACGGGTGAGAGAAAAATAAGAAAACTTTTTTTTTTTTTTTTGTATGAATCGAGAGAGAGAGAGGGAGAAGATATGAGAGGGGTCGCCGACCATGGAGAAGAAGAGAGGCAGCGGCTAGGTTTTAGGCCATGGAGAAGAAGAAGAAAAAGATAGAGAAGATACACCACCGAGAGAGAGAGAGAAAATTCGGTTTGGTGGTCGCCGGCCATGGAGAAGAAGAGAAGCGGTGGCTAGGTTTTAGGCCATGGAGAAGAAGAAGAAGAAGAAGAAGAAGAAGAAGAAGAAGAAGAAGATAGAAAAAGATAGATAAAGAAAAAATATTAGAGTACCACCACCGGGGGAGGGAGAAAATTGGGTCGTCACCGCCATGGAGAAGAAAGGCGGCTAGGTTTTCACCGCCATGGAGAAGGGAGGCGGCTAGGTTAAAAAACCTAAACCTGGTGCTCTGATACCATATAGGAAGAATAGAATAGGAGAATGAGATAAATAATAATAATACGTAATAGAAACCCCCATTGTGTTATGGGTTGATTACATGGAATATATATAGAGAAATATTGCAAGGTAATAGAGTTTGACTAGGTAACTAAATCCTAACTAATCTAGGTAACTCAATCATACTAGAATCCTAATATTACAAGAGTTCTATAATATAATATTCTCTAACACGCCCCCGCAGTCGAAACGTGACCAACGTGAAGACTGGACAATCACTTGCTAGCACGCTCCCGCAGTCGGAACGAATAAACTTCAAACGTGAAGACTGGACAGAAACCGCGAAATACATCGCTAGAGAATTTCTCTGTTGAAATATCTGCCAAATTTAAAAAAAAATAATAATAATAATAACGGGTGAGAGAAAAATAAGAGAACTTTTTTTTTTTTGTGAATCGAGAGAGAGAGAGGGAGAAGATATAAGAGGGGTCGCCGGCCATGGAGAAGAAGAGAGGCAACGGCTAGGTTTTAGGCCATGGAGAAGAAGAAGAAGAAGAAGAAGAAGAAGAAGAAGAAGAAGAAGAAGAAGAAGAAGAAGAAGAAGAAGAAGAAGAAAAAAACGATAGAGAAGATACACCACCGAGAGAGGGAGAAAATTCGGTTTGGTGGTCGCCGACCATGGAGAAGAAGAGAAGCGGCGGCTAGGTTTTAGGCCATGGAGAAGAAGAAGAAGAAGATAGAAAAAGATAGAGAAAATAGATACACCACCGAGGAGGGAGAAAATTCGGGTGGTGTTCATAAAAAAGATAGAAAAAAAAAGATATTAGGAGTACCACCACCGGGGGAGGGAGAAAATCGGGTGGTCACCGCCATGGAGAAGAAAGACGGCTAGGTTAAAAAACCTGGTGCTCTGATACCATATAGGAAGAATAGAATAGGACAAGGAGAGAAATATTAATACGTAATAGAATAGAAACCCACATTGTGTTATGGGTTGATTACATGGAATATATATAGAGAAATATAGCAAGGTAATAGAGTTTGACTAGGTAACTAAATCCTAACTAATCTAGGTAACCGAATCATACTAGAATCCTAATATTAGGAGAGTTCTATAATATAATATTCTCTAACAATCTATAATAATTCCATAAGCGCATCCTAGAAAAAGTTTATACCATAAAAATGAATTTCTCAATTTTTCATTCGAATTTATCAATAACGCACTCCTGGGATTTGGTTGAAATCCATCAACTCGTTCTGATACCAATTGTTGGGAAACCAAATCCCCAGCAGCACATCATTGATAAATTCGCTTGAGATTCGTTTTAACAGTTTAAAATTTTCTTAGAATGCGCTTATGGAATAATTCTAGATATAGCGTGAGTATAAAATCAAATATAGAACTTACAACAGGGTTCAAATACTATCCGACGTCTTCAATTGTACCAACAACATGAAACACGAACAACGTCCTCTAGAATCACGAACGAAGCTTCTCCAAAACTTTGTTGATGCTAAGGAATTTCTAGCGAAGTTGGGAAAATCATTACTTCTTCTTTGGGAGTCTGATCGACAACCCGTTTACTTTTGATCGTAGCCTACATGTTAAAAACATTTAGTAAAAATATTTTGACGATTCGACGGTGGATGAAATTGTGACGTCCAAAATATTTCGCTTTCAAAATCTCAAATATTTTATTGTACATCCCGAATTATTGCGAAATAATCTCAATTCAACACAAATATTCAATCAGGACAAACCACGATTGAGAATAGTTGCTGCGCAAAATCAGAACAAACAAGCAAATCCTTATTATGTAGGAACCCTAGTATGAAAATTTAATTTGAAATTTAATGATTCAACTGTACTAGAACACAAAATAATTGGAGGATGAAATAGATCTTTATTCAATTAATAAGAGCAAGATTTTAGAAAACAATCAACAAGATGATCAAACTATAGAGATTTTCTTCAACAAATCCTATTTTTCTTTCTCGGTCTTCTCTCTCTGATTTCTCTCCTCTCTCTTTCTCTCTGAATGCAAAAACAATTTTTTTTCTCTCTCTCGTAACCCTAACTAAAGACAACTACTCCTCTTTTTATATACTCCCAGAAGTTAGCTTCATCCCCATGTCTTCAGCACGTGTCTTGAGCTCCACCTCAGCCAATACACGGGTTCCACCTCATTAATACAATTAGATGTTATTCTTATGTGATCCACCATCCATTGCATGTACAATTAGTTGCTTGCACGACACTCCTCATATTCTTTTATTATTATCGCAACCACTCATCTAGATGAATTGATGATCAAATCCAACACAAATTAATAGTTATTCTACAAGTATAGGGTTATACTTGAAGAATTCTAAATCCATAATTGAGAAACATAACTTAAAGATAAAAAAAAAAAGAGAAAAAAAATCTTCTTCGAAACGTGTATTAACGTGAATAATAAGGAAATGACTGAAATTCTTTTTTTCCTACAACTCTAAAAGCCAAAAAATTGAGTCCTATGAGACCTCGTTTTTTTGATCACTTCTCTCTCCTTGGTTGAATTTTATTTTCTCGATTATTTAGAAAATACATTTGGCTACAATATAGACTAAATGAAAAAATATAATCCGGACAACTAAGAAATAATAAAATCTAAATTCTAAAAAGAATTCATTTAGTTAATAATTAAATAATTATTATTTTTCACTACCAAATAATTATTGAACTCTTGTTTGTATTATTAAACATCACATTCGAAATCCGGTCGATCATTACTTAGATTCTCTCACATTCATATATCTTATAACCACAAAATAATTTATTCACGGCCAAATAAATTAAATAATTTCTTCCAAACAATTTATTCACCTCAGTTTTTTTATCACTTTCTCTCTTCTTGGTTAAATTTTATTTTATCGATTATTTAGAAAATCCACTAGACTACAATATGGACTAAATGAGACAATATAATCTGGACAACTAATAATTAATAAAATCCAAGTTATAAAAATAAATCATTTAATTAATCATTAAATAATTATTATTTTTCACTGCCAAATAATTATTGAACTCTAATTTGTATTCTCAAATATCACATTCGAGCTATGGTCGATCGTTACTTCGATTCTCCCTATATTAAGATATCTTATAAACACCAAATAATTAATGCACTTCTAAATAAATTAAATGATTTATTCTCATAAATCTTATCCGCTTAACGTACTTAAGTATATCGGACACGAAATCCATTTGACCAAGACTTAGCATAAACAAAACGCATGAGCTACTCAACGGTTATATATAAATCCCATTATATTAGTGATGTTTATTTCTTTCAATAATTAATTTTCACCTATTAATTCTAAATGTCTGTACCCAAGCACCGGAGTTCACCCAACTCAATATAGGAATATCTCTCACTGCGACATCAAAGTAGAGATCATCAATTAGATGTGTACGTTAATTATCAATTAAATGCTTACGTTTACTGTCAACTAGAAATAATACAATTTCATTTTTAAATAGTGATAAAACATTTTTTTCATTTTGCTCAATTGAACACATGTTGGATGTGCTAGCATGATAACTCAAAACAATAACTATCTAAGTTATTATCTGTTTACTTTAACCAAGATAGATTACTTTAAATATTGTTCTATAATCATTTGCAATGGAGTCCAATTTCATGTAGATTGTGACCTATTAACTTTATATTCTATGAACTTTTAAAACAATTTTATGTGTTCTATATCAAAATTACCACACCATTTTTTAATACTATTTGAATATGAGACTCATACATTTAATTAATTGACAAACAATATATAACACAATTACCTCTAATAAACACGCCCAATTCATGATTTAAACCATAATTTAAAACATAATTTCACCAATTTTGACTGCTAACCCAATTTTTACCGTCGCCTTCGTTGATTTTGTTTTCCAACAATTTTGATGTGTTGATCCGCCAACAAAGTTGTACTACTATTTTTGCAGCTATTATATTGTGGCCAATAGTAAAATACTGCTATTATACTGTGGTCCACAGTGAAACAACACTATTATGCTGTCGTGAACAGTAAATAACCGATCAACACAGTAAAATTACTGAAAAGAAAAAAAAAAGAAAAAGAAAAAGAAAAACTTAAAACAAATTAATGCTACTAAGAAAATCAATTCTTACTGTGAAAATCAATGTTATTGTGAGAAATAAAATGTAAAAACAAAATAATGTTATTGTGAAAATTAATGTTCCTGCAAAATTGTAAGAAAAAAATAATATTACTGTGACAATCAATGTTATCGTACAAGTGAATGTTATTGTGTAACTTAATTAATATTAGCGTAATGATATATGCAGGCCAAATTAAACATTCAGGCACTTTTTTACCGCGTAAATTCACGTGAGCACATTAACAATATTTTTTTTTTTTTTTAACCCACTCGTGTGATTTCACACGAACAGAGAAGATATGCTCGTGTGAAATCACACGAGCAGAACGTCTCTGTTCGTGTGAAATCACACGAGCAATTAAAAAAAATAAAAAAAATTAACAAGGCCTGCTCGCGTGAATTTACGCGAGCACTTGCCAAGTGCTCGCGTAAATTCACACGAGCAGGCCAAAGTCCGATTTTTTTCGTTTTTTTTTTCGGATTCGTAATCTACATAACAAGAGGATCGTAAAAACGTAAAAATTACCTCCGATCTGTTGACGATTTGCACGGGCTTTGCGAAAGAAAAAATCGAAAGGGTAGAGAGAGTTTTTGAGTTTTTTACCTTTTGTTTTTTGAGAAATGGTAAAAAATGTGCCTGAATGTTTAATTTGTGCCTGCACAAATCATTTCAGTTAATATTATTATATTAACAACAAGAAAACACAAATGGTCTAGGTTTGTATTACTTTGTGTTATCCTAGAGGTTTTGGGTTGTATTCCTAGTTGTAGCATAACTTTTCTTTTAATTAATAGATTTTTTAGTGCTTTAGGGGCGACGAATGGAGGGTGGCAGCAATGGTGGTCGGAGGCGGCGGTGGTGGTGGGCGGGCGGGGCAAAATTTGATCAAATTGGAGGTTAGTATGTAATTTTTTTTTTTTAAATTTGGGTCAATGTACAATATTGGTTATATTAGAGTTTGGGAAGGAAATTAGAGTAAATTAGATGTTAATGGGTATTTTAGTCTTTGGTAAGGTCGATGTTATTTTTCGTAGAAGAAATGTTGAGATGAATATATATGCAAGTGGTTTTGGTGTTGAACTAGATGGCTCAAAGTGATTATTCCTAGTCGACCGACTGCTCTTCTCCGATTCCGATAACCATATGTTGATTAATGTGGGAAGAAAAAGGGCCCAAATGGTTTAAGACAAGCCGATTCGAATAACCATGTTTAACTAATCGAACCGGCCGGTCCAATCTAGTTTTGATGACAATGGTATACCGTGCTCTCGAGTTTAACTGACCTCTTATGTGAGCAATATCAAGTCCAAGAGTTTTCAATTGGTCGTTAAGTAGATAAAGAAGTTCGTGTTGTGGCATCGATATTCATAACTTGTGCATTTTTTTTTAAATTTCTTTTATTACCAGTGTTGAATAATCTTCATATCAAATTTATCATAATATCGAATTTATCATAGCAAATCCATTGAACTTATTTCGATTGAGTTATTTGACAAAGAATTTCAAATTCATAACTTTCATTTTTATTTTTAATAATGATGGTAAATTTCAAATTCCTTATATTTGGAGCCATTTCAAATTCTTTTATTTCAAATTCTTCAATCTAAATACATCATAAAGTATTTCAATCTAATGAGCATAAGATGTCATCCCTCAAATTTGGGAAAAACACAGTTTTCATCCCTCAAATTTGCACTGATTTCACATTTGGTCATCAATGTTCATAAAAAATACATTTGGTCCCTCATATTTAAAAAAATCAACACTTTTAGTCATTTTCGTCAATTTTCCGTTTGTATAACGGAATTCAAGCTGGTGCCCATCACTGCCTTAACTGACGAATTAACGGTAAATTGACGGAAATGACCAAAAGTGTTAAATTATTGTAACACGACGCACCAAATGTATTTTTGTGAACATGGGGGTCCAAATGTGAAATATGACAAAACTTGAGGGGTGTAAACTATAATTTTCCGTCTTGATTCCAATGAATAATGATTCACAAAGTCTTTTGAACTTTATAGAGATTTTTACTGCTGACGTGGCCATCCATCCATCTCCAACAAACTATCTTCATTCACCCCCACCCCCTCCCCCCGGTTAACCCCTCTCCCCCAATTATTTTCCTCCACGTCATCAAAATTCTAACATGCGCCTCAACTCTCCATCCGCGCCCTCCATTGCTCAGATCCAACGTTCGAAACATAGACAGGTGGCCAAGCGCATATTAGCACTCCCCACCAATAGTCGTTGAAAAAGCGGCCATGAAAATATCTTTCTTCAAGTGGTGCTGCGGCGTAGTGTTTGCATATTCAGAATTTTCAACCACTAGAGAGAGAAACTACACCATGAGAAGACTTCATTATCCACTCTAATCCGTGTTTTTCTCTGTCTGTGTGTATATATACATATACATATATATCTATATATTATCGATATAGATACATACACTCCGAACGGGTCTGTCTAGCGTGCTCTGGATCCGGGTCGGGTCAATTGTGGACTTTCCACTGTTCTGCCGAACTTCCATCTCATAAATCCTCTGTTTTTTTTGGGGATTTTTTCTGAATAAAAAGTGAAGCTTTAAAAGAAATAGCTGGATTTTTGTGGCTGATCTGTAAAATGGGACTTCTCTTCGGACTTTTGCAGTTCGGTAGACGAATTCAGTATCGATTAGGTCAGATGAGGTGTTTTTTATTCCTCTGTAGGCTGTGAATTTTATGGAGTTTCTCTAGCATCGATTATTTTTTTTGGTGGATTTAATAGTTTTGTAATTAGGGTTTAATCATTGGGGAGGGTGATGGAGAAGAGTGAAATGGGGAAGAACGGTGATGGATTCATTGATAGGAGTAAAGTTAGGATTCTGCTTTGCGATAACGATGACTCGAGTTCTCAAGAGGTTTTTACACTTCTGTCTAAATGTTCTTATCAAGGTACAATTTGTTTTTGAAGTATTTTTCTTTTGATTATTGTGTTTCTTTGATCGAATTAGAAATGTTATTTGACAAATTTAGCACGAATGTGCTCGGTTTCTTTATTACGTAAGTGGTTGTTTCTTGATCTTAACATACGCAAATCGTTTATTGCACATCAAGCAAATAGTTAGTTTGAACGTGGCAGTATTGTCCGATATTATGTTATACGCTATATTTAATCGGAAACTCTGGCTCACTCGATTAAGACTAGCTTGCTTTAATTTGATTCAAGTTTTGTTAGAAAAGTTTCGGGACTTCGAAATTAGAATGACTGTGTCGGAGAAGAATAAGAACTATCTATGATTAATTATCTTATTAAGATAACTTTCAAAGTTCAAGAAACTTGTGAAAACTCGATCAGCAATAGTTGACTTTGTCGTTATTTCGTGCATTTAAACCTCATGGTCATTTTCATGCTGAATGTGAATAGTTTTCGTATTTTGCAGTGACATCTGTAAAATCGCCGAGACAGGTGATTGATGCACTGAACGCTGAGGGGCCTGATATAGATATCATTCTTTCCGAAGTCGACTTACCTATGACTAAAGGATTGAAAATGTTGAAATATATTATGAGGGACAAGGAGTGGCGGCGCATTCCTGTGATCAGTAAGTGTACTTGTCTCGTATTTCTTTACGTTATGCTACATTTTAGGATAAAATGCACTTCACCCCCTTCAAAATATTATTTCGGGTTGCACTTTGCCCCAAAAGCCGATTTTTGCTGGGCATTGTGCAACAAAAATAACATTATAAAGTCGTACAGAAAAATAATGTTCTTAAGGGACAAGGTACAACAAAAATAACATTTAAAGTGGGCAACATGCAACAAAAACACTCAAATCCAGTGAATAATCCATCGAAATTTTGCTATCGGGGGAATGTGCAACAAGAATAACATTTTGAAGGGGGACATTCACATTTCCAAATTTTGAGGGGGTAAAGTGCGAAAATTAGAAATTTATAGGGGGTGACGTGCAATTTTCCCTGCATTTTAAGGTATGACTGATTATATTCTTTCTCATAATTTGATTTTTTTTCTGTTGTTGCTTTGTCTTTTCTCTGGTAGTGATGTCAGCTCAAGATGAGGTTGCTGTTGTTGTCAAGTGTCTGAAATTTGGAGCAGCTGATTATCTAGTGAAGCCGTTACGTACAAATGAGCTTTTAAACCTGTGGACACATATGTGGAGAAGGAGGCGAATGGCAAGTACACTTCTCTTTCATCGTATAGTATAGTTGCTTTAAACAATCATCGTACTAGGAGTGTCGTATATATCTGTTGATGTGTTCTTCTACAATATATCTAATGTACTTGTAATTTCTATCTTGATGTTATGTAATATGATGTATGTGCCAATTTTACGTGCACAGCTTGGATTAGAAGAGAAGAACCTCGTAAGTTATGATTTTGATTTGGCTGTCTCGGACCCAAGTGATGCAAATACCAACAGCACTACTTTATTTTCTGATGACACGGATGACAAGTCTAGAAAGAGTACTAACTCAGAGACATGTGTTTCAACTCGGCACGAGACTCAGGTGAGTTCATGTTTTAGGATTGAGTGGCGATGCAAAATGATGCACATTAGGGTAATACAATGTATACATTTCCGTTCTCGAAATGTAAAAATGTTAATTGTTGAGAGTGTCTCTCTCTCTCTATGAATGCATATTTTCCGTCTCCTGAATGCATGTGGAATTTATAGTTGTGTTCCCTTACGGACGTTTACTTAAACGATCGATGGACTCGTCGAACATTCAATATAGCAGTTAGTTCTTGTGTTGATATACCATGTTATTTTAACTTGTGTAAAATATCTTCAGATTGCCGGTGCTTCATTTTACCCATGACTAGAAAAAACACCGGTGAATTCTTTTATTCAACTCTTTAATCATTCCTTTTTTTTTTCCTTTTTTTTGTGCAATCTCCCTTTAAATGTATTAAGGGAGTAAACAACCCTTTCAATTCCTAATTGACAATTAGCTCGAGTTTTCTATCTTTTACGGCGAACACTAGTATCCGACCCTAAAGTTGTTTTGAGAAAAAAAATAGTTAACAATTGTAAAAGTAGAGGGGCAACAAAATGTTGGGCCCACAAGTGAATAGAAAAGAATAAAGCAAACATAGTAGGACACATTTTGAACACACACGAAAAGAGAGTGTCGGCTCTCTTCTAGCGTAACATATGCAGTACCGATGCTTGCTGCCGAGGCCCAAGTTGGATAGAGCACGTATAAAACTTTTGAAGACTACTGCATCGGTATTGCATATGTTACGCTAGAAGAGAACCAACCTACCAAGGTCAATCGCCGACACTTTTCTTTCTGCATGTGTTGAATATGTGTCTTATCCTGTTTGCTTTTCTATTCTATTTTCTTGTGGGTCCAAAATTTTGTTGCCCCTCGACTTTTACCATTGTTAGCTCAAAACAACTTCAAGGTCGGATATTAGTGTTTGCCGTAAAATCTGGAATTCTCGACCTCATTACTAATCAGGAAACTGAAGGTTTTTTTTTTTACTCCCTTAATGCCTTTGAAGGGAGACCGTTTGTTGCTATTAACGAGAAGATTCAATTGTATAAGTGGATGCTCAATGGTTCCCAAAACAACATTAGTGCAGGCTTCTCTTTAATCACTTATACATGTATAGGGCCGTTTATTTTTCGCACTGATCTTCGTCATTTATTATTTGACCAATATGATTAATAATCAATGATTTTCATTAATGGGGTGATATTTCTTTTGACCTGACATCTTTATTTCAGATGAATGCTACTGCTGCCCCTATAGAGACTGTGAGTGCGGCTACTTTGGAACGTCAGCCCAATGTCGCAAGACTAAATAACGATATACAGAGAGGTAAAATAAATTAAAATTATGGCCAGAAACATATAAAATTAGTATAGTTTTTAAATGCTAGTTCGTGTCTCTCGGATGCTTCTTTCCTTTTCCCTTTCTCTTCATTGTTTTTACGTTTATACTTCATCTCTTGAATATCTCGTTAATTAGCTTCAGGAGTTGTGTAGTTTCTGTGAATAATCTTGTTTAAATAAGAGAAGTTATTGAAAAATGCTCAAACACACACAAAATGGTGTGAGCTACATGTTTTGCACTGATCTTTTCACGTGTATCTATGACGAATCTTATCACTAATCTTGGGTTAGGCTTATACATTTCTCACTTAGGTTTTACCTAGTGTCATATTATAACCGCGTATTTTCCCGAATATTATCGATTTTCTGAACAAATTATTATGTTCCTTTTCAAAGCAACATAAACTAATACTTGGTTTTCTACCAGTCTTTCTTTTATCTTTGAGTTGCATGAACGTATTACAAACTCATCATTGTGACACGTCAGATTTTTTTATTTTTTTTTCATATAATATTTTTATAAGAGCTATTCAATGGATATTACTCGTTTTTCTAGAAGATACCGCGTAACATGACTGTCTTTGTGTGTGTATTTGAAATCCAGGACAAATATCACCATTCCCGAAAAACAAGGAACTGAAGATAGGCGAGTCTTCGGCATTTTTATCGTACGTCAAATCAAATTTTGACACCCCCAAAATCACCAGCCACGTAGAGAAGAATCTCTCCACGAAAAACCATTCTCAAGCCGATGAAATTTCGCGAAAACAGAAGAAACACTCAAACGAGGAGTTCTCTCGGGCCCCGCATTTACATTTAACAAACAATTTTTACCCCAACGATTTATCCGGTTACTACAACCACACTACATATCCTTATTACATTCCTAACCATGCTACGGCATCTACTATAATCCCTCATCAGTACAATCACATCCCATATTATCCACTACCTTTTCATAATAATAATAATAATAATAATAATAATAATAATAATAATAATAATAATAATAATAATAATAATAATAATAATCCTTACTACCCCTTTGGCGGTATGTGCCTACAACCGGGCCAAGTGCCGACCACTTCGTTTGAAAAAGCGTCCAACGAGGGTAAAGGTGATCGAAGGTTGGCAGCTCTGATGAAGTTCAGGCAAAAACGGAAGGAGAGATGTTTTGACAAGAAAATTAGATATGTTAATAGGAAGAAACTTGCGGAACGTAGGCCCCGCAATAGGGGCCAGTTTGTGAGGAAGGTGAACGGGGTTAATGTTGATCTTAACGGTGAGCCTGCTTTTACGGAAGATGATGACGAGGAAGACGAAGATTATGAAGAGGAGGATCCTCCGAGTATGGATGATGCTTCGGCTTTCTTCCGTAAATGAACTTGTCATTATGTGCACAAGGTATCTTTCGATTAAGCTTCTTATGGTTCGGAAAGATTCTGTCCTTGTTGCATGATTTGTTGTAATTTCTTGTATTCTGAACTTTGACATATTGGAAAATGACTTTTGTATGTGAAGTTTTATTTACACACTGAAAGCTGAAAGCTTGCACCTTACTTGTTGTGTAATACAATCAATTATATGGTAGGTTGATGTATCTCGAAATATTTGTAATTTATCGACAGTTCGAATCTTTTTTTTTTTTTTTTTCTAAATTAAGTTGTTATTTATCAAAGAATGATAATTATTGGTTTTCCAACTCCGAATGAATCAAACTCGTAACTCGCATTACAGCGCTATGATACAAAAATGTACCATAATACACACTTCAAGCATATTACATAGGGATGGCAAAAAAACCCGAACCGCTACTATTCGTGGGTATCCGCTCCGTTTAAAACCCGTTACCGAAACCATTAGGGTTTGGTAATGGTTTTGGTAAAAGAAAAGAAAACCGTCATGGTTTTGGTATGGTTCTGGTTTTACCTATACGGTCATGGGTACCCGACCATTTAATATATATATATATATATATATATATATATATATATAATTCAACAATATGAATAAAAAAAATAATTTGGCAAAATTTTTAAATAAAATATTAAATAATTTATGGAGGATATATTTGTATAATTTAATTTTTTTTTCTTTTTATTCTTTCTCTTTTCTGAGAGTTACTTAAACGTTATCGGACCTAAAATTATTTTTTATTACCATAATTTAAATGGTAAATGGGTATCCGTGTGTATCCGGATATTCGTGGTAATGGTTCTGGTATTTCCATTAACTTTTTAAAAGGATTTTGTATGGTCATGGTTTGAGCTATATTAAATGGTAATGGTTCTAGTATTACACTTTTTCGAGGGTATCCGCTCTGCTGCCATCCCTAAATTATTACAGCTCAACGGATACTTGCAGGACAATACAATTGGCCTCTGTTTGATTCCTGAGATAAAATTAAATAATTTCAAAAAATTCAACTGTATCGCGGACCATGGAAAATCCAATAAATAATTAATCATGATGACCCAAAAAGTATTGGACTAACCAAACATTCAGTAAGTTCAATTATTTAATTAATCGCCACTAATATTTACATAAGTAGTTATGTTCAAATTACGGTGCTTATGAATGCTAAGTACTTGTGAAAAAGTTCGTGAGAACCTCTTCAGATAGGTTCATCCTTTCAAGCATCTCTTCTTCGATGTAATTTTTCTACAAAGCAAACACAAAACAAGAGGAATCAAGACCAGCTCTCTAACGATACGTTAAAATCTACACTCGTAAATAATGATTATTCATAATATAGTCACCTCTATAGAATTGTATAAGAGATTGAAGAGGAAGCTACTTTATTCCATTCATTTACACGTAATTATATAAGCATAAGAAACAAACCCTAAATAAACTCTCCGTATTTCTAGGAGATATAAGATAAATACAAATCAAGAATAACAACCTAATAATCTATAACTTAATAGTCGGAACGAATCTCGGACCGTTGAATATAAACTCTAATACACCCCCCGCAAGTTAAGTGTTATGTGAAACAACACTTAAGTTGGATAAGTGCCTATGGAAAGCAGGCTTGGGAAGAGCTTTTGTGAGAGTGTCGGCCAATTGATCTGCAGCATGTATATGAGTGACAATGATTTCTTCCTTCATAACTTGATTTCTCACAAAATGAAAATCAACTTCTATATGCTTCATCTTGCTATGTAGAACTGGATTTTGGCAGTGATAAGTTGCTCCGATGTTATCACAAAAAATCTTGGGTGGTCTACATAGAGAAACCTGAAGTTCACGCAACAAGTTCATTACCCAATTTGTTTCAGCAACGGCACTCGCGACAACTCTATACTCAGCTTCGGTAGACGACCTAGCAACTGTTTTTTGTTTCTTGGAATTCCAGCTGATGGGATTTTGTCCAAAAAATAAGAGATAGCCACTAGTGGAAGTCCGATCATTAAGATTTCCTGCCCAATCGGCATCGGAGTACACATACAGATTGTGGTCGTTGTGATGACTTATTCGAAGGCCATAATGAGCTGTATGTTTCAAGTATCGTACCACTCTCTTGATAGCTTTCCAATGAGTTTCAGATGGCGAATGCATGAATTGAGATAATTTATTTACGGAATAGGAAATATCGGGTCTGGTAAAGGATAAATATTGCAACTTACCGATTACCTTTCGTTATTTCGTGGCGTCAGCTGGTGTGGCTCCATCATTAACGGAGAGGGTATGGTGAGAGCTCATGGGAGTGAAGACTCCCTTGCTATCTTGCATATTGAAGTCATGCAGAATATCCAAAATATACTTTGACTGGGATAACATGATTCCATCATCTTTGCGAATCACTTCAACACCGAGAAAGTAATTAAGAAGTCCAAGATCTTTAAGAGAGAATCTTTTGGAGAGAGTAGAGATAACCTGGTAGATATGGTATGAGCTATTCCCAGTGATAATAATATCGTCGACATAGACCAAAAGATAGATAGATTTATCCAAATGATTAAGGATGAAAAGCGATGAGTCTGATTCGGACTTCGTAAATCCTATGTGCAGTAGGAACTATGTCAACTCAGTGTACCATGCTCTTGGGGCTTGTCTAAGCCCGTATATTGCTTTTCTTAATCGACATGCGTGGGAGGGCAGATCTTCATGCTCGAAACCAGGAGGTTGCTGCATGAAAACTTCTTCATCCAAGTGTCCTTGTAGGAATGCATTATTCACGTCTAATTGATGCAACGGCCAATTTTTTTGAACTGCAATGGATAAGACAAGACGAATTGTAGTCAGTTTAACCACCGGGCTGAATGTGGAATGATAATCGATTCCAGCTCGTTGGGTGAAGCCTTTTGCAACTAGCCTTGCTTTGTAGCGATCAATTGTACCTTATGGATTTTTCTTTACTCGGAATAATCACTTGCAAGCAATAATATTTTTATTGGAATCCCGCGGTACCAATTCCCATGTTTGATTCTTCAATAGTGCATCGAATTCTGCTTTCATAGCAACTCTCCAATGAGGGTATTGGGCAGCCTGTTTGTAGGTGGTGGGTGTGAGAGGTGGGCAAAGTTGAGCTGTGTAGTCAAAGAATTTTCTCGGTTTAAAAATATTGTTTTGCGACCGAGTCTTTGTACGACCGGGCTGAAGAATGATGGATTGGTTTGTATTGGAAGATGGGTCAGGCTGAGAAGTGGTGGGTTGGGATGAATTGGGTTGTGTGGAGATGGGTAGTTGAGCTGTAGGGGGTGGAACGAGTTGCTGATTTTGGTTTGTGTTGGCTGGAGAGGAAGTGGTGTGAGTGTGTGAGGGAAGTGGGGTAGGGTGAATAGTGGTGGATAGTGAGATGGTAGGAGCTAGTAAATTACCTGGTAACGGGACACTCGAACCAGTGTTGGCCGGCGGAGGAGATGGAACCCAAGATTGCCGCTGTTGAGATTGTATCGGAATTTTTATAGGACGAGGGATATCGAAAGAGATATGAGGGGACTGAATTTTTTTCTCCAACTGATTTTGACTCACAACAACATCCCATTCAATATATGCAAGATTATCTCGCAAATTTTGGAAAATACTTTCAAATGGAAAAATATTTTTCGAGAAATTGACATCACGAGATAAAAATAATTTAGAAGTTGTAGGATCAAAAAATTGATGGCAATGGTGTGTTAAGGAGAAACCTAGATATACACATGGTTTTGAACGTGGTGCGAGTTTATTTTCGGCATAAGGCTTGAGCCATGGATAACAAAGACACCCAAATGTTCTAAGGGATTGATAGTTGGGATCTTCTCCAAATAATTGTTTATACGGAGAGTTATTTTGTAAGGTTGGTGTGGGTAGGCGATTAATTAGAAATGTTGCATGGTGACATGCAAAGGTCCAAAAAATGCTTGGCAGTGAGGCTTGATGGAGCAAGGTTTTGGCAGTTTCAATGATATGGCGATGACGGCGTTCTGCAATTGCTACTCTTTGAGGTGTATAAGGTGGGGAAAGGAGATGTTCTATGCCATGGGATTGTAAATAAGGGTCGAGACTCTTATAAACTCACCACCACCATCAATATAGAAAGAGAGAATTTTTGTTTTGAAATTTTTTTCGACTAATGGATGAAAGTTTTGAAAAATTGACTTAACTTCATTTTTTGTTTTAAGAGTATATAGCCAAATGTATTTTGTGTATTGATCAACAAAAATATAGTAATATAACTTTTTATCAATAGATAAAATTGGGGACGACCCCCATAGATCACTGTAAATTCGTTTAAGAGGGGTATCAATGGACAATATGTTTTGATAGAAAGGGAGTCTGTGGACTTTATTTGAGGAACAAGAACTACAAAAAGAAACTTTTTCCTTTGCGGAAAATGGCAAAGAAAATTTATTCAAGATAAATTGCATTACTCGAGAGTTGGGATGACCCAATCGTCGATGCCACAAGTGGAGAGAATGCTTGGCAATAGCAGAAAATGATAATGGTGTTTGGAAATTCAGCCACTCGTAGAGTCCATCATTGCCCCGACCGCACATAAGTGGAGTTCCCGAACTCAGATCCTTTACAAGAAATTTGAAAGGAAAAAATTCAATAGAGACTAAATTATCTTGGCAAAATTTAGAGACAAAAATGAGTTTTTGTTAAATAGCAGGTGCACAAAGTATATTGGAGAGCTAGAAAGTAGAATTAGATGCATGCAATTGAGTAGAACCAGTATGAGTTATAGGAATCATGTTACCATCACCCATTGCTATTTCCTCCGTTCCAGTGTACTCTTCATTTTGTTGGAGGCTGTGTGGTTCGGTGGTCACATGATGAGAGGCACCCGTGTCGAGGATCCATGGAGCTGGTGACAAATTGGAAGACTTAGAGACGAAATGAGCTCGTGCTTCCATATGGTTATGTGAACGAGATCGACAAACACGAGCCGTGTGACCGAATTTTTCACAGAGTTGACATTGAACCCGTGGGATGGATTGCATAGCAGATTGAGGAGCTCCTTGAGGAGGTGGAACACGCCACTGAGGTTGGTGACGATTGGGCTGCGAGCGCCAAGGTTGTTGTTGCAGACGATTTTGTCGATTGAATCTAGAGTTCGTAGAGGAGTAGTTTCCCTTTTGAGTGTATGCGGCTGTGATAGGCGTCACCGGCTTTCGCAGGTCAGCATGTTTGAGGAATATTTCATGATTAAGAAGCTTGTCGAATAGCTCCTCATAAGATATTGCCGAGTCTCGGGCTTGAATAGCTGCAGAAATAGCGTCATATTCGGGACCAAGACCACTCAAAATTTTGACAATAAGTTCTTCATTTGAAATAGGAGCACCGGCAGTGGCAAGTTCATCGGCAACACATCGTACTTCACGAAGATATTCAGCTATGGTTTTGGTGTCTCTCGAAATTTTGTTCAAAGAGTTTCGGAGGCTGAAAATCCTAGTATGCGACTTGTTTGCATACAAAGTGTGCAGAGCATCCCAAGCTTTTTTTGATGTGGTAGCAGCAACAATGGTTGAGGTGATGGTTGGATCAACCGATGCCATTAATGCATTGCGAATAAGTTGATCTTGTCGGAACCAAAGTTTTGTATTTCTCTCCGTATTTCTAGTAGATATAAGATAAATACAAATCAAGAATAAAAACCTAATAATCTACAACTTAATAGTCGGAACGAATCTCGCACCGTTGAATATAAACTCTAATAACCTCAACTTAGGCGATAGTTTCTTCCATGCAGGCCAGAACAAACTGTTTTCGATGATTCATATTTCACGATACGCGTTGAGAGAGAATAAATAAGCGCATTGCGTCTTGTAGAAATAATTGTCGAGTCAAATAGTTGATTTGCGGCAACTGATTTAATCACAACATGATAAATAACTTACATATTGAGCACTTCAAAGTAATCTTTGAATTTTCCGACTAGGTCTTCAGCCACTTCTCTTCCCCGGTAATCTAGATTAAGAACAACGAAAAAATCAACTAAATTTCGGGATTTAAAACAATTTTCCGTTCGTTCAGTCGATATGTTTAAACAATGCATGCTTTCTGATGATTAGATATTTCATTTTCTGATGCTAATAAAATAAACGAATTTTTTTTTTCTTAGAAAAAAATTTGGAAGGAAAAATGTATTACCTTTACGATACAGTTTTGCAAGTAATTCCTGAATATCTGGATCTTTAAACAAGACGCGCAACGGTTTGATAAACAACTTCCTAATAACAATTGACAATTATAACCTCAAAGACAATCAAGAACAATTCTAAACAATACCCATACAGTTGGCATATGTTGAGTTTATATTTTACACTGAGTATATACTTTCTTACGAGGATTTTGTATACTCGTATTGATTTAATGGTGCTTAATGAGTGGTTTATTGTATTTTAGGTGCAATTTGAAGACTTGAGAGTTTCTAAAATGAAACGAGCAAAAAAAAGTAAAAAACGGGCAAAAACGGAAGAAAACAACCGGAGATTGAAAATTGGCCTGGCACGGCCGTGTGAAAAATAGCCTATTTCTGGCATGGCCGTGCCAACTGCAGAATTTGGGCAGAAAGTTTCGGGATTTGAGATGGCCGTGTGAGAATTGTGCTGATTCTCGCGCGGCCATGTGAAAACACGCTGGAAGCAAATTTGGAGTTTTAATCACACAAGAAAACCTAAATCTTCTACTAAGTTGGGACATGCAAAGACCAAGCACGAATTAAACACTTTTTTTGTACACAATCTTAGAGCAAGAAGAGCGAGAGAACGGAGAATTGAAGACAAAGACTTGACTACTCTTCATCATAGTCTTCTTTTACTTTTCTTTTCTACTTTTATCTATTTTCGTATTTTTATAATATTTTTCGTAGATGACATGAGTAGCTAACTTTTTAATCTAGGATTTTGTTGGAACCCTATGTGGTGATTTTAACCCTATTTTTCTAATATTATGCAAGTTTAAATTCCATGATTATTTCTTTCGATCCATCTGATTTTATTTAGTGCATGAATCTAGCTAATTTATGTTGCTATGTGTTATTATTAAAATTGAATCGACATATCGTTTTAATAATTAGAATAAGGATAGAAGAGCCTTTGAGTAGTTCTGACGGGATTAGTGTGTTAATTACATGTGTTATCGTAGACATACATATAACACCTTAGGTAGCTGGTTACGAGACTTGCTAGTTAATACTTTATTCATAATTGGTTTGCATGGATATATAGTGAACTGTTTATGAATAATAGACTTATAATACACGTGACACCGGGTTATGAGTAATTTAGTGTCTCGGGTTAATAATCAGGAATCGTAGCTTGCATGATAGATGGTTAATTTGGTGATGAATTATCGCATAGAGGGAAGATAAAATCCTGGTCCTTTTTTATTGATATTTCCTCGTGTTTATTTGGTTTCATAATTAGCTTAGTTATTTAGTTGATTAAATTTGACAACCTTGCGTAGGTTGGATAAAAATCACAATTGTTAGAACTTGGTACTTAGAATTAGGTAATTTGAGTATTCCAAGTGGGAGCGACATCCGACTCTTACGAGTCCACTATTACTGCTTGTTTGCGATACGTGCACTTGCGTGTTAGTTATTTAGCCCAACAAGTTTTTGGCGCCGTTGCCGGGGAATACGGCTAAATTATCTATTTATTCTAATATCAATTTTGAGCAATTTTTCTTACTTTAGCCATTTTATTTAGTTGCTTATATTTTTCTATATATTTATTTTAGGTTTTTTTTTATGCGAAGAAGACACGACACGAACTTGCTACCTTTTGATACCGAAATCAAGCGAACTTTTAGGCACGACAGGAGAAATCAATGGTTAGCTCAAAACGTTCCCGCAACAATGGAAAGAGAAAATAATGGCAGGAGAGATAACCAAGGACACTTACTGGAAGCGGAAGGAAATATCATCAACGAGCAAGAGATATTCCATCTCGTGAATCCACAACCTCGTCAACGAGCATTGCATGAGTACGCTGTTCCGACACTTAATGGGTTTCAGTCAAGTATCCAACAACCCCCATTGAAGCCAATAATTTTGAAATTCGAGCGGGACTCCGGACTATGCTCCAAAACAATGGGTTGTTTAGTGGATTAGCTCATGAAGATCCGCACCTCTACTTGGTTAACTTTCTCGAGACGTGTGTTTCGCATAAGATGAACGGGATGTCACCAAAAGCACTGCAACTCCGCCTTTTCAAGCACTCCCTACAAGGGGCAGCCCGAGAATGGTTACAACTCGTGCACCGCACCCCATCTCATCTTGGCCCCAACTAGCACAACTCTTCATGAACACATACAATTCCGCAACAAAAACTGAAAAAATCCAGAAAGAAATACAAAACTTCTGCAAGATTCAGATGAAGCACTTTTCGAGACTTGGGAGTGGTTTAAACAACTTACCAGAAGATGCCCCAATCACGGTTTACAAGAGTGGCGTCAACTGCAAATATTTTATGACGGATTGCAAGATAATTCTAGAACGGTACTCAATTCAGCAACAACCGGAATGTTCATGAATTTAACCTATGACAAAGCTTATGTACTTTTAGAGCAAATGGCAATGAACAAATACATGCGGGCTTCGGACAGGTCAAACAGTGGAAGGAAGAAGATGGGAGGGATTTTGGAGGTAGATGAAGTCACAGCTATAACTGCCCAGTTAGAGAAATTATCAAAACAAGTAGCAACTCTACAAACCAATAAAGCTCATGTAGTCGAAAATCCCGATCCAATCCTAGAAGAAACGGAGTCTCTGAATTACGTAAATAGCACAAATCGACAGCAGAGGAAACCGTACTCCAACACTTATAATCCGGGATGGAGAGACCACCCCAATTTCGGATGGAGAGGAAATCAACAGAATCAAGGTCAAGCACCATCACAAGGTCAATCTCAACCACGACCTCTGCCATCTCCCGAATTCCAAAATCCACCTCAAGCCCCGACCCAAGGGGCAGATCTTGCTACGGTCCTAGCTCAATTCATGACATCGACTCAAGCATCCATCATTAACCTAGAAACACAGATGGGCCAATTCGCAACGCAACTAAGCATCAGACCAGCTGGTACACAGTTAGAGTAGTGACCAACAAGCCAACTTGTGGCTGTGGTCTTTTCATTTATTCTTGTAATGAATAATCCTTATTCGGATTAATGATAAAACACCTTGGCATTCTATATCTTTATCCCTTGTACAAACATAGATATATTCCTTACAGTTATTACAATTACTTGTAATTGATCTATTAGGACCGTGAGATATTTACTTAAGTATTATAACTGTTAAACCGTGTTCCTAGTCGAAAGGTTACGCCACCAATGAGGATATCGGCCTTTCCTATTAAGAGACTAGAACTTAGTGTATGTGTACCGCATCTCATCAGTAAACAATATTGAGATATCGGCATGTATAAGTGGGTGCTCGTAAGTTGACGAGTTCACTGAACTCCTTCATCCTAGAAATCTCTTAGTGGTTCTCAATAATCGAGTAGAGATCTCTAGGATATAGTTGTACACCATTAGTCCTTAAGATCTGGACATTACCGTGACTTCACTAGAGGACTTGCTGTATTGTGACCTGTCCCTGAGTTCCAGCGAGGACCGCCCCAAGGGCTAGTGTTCGTGTAGTCCGAAATCTAGTGCGAGGTCTATACATTGTAGTCGGGGATTCAATCGCTAGAATAGTCTTGGATGTCTTGTGTGTTCTCATAGTTTGTAATCTTTAAGTCTCTGGCCAGAGCTGACTAAATGATGATTAGGGAATTCGATTCTCTAAGTCATGCACGTACAGATTACAACACAGAACGATCGCACAGTTATTGAACTACAAAGGAGGTCCCGATGAACCAATGCCTCTAGTTCAATCGGGACAAATGAATCGATGGGATCGTACTGTACGTTAACTATATCACACGGTTCTTGCAGGCGTTTCATTTGTATCTAGGGAATCATGATGCGTAGTTGCTAGACGCCAATCTTGATTCACTGGGTGATTAAGTTGAAACGAGCTTCATCTTAATTATAACTTTAGGGACGAGTTTAAACCACAAAGAGTTGTGGACCCACAGCTAGCTACACCTGAACCATCGAGGGTCACACTCCTCATGCACTCGACTACATTGAATAACTGGTCAAACATAAAAATGTTTAATCTTTGCATAATTGGAAGTCAGTATGATTGAGTCCAACATTCGTAATTGAGAATTATGAATGAGAAAAATAAAAGGAAAGAACTAGGCGAACATCTTAGTGAACTTTCTGAATTGGGAAGTTTCCAAATTTAGCATGTCCACTGATTTAGGGTTTCTGGTTTTTGAAATTGGAAATAGAGAATTGGCATTCGTAATGACGAGGACGTTTCAATGATTCCGAAAATATAATTGTTATAATTTTCCAATCATTGAGTTATGAGAACCAAGCGAAGAAAGACTAACGAACTTAAGCTGTTGGACCGGGTCCAACTTAAGCCCGTTAGGGGTTTTTATACAAGAAACTATAAATACAAGATTTATATGTCTTGTAAATACACACACGACATAATAAACCCTAGACGCTCACACGCTCACGTCCGCTGCCATTCTCCACCGCCGCCGGAAATCGGCGCCCACGCGCCGCTACTCCTCGGTAGATCTATTCCTTTTTGTTTTATTCTTCCGTTTAATCTAACTTTTGTGTGTCTAGTGCCCCATATTTAGTAGAACTCGGTATACGAGGTGAAATCTGAGACGAGGAAGACAAAGGAGTCAAATCGCCGAAAAGCACTTGCCGAACAGCCGCCGCGCCGCCGCTTGTAGACTGCGCGTGAATCTCAGGTGCCGCCACTGCCTGCGCGTCCGTCACCGCCACTGCTTTCGACTGCACAAATTGGTTTCCGTGGCAGTTAGCTTCGATCCGAGAACTCGCCTGACGCTTCCAGAGGTATTTTTCGGATCCGTTTTTAATTAGGTTTTAATTTAGTAAGATTAAATTAAACGTTGATATTCACAGTTTGATTTTTCATGAATTTATATATGTGATAGTTGATGTATGATTCGTAATTTATTGCGAGCAAGCTACTTGATTTAATTATCGAATTTATTATATGCATGTTGTATTTTAATTTTCGCCGGAAGCATTAAGGTACGCAATTAATTGCTATTATCGAGTACGTGTTTATATGTTTACTTTGTTTTTCATATAAAATTTTTATTTTCCTCTGCGTACACATGCCTTATTCCCAACAGTGGTATCAGAGCTCGTTGCGCAATTAATCACGTTAATATATGTTGCTTATTTTGATGCATGTTGGATTTATTAAAATTGTGATTGTTGTATTATTTAATTGGGTGTTTTTAGAAAGTTTAAAATATTTTTGAATATTGTTTAAAGTTTTCTCTTCTTTAAAATTGTTTTAAATTGGAAAATCGGATCTAAAATTTAATTAAAAGTGATGGTTTTTATTTTGTCTAGATCCAATCGGTCGGACCGGCCGGTTCGATGGTTCCTTCCGATCCAACAGATCGAATCAACGTGGAATCAGATCGGTCAGACCGGACCGAACCGGACCGTTTTGGTCCGAACCGGTTCCCTAAATAAATAAAAAAAAAATATTTCAGATTTCTAAAATTAAACTTATAACAAACTGATTTGAATTTTTTGAAAATTATTTTCAATTAAACCCAATTAGATAATTGATTCAATAATCAACTATTTTAGTAAATAGGTTTTAGATTAATTAATTAATTTAAATTGTTAAATTGATTTTAATTAATAGAACACATATAACACATATATAATGCTGATTATACTTCAACTTAATTATTAGTACCTCAATAATATTTGATTGATTATGGTTATTGAGGTCCTATAATTATTTTGAAAAACCCAATAATTAATTAATGTAATTAATTGTATAGTTATGTTATATGTTCCTCTAAGGATAATATGCGTTTCCATATACCTTTAGAGAACATAGATGTAGGAATCATGTCGACCATTCCAAACCTTCTGATGAGATAATTTTTTTTTCAAAAATCCCTCATTCTTAATTTAATTAAGAATTATTTCAAGCTATAAAGAAAAACCAACCTGATGATTTTTTCTTTCCTTCTGCCAACGGTTGAATTATGTGTAGTAGCCCTTTGCAATAGTGGAGTAAGCCGTGTTAGCGGGGAGTACTATAGTAATGTAAGCTATAGTTTAATTGAAATAATGATGAAGGTAGCCATAAAAAGGTTATGCCGGATTAACGTGTTCGGCTAGATTAACTAGGGATTGCATTTGTTTGGTATAATTAAGTTCTACGAGCATCTTTGATTGGTAGGTTAGACTTGACACACAAAGATTTTGAATTCGTGAGATTAACTTAGGTCATTATCAAGTGTGAGAAAAATTACTTTAGGGTCATATAAATGATATCATTTAATACGAATCTCTAATAATCCTCTTCTCTAACCTCTCAGATAATCATGTCTAAGAATCCCGTAATCTCAATCCTCGACCAAAAACTCAATGGCCCAAACTACCTAGATTGGTAACGTAGTCTAAAACTTGTGCTCACCGTTGAGGGGCGTCTCTATGTGATAAATGAGGGACTTACTACCACTATACCCGACACTGCGATCGATCCTGAAAAGGAAACTTATGTAATATGGAAGAAGGAAGACACTCATACTAGGTGCTACATGATAGCATCTATGGATCCCGCGCTTGCGAGGAAATATGAGTCTCACTTGCATGCTTTCGACATCGAGGCTCATCTTGATAGCATGTATAGTGAGAATATTAGGGCGTCTAGGTACGCTGCTACCAAGGAGTTGACCACTACGAGGCTGCGAGAAGGGGCTTCGGCCCACGAGCACTGTCTCAATATGATCACTCTCCTTGAGAAGCTAATGAACCTTGACGTCACCTTTCTTGCCGAGCTCTCATTGGATTTGATCCTGTTGTCCCTTCCTAGTTCCTATGAATAGTTCATAGTGAACTTCAACATGAACAAGCTTGATCCTCCATTGGACGAGTTAATGAACATGTTGGTCAGTTTCGAGTCCACCATCAAGAAAGAGAAATCTGTTCTCGTTGCTGCCACTTCTGGAAAGAAGAGTTAATTCCAAAAGAAGAGAAACGAAAGAGTTCCCTTAAAAAACAGCTCGTTCGAAGTGGGTGAAGGTAGTGGGGGCCCTAAAGCGAAGGTCAGCGAGCAGGCTGATGATGCTTGCCATCACCGTGGAAAGAAAAAGGGCATTGGTGCCACATCTACAAGGCTTACCTAAAGCTGAAACGTTCTAAAAATGGGACGTATTTCATTGGCGTAAATTTGTCTATAAATTCTTCTTCTTGGGTATTAGATACATGATGTGGCTCACGTATATGTAATGATTTGCTTCTAATGACAAGAAATAGAAAGCTTAGAGCGGGTGAGACCTACCCAAGAATGGGGAATGGAGCAAGAGTTACTGCTGAAGCCATTGGGACCATTTACTTAAATGTTTTGGATTCTAGTTTTCCTATTGTTTTGAACGATTGTTTATTTGTTTCGTCTCCCATTAGAAACCTTATTTCTGTTCTTGTTTTGGATTTTGAAGGTTTTACTTTTGTTTTTGGAAATTCGATTCGCATTACACAAAACAATGAAAATATGATTTGTAAGGGACGACTGTTAAACAACTTATATGAACTAAATCCAAGTGAAATACCTATTAATGTTATATCAGCAAAACGTAAGGAGATAGATCAAAACCCCGCACAACTTTGGCACACTAGATTTGGTCATGTATCTTTAAGAATGATGAACGAATTTGTTAGTGAAGGATTGTTCACTTTGGACGATGTGAAATCAATACAAACTTGTGAATCATGCCTCAAAGGGAAGATGACCAAGTCACCCTACAAAGGGAAAATGGAGCGGGCCGAAGTTCTTTTGGATTTGATCCATACAGACGTATGTGGTCCACTAAATGTTAGTGCGAAGGGTGGTTACAACTACTTCGCTACCTTTTCCGATGATTACTCTAGGTATGGGTACGTGTACTTGATGAAGTACAAGTCTGAAACATTTGAAACGTTCAAAGATTTTAGACACGAAGTAGAGAAAGAACTCGGACGAAGTATTAAGAAATTACGATCCGATCGTGGTGGAGAATACTTGAGTATCGAGTTCATTGACTATCTAAAAGAGAATGGAATCCAATCTCAATGGAATCCACCTAGAACCCCTCAATTAAATGGAGTTTCCGAACGTCGGAATAGAACCTTGTTAGACATGGTTTGATCTATGATGACGTTCACCAAATTACCAAACATGCTTGTGGGGTCACGTACTTCGCACTGCCGCGTATTTGCTGAATAGAGTTAACACCAAAACAGTTAAATCCACACCATACGAACTTTGGCATTACCGGAAACCTAACATCAAACATATTAAGATATGGGGTTGTTCCTCTTATGTGAAGCGATTAATGGGAGATAAGTTGGATAGTAGATCCGGCTTTTGCTACTTTGTGCGGTTTCCCGAGGACTCAATGGGATACAGATTCTACTATGTCAAGGAAGCAAAAAACGTTTGTTTCGAGAAATGCCACCTTTCCAGAAAATGAGTTTCTATTAGATTGAAAAGGCAGCATTATAGAGCTTGAAGTAATTCAAGAACCGCAAAGTGAAGTTCAAGCACAAGAAAACTTCTTTGAGCGTGTCCGCCGCCGCTGCACCGCTGTTGCTCCTCCCAACTGCATTGATTGGTTTTCGTGGCAGTTAGCTTCGATCCGAGAGTTTGCCTCACACTTCAAGAGGTATTTTTCCGGATCCGATTTTAGTTAGGTATTAATTTAATTAGATTAAATTATATGTTTATATTCGAAGTATATTTTTTGTGAATTGCTATATGTAATCACTTATATGAAATTCATGATTTACTGCGAGCATGCTATGTGATTTACTATCGAATTCATTATACGCATGTTGTCTTTAATTTTCGCTTGAAGAATTAAGGTACGCAATTAATTGTTTAATACGAATCGAGCATGTGATTATGTGAATTAAATTGTTTATTTCATGTAAAATTTTTGTCTTGCGCTGTGTACACGTGCCCGATTCCCAACAGTGGTATCAGAGCTCGTTGCGCAATTAATTGCGTTTTAATATGATATGCTTAATTTTGATGCATGTTCGATTTATTAAAATTGTGATTGTTGTATTATTTTATTGGGTGTGTAGCAACAAATTCTTATCTGCGATTTAAAGAAACAAGAAAAACTTGCACAAGGATAATATTGTTGAATTAAAAAAATATAGCGGGTTACAAACTCTAATTCAATCCTCTGATTTTTCTCTCAAGAACAATATATGTTCACTTTGAATTTCGGAGTCGGGTCGTTGACTTGATCTTCTCCGGATTTGATTTTGAACTTGAATAACGTTTTCCGAGGATCTTGCGACTTGAATCTCGGATCGAACGCTGAACTTTGACGAGCTTTGACTTGAAGATCTTGGAGTTGTTGATGGATTTGGCCCTTCAATCTTCCTTCGATCTCGATTTGTTGAAGAACGCCCTCGATTTGATGAAGAACGCCTTGAATTTGAAGAATGACGACTTGAATTTGATGAAGATGACTTGAATATTGTAGAGAGAATTTTCTCCTACGCTTTTTCTTCTTCTTGAGTTGTGTTTTGAATTGTTAAGGGAGGGTCCCTATTTATAGTTGTAGAATAAGAGTCCTACTTAAAGTCTACTTGATGACGTGGTGCGATTTGATAGGCGTTTATTAAATTGATATTTATCTCTTAAAACTTGAAGGAGAAAAAACAAGCCTATTGGCCAACAATTAATTGACATTTATCTCCATGACCTGTCTTGTAAGACAAGATATAATTTAATTTAGACACAATTTAATTGGCTAATTTAATTAACCAATTAATTAATTTTATGCGTCTACAGGGTGTTTTCAAAAGTTTAAAATATTTTTGAAATATTGTTTAGAATATTTGTCTGGCTTTAAAATTGTTTTAAAATTGGAAAATCGGATCTGAAATTTAATTAAAAAAAATTGTCGGTTTTAATTTATTCGGATCGAATCGGTCGAACAGGCTGGTTCGATGGTTCTATTCGACCCAACTGACCGAATCAACGTGGACTCGAGTCGGTCAAATCGGTTCTCGGTCTGACTTTCCCGACCCACTGATTTGGGTCAGCTGGACCGGTCAAAACCAGACAGTTTCGGTCCGAACCGGTCAGACCGGTCGGGCCGAACTGGTTCACTGAAAAAAACAATTATTTCAGATTTCTAAAATTAAATTAAAAAAAATTGATTTTAATTTTTGGAAAATTATTTTCAATTAAAGCTAATTAAATAATCAATTCAACGATCATCTATTTTTGTAAATAGGTGTTGGATTGATTAATTAATTTAAATTGTTAAATTGATCTTAATTAATAGAACACACATATAATATTGATTATACTTCAACTTAATTACTAGTGCCTCAACATTATTTGATTGATTTATGCTAGTTGAGGTCCTATAATTGTTTCGAAAAACCCGATAATTAATTAATGTAATTAATTATATAGTTAGGTCGTATGTTCCTCTTAGGACAATATGCGTTTCATATACCTTTAGAGAACATAGATGTATGAATCACATTGACCTATCCAAATCTTCTGATGAGATAAAACCTGTTATAAAAATCACTCATTCTTAATTTATTAAGAATTATTTCAAGCTATAAAGAAAAACCAATCTGTTGAATTTTTCTTTCCTTCTGCCAACGGTTGAATTATGTGTAGCCCCATGCAATAGTGCAGTAAGCCGTGTTAGCGGGCAGTGCTATAGTGAGGTAAACTGTAATTCAATTGACATAACGATGAAGGTAGCCATAGAAAAGGTTATGCTAGATTAACGTGGCCGGCTAGATAAACTAGGGATTGCATTAGTTTGGCATAATTAAGTTCTATGAGCATCTTTGATTGGTAGGTTAGACTGACATACAAAGATTTTGAATTCGTGATATTAACTTAGGTCATTATCAAGTGTGACGAAAATTACATTAGGGTCATATAAAGGATATGATTGATTGTGATCTACCCTTGGACAAATATAATCGGGCTGGATTAACTACGGGTTATGTTTGTCAATTGAACCTAAAGCCCATTAAAGAAAAATCAGTTTTCTTGTTTGTCTACTAGAGGGAAGTGGAACTCGATAAAATTTGTGGGAGAACAATTAAATAACAAAAGTCCAAATATTTCATTGTCATTAGTTTCGAGCTAAGCATTCTTCCTCTCATTGTAGAATTAGCTTGTGCTAAGCATTCTTACTTTCATTTTGTCATTAGCTTTGATCTAAGCTGTAACGCCCCACAACCTAACATCAGAATTTAATCGGATCACCACCATTAAGTTAGGGATGCTAACCTTTTATATATATACTTAAACATTATGGTTTTAATACAAAAATACGTTATATGCTTTGAAAAGAAATCAAAATTTGTATTTTCTCGAAATCTATATATATATATATATATATAAATATTTATTGTTTACAAAATTACATTGTACAAAAAAACCATAATAGAGCGGCGGCTAACAAAATGAAATCAGAGTTTCTAGCTCGGCTACAAAAATGGCTCGAAGCATGGCATATGAACAAATCTCTGTTCGGCCGCTCTTGGCTAGGTCAACTTCTAAACATGTTCATCATTACCTGCATCATAAGAACCTAATGAGCTAATGGCTCAGCAAGTTGAAACTGATGTAATAGCAATATATCACATAACACATTATTCATTCAATATGTACAATATCACATCTATGACTTCATTCATGATCCTTTTCTTTGAAATCCTTCTCTTTTTCGGGTACCCTTGTAGTGTGGTACTTGGCTGATAGCAATAGGATGTGTGTTTCGGAACCTGTTCATCATATTTGGCCAATAGATAATACGGGGTTTCCATACCGGCCTTTCGGCCTCAGGTATTAGTCGTATTTTATTTCATTAATTGTAGGTTTTCCATACTGGTCTTTCAACCTTAGGTATTTGCCACCATGTGTTGGGTCCGCCGGTTCCTCTCGCATCCCTTGCCTACTCGACCATCAATCAAGTACCATATTCATATTTTCAAAAAATATTCTTTCATATCACTATGAATCATCAATCATTCAAACATCATGCAGAACACGTAGCAAAATTCATATTAAAGCACACATAATATGGTTCTTATGATGAACAAATGAAAGCTTCAACTTACCTCAAGTTCAATAGGGTGTATAAAGTGAAAAGGATCATTCTTAGATAGGGTGTGCTAGAAGCCTTGATTAGAGATGAATTCAAACTTCAAAACATAGGTTTTATAGCTAGAAAAGGTGCAGAACTTGTTCTAGCTCTACTTCTATCAGTTCTTATGGTTTGATGTTTTCTTATGTGAATATGGAAGTGAAGAAATAAGAAGAGAATTTTAAGAAATTGGTCTAGTCGTTTTTTGGAAGAATACAAGTGAAAATGAAGACCAAAGCACAAAGTCTTCACTTATCTACCCATTCCCAACAAGGCCAAATGGAGGATGATGATTGGAAGGCTTATATTTGCTGGATTCTTGTGGTTATTCCACGTTTTTACAGCTTGAGATGAGATAGTGGGCTGATGTTTACTCATTATAATCAAGTGTAAACAAAATCAGAATGGTCTTATACAACCTAGTCAACCAACCAATCAAATTGCACCATTTTGCATACTTTTGGTTTTAGTCTAATATGAGTTACTTCAAGTAATTACATATGTAATTAATCATACTAAAATGTAATTAAAAGGCATAAATGCAATTAAGACAAATATATCACTGTTCAGCACATTGATCCGTTCTTAACCGAGAAACTGAGCTTCCCACTACAATAAATCACTTAAGTTCATGTTAAATCATAAAATAGAAGTTAAATAACATGTATCATGTATTAGCACATTTTAAGAAAAGTATTCGATCACGTATTAAAACACAATTAAGGCACATGTGTAGCAAGTAGTCGCGATCATGCATCATCAATAATGAATTCTAACTATGTGCATTGATGCAATGTGCTTATTATTGGCCTTGTATGGATGATTGGGCATTTTCAGTCCATACATACTTCACGTTCTTTCGTGTAAGCATTTTAGCATGTGCTGAGGATTCTTACTTTTCTTATGGATTTAGCTTCGGGCTAAGCATTCTTACTATCCTTTTGGCATTAGCTTCGCGCTAACCACTCTTACTTTCCTTTTGGCATTAGTTTCGAGCTAAGCATTCTTACTTTACTTTTGGGATTAGCTTCGAGCCAAGATTTCTGCATCTCCTTATAGAATTAGCTTGTGCTAAGCATTCTAACTTTCCTTTTGTCATTAGCTTCCATCTAAGCATTCTTACTTTCCTTTCACTATTATCTTTGTGCTAAGCATTATTCCTCTCGTTATGGAATTAGCTTGTGCTAAGCATTATTACTATCCGCTTGGCATCACCGTCGACCTAAGCATTCTTTCTCTTTTTATGGAATAAAGTTTTTCTATACATTCTTACTTTCCTTTTGGCATTAGCTTCGAGTTTACGATTATTCCTCTCCTTATGGAATTAGCTTGTGCTAAGCATTCTTACTTTTTTTAGCATTAGCTTTGAGCTAAGAATTCTTCCTCTCCTTATGGAAAGAGCTTTTGCTAAGCATTCTTACTTTCTTTTTGGCATTAGCTTCGAGCTAAGATTCTACCTTTCCTTTTGGCATTATATTCGAGCTAAGCATTCTTCCTCTCCTTATGGAATTAGCTTGTGCTAGGCATTCTTACTTTCATTCTTGCATTAGCTTCGAGCTAAGCATTCTTACTTTCCTCTTGGCATTAGCTTCGAGCTAAGCATTCTTACTCTCCTTAGGGATTAGCTTGGAGCTAAGCCTTATTCCTCTCCTTTTGGAATTAGCTTGTGCTAAGCATACTTACTTTCCTTTTGGCATTTGCATCGTGCTAAGAATTCTTAGTTTCCTTTTCGCATTAGCTTCGAGCTAAGCATTCTTACTTTCCTTTTTGCATTAGCTTCGCGCTAAGTATTCTTCCTCTCCTTATGGAATTAGCTTGTGCTATGCATTCTTACTTTCCTTTTGGCATTTACTTCAAGCTAAGCATTCTTCGTCTCCTTATGGAATTAGCTTGTGGTAAGCATTCTTACATTCTTTTCGGCATTAGTTTTGAGCAAGGAATTATTCCTTTTATTATGGAATCAACTTCCACTAACCATTCTTACTTTCGTTTTGGTCTTAGCTTCGAGCAAAACCTTTTTCCTCTTCTTATACAATTATATTGTACTAAGCATTGTTATTTTCCCTTTTTCATTATATTGGATCTAAGCGTTCATACTTTCCTATCGGGCATTAGCTTTGAGCTAAGAATTATTCCTCTCTTTATGGAATTAGCTTGTGCTAAGCATTCTTACTGTCCTTTTGACATTAGCTTCGACCTAAGCATTTTTCCTCTCCTTATGGAATTAGCTTTTGCTTAGCATTCTTACTTTCTTTTTGGCATTAGATTAGATCTAGGCATTCTTACTTTCATTTTAGTATTAGCTCGAGCTAAGAATTATTCATTTTTTTATGGAATTAGCATGTGCTAAGCAATCTTACATTCCTTTTGTCATTAGCTTCGAGTTAAGCATTATTCCTCATCTTATGGAATTATCTTCGAGCTAAGGATTCTTACTTTTCTTTTGGCATTAGCTTGGAGCTAACCATTCTTGCTCACTTAATGGAGTTAGCTTTTGCTAGGCATTCTTACTTTCCCTTTTCCATTATGTTAAACCTCATCATTTTTCCTCTCAATGTAGAATTAGCTTGAGCTCAACATTCTTACTTAACTTTTGGCATTAGCTTCAAGCTAAGCTTTCTTCCTCTCCTTATGGAATTAGCTTGTGCTAAGCATTCTTACTTTCATTTTTGCATTAGCTTCGAGCTAAGCACTCTAACATTCTTTTTGGCATTAGCTTCGAGCTAAGCATTCTTACTTTTCTTTAGAGATTTGCTTCGAGCTAAGCATTATTCCTCTCCTTATGGAATTAGCTTGTGCTAAGTATTCTTACTTCTTCCTCATCTTATGGACTTAGCTTGTTCTTAGCATTCTTACTTTCTTTTCGGCTTTAGTTTCAAGCTCGGATTATTCCTCTTCTTATGGAATTAGCTTGTGCTAACCATTCTTACTTTCCTTTTAACATTAGTTTCTAGCAAAACATTCTTCCTCTCCTTATAGAATTAGCTTGTGCTACGTATCTTTACTTTTCTCTTGTCATTTGCTTCTATCTAAGCATTCTTAGTTTCCTTTTGACATTAGCCTTGAGCAAACCATTATTCCTCTGTTTATGGAATTAGCTTGTGCTAAGCTTTCTTACTGTCCTTTTGGCATTAGCTTCGAGCTAAGCATTCTTACTTTCCTTTGGGCATTACTTTCGAGCTAAGAATTCTTACTTTCATTTTGGCATTAGATTCGAGCTAAGATGTCTTCGTCTCCTTATGGAATTAGCTTGTGCTTAGCATTCTTACTTTCCTTTTGGCATTAGCTTCAAGCTAAGCATTCTTCCTCTCCTTATGGAATTAGCTTTTTTAAAGCATTCTTACTTTCCTTTTGGCATTAGATTCGAGATAAGCATTAATCCTTTTATTATGGAATTAGCATCGAGCTAAGGATTCTTACTTTCCTTTTGGCATTAGCTGGAAGCTAAGCATTCTTCCTCTCCTTATGGAATTGGCTTGTGCTAGGAATTCTTACTTCCTATTGGCATTAGCTTCGAGCTAACCATTCTAACACTCCTTTCGGCATTAGCTTCGCGCTAAACATTATTCCTCTCCTTATGCAATTAACTTGTGCTAAGCATTCTCACTTTACTTTTGGCATTAGCATCGAGCTAAGCATTCTAACTTTCCTTTTGGCATTAGCTTCGAGCTAAGCATTCTTACTTTACTTTTGGCATTAGCTTCGAGCTAAGTAGTCATCCTCTCCTTTTGGCATTAGCTTGAGCTAAGAATTTTAACTTTCCTTTTGGCATTGGCTTTGAGCTAAGCATTCTTCCTCTCATAATGGAATTAGCTTGTGCTAAACATTAAATCTGACATTGTTTTCGGCATTAGTGTCGAGCTAGGAATTATTCCTCTTGTTATGGAATTAGCTTGTGCTAAGCATTCTTACTTTCCTTTTGGCATTAGCTTCTAGATAAGTATTCTTCCTCTTCTTATACAATTAGCTTGTGCTAAGCATTCTTAGTTTCCTTATATCATTAGCTTCGATCAAAGCATTCTTACTTTCCTTTCGGCATTAGCGTTGAGATAAGCATTATTTCTCTCCTTATGGAATTAGCTTGTGCTATGCATTCTTATTGACCTTTTGGCATTAGTTTCCACCTAAGAATTCTTCTTCTCGTTATGGTATTAGCTTTTGCTAAGCATTCTTGATTTCCATTTGGCAAGAGCTTCGAGCTACGCATTCTTCCTTTCCTTATTACCTTGTGCTAAGCATTCTTATTTTCCTGTCGTCATTAGTTTCGAGCTTGGAATTATTCCTCTTCTTATGGAATTTGCTTGTTAAGCACTCTTACTTTATTTTTTTCATTAGCTTCGAGCTAAGCATTCTTCATCTCGTTATAGAATTAGCTTGTGCTAAGCATTCTTACTTTCCTTTTGTCATTAGCTTACACCTAAGCATTCTTACTTTCATTTCGGCATTAGCTTTGAGCTAAGAATTATTCATCTCCTTACGGAATTAGCTTGTGGTATGAATTCTAACTACCCTTTAGGCATTAGTGTCGACCTTAGCATTCTTCCTCTCTCCATATAGAAAACTTTTGCTATGCATTCTTACTTTCCTTTTGGTATTAGCTTTGAGCTATGCATTCTTACTTTCCTTTTGGCATTAACTTCGAGTTTACCATTATTCCTCTCCTTATGGATTTAGCTTGTGCTAAGCATGCTTACTTTTCTTATGGAATAAGCTTCAAGCAAGCATTCTTACTGTCCTTTTGGCATTAGCTTCGAGCTAACCACTCTAACTTTCCTTTTGGCATTAGTTTCTAGTTAAGTATTCTTACTTTACTTTTGGCATTAGCTTCGAGCTAAGATTTATTCCTCTCCTTACAGAATTAGATTGTGCTAAGCATTCTTACTTTCCTTTTGTCGTTAGCTTTGATCTATGCATTCTTACTTTCCTTTTGGCATAAGCTTTGAGCTAAGCATTATTCCTCTCGTTATGGTATTATCTTTGTGCTTAGCATTATTCCTCTCGTTATGGAATTAGCCCGTACTAAGCATTCTTACTATCCTCTTGGCATTAGCGTCGACCTAAGCATTCTTTCTCTCTTTATGGAATAAACTTTTTCTATACATTTTTACTTTGCTTTTGGCATTAGCTTTGAGCTAGGCATTCTTACTTTCCTTTTCGCATTAGCTTCGAGTTTACGATTTTTCCTATCCTTATGGAATTAACTTGTGCTAAGCATTCTTACTTTTCTTAGGGAATTAACTTCGAGGTAAGCATTCTTACTTTCCTTTCGGCATTAGTTTCGAGCTAGGAATTATTCCTCTTCTTATGGAACTAGCTTGTGCTAAGCATTCTTACTTTCCTTTTGGCATTAGCCTCGAGCTAAGCATTCTTCCTCTCCTTATGGAATTAGCCACTACTACATAAACCACTTTTTGGGACGCTGGGAAGTGCCACTAAAAGATCCTATAGTAACGCTTTTGCTATTACGACGCCACGTAAAAGCGTCACGTAGGTAGCCATCGTAATATCTTATTGTGTTGCATAGAGATCGTCATGAGATCACCTCAGTTACGACCATGTGTGTTGTCATTAAAAAAGTTGTATTGTGGCGCTTAAGTGCGTCAAGTTAAGTGTTTCTATACTAACCACACATATTAATATAATGCCAGAAAACGTCCTAATACATTTGTTTTTATTACAAGATCAACTGTCTCAAAAAAATTCTTTTGTGAAGCTTTCTAGGTGTTTGATTAATTTTGACAACCACTTCAACTATCTGTTTATGTGACACTTGAAGGTGTCTCAAAATATTATTGCACTAAAGAGTTTACACCGTATTTGATATCACAAACCTTTCTAATGTTTCACCTACAAATTATATTTATACCATCAATAATTTATGCTGCAATGAAATAATTACTCCATATAAAATAATTGTCATTATTGTAAAAACTTGGCGTATATGATCATAAAACCAACAAGAAAATGAATCACTGTAAATGAGTCTGATTTCATGTTCTCTAGAACGGTGTTTCTTCCGCCTAATTTCGGCCTCGTGTTCCCTACATTAAAACAATAAAAATTTAGAAATAATTTAACAGTATCCCATTTTTACCATTTGATTTGTTTTTTTAACTCACTCTCTGTACAATGTAATCTCATCGCAATTGTTAGTTTGGCTTGAAATGTACACACCTTGAAACATTTGCAACATAACCATAAGGGACTTTAATATTTTTCAATATCTTACAAAATCTTTCCTTCTCGTATTTATCTAGTGAGAAAGATGTTGTTGGTAGCCAGTCCTTTCCAAAATCATCAACAAAAGGATGGACTCCAGACCTTATGCCCATTTTTTTCCAAATCCAAATGTGCTTGATAGTTATCCTTTGACTTGTCAGAATCAATCAGAGTGTATAAAACCTTGTCACACACATTTTTCTTAATGTGCATAACATGAAGGTTGTGACGCACAAGTTTTGTTTCCCAATACGGCAAATCAAATAAAATACTTTTTTTCTTCCAATTATAAGGTAAATTTAAATTAACCACATTTCCCAATTTTTTTTCTCAATATCCTTTATGTAATCTAATTCTATAGATCCCTGCAAATAAGGAGGCGCATTTCAAAGCTCATTTGTACCATCAAATGATGCTTTCTCATTTCAATACGGATGATCCTAAGGTAAAAAAAGGCGATGACACATATAACAGTACTTGTGCAAGTGTTCTAGCCATTTAGAATTGGTAAACTTATAATACACAGGACATGCAAATTTGCCTTTTGTACTCCAACCTGATATAGCTGCTAAGCCACGAAAATCACTAATTGTCCTTAACAAAGCGGCATGCATTTGAAAATTCTTTTTAGATGAAGTATCATATGTGTTTACTCAAACTTCAAGCAATTCCTTTAACTCTTTGATCAAAAGGTTGCAAATACACATCAAGATTGTTGCCAGGTTCATAGGGACCAGGTATAAGTAGACGCAACAACATCAAGTAAGACTTCTTCATACAATCACCATGGGGTAAATTGTATGGCATTAATATTACTGGCCATGAACTATGGACAACATTCGTTGTTTTAAGAGGATTAAAACCATCAGTTGACAAACCCAATTTTACATTCCGAGGATCCTTAGAAAATTTTGGGTGATGGTTAATCAAAAGTTTGCCATGCTAGAGAATATGTCAGGTGTCTAATAGTTCCATCCATAGTCCGTTCTTCATCATGCTTCGAGCAAAGCATTCTTACTATCCTTTAGGATTAGATTCGAGATAAGCATTATTCCTCTCCTTATGGAATTAGCTTGTGTTAAGAATTTGTACTTTCCTTTTGCCATTAGCTTCGAGTTATGCATTCTTACTTTCATTTGGGCATTAGCTTTGAGCTAAGCATTATTCCTCTGCTATGAAATTAGCTTGTGCTAAGCATTCTTACTTTCCATTAGCATTAACTTCGAGCTAAGAAATATTCCTCTTTTTATGGAATTAGCTTTGAGCTAAGCATTATCCTCTTCTTATGGAATTAGTTTGTGTTAAGCATTCTTACTTTCCTTTTGGCATTAGCTTCGAGCTAAGCAATCTTCCTATCCTTATGGAATTAGCTTTTCCTAAGCATTCTTACTTTAATTTTGGCATTAGCTTCGAGCAAAACATTCTTACTTTCCAAGTGTTATTAGCTTCGAGCTAAGGATTATTCCTCTCCATATAGAACTGGCTTGTGCTAAACATTCTTAATTTCCTTTTGTCATCTTTTGATCTATGCATTCTTACTTTCCTTTCGGCATTAAATTTGAGCTAAGCACGATTCCCCTCCTTACGAAATCAGCTTGTGCTAAGAATTATTTTTACCGTCCTTTTGGTATTAGCTTCAACCTAAGCATTCTTCCTCACCTTATGGAATTAGCTTCTACTAAGCATTCTTAGTTTCCATTTGGCATTAGCTTCGAGCTAAGCATTCTTTCTCTCCTTATGGAGTTTTGTTTTGCGAAGCATTATTTTTTTCCTTTTGGAATTAGCTTTGAGGTAGGCATTCTTACTTTCCTTTTGGCATTATCTTCGAGCAAAGCACTATACCTCACCTTATGGAATTAGCTTGTGCTATGCAATCTTAGTTTCCTTTTGGCATTAGCTGGAAGTAAGCATTATTCCTCTACTTATGGAATTTGCTTGTGCTAAGCATTCTTAATTTCCTTTTGGGATTGACTTCGATCTAAGAATTGTTCGGTCTCCTTATGGAATTAGCTTCTGCTAATCATTCTTAATTTTCTTTTGGCATTAGCTTCGAGCTAAGAATTCTTCCTCTCCTAATGGCATTAGCTTTTACTATGCATTCTTACTTTCCTTTTGGCATTAGCTTTGAGCTAGGAATTCTTACTTTCATTTTGGCATTAGCTTCGAGCTTAGCAATAATCCTCTCATTATGGAATTAACTTGTCCTAAGCATTCTTACTTTCTTTTTGGCATTCGCTTCGAGCAAAGCATTCTTACTTTCCTTATGGCATTAGCTTCGAGCTAAGAATTCTCGCGTGCTTATGGAATTAGCTTGTGCCATGCATTCTTAATTTTCTTTTAGCATAATCGAGCTAAGCATTATTCCTCTTCTTATGGAGTTAGCTTGTGCTAAGAATTCTAAGTTTCCTTTTGGCATTAGCTTCGAGCTGAGCATTCTTCCTCGCCTTATGGACTTAGCTTGTGCTAAGCATTCTTACTTTCCTTTTGGGATTAGGTTCGAGCTAAGCTTTCTTCCTCTACTTATGGAATCATATTTTTCAACGATTTTTTTTTTCCTTTTGCATTAGCTTTGAGCTAGTAATTCCTAGTTTTATTTTGGCATTAGCTTCGAGCTAAGCATTATTACTCTCCTTATGGAATAACCTTATGCTAAGCATTCTTACATTCCTTTTGGGATTACCTTCGAGCTAAGCATTATTCCTCCTTATGGAATTAGCTGGTGCTAAGCATTCTTAGTTTCCTTTTGGCATTAGCTTCGAGCTAAGCATTCTTCCTCTCTTTATAGAATTAGATTGTGCTAAGCATTCTTACTTTCCATTTGGGATTAGCTTCGAGCTAAGCATTATTCCCCTCTTTATGGAAGTAGCTTCTGCTAAGCAATCTTATTTTCGTTTTTGCATTAGCTTTGAGCTAGGCATTATTAGTTTCCTTTTTGTATTTGCTTCGAGCAAAGCATTATTCCTCTCCTTAAGGAATTAGGTTTGAGCTAAGAATTATTCCTCTCCTTTTGGTATTAGCTTCGAGCTAAGTATTTTTATTTTACATTTGTGATTAGTATCGAGCTAAACATTATGACTTTCCTTTAGGGATTAGGTTCGAGCTAAGCATTATTCCTCTCCTTATGGAATTACCTTCGAGCTAAGCATTCTTAATTTCATTTTGGCAATACCTTCAAGCTAAGCATTATTCTTCTCCTTATTGAATTAGCTTGTGCTAAGCATTCTTACTTTTATTTTAGCATTAGCTACGAGCTAAGCATTATTACTCTTCTTATGGAATTAGCATGTGCTAAGAACTCTTAGTTTCCTTTTGGCATTATCTTCGAGCTAAGCATTCTTACGCTCATTATAGAACTAGCTTGTGCTAAGCATTCTTACTTTTCTTTTGGGATTAAATTCAAGCTAAGCATTCGTCCTCTACACACGGAATTAGATTTTGTGAAGGATTCTTTTTTATCTTTTGGCATTAGCTTTGAGCTAGGAATTCTAAGTTTCCTTTTGGCATTAACTTCGTGCTTCACATTCTTCCTCTCCTTATGGAATTAGCTTGTGCTAAGGATTTTTACTTTCCTTTTGGCATTAGCTTCGAGCTAAGCATTCTTCCTCTCCTTATAAAATTAGCTTGTGCAAAGTATTCATACATTACTTTTGGCATTAGCTTCGAGCAAAGCATTCTTACTTTCCTTTTGGTATTAGCTTCGTGCTAAGCATTATTCATCTCCTTATATAATTAGCTTGTGCTAAGAATTCTTAATTTCCTTTCGTCATTATCTTCGATCTATGCATTCTTACTTTCTTTTCGGCATTAGCTTATAGCTAAGCATTATTCATCTCCTTTTGAATTAGCTTGTGCTAAGCATTTTTACTTTTCTTTTGGCATTAGCTTCGAGCTAAACATCCTTCTTCTCCTTATGGAATTAGCTTGTGCAAAGCATTATTACATTCATTTTGGCATTAGCTTCAAGCTAAGCATTCTTACTTTCATTTTGGCATTAGTTTCGAGCAAATAATTCTTACTTTCCATTAGGGATTAGCTTTGAGATAAGCATTATTTCTCTCCTTATGGAATTAGCTTGTTCAAAGCATTCTTGCATTCCTTTTGATTTTAGCTTTGAGCTAAGCATTATTTTTCTCTTTACAAAATTAGCTTATGCTAAGAATTCTTACTTACCTTTTGGCATTGGCTTCGAGCTAAATATTCTTCCTCTCCGTAGGGAATTAGCTTTTGCTATGCATTCTTACTTTCCCTTTTGCATTAGCATTGAGCTTAGAATTTTTAGTTTCCTTTTGGTATTTGCTTCGAGCTTAGTATTATTTCTCCCCTTATGGAATTAGCTTGTGCGGAAATCTTACTTTCCTTTTTCCATTAGCTTCGAGTTAAGAATTATTCCTCTTCTTTTGGAATTAGCTTCTGCTAAGCATTCTTACTGTCCTTTTGGCATTATCTTCGAGCTAAGCATTCTTTCTCTCCTTATGGAATTAGCTTGTGGAAATCATTCTTACTTTCCTTTTGGCATTATCTTCTTGCAAAGCATTCATACTTTCATCTTGGCATTAGCTTCGAGCTAAGCGTTATTCCTCTCCTTATGGAATAAGCTTGTGCTAAGCATGCTTACTTTCCTTTAGGGATTAGCTTCGAGCTAAGCATTATTCCTCTTCTTATGGAATTAGCTTGTGCTAAGCATTCTTACTTATATTCGGCATTAGCTTTGACCTAAGTATTCTTCCTCTCTTTATGGAATTAGATTTCGCTAAGCATTCTTACTTTCCATTTGGCATTAGCTTCGATCAAAGCATTCTTACTTTTCTTTTGGCGTTAGCTTCGAGCTAAGTATTATTCATCTTCTTATGTAATTATCTTGTGCTAAGAATTCTGAGTTTACTTTTGGCATCAGCTTCGAGCAAATCATTCTTCCGCTCCTTACGAAATTCGCCTATGCAAAGCATTTTTACTTTCCTCTTGGCAATAGCTTCGAGGTAAACATTCTTACTTTCCTTTAAGGATTAGCTTCTAGTTAAGCAATATTTCTCTCCTTATGGAATTATCTTGCGCTAAGAATTCTTACTTTCCTTTTGACATTAGCTTCGACCTAAGTATTCTTCCTCTCCTTATGGAATTACCATTGGCTAAGCATTCTTACTTTCCATTTGATCGAAGAGCCAAATAATTGTTGTGTTTTCTCAAGCTACTCGTAAATAATCTATCTCGTATTAATGATAAAAACCCTATTTGGCATTTTATCAACGGGTTACGCCACTAATGAGGATATGGGCCTTTCCCGTTTGAGACTACCACTTAGTGTATTTGTACTGCGTCTCATCAGTCAACGGTATTGTGACATCGGCATACATAAGTGGGTGCTCATAAGTTGATGAGTTCACTGAACTCCCTCAATCTAGAGATCTATAACTGGTTCCAAATAATCGAGTACATGTTTCTATGATATAGTTGTACACCATTAATCCTTAAGACCCAGACATCAGCGTGACTTCACTAGAGGACCAGCTGTATCGTGACCTGTCTCTGAGTTCCACCGAGCACTGCCCCAAGGGCCAGTGTTCGTGCAGTCCGAAATCTAGTGAGAGGTCTGTGCATTGTTGTACGGGATTCGATTGGTTGATCAGTCATGGATATCCTGCGTGTTCTTGCGATTTATAATCCATGAAGTCTATGGCGACAACTAAAAGTGTCGTGATTAGATAAATATGTTTCTCTAAGTCAAACACAAACGGATTATATAATCAAGAACGTCCACACAGTTATTGCACTCATAAAGAGGTCTCGACGAACCAATGCCTCTAGTTCAATCGGCATATATGTATCGAAGGGATCGTACTATACGTTAACTATATCACACGGTTCTTGCAGGCACTTTATTTGTATCTAGGGAATCATGACGCGTAGTTGCTAGACGTCAATCTTGATTCGTTGGGTAGTTAAGTTGCAACTAGCTTCAACTTAATTGTAACTCCAGGGACGTGTTTAAACCACAATGGGTTGTGGGCCCACGGCTAGCTTACACCTGACCCATCGAGGGTCATACTGCTCGTGTACTAGAGATCCTTAATGCAACGAGCTAAGATTAATTACATAATCTTAGTGTAATTGGATTTCATTATGATTGATTCCAACATTCGTAATTGTTAATTAAAGTTGTAAATAAGTAGAGGAAAAGAATCCGACGGAAATTTAATAAACTTTCTATATTGGGAAGTTTCCCGATTTGGCAAGTCCTAAATTAGGATTTCCAATTTCAGAAATTGGTAAATTGCATCTTCCTTTTCTCCTCGTTCTTCTTCGTTTTACTTAGCCTATCACGTATCTAGTACTGCGTGGATAATGGATTGAATATAAGTGGTGAAACCTAAGTTGAGGAAAATTCTTCTGCCACCAACGCCGCCACCAGTGTCGTCTCCACACACATCCACGTGCCGCCACCAACTGGTGATTTGAGAAGGCAATTCTGAAAAATTGCTCTCGAATTTTCTGTGCTGTCCAACGAGAAAATTCGATATATATCAATCAGTGATCGAATAGACGTGAAATTTTGACAGAAGCTTCAAGACTCATAGATCTACAATACCTCAGAAGAAATATAATTGTCGATCCAGTCAATAACCATGGATATATTAAAGTCGAAGCAGAATTGTAATTTTAGATCAGCAAATAGGTTGGATCAGTAGGAGTGGGAAGAACAGCTAGCCATCTTCTCGAGTCTTTGTTCGATTCACGCTTCAAGGGTAATAAATTGTTTTCCCTAAATTAAATTATGATTTAAATTAATTCACGCTTCTCGAGCATGCTATGATGATTTAATTTATGCAATTTAAATTAATTATACATGCGAGCATGTTTCTTGGTGATCGAAAGCGAAAAGGTATGCAATAAATTATAATTATTGTGCACGTGTTTGTTAATATAAATTAGTTTATATAAATAAAATAAATTTTTTGTTTTCCGCTGCATACACGTGCCTGATCCCCAACAGTGGTATCTGAGCTACGGTTGCGCAATTAATTGCCTACGTGTTTATTACTTTCGATTGCATACGAATAGTTTATTGAATTGATTGAATCGGTGAAATTGGAATTGGGTTGGTTTAATTTTAATTTAATTTTAAATTGGATTTGATCAATTTTTAAATCACAATTAGAAAATTGGATTGTGATTTTGAAATTGGATTTGATCGATTTTACAATTGGAATTGGAAATTTGATTTAAAATAAATATTAGATTTGAAATTTAAATTCCAAAATTGCCTTTTGACGACTGCCCGAACAGGACAGCTTGATCAGACCGGTCCAACAAGTTCGATCGAGTGTGATCGGTCAAAACAACCGAACAAAAAAATAAGTTTCTTTTTTCAGAAATTAAAATTAAAACAAAATTGATTTTCAATTTTCCGAAATTATTTATCAATTAAAGCCCAATCCGAATATTTGATCCATTAATCAATAATGATCAATAAATGAGTGTTTGATTAATTAATTAATTTAAACGTTAAATTAATTTCATTAATAGAACCAATGTTTTGAAACCGGGACCGGACCGTTCGGTTCGACTGGTTTAACCGCGAACCGCTGCCTTGTCCGGTCTGGTTGGCACTATAAACCCGAAAGTTGCAAAAAACCGGTTTAAATGATAGAACCTGGATTTTTGGCCGGACGAACCGTAAACTCGAAAACTGGCTAAAATCTGTTTTTTTGAGAAATTAATAATAGATCTGAGAAAGATGGGGGAGGAAGAAAAAAAACGAAAATGGAAGAAAAGTCAGTTAACATTGCCGCTGAATCATGCACAGGGCTTGGGTAGCGCGACCTCTTGAGATGTTGGGTTGGACACCATTGGTGGCTTGATGGGTCGTGGTGATTGGGGAAGAAAAGAAGCAGCACTCAACGGCATGAAAAATTGGAAAATAAGAGTTTGGTGTTTGAGGTGGGTGGGTGGGCGTGTTAGAGTATGTGACCAACAAGCCAACATGTGGCTGTGGTCTTTCGTATTTATTATGGTAATAAACGAACCTTTTTTCGTATTAAAGATAAAACACCTTGGCATTCTATATCTTTGTCCCTTTGTCACAAGCATAGATATAGTCCTTACAGTTATTACAAGTACTAGTAATTGATCGTAAGGATCGTGAGATATTTACTTAAGTATTATAACTGTTAAACGTGTTCCTAGTCGAAGGGTTACGCCACGAATGAGGATATCGGCCTTTCCCATTAAGAGACTAGCACTTTGTGTATGTGTACTGCATTTCATCAGTAAACGGTATTGTGATATCGGCATGCATAAGTGGGTGCTCGTAAGTTGACGAGTTCACTGAACTCCCTCAACCTAGAAATCTCTAAGTGGTTCCCAATAATCGAGTAGAGATATCAGTGGTATAGTTGTATACCATTAGTCCTTATGACCTAGACATCACCGTGACTTCACTAGAGGACCAATAGTATCGTGACCTGTCCCTGAATTCCACCGAGGACCACCCCAAGGGCTAGTGTTCGTGCAGTCCGAAATCTAGTGGGAGGTCTGTGCATTGTAGTCGGGGATTCGATTGCTAGAATAGTCTTGGATGTCCTGTGTGTTCTTACAGTTTGTAATCTCATTAAGTCTCTGGCCAGAGCTGACTAAGTGATGATTAGAGAATTCGATTCTCTAAGTCATGCACGTAACAATTACAACACTTAGAACGATCGCACCGTCATTGAACAAATAAAGAGGTCTCGATGAACCAATGCCTCTAGTTCAATCGGGACATATGAATCGAAGGGATCGTACTCTACGCTAACTATATCTGAAGGTTCTTGCAGGCACTTCATTTGTATCTAGGGAAGCATGACGCGTAGTTGCTAGATGCCAATCTTGATACGTTGGGTGATTAAGGTGAAACGATTTTCATCTTAATCGTAACTCTAAGGGACGAGTTTTGACCACAAAGGGTTGTGGGCCCACGACTAGCTTACACCTGAACCATCGAGGGTCACACTGCTCGTGCACATGAGATCTTTGAATAAACGGTCAAAGGTAAAAATGGTTTATCTTTGCATGATTAGAAGTCAATATGATTGGGTCCAACATTCGTAATTTGGAATTATGAATTAGAATAAGAAAAGGAAAAGAATAGGCGAATATCTTAGTGGACTTTCTAAATCGGGAAGTTTCCAAATTTAGAAAGTGCACTGAATTAGGGTTTCCACTTTTGGAAAGTTGGAAATCGAGAGTTGGCACTCGTAATGACGAGGACATTATAATGATTCCAAAAATGTAATTTTCCGATCATTGGATTGAGAGAAACGAGCGAATAAAAGACTAACGAACTTAAGTTGTTGGGCCCGGTCCAGCTTAAACCCGTTAGGGTTTTATGCAAGACACTATAAATATTTGATTTATAGGTCTTGCACATAACAAGACACACGAACTAAACCCTAGTCGCTCCCTCTCTTGATCGGCCATCTTCTCCCGTGGCCACCACCGCCAACTCGCCGGAATCGGCCACCCCTTGGCCGATCCCTTTGGTAATTCTTTCTTTGTTTCTATTCTTCCGTTCTTTTAACTATAACCTGTCTAGTGCCACGTATTTCGTAGATCGAAGCATACGACGTGAAATCGGAGAGGAGGAAGATCGAAGATCGAAGAATCGAGGAGCAGCCACCGAGCCGACGACGCACGCGCCTCCACACGCCGCCCGAAGTCAGCGCGTGAACCACATGCGCCACCGTAGCTCGGATCTTCGTCGCTGCTGCATCGCCGTTGCTGCCCCGGATTGCATGGATTGGTTTCCGTGGCAATCTAGCTTTGTTTAGTGCGCCTACCTCACGCTTCAAGAGGTAAACTTTTGAATCCATCGTCATTAGATTCAGTTGCGTTTAAATTAATATATGCATGTTCGTATTAGTAAGATAATTGTATGATTTTATGTGACTACATGAAATTGTTTATTTACTGCGAGCATGATTATTTGATTTAAACGCGAGCATGGTAGTTGATTTAATTTCGATTAAGTAATTAAGCATGTATGTTGTTTTTAATTTCGCTGGAAGCGCAAAGGTTCGCAATTAATTGTTTTCAATTATCATGCATGTGTTTATGTGTTTTAAAGTTGTTTAATTCACATAAAAATTTTGTTTTCCGCTCCGTACACGTGTCCGATTCCCAACGGTGGTATCAGAACTCGTTGCGCAATTAATTGCGTTCGTTTTTATATGCTATGATTTTATGCATGTTCGATTGATTAAAATAGCGATTGTTGTATTTTGTAATTGGGAGTTTTCGTAAGTTTAAAATATTTTTGAAATATTGTTTAGAATTTTTTCAGCTTTAAAATTAATTAAAATTGAAAAATTGGATCTGAAATTATTTTTAAACAACATCTGTTTTTTTAATTGTTCGGATCGAACCGGTCGATGACTTTGCAAGGCATTGTAATGCAAGATTTATCGTATTAATTTTCTTTTATTGCTAGGTAAACTTAACAATCTTTGGCAGTCTATAGAGCCTTTTTTGCTTTGATGATCTCTGTTTAATTGTGCGTATGTGAATGTTATCGCTCATTTTAGAGTTCTATGTATACTTATTTTGTTTGCATAATTACTTGAATTATGTGTTTATGCTTCATTAGTTTGGGATATCATAATGGGGCAGTTTTCTTGAATTATTTTGTTTGCATAATCGAGCAGTTTTCACTAGATAAAATAAATCTTGAATTATTTTGTTTGCTATACAATCTCCAAACCAAAATAATACTGTCATTCCTTTAAGCTAATGAAAAATATTTTGAGGGACTACCGGCTGATAATCCCTTAGTTAATTGATTTTAATTATTGTGTGGAGAAATTCTATGTGCGTTTGTAATTTTTTCATTTTTCCTCATTTCTGCGACTTTTTATACGTCTCTAAGTTGTTGCTAACTTGAGGGCATGAAATCGGCCGATTAAGGATTATGGTCAATATAGATTTTCTGCTAAAGATATATTTTCCATGTACTCAATAAAATTCACATGGTTTTGTTGCCAGATTGTGCCAACAGTATCCACTATAGTGTCTGTATGATATATTTCGGTAGGTCGTACAATGTCTGTATTTTGAATAACAACTAAGCTCAATGAGTCCACTAGTCTATATTATTGATTCAGCTTTCTGTATGGGTTGTGTGTTAATTCTATTGACTTAAATTGTGAACTAAGCTCTCAGACTTAACTAACAAGCCTCTCTGTATGTATGTGTATGTTGGGTTGTGTGTATTCTGATGGAGCTTAGTTACCTACGCAGTGTGCATTAATAAGCACTCTATATGTTTTTCAATGTATGCATGTTTTAGTGTGTGTGTGATACTGTGTATATGTACACATTGATGATTTAAAAGAGCTTAGTCAATAATTCAGCTCCACTCAGATACAAACCCTACTTTTCGTTATGCGCCTCCTTTCTCTCTCTCTTCTCACTCACTCACAGATCTTGGAATTTTACTATGAAGAGGTTTTCCGATGTCGGAAGGAAACGTTGCGCTCCCTGCTGCCGTATCCGACGCAAATTCGGTCGTAGGTCCGGCTGTCGGCCATGGAGCTGATAGTCACAGCAGCATCATTAATGCATCGGGTGGTGAAAATACTGTCTCGGATGTTGCCACTGGTGTAATATCCAATGGATCTGACGGTAGGAATGCTATTCAGATAGCTCAACCAGTTCCGGAGTTTATACTAGCTATGCTTGCTTCTGAAAGGGCCAGATTTGAAGAGTTCGTTGCCGCCTAGATAACCCGACTTAGAGCGGAGGATGCTGAGAAGAATGAAAGAAAATTTGAAGAAATGAGGGCTAAAATTGCTTGTTTGGAGGCGAAGTTGGAAGAAATGGCTGAGAGGACTAACGGCAAAGGCAAGTCTGTGGAAGAGGAGGTGAAATCTGAGGAGGGTAAGGGGAAAGACAAGTATGTGGAAGAGGAGGGGAAAACTGAGAAGGCGAAAGCCAAAGCCAAAGCCAAAGCTGATGAAGAAGCACATGAAGAAGAAGAGAATAGCGCAGGTGGATGCTACCATTCGTTGAAGGTGGGCGCCCCCATTTTCAAACCTAAGAAGAGTGGCGGTAAGAAGTAATTTACCTTTTTTTATGCTTATGGTTAGTCTGCAAATAATCCGTTGAGGGTATGAAATTATTATGACTTTGCAAGGCATTGTAATGCAAGATTTATCGTATTAATTTTGTTTTGTTGCTAGGTAAACTTAACAATCTTTGGCAGTCTATAGAGCCTTTTTTGCTTTGATGATCTCTGTTTAATTGTGCGTATGTGAATGTTATCGCTCATTTTAGAGTTCTATGTATACTTATTTTGTTTGCATAATTACTTGAATTATGTGTTTATGCTTCATTAGTTTGGGATATCATAATGGGGCAGTTTTCTTGAATTATTTTGTTTGCATAATCGAGCAGTTTTCACTAGATAAAATAAATCTTGAATTATTTTGTTTGCTATACAATCTCCAAACCAAAATAATACTGTCATTCCTTTAAGCTAATGAAAAATATTTTGAGGGACTACCGGCTGATAATCCCTTAGTTAATTGATTTTAATTATTGTGTGGAGAAATTCTATGTGCGTTTGTAATTTTTTCATTTTTCCTCATTTCTGCGACTTTTTATACGTCTCTAAGTTGTTGCTAACTTGAGGGCATGAAATCGGCCGATTAAGGATTATGGTCAATATAGATTTTCTGCCAAAGATATATTTTCCATGTACTCAATAAAATTCACATGGTTTTGTTGCCAGATTGTGCCAACAGTATCCACTATAGTGTATGTATGATATATTTCGGTAGGTCGTACAATGTCTGTATTTTGAATAACAACTAAGCTCAATGAGTCCACTAGTCTATATTATTGATTCAGCTTTCTGTATGGGTTGTGTGTTAATTCTATTGACTTAAATTGTGAACTAAGCTCTCAGACTTAACTAACAAGCCTCTCTGTATGTATGTGTATGTTGGGTTGTGTGTATTCTGATGGAGCTTAGTTACCTACGCAGTGTGCATTAATAAGCACTCTATATGTTTTTCAATGTATGCATGTTTTAGTGTGTGTGTGATACTGTGTATATGTACACATTGATGATTTAAAAGAGCTTAGTCAATAATTCAGCTCCACTCAGATACAAACCCTACTTTTCGTTATGCGCCTCCTTTCTCTCTCTCTTCTCACTCACTCACAGATCTTGGAATTTTACTATGAAGAGGTTTTCCGATGTCGGAAGGAAACGTTGCGCTCCTTGCTGCCGTATCCGACGCAAATTCGGTCGTAGGTCCGGCTGTCGGCCATGGAGCTGATAGTCACAGCAGCATCAACAATGCATCGGGTGGTGAAAATACTGTCTCGGATGTTGCCACTGGTGTAATATCCAATGGATCTGACGGTAGGAATGCTATTCAGATAGCTCAACCAGTTCCGGAGTTTATACTAGCTATGCTTGCTTCTGAAAGGGCCAGATTTGAAGAGTTCGTTGCCGCCTAGATAACCCGACTTAGAGCGGAGGATGCTGAGAAGAATGAAAGAAAATTTGAAGAAATGAGGGCTAAAATTGCTTGTTTGGAGGCGAAGTTGGAAGAAATGGCTGAGAGGACTAACGGCAAAGGCAAGTCTGTGGAAGAGGAGTTGAAATCTGAGGAGGGTAATGGGAAAGACAAGTATGTGGAAGAGGAGGGGAAAACTGAGAAGGCGAAAGCCAAAGCCAAAGCCAAAGCTGATGAAGAAGCACATGAAGAAGAAGAGAATAGCGCAGGTGGATGCTACCATTCGTTGAAGGTGGGCGCCCCCATTTTCAAACCTAAGAAGAGTGGCGGTAAGAAGTAATTTACCTTTTTTTATGCTTATGGTTAGTCTGCAAATAATCCGTTGAGGGTATGAAATTATTATGACTTTGCAAGGCATTGTAATGCAAGATTTATCGTATTAATTTTGTTTTGTTGCTAGGTAAACTTAACAATCTTTGGCAGTCTATAGAGCCTTTTTTGCTTTGATGATCTCTGTTTAATTGTGCGTATGTGAATGTTATCGCTCATTTTAGAGTTCTATGTATACTTATTTTGTTTGCATAATTACTTGAATTATGTGTTTATGCTTCATTAGTTTGGGATATCATAATGGGGCAGTTTTCTTGAATTATTTTGTTTGCATAATCGAGCAGTTTTCACTAGATAAAATAAATCTTGAATTATTTTGTTTGCTATACAATCTCCAAACCAAAATAATACTGTCATTCCTTTAAGCTAATGAAAAATATTTTGAGGGACTACCGGCTGATAATCCCTTAGTTAATTGATTTTAATTATTGTGTGGAGAAATTCTATGTGCGTTTGTAATTTTTTCATTTTTCCTCATTTCTGCGACTTTTTATACGTCTCTAAGTTGTTGCTAACTTGAGGGCATGAAATCGGCCGATTAAGGATTATGGTCAATATAGATTTTCTGCCAAAGATATATTTTCCATGTACTCAATAAAATTCACATGGTTTTGTTGCCAGATTGTGCCAACAGTATCCACTATAGTGTCTGTATGATATATTTCGGTAGGTCGTACAATGTCTGTATTTTGAATAACAACTAAGCTCAATGAGTCCACTAGTCTATATTATTGATTCAGCTTTCTGTATGGGTTGTGTGTTAATTCTATTGACTTAAATTGTGAACTAAGCTCTCAGACTTAACTAACAAGCCTCTCTGTATGTATGTGTATGTTGGGTTGTGTGTATTCTGATGGAGCTTAGTTACCTACGCAGTGTGCATTAATAAGCACTCTATATGTTTTTCAATGTATGCATGTTTTAGTGTGTGTGTGATACTGTGTATATGTACACATTGATGATTTAAAAGAGCTTAGTCAATAATTCAGCTCCACTCAGATACAAACCCTACTTTTCGTTATGCGCCTCCTTTCTCTCTCTCTTCTCACTCACTCACAGATCTTGGAATTTTACTATGAAGAGGTTTTCCGATGTCGGAAGGAAACGTTGCGCTCCCTGCTGCCGTATCCGACGCAAATTCGGTCGTAGGTCCGGCTGTCGGCCATGGAGCTGATAGTCACAGCAGCATCAACAATGCATCGGGTGGTGAAAATACTGTCTCGGATGTTGCCACTGGTGTAATATCCAATGGATCTGACAGTAGGAATGCTATTCAGATAGCTCAACCAGTTCCGGAGTTTATACTAGCTATGCTTGCTTCTGAAAGGGCCAGATTTGAAGAGTTCGTTGCCGCCTAGATAACCCGACTTAGAGCGGAGGATGCTGAGAAGAATGAAAGAAAATTTGAAGAAATGAGGGCTAAAATTGCTTGTTTGGAGGCGAAGTTGGAAGAAATGGCTGAGAGGACTAACGGCAAAGGCAAGTCTGTGGAAGAGGAGGTGAAATCTGAGGACTGAGAAGGCGAAAGCCAAAGCCAAAGCCAAAGCTGATGAAGAAGCACATGAAGAAGAAGAGAATAGCGCAGGTGGATGCTACCATTCGTTGAAGGTGGGCGCCCCCATTTTCAAACCTAAGAAGAGTGGCGGTAAGAAGTAATTTACCTTTTTTTATGCTTATGGTTAGTCTGCAAATAATCCGTTGAGGGTATGAAATTATTATGACTTTGCAAGGCATTGTAATGCAAGATTTATCGTATTAATTTTGTTTTGTTGCTAGGTAAACTTAACAATCTTTGGCAGTCTATAGAGCCTTTTTTGCTTTGATGATCTCTGTTTAATTGTGCGTATGTGAATGTTATCGCTCATTTTAGAGTTCTATATATACTTATTTTGTTTGCATAATTACTTGAATTATGTGTTTATGCTTCATTAGTTTGGGATATCATAATGGGGCAGTTTTCTTGAATTATTTTGTTTGCATAATCGAGCAGTTTTCACTAGATAAAATAAATCTTGAATTATTTTGTTTGCTATACAATCTCCAAACCAAAATAATACTGTCATTCCTTTAAGCTAATGAAAAATATTTTGAGGGACTACCGGCTGATAATCCCTTAGTTAATTGATTTTAATTATTGTGTGGAGAAATTCTATGTGCGTTTGTAATTTTTTCATTTTTCCTCATTTCTGCGACTTTTTATACGTCTCTAAGTTGTTGCTAACTTGAGGGCATGAAATCGGCCGATTAAGGATTATGGTCAATATAGATTTTCTGCCAAAGATATATTTTCCATGTACTCAATAAAATTCACATGGTTTTGTTGCCAGATTGTGCCAACAGTATCCACTATAGTGTATGTATGATATATTTCGGTAGGTCGTACAATGTCTGTATTTTGAATAACAACTAAGCTCAATGAGTCCACTAGTCTATATTATTGATTCAGCTTTCTGTATGGGTTGTGTGTTAATTCTATTGACTTAAATTGTGAACTAAGCTCTCAGACTTAACTAACAAGCCTCTCTGTATGTATGTGTATGTTGGGTTGTGTGTATTCTGATGGAGCTTAGTTACCTACGCAGTGTGCATTAATAAGCACTCTATATGTTTTTCAATGTATGCATGTTTTAGTGTGTGTGTGATACTGTGTATATGTACACATTGATGATTTAAAAGAGCTTAGTCAATAATTCAGCTCCACTCAGATACAAACCCTACTTTTCGTTATGCGCCTCCTTTCTCTCTCTCTTCTCACTCACTCACAGATCTTGGAATTTTACTATGAAGAGGTTTTCCGATGTCGGAAGGAAACGTTGCGCTCCCTGCTGCCGTATCCGACGCAAATTCGGTCGTAGGTCCGGCTGTCGGCCATGGAGCTGATAGTCACAGCAGCATCAACAATGCATCGGGTGGTGAAAATACTGTCTCGGATGTTGCCACTGGTGTAATATCCAATGGATCTGACGGTAGGAATGCTATTCAGATAGCTCAACCAGTTCCGGAGTTTATACTAGCTATGCTTGCTTCTGAAAGGGCCAGATTTGAAGAGTTCGTTGCCGCCTAGATAACCCGACTTAGAGCGGAGGATGCTGAGAAGAATGAAAGAAAATTTGAAGAAATGAGGGCTAAAATTGCTTGTTTGGAGGCGAAGTTGGAAGAAATGGCTGAGAGGACTAACGGCAAAGGCAAGTCTGTGGAAGAGGAGGTGAAATCTGAGGAGGGTAAGGGGAAAGACAAGTATGTGGAAGAGGAGGGGAAAACTGAGAAGGCGAAAGCCAAAGCCAAAGCCAAAGCTGATGAAGAAGCACATGAAGAAGAAGAGAATAGCGCAGGTGGATGCTACCATTCGTTGAAGGTGGGCGCCCCCATTTTCAAACCTAAGAAGAGTGGCGGTAAGAAGTAATTTACCTTTTTTTATGCTTATGGTTAGTCTGCAAATAATCCGTTGAGGGTATGAAATTATTATGACTTTGCAAGGCATTGTAATGCAAGATTTATCGTATTAATTTTTTTTTGTTGCTAGGTAAACTTAACAATCTTTGGCAGTCTATAGAGCCTTTTTTGCTTTGATGATCTCTGTTTAATTGTGCGTATGTGAATGTTATCGCTCATTTTAGAGTTCTATGTATACTTATTTTGTTTGCATAATTACTTGAATTATGTGTTTATGCTTCATTAGTTTGGGATATCATAATGGGGCAGTTTTCTTGAATTATTTTGTTTGCATAATCGAGCAGTTTTCACTAGATAAAATAAATCTTGAATTATTTTGTTTGCTATACAATCTCCAAACCAAAATAATACTGTCATTCCTTTAAGCTAATGAAAAATATTTTGAGGGACTACCGGCTGATAATCCCTTAGTTAATTGGTTTTAATTATTGTGTGGAGAAATTCTATGTGCGTTTGTAATTTTTTCATTTTTCCTCATTTCTGCGACTTTTTATACGTCTCTAAGTTGTTGCTAACTTGAGGGCATGAAATCGGCCGATTAAGGATTATGGTCAATATAGATTTTCTGCCAAAGATATATTTTCCATGTACTCAATAAAATTCACATGGTTTTGTTGCCAGATTGTGCCAACAGTATCCACTATAGTGTCTGTATGATATATTTCGGTAGGTCGTACAATGTCTGTATTTTGAATAACAACTAAGCTCAATGAGTCCACTAGTCTATATTATTGATTCAGCTTTCTGTATGGGTTGTGTGTTAATTCTATTGACTTAAATTGTGAACTAAGCTCTCAGACTTAACTAACAAGCCTCTCTGTATGTATGTGTATGTTGGGTTGTGTGTATTCTGATGGAGCTTAGTTACCTACGCAGTGTGCATTAATAAGCACTCTATATGTTTTTCAATGTATGCATGTTTTAGTGTGTGTGTGATACTGTGTATATGTACACATTGATGATTTAAAAGAGCTTAGTCAATAATTCAGCTCCACTCAGATACAAACCCTACTTTTCGTTATGCGCCTCCTTTCTCTCTCTCTTCTCACTCACTCACAGATCTTGGAATTTTACTATGAAGAGGTTTTCCGATGTCGGAAGGAAACGTTGCGCTCCCTGCTGCCGTATCCGACGCAAATTCGGTCGTAGGTCCGGCTGTCGGCCATGGAGCTGATAGTCACAGCAGCATCAACAATGCATCGGGTGGTGAAAATACTGTCTCGGATGTTGCCACTGGTGTAATATCCAATGGATCTGACGGTAGGAATGCTATTCAGATAGCTCAACCAGTTCCGGAGTTTATACTAGCTATGCTTGCTTCTGAAAGGGCCAGATTTGAAGAGTTCGTTGCCGCCTAGATAACCCGACTTAGAGCGGAGGATGCTGAGAAGAATGAAAGAAAATTTGAAGAAATGAGGGCTAAAATTGCTTGTTTGGAGGCGAAGTTGGAAGAAATGGCTGAGAGGACTAACGGCAAAGGCAAGTCTGTGGAAGAGGAGGTGAAATCTGAGGAGGGTAAGGGGAAAGACAAGTATGTGGAAGAGGAGGGGAAAACTGAGAAGGCGAAAGCCAAAGCCAAAGCCAAAGCTGATGAAGAAGCACATGAAGAAGAAGAGAATAGCGCAGGTGGATGCTACCATTCGTTGAAGGTGGGCGCCCCCATTTTCAAACCTAAGAAGAGTGGCGGTAAGAAGTAATTTACCTTTTTTTATGCTTATGGTTAGTCTGCAAATAATCCGTTGAGGGTATGAAATTATTATGACTTTGCAAGGCATTGTAATGCAAGATTTATCGTATTAATTTTTTTTTGTTGCTAGGTAAACTTAACAATCTTTGGCAGTCTATAGAGCCTTTTTTGCTTTGATGATCTCTGTTTAATTGTGCGTATGTGAATGTTATCGCTCATTTTAGAGTTCTATGTATACTTATTTTGTTTGCATAATTACTTGAATTATGTGTTTATGCTTCATTAGTTTGGGATATCATAATGGGGCAGTTTTCTTGAATTATTTTGTTTGCATAATCGAGCAGTTTTCACTAGATAAAATAAATCTTGAATTATTTTGTTTGCTATACAATCTCCAAACCAAAATAATACTGTCATTCCTTTAAGCTAATGAAAAATATTTTGAGGGACTACCGGCTGATAATCCCTTAGTTAATTGGTTTTAATTATTGTGTGGAGAAATTCTATGTGCGTTTGTAATTTTTTCATTTTTCCTCATTTCTGCGACTTTTTATACGTCTCTAAGTTGTTGCTAACTTGAGGGCATGAAATCGGCCGATTAAGGATTATGGTCAATATAGATTTTCTGCCAAAGATATATTTTCCATGTACTCAATAAAATTCACATGGTTTTGTTGCCAGATTGTGCCAACAGTATCCACTATAGTGTCTGTATGATATATTTCGGTAGGTCGTACAATGTCTGTATTTTGAATAACAACTAAGCTCAATGAGTCCACTAGTCTATATTATTGATTCAGCTTTCTGTATGGGTTGTGTGTTAATTCTATTGACTTAAATTGTGAACTAAGCTCTCAGACTTAACTAACAAGCCTCTCTGTATGTATGTGTATGTTGGGTTGTGTGTATTCTGATGGAGCTTAGTTACCTACGCAGTGTGCATTAATAAGCACTCTATATGTTTTTCAATGTATGCATGTTTTAGTGTGTGTGTGATACTGTGTATATGTACACATTGATGATTTAAAAGAGCTTAGTCAATAATTCAGCTCCACTCAGATACAAACCCTACTTTTCGTTATGCGCCTCCTTTCTCTCTCTCTTCTCACTCACTCACAGATCTTGGAATTTTACTATGAAGAGGTTTTCCGATGTCGGAAGGAAACGTTGCGCTCCCTGCTGCCGTATCCGACGCAAATTCGGTCGTAGGTCCGGCTGTCGGCCATGGAGCTGATAGTCACAGCAGCATCAACAATGCATCGGGTGGTGAAAATACTGTCTCGGATGTTGCCACTGGTGTAATATCCAATGGATCTGACGGTAGGAATGCTATTCAGATAGCTCAACCAGTTCCGGAGTTTATACTAGCTATGCTTGCTTCTGAAAGGGCCAGATTTGAAGAGTTCGTTGCCGCCTAGATAACCCGACTTAGAGCGGAGGATGCTGAGAAGAATGAAAGAAAATTTGAAGAAATGAGGGCTAAAATTGCTTGTTTGGAGGCGAAGTTGGAAGAAATGGCTGAGAGGACTAACGGCAAAGGCAAGTCTGTGGAAGAGGAGTTGAAATCTGAGGAGGGTAATGGGAAAGACAAGTATGTGGAAGAGGAGGGGAAAACTGAGAAGGCGAAAGCCAAAGCCAAAGCCAAAGCTGATGAAGAAGCACATGAAGAAGAAGAGAATAGCGCAGGTGGATGCTACCATTCGTTGAAGGTGGGCGCCCCCATTTTCAAACCTAAGAAGAGTGGCGGTAAGAAGTAATTTACCTTTTTTTATGCTTATGGTTAGTCTGCAAATAATCCGTTGAGGGTATGAAATTATTATGACTTTGCAAGGCATTGTAATGCAAGATTTATCGTATTAATTTTGTTTTGTTGCTAGGTAAACTTAACAATCTTTGGCAGTCTATAGAGCCTTTTTTGCTTTGATGATCTCTGTTTAATTGTGCGTATGTGAATGTTATCGCTCATTTTAGAGTTCTATGTATACTTATTTTGTTTGCATAATTACTTGAATTATGTGTTTATGCTTCATTAGTTTGGGATATCATAATGGGGCAGTTTTCTTGAATTATTTTGTTTGCATAATCGAGCAGTTTTCACTAGATAAAATAAATCTTGAATTATTTTGTTTGCTATACAATCTCCAAACCAAAATAATACTGTCATTCCTTTAAGCTAATGAAAAATATTTTGAGGGACTACCGGCTGATAATCCCTTAGTTAATTGATTTTAATTATTGTGTGGAGAAATTCTATGTGCGTTTGTAATTTTTTCATTTTTCCTCATTTCTGCGACTTTTTATACGTCTCTAAGTTGTTGCTAACTTGAGGGCATGAAATCGGCCGATTAAGGATTATGGTCAATATAGATTTTCTGCCAAAGATATATTTTCCATGTACTCAATAAAATTCACATGGTTTTGTTGCCAGATTGTGCCAACAGTATCCACTATAGTGTCTGTATGATATATTTCGGTAGGTCGTACAATGTCTGTATTTATAACAACTAAGCTCAATGAGTCCACTAGTCTATATTATTGATTCAGCTTTCTGTATGGGTTGTGTGTTAATTCTATTGACTTAAATTGTGAACTAAGCTCTCAGACTTAACTAACAAGCCTCTCTGTATGTATGTGTATGTTGGGTTGTGTGTATTCTGATGGAGCTTAGTTACCTACGCAGTGTGCATTAATAAGCACTCTATATGTTTTTCAATGTATGCATGTTTTAGTGTGTGTGTGATACTGTGTATATGTACACATTGATGATTTAAAAGAGCTTAGTCAATAATTCAGCTCCACTCAGATACAAACCCTACTTTTCGTTATGCGCCTCCTTTCTCTCTCTCTTCTCACTCACTCACAGATCTTGGAATTTTACTATGAAGAGGTTTTCCGATGTCGGAAGGAAACGTTGCGCTCCCTGCTGCCGTATCCGACGCAAATTCGGTCGTAGGTCCGGCTGTCGGCCATGGAGCTGATAGTCACAGCAGCATCAACAATGCATCGGGTGGTGAAAATACTGTCTCGGATGTTGCCACTGGTGTAATATCCAATGGATCTGACGGTAGGAATGCTATTCAGATAGCTCAACCAGTTCCGGAGTTTATACTAGCTATGCTTGCTTCTGAAAGGGCCAGATTTGAAGAGTTCGTTGCCGCCTAGATAACCCGACTTAGAGCGGAGGATGCTGAGAAGAATGAAAGAAAATTTGAAGAAATGAGGGCTAAAATTGCTTGTTTGGAGGCGAAGTTGGAAGAAATGGCTGAGAGGACTAACGGCAAAGGCAAGTCTGTGGAAGAGGAGGTGAAATCTGAGGAGGGTAAGGGGAAAGACAAGTATGTGGAAGAGGAGGGGAAAACTGAGAAGGCGAAAGCCAAAGCCAAAGCCAAAGCTGATGAAGAAGCACATGAAGAAGAAGAGAATAGCGCAGGAGGATGCTACCATTCGTTGAAGGTGGGCGCCCCCATTTTCAAACCTAAGAAGAGTGGCGGTAAGTAGTAATTTACCTTTTTTTATGCTTATGGTTAGTCTGCAAATAATCCGTTGAGGGTATGAAATTATTATGACTTTGCAAGGCATTGTAATGCAAGATTTATCGTATTAATTTTGTTTTGTTGCTAGGTAAACTTAACAATCTTTGGCAGTCTATAGAGCCTTTTTTACTTTGATGATCTCTGTTTAATTGTGCGTATGTGAATGTTATCGCTCATTTTAGAGTTCTATGTATACTTATTTTGTTTGCATAATTACTTGAATTATGTGTTTATGCTTCATTAGTTTGGGATATCATAATGGGGCTGTTTTCTTGAATTATTTTGTTTGCATAATCGAGCAGTTTTCACTAGATAAAATAAATCTTGAATTATTTTGTTTGCTATACAATCTCCAAACCAAAATAATACTGTCATTCCTTTAAGCTAATGAAAAATATTTTGAGGGACTACCGGCTGATAATCCCTTAGTTAATTGATTTTAATTATTGTGTGGAGAAATTCTATGTGCGTTTGTAATTTTTTCATTTTTCCTCATTTCTGCGACTTTTTATACGTCTCTAAGTTGTTGCTAACTTGAGGGCATGAAATCGGCCGATTAAGGATTATGGTCAATATAGATTTTCTGCCAAAGATATATTTTCCATGTACTCAATAAAATTCACATGGTTTTGTTGCCAGATTGTGCCAACAGTATCCACTATAGTGTCTGTATGATATATTTGAGTAGGTCGTACAATGTCTGTATTTTGAATAACAACTAAGCTCAATGAGTCCACTAGTCTATATTATTGATTCAGCTTTCTGTATGGGTTGTGTGTTAATTCTATTGACTTAAATTGTGAACTAAGCTCTCAGACTTAACTAACAAGCCTCTCTGTATGTATGTGTATGTTGGGTTGTGTGTATTCTGATGGAGCTTAGTTACCTACGCAGTGTGCATTAATAAGCACTCTATATGTTTTTCAATGTATGCATGTTTTAGTGTGTGTGATACTGTGTATATGTACACATTGATGATTTAAAAGAGCTTAGTCAATAATTCAGCTCCACTCAGATACAAACCCTACTTTTCGTTATGCGCCTCCTTTCTCTCTCTCTTCTCACTCACTCACAGATCTTGGAATTTTACTATGAAGAGGTTTTCCGATGTCGGAAGGAAACGTTGCGCTCCCTGCTGCCGTATCCGACGCAAATTCGGTCGTAGGTCCGGCTGTCGGCCATGGAGCTGATAGTCACAGCAGCATCAACAATGCATCGGGTGGTGAAAATACTGTCTCGGATGTTGCCACTGGTGTAATATCCAATGGATCTGACGGTAGGAATGCTATTCAGATAGCTCAACCAGTTCCGGAGTTTATACTAGCTATGCTTGCTTCTGAAAGGGCCAGATTTGAAGAGTTCGTTGCCGCCTAGATAACCCGACTTAGAGCGGAGGATGCTGAGAAGAATGAAAGAAAATTTGAAGAAATTAGGGCTAAAATTGCTTGTTTGGAGGCGAAGTTGGAAGAAATGGCTGAGACGACTAACGGCAAAGGCAAGTCTGTGGAAGAATAGGTGAAATCTGAGGAGGGTAAGGGGAAAGACAAGTATGTGGAAGAGGAGGGGAAAACTGAGAAGGCGAAAGCCAAAGCCAAAGCCAAAGCTGATGAAGAAGCACATGAAGAAGAAGAGAATAGCGCAGGTGGATGCTACCATTCGTTGAAGGTGGGCGCCCCCATTTTCAAACCTAAGAAGAGTGGCGGTAAGAAGTAATTTACCTTTTTTTATGCTTATGGTTAGTCTGCAAATAATCCGTTGAGGGTATGAAATTATTATGACTTTGCAAGGCATTGTAATGCAAGATTTATCGTATTAATTTTGTTTTGTTGCTAGGTAAACTTAACAATCTTTGGCAGTCTATAGAGCCTTTTTTGCTTTGATGATCTCTGTTTAATTGTGCGTATGTGAATGTTATCGCTCATTTTAGAGTTCTATGTATACTTATTTTGTTTGCATAATTACTTGAATTATGTGTTTATGCTTCATTAGTTTGGGATATCATAATGGGGCAGTTTTCTTGAATTATTTTGTTTGCATAATCGAGCAGTTTTCACTAGATAATATAAATCTTGAATTATTTTGTTTGCTATACAATCTCCAAACCAAAATAATACTGTCATTCCTTTAAGCTAATGAAAAATATTTTGAGGGACTACCGGCTGATAATCCCTTAGTTAATTGATTTTAATTATTGTGTGGAGAAATTCTATGTGCGTTTGTAATTTTTTCATTTTTCCTCATTTCTGCGACTTTTTATACGTCTCTAAGTTGTTGCTAACTTGAGGGCATGAAATCGGCCGATTAAGGATTATGGTCAATATAGATTTTCTGCCAAAGATATATTTTCCATGTACTCAATAAAATTCACATGGTTTTGTTGCCAGATTGTGCCAACAGTATCCACTATAGTGTCTGTATGATATATTTCGGTAGGTCGTACAATGTTTGTATTTTGAAGAACAACTAAGCTCAATGAGTCCACTAGTCTATATTATTGATTCAGCTTTCTGTATGGGTTGTGTGTTAATTCTATTGACTTAAATTGTGAACTAAGCTCTCAGACTTAACTAACAAGCCTCTCTGTATGTATGTGTATGTTGGGTTGTGTGTATTCTGATGGAGCTTAGTTACCTACGCAGTGTGCATTAATAAGCACTCTATATGTTTTTCAATGTATGCATGTTTTAGTGTGTGTGATACTGTGTATATGTACACATTGATGATTTAAAAGAGCTTAGTCAATAATTCAGCTCCACTCAGATACAAACCCTACTTTCCGTTCTGCGCCTCCTTTCTCTCTCTCTTCTCACTCACTCACAGATCTTACAATTTTAATGTGAAGAGGTTTTCCGATGTCGGAAGGAAACGTTCCGCTCCCTGCTGCCGTATCCGACGCAAATTCGGTCGTAGGTCCGGCTGTCAACCATGGAGCTGATAGTCACAGCAGCATCAACAATGCATCGGGTGGTGAAAATACTGTCTCGGATGTTGCCACCGGTGTTATTTCCGATGGATCTGACGGTAGGAATGCTATTCAAATAGCTCAACCAGTTCCGGAGTTTATACTAGCTATGCTTGCTTCTGAAAGGGCAAGATCTGAAGAGTTCATTGCTGCCTAGATAACCCGACTTAGAGCGGAGGATGCTGAGAAGAATGAAAGAAAATTTGAAGAAATGAGGGCTAAAATTGCTTGTTTGGAGGCGAAGTTGGAAGTAATGGCTGAGGGGACTAACGGCAAAGGCAAGTCTGTGGAAGAGGAGGTGAAATCTGAGAAGGGTAAGGGGAAAGGCAAGTATGTGGAAGAGGAGGGGAAAACTGAGAAGGCGAAAGACAAAGCCAAAGCCAAAGCTGATGAAGAAGCACATGAAGAAGAAGAGAATAGCGCAGGTGGATGCTACCATTCGTTGAAGGTGGGCGCCCCCATTTTCAAACCTAAGAAGAGTGGCGGTAAGAAGTAATTTACCTTTTTTTATGCTTATGGTTAGTCTGCAAATAATCCGTTGAGGGTATGAAATTATTATGACTTTGCAAGGCAATGTAATGCAAGATTTATCGTATTAATTTTGTTTTGTTGCTAGGTAAACTTAACAATCTTTGGCACTCTATAGAGCCTCTTTTGCTTTGATGATCTCTGTTTAATTGTGCGTATGTGAATGTTATCGCTCATTTTAGAGTTCTATGTATACTTATTTTGTTTGCATAATTACTTGAATTATGTGTTTATGCTTCATTAGTTTGGGATATCATAATGGGGCAGTTTTCTTGAATTATTTTGTTTGCATAATCGAGCAGTTTTCACTAGATAAAATAAATCTTGAATTATTTTGTTTGGTATACAATCTCCAAACCAAAAAAATAATGTGATTCCTTTAAGCTAATGAAAAATATTTTGAGGGACTACCGGCTGATAATCCCTTAGTTAATTGATTTTAATTATTGTGTGGAGAAATTCTATGTGCGTTTGTAATTTTTTCATTTTTCCTCATTTCTGCTACTTTTTATACGTCTCTAAGTTGTTGCTAACTTGAGGCATGAAATCGGCCGATTAAGGATTATGGTCAATATAGATTTTCTGCCAAAGATATATTTTCCATGTACTCAATAAAATTCACATGGTTTTGTTGCCAGATTGTGCCAACAGTATCCACTATAGTGTCTGTATGGTATATTTCGGTAGGTCGTACAATGTCTGTATTTTGAATAACAACTAAGCTCAATGACTCCACTAGTGTATATTATTGATTCAGCTTTCTGTATGGGTTGTGTTAATTCTATTGACTTAAATTGTGAACTAAGCTCTCTGACTTAACTAACAAGCCTCTCTGTATGCATGTGTATGTTGGGTTGTGTGTATTCTGATGGAGCTTAGTTACCTACGCAGTGTGCATTAATAAGCACTCTATATGTTTTTCAATGTATGCATGTTTAAGTGTGTGTGATACTTTGTATATGTACACATTGATGATTTAACGGAGCTTAGTCAATAATTCAGCTCTACGAAATGCATTTTTGTTTGATGTTCTCTATCTATGCTTGACTTGAAAATCTCTTGAAATGTATAGTTGTTTACTAAACTCTTCGACTAATTAATGTTGAGATGTAAGCTCTCTTGGTTAATAATGCAAATTCCGTTGATTTTTTTCTTTAGCTTGTTGTTTGCACTTTGGCAAAATCTAGGTAGTTTGTCGTTTGCAATTCAATAATGCAAATTTTGTATTTTTTTTATTCAGTTTACTGTTTGCATTTGCCGAAATCGTAGATAGTTTGTTGTTTGCAATTGAATAATACAAATTCTAATTTTCAGTTTGCAGTTCACGGATTCACTGGCGGTAGCGGGGCAGCGGTGAAGCAACGACAGTGGTTTTTTTTTAGTATGAGTTTGTACAATAAAGTATTTTTATTTACGAATTAATTTTGTTTTGTAGTTAAATTTGGAATAGAGATGTTTGGGAGAATTTGTTATGATAGAGAGATTTTTTAGAGATTTAATTTTGATTTGGTTAAAGGTATTTTGGCCAAAATGAATATAATTAATTTATTAAAATATGCATATTTGGACTTGAATTTATAGACATAAATTATAATATATATGACTTATAGCTAATAGCCCACAATATTAATTAATATGAGTGTTAGTATCAATATATGTATCAGAATCAATGTAAAAATCAATATCAATATTCATATTAGTATCAACATTACTATAACATTAACTAGATCTTTGGCCCATGTGATGCCCAGGATTGAAGTAAAATTAATACAAAAGTAAAGTTCAATTTAAACGACAAAATTAAAGTTTCAATTCATTTTGATGTTTTGCTATATATATTGATGATAATCCCCCATCCATAAGCCAGATTTATTAATTTAACTTTATATTTTTGATGTCGTATGGTTGTATATTTATATTATCTCAATTAAGGTAGAATTTTGACGAATCTTTTCTTTATCACCCATAATATGGCTCAACAAATTTACTATAAATCAATGATGTCATTAAATCTCAAATGTTTATCAGGAGCAGCCTTACTTTTATTAATAAAATAAGAACGAAATGTTTTTCTAACCAATTGAATAATTTTTCCATAAAATTAATATTAAGTAAATGAAAATTTTAGTGGGAAAAATGAGTGGGAAAATTTCCTAGGATTTACCAGGAGCAATCTTATATTTTATTAATAAGATAGACATGGCCACGGGCCGGGTTGGACCCGGATCCGACCCGACCATCGTGGACCCGAGACTCGGCAGGTCTACCCGACGAATCGACCTGAGGACCCGTCCACCCAAATTAAATGTGCAAATATAAAAATATGCATGGTTTAAGGGTCGAACCTAGGTCACCCCAACAGATTTTCTTTTCTTTTTTTTGAGTAAACCCCAACAGATTTTCAAGAATACTAATAACCATTCAAGCAAATTAACTTAATGTAATATTACTAAAATATACATATAAACATATAAATACATATAAATACAACTGTCAAATGATTATAATAATTGTGTGATTAATATTTCATAAATTATTAATTGTCATTTCATTATTATTAATACTAAAAACCTCCACTAATAACAAATATATATATATATATATATATATATATATATATATATATATATATATATATATATATATATATGTGTGTGTGTGTGTGTGTGTGTGTGTGCAAAAATTTTAAAGTACATTAAGCGGGAAAATTACAGTTTATGTCCCTAAACTTTACCACTAAATCGATTTATGTCCTCAAACTTTTTCAGCCACGAAATATGTCCTCAAACTTACCACTTTTTAACAATTTATGTTCTGCCGTCAACTCCGTCAGTTAACTTGGACGGAAATATCACGTGTGACGCACGTGATGTCGAGCTGGCCGTTAAATGCTGATATGGCTGACACACTTAGATGATGTGGCCGAAAAATTGACATGGAGTGACTTGTGGTTCTCTCTTTCTTGATTTCAATCTTAAAATTCCCAATCTATCATTAAAACCCCCAATTTCGCATTCCCCCGATTTCATTGAACCGAATGCAGAAACCCTAACCCTCAAATTCTAGTCATATTCTGCACTACAACATATAATTTGATTGATATCGAAACTACCACCTCCCAAATCCCGATAATGAAGTTCAAAGATATCAACTTTGAAGAAACTTACCAAAATTGAAAATTCTTGTTCCATTGTGAAGTTCTATCTCCACAAATGTTTGAAATTTGCGAAATTATGGTTGGGCAATCTTGTTGTTGCGGAATTTCACCTCAATTCGGTGCTTCGTACGAGGAATTTAGGGGGTATGGTTTCTACATTCGGTTCAATGAAATAGGGGGAATGAGAAATTGGGGGTTTTAATGATAAATTGAGAATTTTAAAATTGAAATCAAGGGAGAGAATCACATGTCACTCTCCATGTCATTTTTTCGGCCACATCATCCCAATGTGTCAGCCATATCAGCATTTAACGGCCAGATCGACATCACGTGCGCCACACGTGATATTTCCGTCCAAGTTAACTGACGGAGTTGACGGCAGAACATAAATTATTAAAAAGTGGTAAGTTTGAGGACACGTTTCGTGGATGAAAAAGTTTGAGGACATAAATCGTTTTAGTGAAAGTTTAGGGACATAAACTGTAATTTTCCCACGTTAAGCTTTTCATTAATATTATTATTTTTACTAATAACCCCCTTATGGTATTATTAATATTAATTGTTATATTTCTCATTTTACAAAGAAGTATATTAAGCTTTTCATTTTATAGAATAATTATTTATAAATTAAAACAAGATTTTTTGACTTGATAGGGGTAATTTAGTCTTTTCCAGTTTTCTATTCAAGGGGGTTATGTGCTAATTTCATACCATAAGGGGGTTATGTGCAAAATTTCAAAACCACAAGGGGGTTATGTGCCTAATTTCATACCATAAGGGGGTCATGTGCAAAATATCAAAACCACAAGGGGGTTATGTGCCTAAATTCATAATATAAGGGGGTCATGTGCAAAATGTCCAAACCACAAGGGGGTTAAGTGCTATTTACCCTTTAAAAAAAGGATAGCCATAGTATGGTCAAATTATGAAAATCCCCCTCCTGTTTGGGTAATTACACCCCCCCCCCCCCCCCCCAACCATAAATATTCTTACACGTCCACACTTGTGGTTTCAAATTTAGTGGAATCTTCTAGATTTTATGGAATATTATCACTTTTGTACCCGTTTTATGCCATTCAAGCTCCACATGTTGAGGCAAGGTGATTAAAAGATGTATTTTTTGGCTTGTATATATCAAATTTTGGAGCATCAAAAACTGTATTTTTACACAAAACGAGTACAATTAGAGCATATTCCACGGAATATAGATGATTATGTAGAATTTGCACTACAACAAAAAACACGTTTTAGGACACTTTTAATAGGGCATTTTTTTATAAATGTCCCAAAATTAAGTTGTTAGGGCACTAATTATATTGTATCCCATTAGTAATATTTTTTAGGACATTTGTAAATACATAATAAATTATATTATTTTCTAAAGACTAATTAAAAGGGTGAGATTTTACTTTTTTTACTTTGCCGCACAACCTTTTCGTTTCCCACGTCTTTTCCCTGACTCTTATTGTTCCCAAAATTCTCTCTTTCTATATACCTATTCAATTTTTAATCTCCACAATTCTGCGGCGGCGTTTCCAAAGGTACGATTTTCTTAATTCGTTATTCCTTTTGGTACGACTTTCTCCACGGTAAGGTACGATTTTCTCCACCGTAATCCCCGATGTTGTGAAGATTTACTATTTTGAGTTATATCAGTGTTGGAGTAATTAGTTATGTTTTCTATCAAATTTTGATGTGAAAATTCTCCATACTAAATAATTGAAAAAATAGTGGTTGGTTTTATGAAATCAATGGTCTGTGTGTGTTGTGTGTGTTTTGTGAATTACGGTGTGAAGTTTTAAAAATATGGTTCTGCTCTTTTTGTGAATTGAATCGTATGCATATTTGCTTCTTTGCCCTAATTTTTTATTTTACTTTCTTAAAAGAATCTTGTGTGCAAATTGACATCATACAAGTGCTCGTGTTTTGTTTTTCTTTTGCGGGTGAATTCAGAAGAGGGTTTGTGGTGTAATTATTATTTTCTTATATAAAGTCGGCATATATGTATATAGTAATCAAATCCTAACATACACAATCGTGGAATCATTGGATTAGATAACCGACTAGAAAGTAGAAATCTGAACTACTGACTTAAGGGACTTGGCTTGTAAATAAAAAGAATAGTGTCTTTTTTTCTCAAATCGTTCATCTTTAGGGTTCTATTATGTACAGACAAGTCACCTGTATGTTGGTTGTTCTATATTTACTTTTTCCCGGTGACATTTTTTCGTTATTCTTTTAATAATGATAATTAACCATCCATTCAAATAGCCACTGGAGTAACTTCTTGTACTTTTGTTGATATGCCAAAGGTCAAAGTATATACATGTTGTAGTCTGTTTCAAAGGAGAAGTTATTTTCTTAGAATTATCTAAAATAATTTCTTGATACAAGTCATATCTAGTATTAGAAAATTGCATTCTAGATAAATTATTTTCTTATGTGAGAAACTATTTGATTACAAATTCAAGTGACACTGATACCATAAAATGACTAAATTAGAAGCAAAATGTTATCAATCCTCATGAGTTATTCAGAAAAATTTGAAGAGTTGGCCGGATAATTTATGAAGAAAGCTATTTGTTTGACCAATAAGAACAAGCAGACATTATCTCATATCATTTAAAAAAAAAATTATAGAGGGCGCTTCAATTTAATTAATAAATTGGTAAACAAGATAATTTCATATGTTAGTGGTACAATTGAGCATGTTGGTTTGAAATTAAAGAAACATGGATTATAGATTTATTAATCAGAGCATATAAAAGTTATTTTGGTTTGATCTATGTGTGATTGTTGGCTTGAGTTATTTACTATGTATTTATCGTTGTTGAGTTCAGGAAAAGTAAAGGTGGAATTGGATCTCAGATTGCTGGAAGTTCTTGAACTCTCGAGGTAAATAGTAAGTTTTTTTTTTTTAATTTTCTCATTCAGTATGTAGGTAACTAGCTGTCTTTGCACGATGACAATCACAATATGTGCTGACATTATATTTTATTAGTTCTAGTTCGAGACCTAAAAGTTATTGTTAATACTTTATTATTGTGTTTCGCTCTAGTGTATTTGCTTGTTATCTGATCTGATTTATTTTATTTTAGTAGATTCATAATGGATAAGAGTTGGATGAGTAAACCAAGGTCAACAAAAGAATATGATAAAGGATTGACTCAATTTCTTGATATGGCTTTTGCTAAAGTTAGTCTTAGTGGAAAAATTATTTGTCCATGCAAACGTTGTAGGAATGGGAAATGGGTAAATAGACGGGTCGCTCAAGAACATTTGTTAGTTGATGGCTTTTATGAAAGGTTACACAAATTGGGTCGCACATGGCGAAGACACATTGACTGATCATGTGGATTCCCAAAATTTTAACGAATTCAATATGTTAGGGGATATGACTGGGTTAGTACATGACGCGTTTGGTGTTAATGATACAAACCCAAACATGGAAGAAGAACCCAACGGGCAAGCTAAGGCTTTTTTTGAGTTGCTAGATGATGCTCAAAAAGAATTGTATCCAGGATGTAAACAATTTTCTAAACTTACATTTCTCATACGACTCTTTCACCTGAAGTGTACTGGTAAATGGTCTAATAAATCATTCACAATGCTTCTTGAGTTGTTGAAAGAGGCCTTTCCTGAAGCAACTAAGTCACTGCCCAGTTCTTATTACGAAGTTCAAAAGATAATAGGAAAATTAGGACTAACTTGTATTAAAATACATGCTTGTCCTAATGATTGCATGTTGTATTGGAAAGAGCATGAGAATGATATAGCTTGTCATGTTTGTAAAACATCCCGATACGATCAAGCTCAAACGAATAGATGTTTTTTGTTGTAGTGTTGACACCATAAGGGTGGAGGTGTAAGAAGATTCATGTTGAGGGGATAGATGTAATTATCCAAACAAGAGGGTTTTTTTTTGTAATTTGACCATACCTCAGGTGTGGTTGTAATTTACCCTTCAAAAAATATTGAATTTTGAATATTTTTTAAGTTTATATATTGAAGTAGAGCCTCTCGGACCCTAGACAACCCCTACTAACAATGTTGTGTACAAACAAGTCTTCCAACGTATATGATTATGTACGTAGTAACATATGCCAATATTATTAATACAATTTACGAGCATTTTGTTAACACTATTTTACATTCTCAACATGTACGAGTTTATCCGTAATATGTGGTATTCTTCCTATCGTGTTATGCACATCGTTATGTTGAGGTAATTTCGTATACATCTTATTTATTTTGGAACATTTACAGTAGTATTGTTGTTTGATTATTGTGCATCACTGATTGCCGATTGGACGTTGTTAATGATAAACTTGGAGGTTATTTGAATCTCTTTAGTCTTACTTCTGCGTTACCGTTTTTGTTGCCAAGTCAGTTATCTTGAATAAGATTAATGTGGTGTAGTATATTACATTCCATGAAATAATTGTACCATATGTTATAAATAATTTCACTTAAGCCTAATATTAATTTTAATATTTAATTGAATTTCGTTGTTAGAACTCCAGATCAAAAGATAAAGTTTATATTTTTCAGTTTCATTTCATTCTATTTGAATTTGATTTGTTTTCAAAAAATACAATTACATATTAGGGTAAATTACAACCACCCCTGATGTATGGTTAAATTACGAAAATCCCCCTCTTGTTGGGTAATTACAACCACCCCTCAACTATAAAATTTAGTGGATCTAGAGTTCTTTGGTTGAAAGAGCAAAGATATTAGTTTACTAAAATTTACGGGATTTGGGGGTAGAGCCCCAAATATTTTTTGAAGGCTATGTTTCGAAATTAATGTAAAATGAATAAATATTTATAAATTAACATATGTTATGATAAAGATATAATTATTAGGGCTCGTTAAACTTATAGATTAGACAATGTAATATATTTAAAAAAAATATTATTATAATATATAATTGGTGAAAATGAGCAAACACGTGAGAATGTAAAAAAACAAAAAGAAAAAAAGAAAAAAAGAAAAAAGAAAAAAGAAAAAAAGAAAAAAAGTAAATGAAATTTTGCGGGATTAATAACTTTTTTCAACGAACCGAACCGGCTAGTCTAATATAGACACGGCCACGGGCCGGTTCAAGCCGGTTCCGGGCCGGTTCATACCGGTTCACGGTTCAATTTACCGGAATCGGCCCGTAATATTCAAGGTTCGTCGGGCCGGGTCGGCCCGCCGGTTCAATCCGGTTCCGGGCTTATCCGGGCCGGTTCACGGGTCGGCCCGGAAAATTTGATTTATATATATATATATATATATATATATATATATATATATATATATATATATATATATATATATATATATATATATATTTAAAAAAAAAACTTAATGCATAAATAAATTAAAATAATTACTTTTAAATAGGAAAAAAACAAAAGAAAATAAATAAAATGACTTTAACTTAATTTTATAGGAAAAAATGGGGTGTAAGGGTATTTCTAAGAAAAAATGGGGGGGAAAAATTCTAAAAATAGCAAATAACGGCCTGTTCACCGGGTTGGTTCACCAGGCCGGTTCACTGGGCCGGTTCACCGGCCGTTTTTTGCTTCTTTTTTTTTTTTTTTGATTTTTTTGATTTTTTTTTTTTAAATTTGGGTGAACCGCCGGGCCGGCCCGGCGGTTCACGGTTCACCAATTCATAGAACCGGGCCCGTCCCGGGGACGACGGGCCGGTTCACGGGTCCCGGGCCGGTTCACCGGTCAACGGGTTGGGCCGGTTCGTCAACGGGCCGGTTCGAGCCGGTTCCGAGCCCAAAACCGGCCCGTGGCCGTGTCTAGTCTGATATCGGGACAGTTTCTTTTCTACCCTAGATACAAACCCTACTTTTCATTATGTGCCTCCTTTCTCTCTCTCTTCTCACTCACTCACAGATCTTGGAATTTTACTGTGAAGAGGTTTTCCGATGTCGGAATGAAACGTTCCGCTCCCTGCTGCCGTATCCGACGCAAATTCGGTCGTAGGTCCGGCTGTCGGCCATGGAGCTGATAGTGATAGCAGCATCAACAATGCACCGGGTGGTGAAAATATTGTCTCTGATGTTGCCACTGGTGTTATTTCCGATGGATCTGACGGTAGGAATGCTATTAGATAGCTCAACCACTTCCGGAGTTTATACTAGCTATGCTTGCTTTTGAAAGGGCCAGATCTGAAGAGTTCGTTGCCGCCTAGATAACCCGACTTAGAGCGGAGGATGGTGAGAAGAATGAAAGAAAATTTGAAGAAATGAGGGCTAAAATTGCTTGTTTGGAGGCGAAGTTGGAAGAAATGGCTGAGGGGACTAACGGCAAAGGCAAGTCTGTGGAAGAGGAGGGGAAATCTGAGGAGGGTAAGGGGAAAGGCAAGTATGTGGAAGAGGAGGGGAAAACTGAGAAGGCGAAAGCCAAAGCCAAAGCCAAAGCTGATGAAGAAGCACATGAAGAGGAAGAGAAGAGCGCAGGTGGATCCTACCATTCATTGAGGGTATGAAATTATTATGACTTTGCAAGGCATTGTAATGCAAGATTTATCGTATTAATTTTGTTTTGTTGCTAGGTAAACTTAACAATCTTTGGCAGTCTATAGAGCCTTTTTTGCTTTGATGATCTCTGTTTAATTGTGCGCATGTGAATGTTATCGCTCATTTTAGAGTTCTATGTATACTTATTTTGTTTGCATAATTACTTGAATTATGTGTTTATGCTTCATTAGTTTGGGATATCATAATGGGGCAGTTTTCTTGAATTATTTTGTTTGCATAATCGAGCAGTTTTCACTAGATAAAATAAATCTTGAATTATTTTGTTTGCTATACAATCTCCAAACCAAAATAATATTGTCATTCCTTTAAGCTAATGAAAAATCTTTTGAGGGACTACCGGCTGATAATCCCTTAGTTAATTGATTTTAATTATTGTGTGGAGAAATTTTATGTGCGTTTGTAATTTTTATATTTTTCCTCATTTCTGCTACTTTTTATATGTCTCTAAGTTGTTGCTAACTTGAGGGCATGAAATCGGCCGATTAAGGATTATGGTCAATATAGATTTTCTGCCAAAGATATATTTTGCATGTACTCAATAAAATTCACATGGTTTTGTTGCCAGATTGTGCCAACAGTATCCACTATAGTGTCTGTATGGTATATTTCGGTAAGTCGTACAATGTCTGTATTTTGAATAACAACTAAGCTCAATGACTCAACTAGTTTATATTATTGATTCAGCTTTCTGTATGGGTTGTGTTAATTCTATTGACTTAAATTGTGAACTAAGCTCTCTGACTTAACTAACAAGCCTCTCTATATGTATGTGTATGTTGGGTTGTGTGTATTCTGATGGAGCTTAGTTACCTACACAGTGTGCATTAATAAGCACTCTATATGTTTTTCAATGTATGCATGTTTTAGTGTGTGTGATACTGTGTATATGTACACATTGATGATTTAAGGGAGCTTAGTCAATAATTCAACTCCATGAAATGCATTTTTGTTTGATGTTCTCTATCTATGCTTGACTTGAAAATCTCTTGAAATGTATAGTTGTTTACTAAACTCTTCGACTAATTAATGTTGAGATGTAAGCTCTCTTGGTTAATTTTGCAAATTCCGTTGATTTTTTTCTTTAGTTTGTTGTTTGCATTTTGACAAAATCTAGGTAGTTTGTCGTTTGCAATTCAATAATGCAAATTAGGTTTAAAACACACCTTTATCTTCCATCTTCCCCAAACTAGGTTTAAAACTGACCATGATTGGTGATTGTCAAAAGCAATAAATAATGTAAATGCATCACTTTTCTCTTGACAAAGAAATAATCAGTCTACACTAACAGGAACATAAACATAGAGGCTCAGATAAAATCCACCATAAAAAAGAAAAGGAAAAAAAGAAAAGAAAATAAAAATTACATAGAAAGGTGAGATATGCTATAGAGAGAGAGAACAAATTGAGAATACTAAGCAGAGCACTGTAAAAGAAGAAGGGTCAGCCCCTGGCCCGTATGCGAAGAGATATCTCGCTGAAAAACAAATTATCTTTGATTGGAAGGCGTATTATGGATGAACAATTGGAGGCGGAAAGAGAAAGCCAACCGATGAAATTGTTCAAAAAGAGGATTAATTTGAGTAAACCCCCACCGGAACATATTTTACGTTGGATATTACCGACAAATAATAATAAAAAAAAAAGTGAAAACAAACATTCTTTGTCATATCTCATGATAAATCAAGAAGAAGGCGAAAAATAAAATAAAAATAAGAGATAATTATATTTTTAGTCCGTCGTGTTTGGACCGATTCCACTTTTGGTCCCCCTTGTTTCAAAGTGAACAAAGTTCACCTCAAAGTTTCATTTTTGAACAGATTTGGTCCACTCCGTCACATGGACGTTAGCAATTAACAGAGGAAGTCACGTGCGCCGCACGTGACCCTCAATTAGGTCTGAAAAAACGGGGAAAGAACCCCCAATTGCCATTCCCAACATCAGACTTCTCAATTCCCAAATTTTTCGAAGAACCCTAAATTTTATTCACTTTCCTCAAAAAAATTCGATCACTTTCATCAACAATCTTCCCACTAATTGTTATCCCACCTTAAATCCATCATAGGCGATACAGAGGAGTGGTCAAGTCACCATTTTTATCAAGAAGGTTATACGAATCTCGGATTTGCTCCATGTCGCGAAGAAGCTTGCACGCATCAGGATTTACTCCAAATTATTAAATCCTCCAAATTATGGTAAATGTCCACTATGAACAAGTGTGTGATTTTGAATCACTTTTGCACTTTAATGTGTAAACTTCAACTATTTTTTTTTTTAATTGTTTGATTTCAGCAATTCTTGGTGAAAAGCTAGGGTATACTGTTAAATTGTATTATGGAGGGGTAATGAAAAATAGTCCTCAAATTATGTAGGTGGGAATATAGAATACTTTGATTTTGCTAATGCTGGTAGGATGGGAATGCTTGATCTGTAGAGATATGCAAGGGAATTAGGTTACTTTGATACAGTAAGTTACAAACTTTGGCATAAATATGGAGAAAGTTTGAGTGTGGAAAATTATTTGAAAACTGATGTAGATTTTTCATTTATAAGAAAACACTTACCTTATAACCATGAAGTTGAAATATTCATGGAAGAATTGGGTTTGCAAACTGGTGACATAATACCTACCGTGCAAAGCCAGATAGCATCATCAGTTATCCTTGAAGAACCTACAATATTTGATGACCTTGTAAATGAAAACAAAGGGAAAATATTGCATAAGCTTGTAGATGAGAGTGACAATGATGAGGATGATGATGACTTTTATGACAGTGAATATGACTTTGAAGAAGATGATCAGTTGTTTGATAAATTTGTTGACCCTGAAGCTGAATTTAATACCTCTATAAGTAAGGGAAAGTCTACTTATGTGTCTGATGATGTTTATGCTAAAATGTTGTGTGAAGATGGTGATGATGATTGTGCTGATAGTGATTCAATGGGTAGTGATGTTGGTTTTGATGAAGAACATTCCATTAAGTACTCTAAATTTAATCATAAAACTGTTATGCAAAATCCTGATTTGGTTTTGGAGATGGTTTTTGGTAGCAAAAAAGAAGCAAAATTTGCAATTGAAACTCACTGTTTGAGAAGAGGGATGAGTGTTAGATTTGGGAAAAATGACGAGGTTAGGCTCAGAGCAACATGTAGAAATGAAGGGTGTGGGTGGGCAGTCCAGGTTTCACCAATGTATAATGATTATACTTGGCAAATCAAAAGCTATGTGTCTGAACATAAGAACTGTTATTGGAATTACAATAACAATAGCCTTAAGTCAAATTGGATAGGTAAAATATTTGTCAAAAAGTTCAAAGATAATCCTAAGTTGGGTACAAGTGAGTTCAATACTGAATTGTGCACCACACTCAAAGCAAATGTGTCTAGATCACAAGCCTATAGGGCTAAACAACAGGCACTTAAAGAAATTCAGGGTACTGTGGAAGAGCAATTCAAATCAATGAATAATTACTAGGAAGAATTGAAAAGGGTAGACCCCAATGCCACTCTAATTTTGAAGTTAACAGAGGATGAAGAAGGTCCAAGGTTCCAAAGGCTCTATATTTGTTTTTCAGCACTTAAAGAAGGGCTTAAAGCTGCATGTAGGGCCGTTATGGGGGTTGATGGTTGTTTTCCCAAGTGTGATGTTGAGCTAAATACCTAACACGCAAGTGCACGTATCGCAAACAAGTAGTAAAAGTGGACTCGTGAGAGTCGGATGTCGATCCCACAGGGAACACTCAAATTACAAAATCCTAAGTACCAAATTCTAACAATTATGATTTTTATCCAGCCTACGCAAGGTTGTCAAATTTAATCAACTAAATAATTAAACTAATTATAAAAACAAATAAACACGAGAAAATATCAATAAAAACAGATCTAGGATTTTATCTTCCCCCTATGCAAGAATTGCTCACCCAAAACCCCTCAATTATGAAATATAAGATTCATGATTATCAACCCGAGACACTAATTTACTCATAACCCGCTGTCGCGTGTATTATGAGTCTGTTATTCATAAACGGTTCACTATATGTCTATGCAAACCAATTATGAATAAAGCATTAACTAACAAGTCTCGTAAATGGCTACCTAAGGTGATATCTGTATGTCTACGACACCACATGCAATTGACACACTCATCCGGTGAAAACTACTCGAAGGTTCTTTTACTTACCGTCTAATTATCAAAATAGCTCTGTCGAGTCAATCCTAATAATCACAGATAAAGCACATAAATTGATCAGGTTCATGCACTAACAATCATAACAAATTGAAGAAATAATCATAAACTCATAATCCTAGAAAACGGGTTCACCATCCCCACATAGGGTTCCAACAAAATCCTAGATTGAAAACTTAGCTACTCATGTTCTCTACGAAAAACATAATAAAAATATAAAAAGACATAGATTAAGAAAAGATAGATAAAAGAAGATTTGTGATGAAGATTTGTCAATTCTCCGTCTTCGTTTCTTCGTTCTCTCGCTCCTCTTCCTCTAAGATTGTCTTCAAAAGTCCATTGATTCGTGATTGGTTTGCCCTTAAATAGATGCCCCAACTTGGTAGAAGATTTTAGGTTTCCTTGTGTGATTAAAAGTCCAAAATTGTCTCAAGCGTGTTTTCACACGGCCGCGCGAGAATTAGTGCAATTCTCACACGGCCGCGCGAGAATCGCCGAAACTCACTGTCCAAATTCTCAAATCGGCGCGGCCGCGCCAAAAATAGGCTAAATTTGGCACGGCCGCGGCGGCCAATTTTCAGCATATTTTTGTTTTCTTCCGTTTTTGCCCGTTTTTGACCCTTTTTGGCTCGTTTCGTCCTTGGAACTCCCAAATCGTCAAGTTGTACCTAAAATACAATAAACCACTCATTAAGCATCATTAAATCAATAAAAGTATACAAAAATCCTCATAAGAAAGTATACATTGAGTGTAAAATATACACTCAACACACCCCAAACTTGTACTTTTGCTTGTCCTCAAGCAAAAACTAGCAACCTTCAAAGCAACACTTTCAACAAATGCCTCTCATCACATAGATTAATGGTCAACTTCACGTTTTCAGAACTTGCAATTATCATGACAATTCTTAAAAATATACAAGCTCGTAATTCAAAGATACGTATTCACTCACCATTGCCAAAAACCACAGACCATGCTATCGCTTCAAGTATCCCATCTTTGTAAATAAAAAATGGAGAAAATTTATACTTACATAATAATATTCAACTCCAAAGACTCACCAAATTTCTTTACTCGCCTAGTATCAAATAATTGAGCTATTGGGATCATTGGGACTTTTTGGCTTTCAAATGTTGGGCTTTTGGTACAAGGTAGAAAATATGGGTAAAAGTGGCTACTCTTCTCCTTTCATCTCACAATTAGTCACTAAGAGTTGAACTTGACGGAATTTTAACTCTCGTTCTTGACTAGAGGTGTTTTTGCTAAGATTTAGCTTTTGGACTTATTTCTTCACCTCAAAGGACTTATTTCTTAACGCGATTTGTTAAGAGTTCAAAAGTCTCCACTTTTGCTCTTAACGCGATGGTTTGAGTTTTTACTTTAAAATCTTTCTCAAGTCCTTTCTTCCCCTTCTATCCTTTTTTTTTTTTCAACCAAGCTCCAAGGGAAAATTTATCAATAAATCACCATCTAATCTACCCACTTTATTTCGGCTAAAAGAAAGAACACCGTTTCTCCAAGGCTCAATCAAGGTTCGAATGATAAAAATTTAAAGGTAGGCTTGAAAGGCTCAAACAGTTCAAAGATGGCCCAAATCACTTCCCAAATTGCTCAAGAATTTAATATTTCACTTTGTAAATTCCTAAGCCAAGTTTTTAAAACCGAATAGCATATGATATAGCATAAATTAATTCCACGTTTTAAAACACAAAACTTTCAACCAAAGCAAGGCATAATTCGTGATTCCTAACAATGACTCCTTCCTACGACACTTTGAATCAATAGCTCACCAAAATTCAATCACAATCAAGATAAAGCAAACAATTTTGTCATTAAACATCAACCATCTTTCATCATCATGATTCATCGAAGCATTTATCTCAATTTTTTTTTTCGAAAGCAATAAAATAACTAAAATAAAATAAAAATCCTAAGGCATGCAAACTAAGAAATTAAAGCACATAAAAGCAAGTAATTATCCACCCCAAACTTAAAATTTACATTGCCCTCAATGTAATTAACACGAAGTTTAAGGATAGAATACACCTGACTTAGTCGTCTTGGCCCTCTCCGGGTTGCTCTCTACCCTCGCCTTTATTCTGCCTCTGCTACGTTTCGCACGGCCGTGGGAGATTGTACGGTAATTTGGCGCGGCCGTGCGCAAGGCCAAAATTGGGCAGTAGCTTCCAGATTCTTCACACGGCCGTGTGAATTTTAACCTTGTTTTGGGACGGCCGTATGAGCTCCAAAGTTGCGATTCTTGGTCCTGAAAATTAAGAATATGCTTAAATTGTTAGCTCGCATGCTTATAAAATAAATAAATAAAATAAAACAAGAAAAAAATAAATAAAAAAAATGAAAATCTCGGGTTGCCTCCCGAGAAGCGCTAAGTTTATAGTGTTCAGCCAGACTTTGTTCCTGCTCTTCAATTCCTTAGCTTTTGAACCCATCTCCTTACTTCCTTTTGGAGAAAGTCTTGAATAAATGGGTTGATCCGATTCTTCTTTCGACTGGTTCGCTTAGGAATGCCCTTGAATTTATTCTTCTTGATGTCATGAGGCTTGCCAACATCGTCTTTAAAACCCCAACTCTTTTGACTATCTCTCGGAAGAGTTGAAATTGAGTTCATAAAATAAACTTGCTCCTTCTGACTCCCGTTTCCGCCATCATCTCCTGCATTCAAAGATGCTTTCCCATGGTCCAAGATCAAATCATCAAAATTTTCATGATTTGTAAAATTCATAAGATCAATAGCAAAACAATCATTATTATCACATGGATTTTTATTAGCACTAAAAATGTTAAATTTGATCGTTTGATAATGCACCGTCATTGTAAGATCACCATTAGCACAATCAATTAGAGTTTTCGACGTGGCTAAAAACGGTCTCCCTAAAATAAGAGGTATCTCCCTATCTTCATATATATCAAGTATACTGAAATCAACAGGGAAGATAAATTTGTTCACTTTTACTAGCACATTCTCTAAAATACCTTTTGGGTAAACTAAAGACCTATCGACTAATTGAAGAGTTATAGCCGTCGGTTCAATCTCACATAACCCAAGATTTTTATAAGTGGAATAATGCATAAGATTAATGCTAGCGCCTAAATCAATGAGCGATCTAAAATTTTACCTCCTATAGTACAAGGAATAGTGAACGTACCTGGATCGCCGAGTTTTTGTGGAAGGGGCAGTGTAAGAATTGCACTACATTGCTCCGTGAGTTGGATCATCTCGTTCCCCTGCAATTTCTTCCTCTTTGTCACGAGATCCTTAAGGAATTTCACCCACTTTGGCATCTTTTGAAGTGCTTCGATAACAGGGATATTTATGTGAATTTCCTTCAACTTGTCTAAAAACCCTTGGTATTCGGCATCGAGCTTCTTCTTGAGAAACGTTTGAGAATATGGAATTGGAGGGGCTCGTGAAATCACTGTTGATGGTGGTGTTTCTTCGTGAGTTGCTTCTTTTTCCCCATTCACTCTTGGCTCCTCGATTACCGCGTTTCTCTTCTCTTTTCGTGGGGCTTCCTCCAATTGTCTCCCATTCCTTAAACTTACAGCGTTGCACTGCTCCATGTTGCTCTTCCGAGGATCTTCCGTATTCGACGGCAGTGCTCCCGATGGCCTCGTGTTTAGCTGGGTTGCAAGTTGACCCATCTGTGTTTCCAAATTTCGAATGGAAGCTTGAGTTGATGTCATGAATTGTGCTAAGATATTTGCGAGATCTCCACCTTGAGGTGGAGCTTGAGGCGGATTTTGGAATCCGGGAGCTGGTCGTGAATAACTAGGAGGTTGACCTTGAGGTGGTGTATGCCTTTGTCCTTGCTGATTTCCTCCCCATCCAAAGTTGGGGTGATCTTTCCATCCCGGATTGTCGGTTGGTGTCACTCACGTAATTTAGAGACTCCGTTTGTTCTAAGCACTGGTCGGGACCTTGGACTGCATGGACTTGCTGAGTCTGCAAAGCTGCTACTTGCTTTGATATCTTCTCTAACTGGGCAGTGATTGCGGTGACCCCGTCTAACTCCAAAATTCCTCCCGTCTTAATGGCTCCGCTATTTGACCGATCCGATGCCCGCATGTATTTATTTCTTAAGATTCGCTCCAAAAGTTCGTATGCTTCGTCATAGGTCAAACTCATGAACATTCCTCCAGCTGCAGAGTCGAGCACAGTCCTCGAGTTATCTTGCAATCCATCGTAGAATATTTGCAGCTGGCGCCACTCTTGAAGTCCATGATTCGGGCATCTCCGAATAAGTTGTTTGAACCGCTCCCACGTCTCGAATAACGCTTCACCGGCTTCTTGTATGAAATTTTGTATTTCTCTCCGGATTCTCTCAGTTTTTGTTGGGGAGTTATATGTGTTCATGAAGAGTTGTGCTAGCTGGGGCCAAGATGAGATGGAGTGCGGTGCACGAGTTTGTAACCATTCTCGGGCTGCTCCTTGTAAAGAGTGCTTGAACAGGCGGAGTTGCAGTGCTTCAGGTGATACTCCGTTCATCTTATGCCAATCACACGTTTCGAGAAAGTTGACCAAGTGGAGATGCGGATCTCCATGAGCTAATCCGCTGAACAACCCATTGTTTTGGAGCATAGTAAGGAGTCCCGCTCGAATTTCGAAATTGTTGGCTTCAATGGGGGGGCTGCTGGATGCTTGATTGAAACCCATTGAGTGTCGGAACAGTGTACTCATGCAATGCTCGTTGACGAGGTTGTGGATTAATTAGCTGAAGTTGCTCTTGCTCGTTGACGATATTTCATGCCGCATTCGGTAGACGCCCTTGATCATCTCTCTTACGATTATTCTCTTCTTCCATTGTTGCGGGAACGTTTTGAGCTAACCGTTGATTTCTCCAGGCGTGCCTAAACGTTCTCTCAATTTCGGGGTCAAAAGGTAGCAAGTTCGTGTCGAGTCCTCTTCGCATAAAAAGTACCTAAAATAAAAATAATATAAATAAAATAAGCAAATAAATTAATTAAATAAAATAAATAAAACGGCTGAAGTAAGAAAAATTGCTCAAATTTAATATTAGAATAAATAGATAATTTGGCCGTATTCCCCGGCAACGGCGCCAAAAACTTGTTGAGCTAAATACCTAACACGCAAGTGCACGTATCGCAAACAAGTAGTAAACGTGGACTCGTGAGAGTCGGATGTCGATCCCACAGGGAAAACTCAAATTACCTAATCCTAAGTACCAAATTCTAAGAATTATGATTTTTATCCAGCCTACGCAAGGTTGTCAAATTTAATCAACTAAATAATGAAACTAATTATAAAAACAAATAAACACGAGAAAATATCAATAAAAACAGATCTAGGATTTTATCTTCCCCCTATGCAAGAATTGCTCACCCAAAACCCCTCAATTATGAAATATATGATTCATGATTATTAACCCGAGACACTAATTTACTCATAACCCGCTGTCGCGTGTATTATGAGTCTGTTATTCATAAACGGTTCACTATATGTCTATGCAAACCAAATATGAATAAAGCATTAACTAACAAGTCTCGTAAATGGCTACCTAAGGTGAAATCTGTATGTCTACGACACCACATGCATTTGACACACTCATCCGGTGAAAACTACTCGAAGGTTCTTTTACTTACCGTCTAATTATCAAAATAGCTCTGTCGAGTCAATCCTAATAATCACAGATAAAGCACATAAATTGATCAGGTTCATGCACTAACAATCATAACAAGTAGAAGAAATAATCATAAACTCATAATTGCATAATCTCAAGAAAACGGATTCACCATCCCCACATAGGGTTCCAACAAAATCCTAGATTGAAAACTTAGCTACTCATGTTCTCTACGAAAAACATAATAAAAATATAAAAAGACATAGATTAAGAAAAGATAGATAAAAGAAGATTTGTGATGACGATTTGTCAATTCTCCGTCTTCGTTTCTTCGTTCTCTCTCTCCTCTTCCTCTAAGATTGTTTTCAAAAGTCCTTGGATTCGTTATTGGTTTGCCCTTAAATAGATGCCCCAACTTGGTAGAAGATTTTAGGTTTCCTTGTGTGATTAAAAGTCCAAAATTGTCTCCAGCGTGTTTTCACACGGCCGCGCGAGAATTAGTGCAATTCTCATACGGCCGCGCGAGAATCGCCCTAAAATGGTATTGAATAGAGATAAGGTAGAAAAATGGGACTCTGCAATCTGCCCTAAAATCAGAAATGTGTTGGTGAAAAATATGAAGGATGCTGGTTAGTGTATTCCAATGAGAGCAGATGAATACCAAATCATGGGGCCATTTGACTAGCATACAGTGGATATGCAGTTGAGGACTTGCAGTTGTAAGAAGTGGGACTTAAATGGAATTCCATGCAAGCATACCATATGTGCCATCTGATGCAAAAAAGATGATCCTAAAAGATATGTGCACAAATATTACAGTGTTGAGACATAAAAAACGATATGAGAAGTCCATCAAGCCAATCACCAGTGCTGAATTATGGCCTCAATGCAGTCTTCAACCATCACTGCCACCAATATACAAAGAGAAGAAGGGCATACCACAAAAATTAAGAAGAAGAGAACCAGATGAGCCCCCTGCTCCAGGTCAGACAAAGTTGAAGAAAAGTTCCAGAACCAATAAATGTAGAAGATGTGGACAAACAGGACATAATGTGATGAGATGTGGACAGAGTGGAGGGACACATGAAAGTAGAGCTGAGAAGAATGTTATGGAACCTCCAACCAATCCATCTGACCCTCAACCAACCACTCAAACTCAACCACAACCTCAACCAACCACCCAACCTCAGCCTAACAGAGGGGGGAAACACGAGCTTAAATAAAAAAAAATCTTCTGATATCTATTTATTGTTATATCATATTTATTTTTTAATATTGTATTTGTTTTTGCAGATCAGAAGACCAAGTAATCTTGGAATAAATATAGGACATATGTCCAATGCAACTACTTCAGTGACAGTAAGTTTTTACACTTTTTTAAAGTTTAAATTATTTATTGTGAGTCTCATGTATTTAAAGTTTCTATTTTATATAGATCAATCAAGGTTCAACAACAAATATTCTGGTGAAGGGAGGGGTGAACTACATCACATTGTGCAATCTAAAATCTTCAGTTGGGAATCAAGACAAAGGGGCATCAACCTCTACTCCTCATTCAATGAGACCACCACTCACAAAGACTCTCCCTTCAAGGACTGCACATTCAAGGACTGCACCTCGATCTTTTTCTTCTCTAAGGACATGATCAACTCCCACCTCAAATCCTACCAAGGACATCTACAAAAGAAGATGGCACCTCATCAAAGACTAGATCATCGCTTCCCGTCTTTAGATCAATTTCATGTTATTTTTGTGTTTTTTGGTTTGAACTATCTGTTTGGTGGTTGATTTTGCAATTTCTGAACTTATGTAATAGAAAGATTTGTTGTGCTTTCTGTTACAAGTGTTTGTTGGTTTCAAGTATGTTTTTTGTGCACTCTTGTGTTGGTTTGAACTCTGTTGCATTGTTTTGTGCAATGTTGTGTTGGTTTGTGTTACTGTGTTAGTTTTTGATGAATTTATGTGATGTAACAAATTTTTGTTAATTGATGTTTGTTGCTTTAATGGTTGTTTAAACATTTCAATTGTTTATCAAATTCTTTATTTCTGTTCTTTCAATTTATGCACAAATGCATTACAAATTCTGGTTAAATTTCTGCACAAACTCAATCTCATTACAAATTCATTACTAATACACATTGTATTAAGATAATCAAAAGAGCATCCATTACGAAATATTTCGTCAAATTTTACAAAAAATCCAATATCCAAAATAGAACATAACAACAAGCATAAGCTCTACATCAGTTCTGCAAATTTCTTCTCATATTTGGGCTTGCACATGAGTTGGATTGTTATAAATAGAAGAAAAATAACAAGATATGCCATCATATTCATCTTCCTTTTTGTCTTCTTGTACAGTTCAAGCTCAACTTGTATTTTTCTTTTCTTTTTTCTTTCTCCAGTTTCATTTTCGCTTCCAATTTGTCCAGTTTTTTCAACAATCCAGGAATGATGTTCTTGCATCTTCGACAAACTTCTTCGTCCACCCACTCAAAATAGCCACAACATGATGGGCTCTAGAAACAAAAATCAATTAAAGAGAAAAAAGAAAAGTAGAAAATATGTAAAAAAAAATCCGTTTTTTTTTTAAATCAACTCACCGTATAATTTGGGCATGCCTGTAATTTTCTCCCAGGGTTCTTTCCGACCATGAAGTGAGTGTTGAAAGCTCAAAACCACAACGACAAGTAATAGTTTCGAGTGGGAGGGACCACGCATTTCGTGCGCCAATATTGCTTCGATTGTGTGAGCTTCCACTTGAATTTGTTGATCGGCTTCCCATGATGAAGATGAATTTTGAATTTCGGTGAAGATGATCACCAAATATATTGGTTTGGGGGGGATTATGGAGATGATTAAGGTATTGGATTTTTAAAGAATTGGGGAAGAAGGTGAAAATTATTGGGAATGACAATTGGGGGTTTTTTCCCCGTTTTTCAGACCTAATTGAGGGTCACGTGCGGCGCACGTGACTTCCTCCGTTAATTGCTAACTTCCATGTGACGGAGTGGACCAAATCTGTTTAAACATGAAACTTTGAGGTGAACTTTGTTTACTTTGAAACAAGGAGGACCAAAAGTGGAATCGATCCAAACATGAAGGACCAAAAATGTAATTATCCCTAAAATTAAAGAAGCGACACTCGTATGTACTTGCTACTTGCTATTTGTAAATCATTAGAATGACAGGCCACGTGCTATACTTGCTACTTAATGATCCAAATGGATTGAAACCATCTGTAGCCAAACCTAGCCTTACGTTTCGGGATTCCAAAGAAAATGACTCATGTTTCTTATCGAACTCTTTCCACGCATCGGAATCAGCAGGATGCCTGAGAACTCCATCGTTACATCGAGTCTCCGCATGCCATCTCATGTTAATGGATGTTCTCTCACATATAAATAAGCGCTTAAGCCTCGGAATCAATGGGAAGTGTCGCAAAACCTTTTTGGGTACTCTTTTGCGGCGAGTGGTTGAAGAACGCGGCTGGTTCTCCATGGAAGTCTTCCATCGTGAAGCATTACAGACTCTACATGAATCTAAGTCTGTATCATCCTTCCAGAACAACATGCAATCATTCTCACATGCATCAATTTTCACATAACCACACCCAATTTCCCAATCAACTTCTTAACTTCATAAAAAGAGCCGGAAATATTTAGACCATGAATTTTTTTAATTAGTTGGAGTGTGTCTGAAAACGTCTTATCGCTCATCTTGACTCGAGATTTAATTTTGTAGAATTCCATCACGAATGAAAGTTTAGAATTTTCTTGGCATCCATCATATAGAGGGATACACCACTCTTCAATGAGTTTACGAAAATCATCAACTCCCGGTGTAGATTCTTCAAATGATTCGTGATGATCAGGATGAATACATGCTTGCAACAATTCTTCCATGTTCTCACGACCGCTCGCACCACCATCAGTTTCATTCACATCTTCAACTTCAGAAATTCTGAAATTAGTAGCTTCATTTGTTTCACAAACCTGATGCCCGATATGATATTCTTCCTCAGACTCTAGGTGCATTACCCATTGGCCTAAACCATAAAATTTATCCCAACTCTCCAAAGTAAATGTCCATGGACAAATTCCCGATCCCCAATTTTTCTACACTCACAATCTCGACATGGACATCGTATTTTATTATCAATCGCAGCCTTATTAAAAGAAAAATCCAAAAATTCTTCACAACCCTTTTGAAATGCATCTAATCGATGATCATCTAATCGATGATCATCTATCAAAACCCAACTCCTATCCTTTGCCATTTTGTAGTAAGTAATTAGTCTTACTGATGCTGGTAAAAAAATAGCATGACAAATATTTTAGCTATTCAAAATATTGTTTTTATCACGTAGAATGCATTAATTAATATAGAAAAAAATTCATCGAAATGAGAAGAAATTTTCCGAACTCCCAATACTGCCCTTTACCATTTTTTATCAACTAATTCACTCCATTTTTTCAAAAGGAAAATAATATTTATATTTTTTCTCTATGAAGATTATATATGATTTTTTTTTAGCATGGACTCTAATTAACATTTAGGGGCTATTTGATAAAAGGGGCATACTAAATCCTACACTAAAAATTACAGAACCACGCACACAAATTACAAAAATTATCTCTCTATCTTTAAATATTTCTCTCCCCAGCCATTTTATCTCTCACATCTCTCTTACTTTATTTTCTCTCAAAATTATTCAAAATCCCTTTTTATTAACATAATAATCATATAATAAGTTTTACATAATTATTAATTTATTTATAAATCAATTGCTAAAAAGAATTATTCAATATTTAATAAGTATTTTTAATAAATGGAAATGTAAATTGTCTTCTACTCTTTAGAACGCATAAAAATCGGAAGGAACAGATAAGTTGCATCATATAAGTTTGCGTTAACATGCGACAACAAAGTTAAATGAATACGGAAAAACTTTGTCGTGGTAAAGGTGAGGGAAAAGATAATTTCTTACTGGAGAAAATCTAAATGTACATAACTTGGGCTTCCCTTTCCTGTTGTACTTGATTAGCTGTGTTCCTTTCTTCAAAGCAATGAGTGCCTTCAGTCAACAAGTCAACAAAATAATGTGAGACGATTAATTACTGATCAAAAACTATAATGGAATAGTAACACAAAACATCTAGTAATACAAACAAATGCCGAACCAAGCTGGCTAATAAGTATGAAAACTTTTTCAATTTCATAACCTGCCTTTGAAGGGGCATGATTCTTCAAATGTACGTCATAAACAAAAAAAAAATTGTCGGTGTAAATTGCAAATCACTTTTATTTAACCACTCAGATTACATCTTAAGCTAATAGTTTTCTAAGACACATTTGACACCCCTTAAGCAACCTACAATGCAATTAGTGTTGGGATGTGAAGCCCAAGAGCCAATGAAAATTCGTATGAGGTTCTAGGTTAGACGATTTTTAAATCTTAATTAGCATGCATAGATTTGATTTAATTAAAGCGGAATAAATCTAATCTATGGACTTACGTTTCGAAGAGCAGATCCAAACTATCTTCGGCGCACGAACGAGGATCCACGTCAAGCCTTCAACCTTCGAAGAGTTATTGTCCAGAAATTTCAAGTCCTCTTCCTTCTGCAATATCTCCGCGAACGTTGATCCGATCGAGAAACCCTTCAGATGGATTGTAGATCTAAGTGTCAGGAAGCTACTATATAAATTTCGTGCCTATCCAACTAACAGTTGTTATATGGAGATTTTCTTCGCAGGACTGCTCAGAAAATTCGGAATTTATGTTTTGCTCTATAAACCTCTAATCTTCTATTGTATATCCCGGATTTATTTTTCTACGATGGTGGGATCGTACCTTGAAAAATATCTAAATCTATAATCTAAGAAAATAATGAAAGAAAAGAGAAAATATTTTGCTTAATTTTTCTAGCAAAAAATCGGTCACTACTAGGTTACGGAACGAGTGATTTTTCTCTTCCATCAAGTACTATATATAAGGGTCTAGAAAGAGTTGCACTAGGAGAAGGATTGAAGAATTAAATCTTCCTCCAACTCTAGCAAAGGGGCCGAAAATTTGAGTCCTAAAAGACTCCAATTTTCCTTCATCTTACCTCCAAAGATTCTAGAAGGAGTCCAAGTAGGAAAAGAGTCCAAGGAAAAATTCCTTCTCTTCCCCTTCTTGGTATGGCCGAAAATTATAGGCTAAATTAGCCAAATAATTTTCCAATTTAGCTTTCACCTTATTAACTTGATTTAATTCTATTTTCTCAATTAATTAGAAATATCCATTGGGCTACAATAGGGACTAAATGGGAAAATACAATACGGGCAATTTAACAATTAATTAAATCCAAATTCTAAAAAGAATTCATTTAATTAAATATTAAATAAATATTTATTTTCCACTACCAAATAATTATTGACTCCCGATTGTATTCTCAAAATTACATTGTGATAAGTGTTCATTTTGCATGATTTTCACTTATCAATTCTTCGAGTTTTGGTCTTCGTTCGTCCGAGTTTTCGGCTTTATTTGTATATATTATTTTTTTTTTGTTTTTTTATATTTTAGGTAAAGAGAAGCTATTTTTGCCAATTTGAAACAATTTTAGAAGCGAAGCCGAAAATCAAACCAAACACGTGCAAAAGTGCATTATCGCGGGTTGTGGCACTGTTTCGTATTTCAAGCATAACTTTTTCATACGACCTCCGATTGAGCTGATTCAACTGAACGTAGAAAGCTCACTTCAATATCTACAACTTTCGTGAAATGCAAAATTGTCAAATCCGGGCTAAAAAAGGGTCAAAACAGTGTTTGAAGTTGGCGCAGAAGCCCAGATCGCGATCCAGCCTTCCCGTATCGCGATCTGGGGGGTCTTACAGAAGGTTTTCTTGATCAGGACCTAGATCGCGATCCAGCCTTCCTGGATCGCGATCTGAGGGGTCTCACAGAACATTTTTTGATCAAGAACCAGATCGCGATCCACCATTCCCGTATCGCGATCTGGTAAGGCGGTGCGCAGTTTTCGAGGCTGCCAGATCGCGATCCAAGAAGCCCAGATCGCGATCTGGGCACAGAAATCGAGACCAGATATTTTTCTTTGATTTCTTGCTATAAATAGAAGGTCTCTTTTTCATTTTAAAAAACTCTCGATTATCTCTTGACTTCTTCTTCGGTTCTCGCCAGTTCTTCGCGGGAAGCTTCGACACAGGTTTCGACTCGGGTTTTTCATAAGCTTTTCTTTACGTTTAGTTTATAATTTCTCGTGTTCTTCATTTTGATGCTATGTTTGTAATGAACTAAGCATTTTCTTCTAGGGAAATGAAACCTTGTATATATTGATTTTGATTTCCAGATATGTGATCTATTTGTCGTTCTTTGATTATGTTTATGTTTTCATGTATTAAATGCTTTCGATTGTTTGGCCAACAGTTGAATTGATTGTAAATGGGAATGAACTCGAGAGAGTATTTCTCGTTTGATTTTAGGAAAACATAGCTCGGGTTGTGGAAACGGAGACGTGATGCACCTCGGGTAGCCCTTAAGGACTTGACCTAAATGCTCTCTTAATATCAGGTTCTGAACAGAGACGTCGGACCTGTGGGTAGACTCTAACTACACTGGAGACGGGAGTTAGGGTACTTTAGTGTCTGGGTTAGCGAACATAGAATTGACATTAGATTCGGATTTATAGATCTTTATCGATAGCACACTGGTGGATTTTACCTTAGAAGCCATCACACGTCGGAATTCCTCGCTTATACTGACGGACCGTTGTTTTTATTTTTGTTTCCTTTTAGCTTAATTTCATCCCCCATTCTTTCATCCGTCTAGATAAAGTTTAGGATAGTATAATTACGGTACTTGGTAAATTTAGGAACTTAATTCCCTATGGATCGATATCTGGAATTCACTATTCTACAAAACGCGATACTGTACACATTGCGGTTATTTATACGTAGGTTTTACCTGTATCAAGTTTTTGGCGCCGTTGCCGGGGAATTAGTTAATCTTGAATTTACTAATATCGTTACCAACTATCCTTGCTTTACTTTAGACAATAATTTTTTTTCTTTCATTATTTTTGTTTTGATTTTTTTTCATTTGTTTTTCACAGGCTTGTATACGTTGATGGCCTCGATTTATGATCTCTCTCTTTGCAAGATTCAATCCAGAGCTGATTACATTCAACATGAGTTGGAGGATATTGAAAGACATCGAAGGTTGAACCCAGAAAATGGAATTGGACAGACAAATGAGCATTTGTGCTATTTACAAGACGAACTCCACTTTCTGGCAAATATTTGGGAAAAATTTCAGAGATGTCACAGTCCCGAACCACATCCAACCATCCAATATGAAGACAACGAGGTATTTACAGATTTTCGTATGAACGACGAGGCTGAGAACCTTGAGGGAATTATTCATCCGAGTTATGTAGATAATTTTGCGTGTGAAGAGAATGGGATGAAGATGATGGTAGAGGAACTTGACGAACAAAATCCTATCCACATTGTAACTCCGGATTTGATTGTGACCGAGGAGATGAGTATCAAATTCGAGGTAGAGCTTACTCCAAAGCTCGAATATCTTGTGTACGAGTTTGATAGATCGGTAGGCAAGCAACCCATCCTAGTCTCCTACCGACTGATTTCCACTGCAAACGAAAAGTACCATGGGTTGGGATGGTCATTACAATATTGCAATCTAGTCCATGATATGATTGCAAAGTATGTATCGAGACTGATGGATGGATGCGCAATCTACAAGGCTTTGGATTGGACATAATCCGTCCAAATTGTGTCGAGCCGTCGACTGTAAAACAAGCGCTAAATGGGAGGTAACCCATTATTTATTTTTCGTCATTTATTTTATTATTTTCTTTTATTTTTGCATTTTTTGGTTTAATTCTAAATTTAACCCATTTTTCTTGATTTTTGCCTGTATCTCGTTCCCAAGGAATGAAGAGTATGAAGTCGGGAAGTCTAGACAATTCCGGCAATTCGCCCTCGGTGCCAAAATTCACGGCACCCCGTGCAACCAAAGAACACTTTCGCAACCTTAGAACACTGATCAATCTGCGGCACGACTGTTCAGGGCGTATTTCTTTCTCATATCTTTTATTTTTCGCATTGAGGGCAATGCATGATTTAAGTTTGGGGGTGAGTTTAGCTTATTTTGATTTGGTCTTTTGCATGCATATCATATAATTTAGTTTCATTTATGTATTTCGATTTCCGTAATTGTGTTATGTTTGTCACATGCATCTCATTTAAGATCGAGTGTAAGTTGTATTTCCGGATTCTATTGAAGCAAAGCAATTAATGAATTAGTAGACTGGCTAGTTGATTTTAAAATTGAAATTGTGCATAACCGGCTAATAATAGATGAACCTTCCGACTGCGTTTTTGCAACTTGTGTGGATAGCCTTTCGAATCCTTTCCGATTAAGCTTGAGCGCACTTTTCTGAGGGGTATAATAGTATGTGGTTTGGGGGGCGAGTTAGAATTGAATTATGTGTTCACAAGTCGAGTTGTTGGCTAAAAGTTCTATCAATGGTCTTTTTCGTCTTTATGTTATGTTATTGTGTTGTCATATTAAAAAAAAAAAGGAAGGAAGAAGATAAAAACAAAAAAATATATGGTATTGTTGTGATTCACGCTCTGATTTCCCAGCCTTTCTGACTAGAGCTTAACCCGTCGGGTGCACCTCGTCGCCTAGTCTCACGAGCGGTCGAGCTTGGGGGTTTCTTGGACTAAAGTTCGATACATAGGTCAGAGAGATAACACAGTGGTATCGAGCCTTGCACGAGTCACGATTATTCCCATTTCAAAAAAAAAAAAAAAAAAAAAAAAAAAAAAAAAAAGTTGTGATGAAAATCACCAAAAAATTTTTGTTGTTGTTGTCATTTTTCTATTAAATAAATTGACCTACTTATGCCCAATTCAAATTTTTGAATTTCAGAATCAAAACTTACTTTTCACCCACATTTCTACTCAAAACCCTAGATGGTTGTGTTTATTGTTTAATTACGGATTCTTGAGTCTATCTTTCATTTTGGTGTAGAAACAACTAATTGCGTCGGTGGGAAAGTCGAATACCTTAAGTCGTATGCCATTCTGAGATTTTAGGTTATCCAGCTTGTTTTATCTTTGGAATTAATTGCAATGCTTTGACCAATCCGGCAACTTTGTGGGTGTGTTGTCTGAAAACCCTCACGAGACACAACTCGTCCTTTGGGGGTACCCAGGGGTTCAAAGGCTTGTTGCATACGCTAAATGCAATCGTGATTCCCTACGTTAGTGGCCTAGTTTTAGTTAGTTGTTTTATTCCTTTTTGTTGTAGTTTCGTTTTGATTTACTCAGGACGAGTAAAGATCTAAGTTTGAGAGTGTGATAAGTGTTCATTTTGCATGATTTTCACTTATCAATTGTTCGAGTTTTGGTCTTCGTTCGTCCGAGTTTTCGGATTTATTTGTATATATTTTTTTTTTTTTGTTTTATGAATATTTTAGGTAAAGAGAAGCTACTTTTGCCGATTTGAAATGATTTTGGAAGCGAAGCCGAAAATCAAACCAAACACGTGCAAAAGTGCATTATCGCGGGTTGTAGCACTGTTTCGTATTTCAAGCATAACTTTTGCATATAACCTCCGATTGAGCTGATTCAAAAGTCCGTAGAAAGCTCACTTCAATATCTACAACTTTTGTGAAATGCAAAATTGTCAAATCTGGGCTAAATAAGGGTCAAAACAGTGTTTAAAGTTGGCGCAGAAGCCCAGATCGCGATCCAGCCTTCCCGTATTGCGATCTGGGGGGTCTTAAAGAAGGTTTTCTTGATCAGGACCTAGATCGCGATCCAGCCTTCCTGGATCGCGATCTGGGGGGTCTCACAGAACATTTTTTATCAAGAACCAGATCGCGATCCACCATTCCCGTATCGCGATCAAGTAAGGCGGTGCGCAGTTTTCGAGGCTGCTAGATCGCGATCCAAGAAGCCTAGATCGCGATCTGGGCACAGAAATCGAGACCAGATATTTTTCTTTGATTTCTTACTATAAATAGAAGGTCTCTTTTTCATTTTAAAAAACTCTCGATTATCTCTCGACTTCTTCTTCAGTTTTCTCTTCGGTTCTCGCCAGTTCTTCGCGGGAAGCTTCGACGAGGGTTTCGACTCGGGTTTTTCATAAGCTTTTCTTTACGTTTAGTTTATAATTTCTCGTGTTCTTCATTTTGATGCTATGCTTGTAATGAACTAAGCATTTTCTTCTAGGGAAATGAAACCTTGTATATATTGATTTTGATTTCCAGATCTGTGATCTATTTGTCGTTCTTTGATTTGGTTTATGTTTTCATGTATTAAATGCTTTCGATTGTTTGGCCAACAGTTGAATTGATTGTAAATGGGAATAAACTCGAGAGAGGATTTCTCGTTTGATTTTAGGAAAACATAGCTCGGTTTGTGGAAACGGAGACGTGATGCACCTCGGGTAGCCCTTAAGGACTTGACCTAAATGCTCTCTTAATATCAGGTTCTGAACAGAGACGTCGGACCTGTGGGTAGACTCTAACTACACTGGAGACGGGAGTTAGGGTACTTTAGTGTCTGGGTTAGCGAACATAGAATTGACATTAGATTCGGATTTGTAGATCTTTATCGATAGTACACTGGTGGATTTTACCGTAGAAGCCATCACACGTCGGAATTCCTCGCTTATACTGACGGACCGTTGTTTTTATTTTTGTTTCCTTTTAGCTTGATTTCATCCCCCATTCTTTCATCCGTCTAGATAAAGTTTAGGATAGTATAATCACGGTACTTGGTAAATTTAGGAACTTAATTCCCTGTGGATCGATATCTGGAATTCACTATTCTAAAACGCGATACTGTACACTTGCGGTTATTTATACGTAGGTTTTACGCGTATCACATTGCGAGCTCCCGTTTATCATTACTTAATTTCTCCTCGCATTAAGAAGATCAAATGACCACCAATTAATTTATTCACTAAAAAATAAATTAGCTTGGCATATTATCTTGAGTCTTGCCTGCTTAACTTATTTGTGTATGTCGGATACGAAATCCACTCGGCCGAGTTTCTGACATAAACAAGACTCATAAGCTACTCAAGGGTCATTATTCAATCCCATATTTCAGAGATGCGAATTCCTTTCGATAATCAATTTCCACCTATTAATTCTCTGTGTCTCTACCCAACGCACTGGGGCTCATTTGACTCAATATGGGAATCTCTCCCATTGTGACATCAAAGTAGAGATCACCAATTAAATGTGTACGTTGATTATCTAGGGATTAAGAGGTTAAGTAATTTCTTGTAAACCTAGAAATAATATAGTTTCATATTTAATCAGTGATGAAACAAATATTTCACTCCGTCCTGTTCAACACATGCCGGATGTGCTAGCACAATAAGTCAAAACGATAACTACAAAAGTTATCCTCTGTTTACCGTGATCCAGACCAATCACTAAAATATTGTGCTACAATCATTTACCAATGGTTAGTCCAATTCCATCTAGATTGTGAACGTTTAATCTTTATATTCAAAACGAACTTTCGAAATGATCTTTTTATACGCCGTAGCACACCATTTCGAATACTATTAGAATAATAGACTTGTACGTTTAATTAATTGATAATTAATAAATATCTAATTAAAAGTACTAGAAACACAAATGCATTGATTCTCATAAATGACTGAAATGAATAAGCTTTATTCAAAATTAAATAGTTCATGTAAATAAAAGCAAGGCTTTCCGTCTACTATCCTAACAATCTCCCACTTAGACTAAAGCCATGCGGCTATACATCTCAACCCTAATCCATCTACGTGTTTACTGAAAGTCTTCACTTGAAGGCTCTTCGTGAATGGATCTGCTAGGTTGTCCTCCGATGCTATCTTTGTAACCACCACGTCTCCTCGACCAACGAAGTCTCGAATAATGTGGTACTTGCGCTCAATGTGCTTTCTCTTCTTGTGAGCTCTAGGTTCCTTCGAATTGGCAACTGCCCCGCTATTATCGCAGTACAGTGTCATAGCCGATCGAGCTGCTGGAACCACTCCCAAGTCCATGAGAAAATTCCTAAGCCATACTGCCTCTTTTACTGCCTCTGAAGCCGCAACGTACTCGGCTTCCATAGTTGAGTCAGCAATACAAGATTGTTTGATACTTCTCCAACTAATAGCTCCTCCTCTCAAAGTAAACACATAGCCCGATGTGGATTTTCTAGAATCCCTATCGGCTTGGAAATCCGAGTCGGTGTATCCTATCGGCATTATGTTCTCGCCTTGGTAAACTAGCATATAATCTCTAGTTCTCCGAACATACTTAAGAATATGCTTTACCGCGGTCCAATGCTCTTCTCCCGGATTAGACTGATATCGGCTCACTATGCCCACGGCATAGCAGATATCCGGTCTATTGCATAGCATAGCGTACATGAGACTTCCTACTGCCGAAGCGTAAGAAATCGTCTTCATTCTTTCTATCTGATCGGATGTCTTAGGACATTGATCCTTAGATAGTGAGATTCCATGCCTGAAAGGTAACGAACCTTTCTTGGATTCTTGCATGCTAAAACGGGCAAGGACTGTGTCGATATAACTTGCCTGTGAGAGCCCTAGCATCTTATTCTTGCGATCTCGCAATAGCTTGATCCCAAGAATATATGCAGCCTCACCCAAGTCTTTCATATCGAATTGACTCAATAGCCATACCCTAACTGATGATAGTACTCCCACATCATTTCCTATGAGGAGTATGTCATCTACGTACAATACTAAAAACACCACTACGTTTCCGTTGCACCTCTTGTACACGCATGGTTAATCCGGACCTTGATCAAAACCAAAAGATTTAACTGCTTGATCAAAACGAATGTTCCGTGATCTCGATGCTTGCTTAAGTCCATGGATGGACTTCTTAAGCTTGCATACCATGTGTTCTTGGCCTTTGGCCACGAAACCATCGGGTTGCATCATATAGATGCGCTCTTAAAGACTTCCATTTAGGAAAGCTATCTTGACGTCCATCTGTCATATTTCATAATGGAAATAGGCGGCAATTGAGAGAAGAATGCGTATAGACTTAAGCACGGCTACTAGCGAAAAAGTTTCATCATAATCGATCCCTTCTTTTTGAGTAAACCCCTTCGCCACTAGTCTTGCTTTAAAGGTTTTCACCTTTCCGTCTGCGCCTCTTTTCCTCTTGTAGATCCACTTGCATCCTATGGGACGAATCCCATCTGCTGGTTCTACAAGTTCACATACATGGTTCGCGTACATGGAATCCATTTCGGATTTCATATCCTTGAGCCAGTGACTAGAATATAAGTCACTAAGTGCTTCATCATAGTTTCTCGATTCGGGTTCCTGTTCTTTCGGGATCTTGTCGTGAGACTCTCCCAAGAACATATATCTTTCGGGTCTAATTGGAACCCTCCCACTACGACGAGGCACTGGTGCTTCGGGTTGATTCTCGGTTTCCCTCCCACTCAAATCGGGTTCCGGGTTGTCAATCGTTACTTGTGTTTGAACTTGGTTCTCAACAACCCCTTCATTTTCTACGTGATCCGGGTTGCTAACCGGTTCTTTCGCATTGGTGTTGATTTAGTTTGTACTTTGGGTGCATTACTGTCCATCGATTGGGCTGCTTCTAGTTCCTCTATTCTTACATGACTCCTACTCTTATGGTTACTTATATAGTCCTCTTCAAGGAATCTTGCATTTGTGGAAACCACAACTCGTATTCTTTAAGGATCATAGAAGTACCATCCTTTTGTTTCTTTTATATAGCCTATGAACAAACACACATCAGTTCTCGAACCTAACTTATCTGCATCTACCTTTAGCAAATGCGCTGGGCAACCGCATACTCGAATGTGGCTAACGTTTGGCTTTCTGCCAAAACATAACTCGTGTGGGGTTTTGGGTACTGACTTCGATGGGACTCGGTTGAGTAGATGTGTTGCAGTTTGCAAGGCAGATCCCCAAAAAGAAACAGGTAAGGTTGAGTAGCTCATCATAGATCTAACCATTTCTAAAAGAGTTCTATTTCTTCTTTCTGCAACTCCATTCTGTTGTGGTGTACCTGGCACTGTCAACTGGGTTATAATCCCTTGATCAACCAAGTACTGTCGGAATGAGCCTGCAAGGTATTCGCTACCTCGATCGGACCGAAGTGTCTTGAGAGTTTTATTTAAGCTCCTCTACGACTCGGCTTTAAATTCTTTGAATTTGTCAAAAGCCTCGGATTTATGGCGCATTAAATAAATACTCCCATAGCGAGAATAGTCATCAATAAAAGTGATGAAGTACTCAAAGCCACCTTTTGCTGCAGTGCTCATTGGTCCACATACATCGGAATGTACTAGTTCTAACGTTTCTTTTGCTCTATTACCTTTAGCCTTGAAGGGCCTCTTGGTCATATTTCCTTCCAAACAAGATTCGCAGACTGGCAGTTCCTCAACTTCTAATGAACTCAAAGGTCCATCTTTGATTAGTCTTTGAATCCTATTAAGGTTAATGTGACCAAGGCGTAAATGCCAAAGATACGTTTGATTTATGCTAGAAGAATACTTTCTCTTTTTAGTTAGATATATTGAGTTACTAGGTTCTGGCTGTAGCGATTGTGAAGTGATAGGATTTAGCACATATAGATTGTCTACTAGCAAGCCACGACAAATTAAATCGTTTTTTTCTCGAATTAAAACGTAATCTAATTCAAAACAAAAAGAAACTTTGTCTCTTGCTAGTTTAGGTACTGAAATTAAATTTCTCCTAATAGTTGGTACATAAAGACAATCCTTTAGCACTAAAATCCTACCACTACTAAAACTTAAAGATAAATTTCCTATTGCTACTGCTGCCACCTTGGTTGAGTCGCCTAGGTACAGCCATACTTCGCCTCTACTGAGCTGCCTAGTTTGTTGAAACCCCTGCATTGAATTGCAGACATGGTCAGTGGCTCCCGAATCTACACACCAATCTTTGGCGGATCGGACCGCTAAACATGACTCAGTAATATAAGCATAGTACGTACCTGTCTTGGCTAGGAACTTTGGGCACGCGCTTTTCCAATGTCCTTTCCCTCCATAGTGAAAGCATTTGCCCTTGGCTTGCTTATCTCCACTTGACGAAGGTGCTTGCCTAGGTGCTTGAGTTGCTCTCTTGAATGGTTTCCCACCCTTAGATTTCTTAGCTCCACCTAACTTCTTCTTCTTAGCAAAGCGCTTTGAAGAGGAAGCATTCTCGGCTACCATTGCAGTGCTTGTCTTTGTCTTGATTAACCCTTCTGCTGCTTGAAGCTCTTTTAGCAGTGTCGACAAAGAATAACTCATCTTGTTCATGTTATAATTTAGTCGATAATATCCAAAAGAGTCAGGCAGCGACTGTAGAACAATATCGACTTGGCTTTCGCCATTGATTACGGCTCCAAGGCTTGTCATCTCGCCCAAAAGACCCATCATCTTAAGGACATGATCCCTAACCGGTGTTCCCTCAGCCATATGCGTATTCATGAGTGCTATCATAGCTACCTGTCGAGTGGCACGGTTCTGATCCCCAAACATTTCGTTTAGGTTCTCCATGATCTCGTAGCTTGTGGCAAATGATTCGTTCTGTGTTTGCAACACATTGGACATAGAGCCCAATATGTAACACCGAGTCATTTTGTCTGCCTTTTTCCAAGCTTCAATGGCACGAGTCAACTCCTCCGTATGAGGGGTTGTATCGTCCGGTAGTTCAGGGCACTCATCGATTAACGCAGTTAGGTAATCTTCGGCAGTAAGCACGATAAAAAGGTTGCGTTTCCAATCGATGTAATTTGGGCCGGTAAGTTTGTTTTGGTTAAGGATTGTGGTAAGTGGGTTAAAACCAGTCATTTTATTCCTGAGAATAATGCCAATAAATAATTAAGTTTTTGGGTGTTTCCTAATTTACTCTAGATGTATGCATTTAGTTGGCTCCCTCAAACCGTTCTTTAGAAAACATCAACCGACAATCCATCACTATGAGGAACCGGTAGGCTATGGAGTGTAGACAGACTATAAGTTTTCAATAGATAGACATGCCAAAAAACATCTTCAATTTTATTATCTATCCAATTCGGCGGTCTTAGAAAATAAAATTAAATAGTCGGCGACTTTGGTCCAATAAAATATAACAGGGACTTCGGAGTGAAGTATAGTTATAATTATATTTTATTGTTAAGTGTTTAACCATCAAATCAAACAAATTGTTCTATGATATCCGTCACCTCGGAGTGAGATAGACATATCAATACAATTTATCTAATAATTATCCATTAGGAGACTTTTCTAGATAAATCTATAATTAAAAGTGCCCGGAGTGGGAACGAAATTCGATAAATCTCCTTTCTCACAATTAATTAATTTATCTTAAAGTCCATGATGGAGACCTTAGGATTTATACGGAATAAATTCTCCAATACACTTAATATTTTAAATTAATTTTCATGAGGGAAACTAGAAAAAAATATGACATGCGATCATGAGCATATAAAATTAATTTTCCATGATGTCCAATTATATGATCATGTGACGTGCACACATAATTAACACATATAATAAACATAATTAAAACATGCTCATAATAATCAAATATAAATAACCATAAATTAAGCAAGCAAATAAACCGCTATTATGGTTAAGTTGGGACTCCCGGATTTAGACTCCTTAAAAACAGGAAGTCCAAAAGTCCCTGTATAACTCGAACTGCAGCTCGATCGGACTGCCCGAACCGCTGCCGGACCATCGTCCTCGAACCGCCGCCTGCCGAGTCGTCGCGCTGCTGGACCGGGTGCTGCTGGACCGGTTCTGCAGGTCGCCGCTGGACCGCCGGTCTGCTGGTCGGGCCACTTGCCCGATTTGCCTTGCCATCGGACCGGTTGGTTCGAGCACCAACCGGTTCGCCCCGCCTTGCACCGTTTCGTCTTCTCGATTCTCCCGGGAATTCGTAAACGAAAAATAGAACATGCTATTCTATTTCTATCTATGTAATTTCAATCTAAATCTAATCTAGAAAAATTACAAAGAAAATACAAATATCGTAGGCACACGATTTTCCATCAATATCTCGCGATGGGATTAAAAACCGACAAGTAACCACTCACGAAGCAGTGGGATCCAATCACATAAAACATAATTAAACAATCATAACCATAATAGCGGATTTTCTATTCTGCAAAACAAAGTCATAAACAATACGCTACATGCAACATATGAATTTCTTGTTTCATGCAACTTTGGACAACATGGTGAACCTCAAACGAATTAATCAAAGAAGCTCTGATACCAATTGTTGGGATGTGAAGCCAGGAGCCAATGAAAATTCGTATGAGGTTCTAGGTTAGCCGATTTTTAAATCTTAATTAGCATGCATAGATTTGATTTAATTAAAGCGGAATAAATCTAATCTATGGACTTACGTTTCGAAGAGCAGATCCAAACTATCTTCGGCCCACGAACGAGGATCCACGTCAAGCCTTCAACCTTCGAAGAGTTGTTGTCCAGAAATTTCTAGTCCTCTTCCTTCTGCGATATCTCCGTGAACGTTGATCCGATCGAGAAACCCTTTGGACGGATTGTAGATCTAAGTGTTACGAAGCTATTGTATAAAATTCGGGATTTATGTTTTGCTCTATAAATCTCTAATCTTCTATTGTATATCCCGGATTTATTTTTCTACGATGGTGGGATCGTACCTAGAAAAATATCTAAATCTATAATCTAAGAAAATAATGAAAGAGAATAGAAAATATTTTGCTTAATTTTTCTAGCAAAAAATCTGTCACTACTAGGTTACGGAACGAGTGATTTTTCTCTTCCATCAAGTACTATATGTAAGGGTTTAGAAAGAGTTGCACTAGGAGAAGGATTGAAGATTTAAATATTCCTCCAACTCTAGCAAAGGGGCCGAAAATTTGAGTCCTAAAAGACTCCAATTTTCCTTCATCTTATCTCCAAAGATTCTAGAAGGAGTCCAAGTAGGAGAAGAGTCCAAGGAAAAATTCCTTCTCTTCCCCTTCTTGCTATGGCCGAAAATTATAGGCTAAATTAGCCAAATAATTTTCCAATTTATCTTTCACCTTATTAACTTGATTTAATTCTATTTTCTCAATTAATTAGAAATATCCATTGAGCTACTATAGGGACTAAAGGAGAAAATACAATACGGGTAATTTAACAATTAATTAGATCCAAATTCTAAAAAGAATTCATTTAATTAAATATTAAATAATTATTTATTTTCCACTACCAAATAATTATTGACTCCCGATTATATTCTCAAAATTACATTGCGAGCTCCCGTTTATCATTACTTAATTTCTCCTCACATTAAGAAGATCAAATGACCACCAATTAATTTATTCACTAAAAAATAAATTAGCTTGGCATATTATCTTGAGTCTTGCCTGCTTAACTTATTTGTGTATGTCGGATACGAAATTCACTCGGCCGAGTTTCTGACATAAACAAGACTCATAAGCTACTCAAGGGTCATTATTCAATCCCATATTTCAGAGATGCGAATTCCTTTCGATAATCAATTTCCACCTATTAATTCTCTGTGTCTCTACCCAACGCACTGGGGCTCATTTGACTCATCAATACGGGAATCTCTCCCATTGTGACATCAAAGTAGAGATCACCAATTAAATGTGTACGCTGATTATCTAGGGATTAAGAGGTAAAAGTAATTTCTTGTAAACCTAGAATAATATAGTTTCATATTTAATCAGTGATGAAACAAATATTTCACTTTGTCCTGTTCAACACATGTCGGGTGTGCTAGCACAATAAGTCAAAACGATAACTACAAAAGGTATCCTCTGTTTACCGTGATCCAGACCAATCACTAAAATATTGTGCTACAATCATTTACCAATGGTTAGTCCAATTCCATCTAGATTGTGAACGATTAATCTTTATATTCTAAACGAACTTTCGAAATGATCTTTTTGTACGACGTAGCACACCATTTCGAATACTATTAGAATAATAGACTTGTATGTTTAATTAATAAATAATTAATCAATATCTAATTAAAAGTACTAGAAACACACATGCATTGATTCTCATAAATGACTGAAATGAATAAGCTTTATTCAAAATTAAATAGTTCATGTAGATAAAAGCAAGGTTTTCCGTGTACTATCCTAACAATTAGAACCTCAGAGATGAATTTGAAGTTGAGTGCAAAAGAGCCTTCTTTATTTAATCAACACATACACCCCAAAATCAGCACACACATACACACTAAATCAACACATACACACAAAATCAGCACACATACACAAATATCCATACACCGTGTCTTTGACTTATTTGTAATAGGGGAGAAATTAAAGGAAAATTACAGAAATTAAAGGCACTCACTACGAGGGGAGAGGTCGGCAGGGAAATGTGGCGACGAGGCGGCGGCAAGGCAACGACGGAGCAAAAACTGAGTTTTCAGCTAACGAAATCGCCGAGCAGAGGTGGAATGACGATAAAGGAACGGCGGCGGAACAGATCCCTAACAGTAGAGAGAGAGAGAGAGTTGGGCTGAAACGAGTTAGGTTTTTATCCCATTCTCTTATGCGACGAATTTAACTAAATCGACGCGAAAATTAATTAAAAATAATATCTTAAATTAATTAATTGCGTCGATTGTACATAAATCGTCGCCGCAAAATAATAGAAAATTAATTCTATTGCGACGTTTCTGTATTCGTAGCAACTTGGGCTCGAGAATTTGGGAAAGAGAAAACTCTTGCGACATTTCTGATAAATATTCGTCGCAATATTAATTACAAAAATATTAAAAGGAAAAATAATTTAATCTAAATGCGACGTTATCGACGCAAACAGAGCAGGAGAAAAAAATAAATGCAATTTTGTTGCGACGTTTACTCACAATTCTTCGCAGGGTAACATAATAAAAAAAAATTATTCTAATTGCGACGACGTACATTCCATCGCAGGGATCGAAGGAAAAAAAATATTTTTTTCAAACACTTTGCCACGATTCTGCTTATTTCGCCGCTATAATATAATTTAAAAATAAAAAAAATTACTTTGACCGACGTTTTTCGCTTTTTCGTCTAAAAAATATGTGAACATAATTTTGTTTTCTCGTTGCGACGTTTATGGGAATATTCGTCGCAAAGGAGCGACGATATTGTAGTTACGTCGCAAAGGTTTTGAGCCAAAAGCGGGATTTAAACTGTTGCGACTAATGCAGTAGGAATCGTCGCAAGTATGCGACGATTTGGATTTAGTCGCAAATTTTAACGTCGACAGAACTGTGTTTTGGCCTAGTATGTTCAAGCCATATGAGGGTAAATATGTCACAAAGGACTTTCTGCAAATCAAAAAAAGAAAAAAAGAAAAAAAAAAAAAAAAAAAGCCAGCTACCTGCTAATAATCCCTTATGGTCTATTTGGGTGGAAGGATTTGGAGCATGGATTTCAAATTCATAATAACAAATCCCTTCTACTTGTTTCGATTGAAAGATTTGACAAGGAATTTCAAATCCACACTCCTCATTTTTATTTGTTTTTTAAGCAATTCTGGTGGATTCCAAATGACTCCAAATTGTGGTCATTTCAAATCCTTCCTCCAATCCCATCCCCGATTCAAATCCATCCATCCAAATGCACTCCAAATCAAATTCATCCATCCAAGCGACTCCAAATTGGGGTCATTTAAAATGTAGTGTTAATTGATTTTAATTATTGCGTGGAGAAATTATATGTGCTAGTTAGATTTGCCCTTGTTGCCTGCGTATGTAGTACATATTTGATTCTTGTATAATTCAGTGTAGTTGTAATTCATGGGCGTAGCCCCGACTCAAGGCTAAATGAGGTGCTTTCCTAGAAGAGGGTCCCACACATTTTACTGTAGGATTATTAGTAAGAACACCTCTACTTTTTTTTTTTTTTTTAATTACGATGACTCCAGCCAAGTTTCTCTTATTATTGGTAGACCCATTTTTTTTTATCCTAAATTTACCCTCCCCATTATTCACTACACATTATCCACTGCTTTGATTCTTCTTATATATAATTTAAATATATTTTTCGTTTTCTTATTATTTTATTTTAAATAAAAAAAAAATGAACTTTAAAAAATATTTTTCGATTAATTTTTTTTTTTCATTTGAGTTTTTTGGTTCAGAATCAACTATAAAAATTCCGAAACGAACTATATATTTCCGAAACCGACTATAATTTCGATTTTTTTTTATTTAATTTCACTTTTCTTAATTTTAGTTTTCATTTTTTCTTTTGGCTTTTTTTCCAAAAACTAACTATTTTTTTTTACTGAAAAATAAGTATTTATACAGAATCAACTATTGCATACAACTATTTTTAAAGAATCAACTATTAAATACAACTATTTTTACAGAATCAACTGATATAAATAGTAGGTTTACCAAAAATAAAAGCAACTATAAATTAAGAAAAAACAACTATAAAAAATGAAAATAAACTATAATTTGTAGAAATTAACTACAAAATGTTGAAAACGACTACAAATTATCGAAAACAACTAAAAATAAATATAATAGCAGAACCCGAAAACATATAATAACAGTAAGATTTGTTTGCTAACTTCAGTTTCTCCACTGTAGTACACACAACTATCATAGTTTCTTTCCTTGTACTCAATTGATCTCATAAACGAATCAAACTTCTGTTCCATTGCATTGGTGACTGCTTTAGACCATACAGTGGTGTTTTCAACAAGCACACCTTCTCCGAGTCTCCTTCTTCAAAATCTTGAGACTGTCTCATGAAGATGGTTTCTTCAAGCTCACCATGTAAGAATGTTGTGGTTACATGCATTTGTTATAACTCCAAGTCAAACATAACCACAATATATAACATTATCCTTATGGAAGTTTGTTGTACTACATAAGATAATACTCATTATAATCCATCCCTTATTTCTGTGTAAGCCTTTAACAACTAATCTTGCTTTGTATCTAGGCATCTCACACTCCAGTGATTCCTGCCTTTCTTTTTGAAAATTCACTTGTAATCTAGAAGCCTTTGATAATAAGTTATCAACCAGATCCCAAGTCTTGTTTTTATTTAGTGATCTCATCTCATCCTTCATTGCCTCAATACACTTTCTTTTATTACAAATGTTCATAGCTTCCTTGAAACTCCCAGGTTCTTGTTCATCAGATTCTTGAGCTATTGTAAGTGCATTTGCAATCACATCTGCCATAACTATATCTTTATGTAGGTTTTCTTGTTCTCTTATGCACACCTCTTACTAACTGGTAAGAAATCTGAGTATCTTGATCATCAGCTTATTCTCCTTCTTCATCAGTTACAGCGTCCTCATCTTCAATTTATTCAAGTGGATGATGAACTCCACCTCAGACTCAAGACCTTTAGCAGGAGTTGAGTCTTTGTCATTTTGAGTTGTTACTAGTGGCATCTCATGTTCATTGAACACAACACCTTTGCTTATTATGCACTTCTCAGAGTCTTATTCAATACACCATAGCCTGTATCCCTTAACTCCTTCTGGATATCCAAGAAATATGCATTTCTTTACTCTCGGTTGAAGTTTATCTTACTTTACATGTGCATAAGCAGTGCAACGAAACACTCTAAGATTCTCTAGAGTTGGTTTTCTTCCAGTCCACATTTCAGCTTCTCCCTAAAACTTCTTACGAAGTCTAGAAGTGAATAGCATGCACCTTAATCTCTCAATTAAAGTTATATTCATCCTTTCTGCCAAGGCATGCATTTTGCTGTGGAGTCCCTCTACTATTTTGTGTCTAGAAATTCCATGATGATCACATAATGTATTGAACTGATCATTTACAAACTCTAGACGATTGTTAGTTCTGAGTCTCTTCATTTTCTTGCAAATTGATTTTCCACCAGCAGTTTCCAATTTTTGAAAGTAAGAAATGCCTTATCTTTGTTTTTAGCATCATCATCCAAGCTTCCTTGAGTAGTCATCTATAATGGACATGTAATATCTTGTTCCTCCCATTTTCTGATTCTTGGAAGGTCCCCGCAGGTCTGAGTGAACATAATCCAAGACGCCCTTTGATGTATGGACTCCAGTAGATACAATCATTGTGAAAATCTAGAATTTGTTTCAACTTAATGCAAAACCACTCCCAGTTTCTATCATTCTCAGCATCAACAACTGCATAGGCCAATGTGTATAACGAATCATTTGGATCCCCTTGCAGACAACAGAAATTAAGCATCATTTGTACTTATTTTTAATGTGAGTCCCGTCCAAACATATCGTCGGCCTACACCGACGAAAACCAGAAATAGAACTCGCAAAACGAATAAAGACCCGAATAACAATATACATGACAAATATCATAACTGGTATACAATGAAAAATACTTACGTCAACTCATTCCATAATGTCTTCCTCATTATATGATACTATGTTTTTCCACCAACAGTACCAAATTTACCTATCACCCGTACAATACGAACCACAGTTACGTACTATAAGTACTATACGTCCATACTATGATTCTATTAGAATGATACAATTACGTGTTATATTCTATACTATGTATCACATAATAATTTACAACCCATAAATAAATGCATTTTAGCAGGGATGGAGACCTACCAGTCATCGGTGTAGTTCTTCTTTCCACGCGAATTAGGTTCATCTTTGCGCTCACGACAATGTCGATCACACTCATCTTCATTATCAAATGCAATGCTAACCGTATTCTTCACGTCTTCGTCACAATCCAATGTCACACACATTTTTCTAGAGGAGCCAAGTATTGGAGGATCAGTGTATTTGGATGGATATTGTTCCACTTTCTGATAACAACACCATAGATCTCCATTAAAGTCGAATTACTCTTGACATAAATGATGTGCAGTTGATCTTTGTATCGATAACTTCCAAGTGGGCACTGATTTGGTACATTATTTGTAGTCATTGTGGGTTTTACAACAATTTTCTTGTTAGAAAAAAAGAACCAAATAGAAAATGAGAGAGGGAATAGAGAAGAAAGAGAGCAAGACAAGAAAGAAAGAAAGAGAGAAAAGGAAGAAAGAGAAATAGAAGAGAAAAAATAGAAAAAAACCCAATAAATAACATTAAAGACTGATCTTTATATTTGACTAGTGAATAAGGACTGATCTGCTTGGGAAACTATTTAGTAACTGATCGATATTTAATCAACAACGCTGCCCGAGGCGGCGGCGGAGTTTTTTCTCATATTTCGCCAGGGAAAGAAGGGAAAAAAGGCTTTAATTCGTCGGAGAGAAAAGAAACACCGATCAATGGCACCACCACACGACGACAAAGCGGCGGCGGAAGTCAACAACGAACAAATCCCTAAACGCCCTATCTCCAGTATTCTCTTCATAATCGGTATGCCTTTTCCTTTTTTCTTTTTTTTTTCACTTTATGAGGAAAATGTTCTGATTCCGATTTCATTTCCGCTCCTCTGAAAAGCTATGCAGACGGAGGCTTCACCTCTAGTGAATAAGTTTCAGCTCGCCGAGGATCCTGATTCTGTGTATGCTTCCTCTACTTCTGAATTTTTTCCCCAATTTTTTTCTTTTTATAAATTGATTGTTGGCTGATTTAGGGCTGAAGAATTAACTGTGATTTTTGTGAAAACAAACAGAAAACCGGACAATTTGTTTATCTTATTATATTTTTCCAGTTACAATAGTCGACTCATGGTTCGCCGGAACGGTCGGAACGGGAACGGTGCCCTCCGTTCCGGAATCCGTAACCAGAACGGTGTTTGCACCGTGGCTCGTCGGAACGCCGAGAAATCGGTGGGATGGGCGAAACGGAGCCACGGAACGGCCCCGACGCGGCCGGAACAGGAAAAAAGAATTTGAAAAAAAAAAAAACAAATTTAACTAAAAAAAATAAGGAAAAAAAAACATAAAAGAAAAAAATAAATAAATAATATGATGGTGGTGGCCAAGTTAGATAATGAAGATTCCCCTGAATCACATATCTTTGGCCTCACTCTTCAATTATATATTACACCAATTCCAGCTCGGTATTCTACTTGGTATTAATATTGCTTATATTTTCATAATATTCTTTGTAATATTTATTTTTTAAATTATAATAATATTTTGCATATTATTGAATTGTCATATTGTCATTAAAAACATGTTTGAAATATATTGTATTTTTTTAACAATTTAATTAAAATGTGTCCGTTCCGGCCGCGACGCAGCCGCGACGTTGCAACGGAACTGGAACGGCAGTGTCCGCGACAATGCACTGTTCCGTTCCGGCGAACCATGTCGTTTACCCTATCATTTCAATACTGTCTTCGTGGAGATAAATTGACAGATGTGTATTGTGTATAAAATGCTGAATCTATATGAGGAGTCATCTGATTATATTTTCTCTTAGGTGCAGATTTGTGTTGTTTATCAAATTTAAAGAAGTTGCTGTACTTTTTTATATTTTACTTCTCATATAGTACGTTTGGCCACAATTTAACGCTACGTGGAGTACTTTTGACCTATGGAAACGTATGTTTCGAGTGCAGCAAAAAAATTAAGCTGATATATATATATAGAAATCGAGAGATTAGGCAGTTTCAATGTATATTATGGTCAAATCTCGGCAATGCCGGATAAATTTATACCGTTCATCTACGTGCATTAACATGGATATGCGTGTTTTTGTGCGTGAATCAATGGTAAAGATCTTTCCTTTGTAGCCTGTGTAGGCGGATGTAGAATGTAGCATAAAACTTTATTTTTGATATACGTATTTGATGTAGACTTATTGTTATTCCGATCATGCAGGTTTCCAAAGGGCGTTCCATGGGTTAGGTACTATGGTAAATATAAGGATTTGAACATCAACATTGTTTGCCCAGGAAAAGACACAGTATTGGGTTTGTATTTCTAAACTCCCCAGCTGCATGTATTTACCTCTTTATTACATGCATATGAATATGCTCCGTTTTAGCTTTCCTCGCCGTAGTATCTTAGTTTTCCTTCATGTGACATCTATTATGATTTATAATTGTTTGGTCTAATTTGCTTCGTAATTGATTTTGCTTTGGTGTCCTTTTGGGTCAAAATATTATACTTGGTCTCTGTTTCGTAGTGTATTAAGGGGGCAATTAATTTTTAAATTAATGTTCTTGATACGATCATGTAAAAACACACTTTGAGAAGAATGAAAATAGTTGGTATAAGTAGAGGGGCAACAAAATGTTGGGCCCACAAGTGAATAGAAAAGAATAAAGCAAACATAGGAGGACACATTTTGAACACACACGAAAAGAGAGTGTCGGCTCTCTTCTAGCGTAACATATGCAGTACCGATGCTTGCTGCCGAGGCCTAAGTTGGATAAAGCGTGTATAAAACTTTTGAAGACTTCATGTGCATCAGCAGTGCATATGCTTTTGAAGACTACTGCATCGGTATTGCATATGTTACGCTAGAAAAGAACCCTCTAGTTTGATGATTGTTAGCTCAAAGCAACTTCAACATCGGATATTAGTGTTTGCCGTAAAATGTGAAATTCTCGACCTCATTACTTCTCAGGAAACTGAAGGGGTTTCTTACTCCCTTAATGCGATTAAAGAGAAGAGACTGTTTGTTGCTATTAACGAGAAGATTCAATTGTATAAGTAGATGATCAATGATGATTCCCAAAATAACACCAGTGAAGACTTTTCTTTAATCACTTAATGCATATATAGGGCGGTTTTCGTTTTGTACTGGTCTTAGTCATTTATAATTTGACCAATATGATTAATAATCTATGATTTTCATTGATGGGGTGATATTTCTTTTGTCCTGACATCTCTATTTCAGATGAATGCTACTGCTGCTCCTATCGAGACTGTGAGTGCGCCAACTTTGGAACGTCAGCCCAATGTCCCAAAACTAAATAACGATATACAGAGAGGTAAATAAATTTAAATTATTGCCAGAAACCTATAAAAATTAGTATTGTTTTTAAATGCTAGTCCGTGTCTCTCAGATACTTCTTTCCCTTTCTGTTCATTGTTTTTACGTTTATTTATACTTCATATCTTGAATATCTGGTTAAATAGCTTCAGGAGTTGTATAGTTTTTGTAACTAATCTTGCTTAAATAAGAGAAGTTATTGATCTACATGTTTTGAACTGATATTTGCACGTGTATCTATGACAAATCATTACACGTAGGAGACATATCAATAGTGCTCAAACATGTTTCGTCCTTATACTGTAGATCACTAATCTTGGGTTAGGCTGACACATTTCTCGCTTAGGTTGTACCTAGTGTCATATTATTACGGCATATTTTCCCGAATATTATCGATTTTCTGAACAAATTATTATTTTCCTTTTCAAAGCAGCATAAACTAATACTTGGTTTTCTACCCGTCTTTCTTTTATCTTTGAGTTGCATGAACGTATTACAAACTCATCATTGTGACACATCAGATTCTTTTTTTTTTTTTCATATAATATTTTTATAAGAGCTATTCAATGGATATTACTCGTTTTTCTAGAAGATACCTTGTAACATGAATGTCTTTGTGTGTGCATTTGAAATCCAGGACAAATATCACCATTCCCGAAAAACAAGGAACTGAAGATAGGCTAGTCTTCGGCATTTTTATCGTACGTCAAATCAAATTTCGACACACCCAAAATCACCAGCCACGTAGAGAAGAATCTCCCCATGGAAAACCATTCACAAGCCGATGAAATTTCCCAAAAACAGAAGAACCACTCAAACGGGGAGTTCTCTCGGGCCCCACATTTACATTTAACAAACAATTTTTACCCCAACGATTTATCCGGTTACTACAATCACACTACATATCCTTATTACATTCCTAACCATGCTACTCCTGCTATAATCCCTCATCAGTACAATCACATCCCATATTATCCACCACCTTTTCATAATAATAATAATAATAATAATAATAATAATAATAATAATAATAATAATAATGATAATAATCCTTACTACCCCTTTGGTGGTATGTGCCTACAACCGGGCCAAGTGCCGACCACTTCGTTTGAAAAAGCGTCCAACGAGGGTAAAGAAGATCGAAGGTTGGCAGCTTTGATGAAGTTCAGGCAAAAACGGAAGGCGAGATGTTTTGACAAGAAAATTAGATATGTTAATAGGAAGAAACTTGCGGAACGTAGGCCCCGCAATAGGGGCCAGTTTGTGAGGAAGGTGAATGGGGTTAATGTTGTTCTTAATGGTGAGCCTGCTTCTGCGGAAGATGATGACGAGGAAGACGAAGATTATGAAGAGGAGGATCCTCCGAGTATGGATGATGCTTCGGTTTTCTTCCGTAAATGAACTTGTGATTACGTGCAAAAGGTATCTTTCGATTAAGCTTTTTATGGTTCGGAAAGATTCTGTCCTTGTTGCATGATTTGTTGTAATTTCTTGAATTCTGAACTTTGACATATTGGAAAATGACTTTTGTATGTGAAATTATATTTACACACTGAAGCTGAAAGCTGAAAGATTGCACCTTACTTGTTGTGTAATACAATCGATTATATGGTAGGTTCATGTATCTCAAAATATTTGTAATTTATTGACAGTTCGAATCTTTTTTTTTTTAAATTCTAAATTAAGTTGTTATTTATTAAAGAATGATAATTATTGGTATTCCAACTCCGAATGACTCGAACTCATAACTCGAAGCTGTCAATTTTTTTCGAGTGTGTGTTTTCGGTGTAGTGTGTGTATATTTTTCAGTGTGTGTTTTCGGTGTAGTGTGTGTAATTCTTTTTAGTGTGTGTTTTCGGTGTAGTGGGTGTAATTTTTTTAGTGTGTGTTTTCGGTGTAGTGTGTGTATATTTGTCACTTCAAGCATATTATAGCTCAACGGAACTTGCTCGACAAACCAATTGGCCCTTGTTTGGTTCCTAAGATAAAATTAAATAATTTCAAAGGATCCAATTGTATTGCGGACCATGAACCAATAAATAATCTCGAGATTAGTCAAAATTAGAGTCATTTTCCACAATTAAGTTCAATTATTTAACTAATCGTGGCTAATATTTACATTAGTAGCATGTTCAATATTCACATTTTACACCAATATGTTGCATTAGTTTGTCGATAATCTAAGCACGTGCGGCTAACTCTCGACCTAGAAAAATGTTAGCACGGGTCGGGTCAAATGACAGTTCACTCTCTTTGCTCCTCCAATTACGTCACCTCTAGGTAAAAACCAAAAAGTAAAAATTACACATTATTACCAATCTGATGTGTAAGATTTCTACTAGACAATGTTTTAGTTGTAGATTTCCTATATATTAATTAAAACCCTCGTGCGAAATTGCTTCAAATTGTCAACTTGCAAAAAACATGCCGTAAAAACTAAATCACGAGAGACAAAGTGCTGATCGATGCGTAAGTTGACCAGGTAAATATGCGGTATTTGTACGAGGATTTGCTATAAGCTCCATTACACCACCTCCTTCAGCTTCAGCCGCTTTTGTAGCTAGTCGTTGATCTCGATTTTCTTGCATCTCGATAACACTTTTCATTTTAAGGGCAATAAAAGGAGGGATACATTAGTTCTTATATGAACACAGAAAAAAAAAAAAGGCTATAACAAAAATGTCTTCCGTTCGGATTTAACATACCTCAATGCGCAATCAAAAGTTTATGGGCTGCAAGAAAAGAGATAAACTGCTACACGAACACAAAAGTAAATTAACAAAGCAAAAGGGCATATTCGTAAAATCAAACCGTAAAAAGAAAGTACCTCTGTTTAGCAATGACCCCATAACTTCTTCTCGAATGTCTCCCACATGCAATCTATATCTTCAAAGCGTTCCCTAAAATGCGTTGCATTTCAGTCCGTCATATAGCAGTAAAAGTGATCGTTCAAAAGAACGTATAATATGGTACAATTATTTCTAGAACAGTGCAATTACTCGACTATAAAGCGATATAGGCACTAATCAACGTTTGTACTTAGCAGGTACACACAAAAAAAACGTACCTTGAAAGTTGGGGTTAGACTCTTCTTCACATTTCTCCGGAGAGTTACGGTATCGTGATTTTAAATTATTGCTTGGATTCTCCAGATAACCTGCCGTGAATGAAATCTCCACGTTATACAAAAAAATCAATAAGCCAAAAATATTCATTTAAAAAAATATATATTATCTCGTATTCATACTTTCCAATCTCAACGACATTTTCTGTAATTTGACTTATCGCCTCACGGGACAAGGACATCGATTCAAGATCTGCTTGTGCATCATTTGTCTGATACAAAACCGTGACATAGTAAAAATAACCAACAACAAGGAAAAATGCAAAGGATACAAAACTCATAACTGTCAAAAAATAAAACTCGTACTAAATCAACGAAACAGTACACACGAGATATTAACTCAACATGGAAAACTACCTATAAATACCTAAACCAAAACTTATAGTGTGGATCAGTCCCTAGATAGTTTCCCCTAGATAGTTTCCCCAAGTAGATCAGTCCATATTCACACGTCTAATATACAGATCAGGGCCTGATGGCATTTATTGTGTTTTTTTATTCACTCTGTTCTATTTCTCTTTCTTCCTTTTCTCTCTCTTGGTTTCTTCTCTCTGCTCTATTTCTTCTCTCTCTCTCCTTTTGGCTTCCTCTTTCTCTGACAAGAAAATCACTGTAAAACCCACAACAACTACAAATGATGTACCAAACCCAATGCCCACTGTGATTTTTGGCAGTTGTTGATACAAAGATCAACTGCACACCATTTCTCTCAAAACTAATTTGACTTTAATGGAGATCTATGGTGTTGTTAGAAGAAAGTGGAACGATATCCATCCAGATGCATTGATCCTTCAATATTTGTCTCCTGGGAAAGATTGTATGTGACATTGGGTTGTGACGAAGACGTGGAGAATATAGTTGCATTGCATTTAATAATGAAGATGAGTGTGATCGACATTGTCGTGATCTGCAAAGATGAACCTAATTTGCGTGGAAAGAGGGTCCGCGCTGATGGCTGGTAGGTCTCCATCCCTTTATATACTGCTGAAATTTATTTCTTTTATTATTCTGTGATACATAGTATAGATATGACACTTAATAGTATCATGCTAATAGAATTATGGTATGGATGTACGGTACTTACAGTACGTAACCGTGATTCGTATAGTATAGGTGATAGGTAAATTTAGCGGGAAAACATAGTGTCATATAGAGGCGAAGACAGTATGGAATCAGTGTACATTAGTATTTTTCATAGTTTACAAGTTATGATATTTTTCATGTACATTGTTACTTGTATTCCACTTTGTTCTAATCCATTTTTTTTATACCAAAACCGGTGGTCAAACCGTGCTTGTAGATTCCAACAGTATATTGGAAGTCGAAGGTAATCCGCTTGAAAATTCAATTGATGCATGAAGACATTGCATACATGTGAAGAATCAATTTTTTAAAGATCCTAATGATTTTAGGCATATGCTGAAAAATTATTCTGTTGCTAATAATCGATAATTTAAGTACATGAAAAATGATAACCGAAAGATCATAGCGGTATGCACTGTCGCAAATTGCAACTGGAGGATTTATGCTTCATTGTACAAGTCAGATAAGTTATTTAGTATTCGCAAATGCAATATTAAGCACACTTGTGGTGACGCTACTCGTCGTACAAGGGGTCATCCTAAATTCGATGCTACATGGATTTCACAAATTATGAAACAAAAATTGAGAACGCAGCTAACTTACAAACTAGTTTGTATGTTAGAGGATATCCGGTCAGATTTTGGTCTAGAGCTTAAGTACTAAAGAAAAAGTAATGCATGAGATCCATGGTGCTGAGGCGACCTATTATGATAAATTGAGACGTTATTGTCGTGCATTAAAAATGAATAACCCTGGTAGCATTGCAGATTATGAGATCGACCCTGCTAGTCAAAAGTTAATTTGGATCTTTATTAGTTTTGGGAGTTCTATTTCTGGTTTTCGTCGGTATAGGCCGACGATATGTGTGGACGGAACTCACATTAAAAATTAGTTCAAATGATGCTTAATTTCTGTTGTATCCAAGGGGATTCAAATGATTCGTTATACACATTGGTCTAGACAGTTGTTGGTGCTGAGAATGATAGAAACTGGGAGTGGTTTTGCATTAAGTTGAAACAAATTCTAGATTTTCACAATGATTATAAATGTTTTATCATCTTCTCTGATTGTTATTCGTGACTTCTTAAATCCATCCCGTTGGTATTTCCCAGTAGCCACCATGCATATTGTTTGCGACACTTGGTGGATAGTTTTAGAATCACGTATTTCGATTCTTTATACATGAAATTATAATATGCAAATTGGAACGTACCATTTGTCACCTCATTTGATACTTTTGTATAACATGTTCCATACTATTACAAAATAATATAGGTGTTGAGGAAGTATCCATTGCACAACAAGAAATATTGGGCGAGTGTAATATTGCATATGCTCCTACTCAGCAGGAGTTCGATGGAACTGTTTCTCGTATTGTGCAATTTATGCCTCTGGCACCATCATTTATTTTGAATTCTGATCCCAATCATCAGGCCAATGCATATTTTTCTGGAGAAAGATGGGGAGTCGTGAACAATAACCAGGCAGAAAATTGGAATGGTTGGGTTAAAGATGCTCGATCTATGTCAGTTCCATCCTTGATTGATCACATACGGATCAAACTAATGGAGATGATAAATGAACAACAAGGAAAAGGTCTTGCACATTGTGTGAGAAAATTGAAACATAGTACAATTTTTTTCCTTGTCGTTCATTTATCATCTCCATTACTTTGATTCGTTTGTGATCAATCATGGATGGAACTGACATAGATCGGGCATCTGTAACCAATTTTCTGCATGGTTATTGTTCACGACTCCCCATCTTTCTCCAGAAAAATATGCATTGGCCCAATGATTTGGATCATTATTCAAAATAAATAATGATGCGAGAGGCATAGATTGCACTATACGAGAAACAGTTCCATCGAACTCCTGCCGAGTAGGAGCATATGCAGCATTATGTAAAACACTCGCCCAATATTTCTTGTTGTGCAATGGATACTTCCTCAGCACCTATATTATTTTATAATAGTATGGAACATGTTATATAAAACTATCACATGAGGTGACAAATGGTACGTTCTAATTTGCATATTATAATTTCATGTATAAAGAATCAAAATACGTGAGTTCTAAAACTATCCACCAAGTGTCGCAAACAATATGCATGGTGGCTACTGGGAAATACCAACGGGTTGGATTTAAGAAGCCTCGAATGACGATCAAAGAAGATGGTAAAATATCTTTAGTCATTGTGAAAATCTAGAATTTGTTTCAACTTAATGCAAAATCACTCATAGTTTCTCTCATTCTTAGCACCAACAAGTGCCTAGGCCAATACGTATAACGAATCATTTGAATCCCCTTCGATACAACAGAAATTAAGCATCATTTGTACTTATTTTTAATGTGAGTTCCGTCCAAACATATCATCGGCTTACACCGACGAAAACCAGAAATAGAACTCCCAAAACTAATAAATATCCGAATTAACTTTTGACTAGTAGTGTCGATCTCATAATCTGCAATGCTACCAGGGTTATTCATTTTTAATGAACAACAATAATGTCTCAATTTATCATAATAGGTCGCCTCAGTGCCATGTATCTCATGCATTGCTTTTTCTTTATCCCTCCATGTCGTGTAGTACTTAGACTTCAGACCAAAATCCGACCGGATATCCTCTAACATACTAACTGGTTTGTAAGCTAGCTGCGTTCTCAATTTTTATTTCATAATTTGTGAAATCCATGTAGCATCGGTTTTAAGATGACCCCTTGTACGACGAGTAGCATCACCACATGTGTGCTCAAGATTGTATTTGCAAATACTAAATAAATTATCTGATTTGTACAATGATGCATAAACCCTCCAGTTGCAATTTGCGACAGTGCATACCGCTATGATCTTTCGTTGATTACCTTCGACTTCTAATAAACTGTTAGAATCCACAACATGGGTTTGACCACCGCTTTTGGTTTAAAAAAAAATGGATTACAACAGAGTGGAATACAAATAGCAATGCACATGAAACATATCATAACTGGTAAACAATGAAAAATACTTACGTCAATTGATTCCATACTATCTTCCCTAGGGGTGGGAACGAGCCGAGCTCGGTTCTTTTGGCCAGCTCGAGCTCGAGCTCGAGTCCATGTTGCCGAGCTCGAGCTTATTTAATTTTTTTTATTATTATTTAATTTTTTTTATTAAAATCATATTATTTTTATTAAAAATTATTCATAGGAAAATAAAAAAAATTGTAAAATAAATAATGAACTCTAGTTATATACATTTTTTATTTTTTCTATTATTATTATTATTATAATATTTTATATTATTATGAAGTATTTAAGTAATATAGATTTGTTTCTATTTAAATACCAGATATATTTATTATTATAGACTATTTACTATTTAGTTAATAATAATAATAATAATAATAATAATAATAATAATAAGAATAATATATATATATATATATATATATATATATATATATATATATATATATATATATATATATATATATATATATATATATATATATATATATATATATATATATATATATATATAGATGTATATGTGTGTGTAAAAAGAAAGAAAAAAAAAAGGCAGCTCGTGAGCCGGCTCGCGATCTGCCGAACAACTAATTTTGGGCTCGAGCTCGAGCTCGAAAAACCCGAGCTCGAGTTCTTGCTTTTTTCGAGCCGGCTCGTCGAGTTCGCGAGCCGGCTCGGCTCGTTTACCACCCCTAGTCTTCCCCATTATATGATACTATGCTTTCCCACCAATAGTACCAAATTTACCTATCACCCATACTATACGAATTACGGTTACGTACTGTAAGTACCATACGTCCATACCATGATTCTATTAGCATGATACTATTATGTGCCATATTCTATACTATGTATCACATAATAATTTACAACCTATAAAGAAATGCATTTCAACACTACATAAAGGGATGGAGACCTACCAGCCATCGGTGCGGATCCTCTTTCCACGCGAATTAGGTTCATCTTAGCGCTCATGACAATGGCGATCACACTCATCTTCATTATCAAATGCAATGCAACCATATTCTCCACGTCTTCGTCCCAACCTAATGTCACATACAATCTTTCCCAAAGAGTCAAGTATTGGAGGATCAGTGCATCTCGATGGATACCGTTCCACTTTTTGATAACAACACCATTGATCTTCATTAAAGTCGGATTACTTTTGACAGAAATGATGTGCAGTTGATCATTGTATCGACAACCTCCAAGAATCACAGTGGGCACTGGGTTTGGTACATACATTGTTTGTAGCCATTGTGGGTTTCTACAGCTGTGATTTTCTTGTCGGAGAAAAAGGAAACCCAAGAGAAAAGGAGAGAGGAGAGAGTAGGGGTGGAAATCGGACGGATCGAATCGGATTCCACCCCTTCGGAAAAATTCCAATTTTTTTTTGGAAGTAAAAACTCAGTTCCGATTCTGATTCCAAAAATTTCGGATAAAAAAAATCATTCCGATTCCGATTCCGAATTTCGGAATTGGCGGCGTCTTGGCGGTTTGCGACGACTTTGTTGTTTTTTCATGACGGAGCAAGACAATGCGACGATTTTACGAGTGAGAATGCATTCCCTGCTCTGAAAATGATTGTGAAAGGGTAGGTCGGCAGATCTCGACAAGAAAATAGCACACATATACGGAGAGAAGAGGTGAGGCGAAAAAAAAAACAAGAATAATACAAATACATAGGTTAAGAAGTGAGCTCCGGCCTGCAAGAAGAATTTTTGACTGCGAAGAAAATTGTGGTAGAGAAGAAGAGTTGGGCGGTGGAAAGAGAAAAAGAAGGCGGAGAAGATGGTGAACGGAGCAAGAAGAATAAGCAAGAAATTAGGGTTTTATTGAAGGTTTTTTGTATTTACTGTTTAGTCCCTAAAATTTTGAAAATTTAACATTGAGATTCATCTGTGCCAAAAAGTGGGCTGCCTTGCTGAATGGGCTTGCGAGCCCTTTCTTTTTAAAGTGGGTTTTTTAAAGTCAATATATATTATAAATAAGTTAAATAATATATATATAGTCATGAACAAATATTAATAATTTTTGGCATGTTTTTGAAAATTTCGAAAATATTATCGAAAATTTTGGAATTATTTTTGGATCGGAATTCGAAAATTCCGAATAACGGAAATCGAATTTCGGAATTCGAACTACAAAAAGTCATTCTAAAATCGGAAACATTCAGATTGAATTCGGCGAAAATCGAAAATTTTTAATTCCGATTTCCACCACAAGGACAAAGAAGAAAGAGAGCAGAAAGAAAAGAGAAAAGAGAAGAAAGAGAGAGAAATAGAAGAGAAAGTAGAAAAAACAATAAATAACATTAAAGGCTTTAAGTTTTGGTTTGAGGATTTATCTTTATTTTCTAATTGATGTTTCATTTTGGGCTGTTTTTTCTAAAATAATTGGGCCAATTCCTCCTATATAGTTGTCAGCATCTAATTTGTTGGCTTGGAAAGGGTCCCACATGGTGAAAAATGCAACGGCATGATTGAGAAAAAAGAAAAATTACAGTCCCACTAATCTCAGTATCGACGGTGTGGAAACCTCCGGTTACTTCCAATTTGACCTGGACTCGCAAAACCACTAGTATTTAATCAACCACCCTACCGGAGGCGGCGGCGGAGTTTTTTCTCTACATATTTCGCCAGGGAAAAATCAAAAAAGGCTTTAAGTCGTCTTCGCCGCGGCGTCGGAGAGAAAAGAAAAAATGGCACCACCACACGACGACAAAGCGGCGGCGGAAGTCAACGACGAACAAATCCCTAAGCGCCCTATCTCCAATATTCTCTTCATAATCGGTAGGCTTTTTCCCCTTTTTTTTTTAAATAATTTATGACGAAAATTTCTGATTCCGATTTCATTTCCGCTATTCTGAAAAGCTATGCAGACGGAGGCGTCACCTCTAGTGGATAAGTTTCAGCTCGCCGAGGATCCTGATTCTGTGTATGCTTCTTCTACTTCTGAATTTTTTCCCCATTTTTTTTCTTTTTAGAAATTGATGATTGTTGGCTGATTTAGGGCTGAAGAATTAACTGTGATTTTTGTGAAAACAAACAGAAAACCGGACAATTTGTTTATCTTATTATATTTTCTCAGTTACAATCGTCGTTTACCGATCATTTCAATACTATCTTCGTGGAAATAAATTGACAGATGTGTATTGCATATAAAATGGTGAATCTATATGAGTCATCTGATTATATTTTCTCTTAGGTTTAGATTTGTGTTATTTATTAGCAATTTTAAGAAGTTAGTTGCGGTACTTTTTTATATTTTACTTCTCATATAGTACGTTTGGCCACAATTTAACGTAAAGTCGAGTACTTTTGACCTATGGAGAAGTATGTTTCGAATGCAGCAAAAACTTGACGTGATATATATAGAAATCGAGAGATTAGGCAGTTTCAATGTATACTATGGTTAAATCTCGGCAATGCCGGGTAAATTTATACCGTTCATCTACGTGCAATAACATGGATATGCGTGTTTTTGTGCGTGAATCAATGGTAAAGATCTTTTCGTTGTAGCCTGTGTAGGCGGATGTAGAATGTAGCATAAGACTTTACTTTTGATATACGTATTTCATGTGAACTTAATTTTATTCTGATCATGCAGGTTTCCAAAGGGCGTTCCATGGGTTAGGTACTATGGTAAATATAAGGATTTGAACATCAACATTGTTTGCCCAGGAAAAGACACAGTATTGGGTTTGTATTTCTAAACTCCCCAGCTGCATGTATTTACCTCTTTATTACATGCATATGAATATGCTCCGTATTAGCTTTCCTTCATGTAACATCTATTATGATTTATAATTGTTTTATCTAATTTGCTTTGGTGTCCTATTGGGTCAAAATATTATACTTGGTCTCTGTTTCGTAGTGTATTAAGGGGGCAATTAATTGTTTAAATTAATGTTCTTGATACCGTCATGTAAAAATACACTTATGTGAAAACTCTTAATGCTGGATAAACAAATATTTACGTCCAATATACAATTTGGCGGATTAAGTAAATCTTGTCGTTGCAGCAAAGCATCGCATTCTTTAATTTCCAGCTACTGAACTAGCGAGATATTTCTCTATCAGGTGTTGACTGCGTTGGCACGGTTTCTGCATCTCTTCTGACTTATGCTTCTATTCAAGCATTACAGCCGGACCTTATTATAAATGCAGGGACTTCTGGAGGATTCAAGGTATTACAATTGCAATAACGACGGTTTTTCTTGTTTCTTTCTTCCAAAATTATGGTCTTCTTTTTCCCTAATTATGCACATTATGTTTGTGTAAGTAGTTTTCTGCACTCCCTCTTCATCTTAGATTCTCATTTTCTAAATCTTAATGAGTATTATATCTTGGGTACTAGAGATATAAGTACGCAAAATTCTATGATATTGTCTTGAAATGCAACTACGTAGAGTGGTGGGCTGAGTTGTTGGTAAGGGACTTCAGTTTGTGTGATTCAGCCATGGGATATTAACTCACTTGTGCATTTGCTAATAGCGTGCAATTAGGACCTTTTCGATATACTTCTCTGTGTTGATATCTTCAACTTGCCAGGCAAAAGGTGCTTCCGTTGGTGATGTATATCTTGCATCAGATGTTGCTTTCCACGACAGAAGAATTCCTATCCCTGTAAGTCATTAGATGCTCTCACTTTTTTCATTAAATGTTTTACATTATAAAATATACATAACGTGGATCAGCAAAAACGAGAACTTTATTTTAAATAGTTCTTAGTTACTCAAAAAGTTTAGATTTGGATCACTACTCTTCCACTGAATGAAACAACTAGTTTGGGGACCCTTTTACGTGTTTGCTTGTAGAATTATTAACTAACTTATGTGGCATCATATCTTTATCCGCTATTATTTCTATCTACAGGTTTTTGACTTATATGGTGTTGGCTCACGTCAAGCATGCTCCACACCTAATCTTGCAGAGGAGCTGAACTTAAAGGTCATTTCTCTTCCACAGTCTTGTATAAGATCAGTTAGGACCTTAGAGTGGCTAGTTGTATACATTGTTAGCATTTCAAATACTATAGTCGAGTAGCCTACGAGATCTCATTTGATATATCATCTTTCTCGTCTAAACTAAATCCGGTTCTAATTACGATATGATTCATAACACGTATTTATTTAAAATAATAATATCTCAAATTTTTTTGTGTATATAAGCAGTCTTGTATATGTATCATGTGTTCAATAGACCTAATTGGTGTGAAACTGGATGTGTTCTCCTTTGTGGTGCTATTCATGTCACCTAGTACAGTAGGAATGTGTGAGGCACTTTAGATTTGGATGCTGCTGTTTTCGTAATAACACATTATTGACATTATGATTTATGGGTGGTGAAAGGTTATTTTGTAGACGGTCCACTGTTTGAATTTGGGTTGTCTTTATAACAGTTGGGACCGAGCTTGTGTTATAGCGATCAATTGTAATTAATATTGCGAGTTATATTATATACCATGGTGCCTTCATGCATGTCTTTTATTTGCATTAATTGTTACTGTTAGTATGTTATGTACACTTATAGACCAAGTTTTTAACCTCTTGTGTACGATGCAGGTCGGAAAATTATCTACTGGTGATTCTTTAGATATGTCCCCACATGATGAAGAAGCCATGGTGGCTAACGATGCAACCATTAAAGATATGGAGGTATCTCTCTATTCTCTCAGTTTATCATAGTCTAGGATAGAAAACGAAGGGTGAATTGCATAAACAATCCTTCGAGTTTAGCTTAAATTACAAAAGAACTCGTTTAAATTTCAAAATTACAAACATCCGTAAGATTTGTTTGTACTTTCGAAACACCCCTATACAGGCAATTTGCTAAGTAGAAACAAATCGATACTTGTAATTTGCAAACTCTGTTTGGTTTTTTCAATAAATTGGTTCAAGCTCGAGAGTGATTAACCATAAAAAGAAATACACTGGTTCTGCGTATGTTCAAACTGATGCATTTGATGGGAATTTTCCAACGAATTTTCTCATGCCAAGTGGTAGTTACTTTGAATAATGTTCATAACTTTGTTTTGATTGGTTATCAGGGAGCTGCTGTTGCTTATGTGGCGGATCTATTGAAAGTGCCGGCAATATTCTTGAAAGCTGTGACTGATATTGTCGACGGCGACAAACCAACGGCTGAGGAGTTTCTCCAAAATTTGCTAGCTGTTACTGCTGCCCTTGATCTTGCTGCAACCAAAGTAGTTGATTTTATCAACGGAAAGAGCTGCTCAGAACTGTGATTATTGATCCTTCCCAATTTAATCTTATCATCGTACAAAAAACGCTAAAATTTACTCGTTAGATCCTCTTTATTTAGTATTTCGGTTCAGATTCTTGAAAACCGTATTCTTTTTAAATAACTTATTGATAGCGATGTACTTTGTTTGCGCATGGCATGTATTCTTGCTACACGTTGAGACATCATGTAGACTTGCCAACGGTCGAAAAAATTGTCAACTTTTGCCGCATGAATCTGTTTCAGCTCAAAAAGTTGCAAAATTGGTATGTCTAATATTTGGAGGGGCCATTTCAGATAGGCCCCTTAAAAGGCTTAGGCCCTGTTTGGTTGGGGAGATTATCTATGATTAACTAAATAGTTGGAATTTGTTGGATGTTTGGTATCCCAATAACTTACCGGGTCGACCTGCAAATATTATGTAATCATGACTTATCTTGCCTTCTAAGCATGTTTTTTGTTGGAAGTCCAATAAAACAATTCGGTTTCATTAGATTATTTAGTCTTATCTTGACTAATCTTATCTTGTTAACCAAACGAGGCCTTAAAAGATAGAAATTTTACACCCTTGAATTCATCTATTTCCGTACTTGTCAAATTGCCTCCATTTATCCTACAATCCACACAACACAACAACCCCTAATTATGTGTGCAAAGATGTATGCTTATTGCTTCAAGATCCAAATTTATACCTCGACAATGGATAGTTGATTACATTTTTAAACCCCAAGGTTTAAGATTGCATTTTGACCATCTGAATTAACAATTGACATATTGTTGATGTAAATAAAATCGCGACAAATTATTTGGACCGACGTATCTTTCAATCGTCAAAATCAAATATGACCACGAATCGGCACCATCGTTCAATTCGCTACTGAACTTTCAGGACTCCCTCAGCCCATCTTTGTCCTCAGCCAATTCACCGCCACTCTTTTAGGACTCCCTCAACCCATCTTTGTCCTTTATCACGGTCCCCACGGTTGTTTGCCGGTGGAAAAAGTGGATCTAGGGTATGGTGAGACGGAGAAGAGAGGAGAGGAGAGAAGATAGAATGGTTTGGGGTGCGGCTGAGAAACGAGAAGAAAGAGTGGAAGGCGGAGAGAGGCGGACAAAAACATAAAGGGGAATCTAAGAGAACAATGGATTAGGGCTTAGGGTTATGTTTGTTGAGGGTATTTTTGTCATCTAATAAAAGAGGGGTCGTTCAAATTATTTTCAAGAATAGGTGACGCAGATACTCAACCACCGCAGAGTAGACCTGACCACGGTTCGGTTCGGTTCCGGTTCCGGTTCCGAACCGCCGGTTCCGGTTCCGATTTTGGAGGAACCGGAACCGAACCGAAAAAATTCGGTTCCTTGCGGTTCGGTTCCCGGTTAGAACCGGCAGAACCGTCGGTTCTTAATAATTTTTTTTTTTATATATATATAAATACTTTAAAAAACTTAAAAGAACACTTTTAAAAATTGTTTTTTTTTTTTAAAGTGGAAAGTATATTTAAAAAACTTAATTTTTTTCTTAATACTTCATTATCTCTCTCTCTCTCTCTCTCTCTCTCTCTCTCTCTCTCTCTATATATATATATATATATATATATATATATATATATATATATATATATATATATATATGTATATATATATATATATATATAAATATATATACTGATATATATATATATATATATATATATATCTGTATAAATATATATACAGAGACAGATATATATATATATACATATACGTACATACAGATATATGAATATATATATAAATATATATACAGATATATATATATATATATATATATATATATATATATAGAGAGAGAGAGAGAGAGAGAGAGAGAGAGAGCGAGCTAGGAAATTAATTTTTTTTTTTTTTTAAAAAAAAACCGGTTCTAACCGTCGGTTCCTGGTTCCGAAAATGAGGAACCGGAACCGAACCGGTTTTTTCGGTTCCGGTTCCGGTTCCGGTTCCGGTCAAACCGGTTCCGGTTCGGTTCTAAAACCGTTGACCCCGGTTCGGTTCCGGTTCCGGTTCCGGTTCTAACCGAACCGGTGGTCAGGTCTACCGCAGAGGTTACGGTCTACCGCAGAGGTTACGATCGGGCTAGTAATTGGCAACAAGATGTCCCATCCCGAAGATAGAGGACGCCGCTCAAGGGACGACAATAATAGTGCAAGAGGTCATCGGGCAGGAGCATCAAAGTCAATGGCCGCCGCCATCCTAGATGTATTTCTATTAGAATTGGTGACCAACAAGACAATTTTTGGTTGTGGTTTTTGTATTCTTGTAAAAAGGTTTAATTCATATTAATGAAATTCACATTTTTTGCATTTTATATACGTTATCCCATTCAAGCACATATAAATAGTATCTATTGCTTTGGATTGATTTAGTAGAATTGTGAGATAATTTAATTTGAGTAACTGTTAAACTAGTTCCTAGTCAATGGGATATGTCAATAATGAGGATACCGACCTTTCTCTTTCAGGCTAGCACTTCGTGTATATGTGTTGCATCTCATCAGTCATCGATGTTGTGACATCGGATACTTGAGTGGGTGCTCATATAGAACAAGTATTGAACTTGATGGTGCCAAATATTAGATCACCTTGGGTAGTGGAGTAAAACGAGCTGGGAGAGCAAAGTGGATCACTGGCTCACGAGTTAGATGATCCTGAGATTCTTGCGAATAGAACACACGTAAACTAAGTCGTGGGCTCATACGGCGGAAACCCCTCCGACGCTCAAGTCAGACGTACGGATCGTGGAGATAGTAGAGAGAATGTAAATACTTGAATTGCTCTGAATAATAGAACGTACATTTAATAAATGACTTAAATCGTTATTTATACCTTGTCAATTGGGCTGGGGTTAACTAGTTGGGCCCAAACCTTATTTGAAGGTGGTAGGATTTTCATAGTAGTGGTCTTCTCAATCGGGCTCGTGGCCCAATAGATAATTAAATTGTAGGCCCATTAGGCTAGCCTAATTAGGCATATCATAACTATATTAGAACATTCACACGGTTATTGATCTATAATATAAGTATCGGTGGACCAATGCCTCTAATTCAATCGGGACAAAGTTCTTGCAGACACTTCATATGTATATAGAGAATCATGTTGCGTACTTTGCTAGACGCCAATCTTGATTCGTTGGGCATTCACTGATTTGATTGGCGATTAAGTTAAAATGAGTTTCATCTTAATCGGGACTCTTGTGACGAGTCCGTATAAGACTAATGTGTTGTTCGAATCACAAAGAGTTGTGAGCTCACGACCAACATGCACTTGAACCATTGAGGATCATAATTCTCGTGTACTAGAGATCCTTAAATACAACGAGTTGAGATTAAGTTGTTGATCGTTGCATAATTAGAGGTCAATATGACTGGATCCAAAATTCGTAATTGTTGATTATGGATTAGAGTAAACATAGAGAAAGATTTATGAGGAAATTTAGTAAAGTTTCTAAATGGGAAAGTTTCCCGATTTAGCAGGTGAATTGGAAGTTTGCAATTTTTGGAAATTGAAAATTTTCAAGTGGCATTCGTACTGACGATAATTTTATGCTCGTCACAGATATGTAATTGTTACATTTTCTTAAACAATCATTTAATAGAAACGAAACGTAAGGAGAGGTAGAACCTAAGAACTTAATGGACCCGGTCCACCTTAAGCCCAACAAGGGTTTTGGAGCCCTAGTATATAAGCAATGTTGAGAGGAGAAGAAGGCTTTGGGGAGTGTATTTGGATACATGCATTTACAACCTTCTTTGAGGTTGTTTTGTAATTTTCCGTTTTCATAGTAGGCATAAGCTTTTTAGTTTTGTTATTGCATAGTAGAGATTTTCTATCTGTTTTTTTTCCTGGTCTTTGTAGGGGCACTATTTTCCTTGTGCTAGGTCCACAAGATTTTTAACGAGGCCCGTTGTACTTTCTTCAGTACTTAATGGAATAAAAATTTCAGCAAGAAAAATAAAAAGAAAAAGAAAAAACGATTTAACTTCTTCCTATGTGATTAATGTTTTATGAATATTTGTATGATAGATCGATGTCGTTTTCAAAATTTAAATATTTCTACTGCGTTACGTGGATCAATTTCCAACATATTCCCAGCTAGAATATGCTCATTCACTCCATTTATATTAGAGAAAATCCTGTATTTTGGGTTTTTGATTCCCGACCTTTCAAAGTAAAACGGTACCGGAGATCCCTAAGATCACCTAAATAACTTCATGCGAGGATCGACTTCTATGGCCTTACTGACGCCGCGGACTGCAAGATCTTCCAAGTCACCCTGACTAGTCATGCACTAACTTACTTCAACCGCTTGCCGGGGGAGACCGTTGATGGCTTGACACAAGTAGCAGATCAGTTACTTGGCCAATTTTCCATAAACAAAAAATACACCAACATTGGAGCGTATCTTTTTTGGATCGTGTAGCGCGAGGGTGAGTATTTAGAGATTACGTCCAATGGTTCGTTAGTGCAGTACATAAAGTGCGTAGTGTCAACCACAACTTATTAGCATACGACATTTTGATGAATAATTTGAGACACGCATTTCATATAGTCCATTTCAGGTCCCCTGACCTTAGACGAGCTCCTCAGTGGAGCCTAGAAGTTTATCACATCGAGGAAACCGCAGAGATGGGACTGTCCATTAAGCTAAAATGCGAGGAGGAACGTTGATAAGTGTTCATTTTGCATGATTTTCACTTATCAATTCTTCGAGTTTTGGTCTTTGTTCGTCCGAGTTTTCGGCTTTATTTGTATATATTATGTTATTTTTATTTTATTTATATTTTAGGTAAAGAGAAGCTATTTTTGCCGATTCGAAACGATTTTGGAAGCGAAGCCGAAAATCAAACCAAACACGTGCAAAAGTGCATTATCACGGGTGTGGTACTGTTTCGTATTTCAAGCATAACTTTTGCATACGACCTCCGATTGAGCTGATTAAAGTGGCTGTAGAAAGCTAACTTCAAGGTCTACAACTTTTGTGAAATGCAAAATTGTCAAATTCAAGCTAAAAAAGGGTCAAAACAGTGTTTTAAGTTGGCGCAGAAGATCAGATCGCCATCCAGCCTTCGTGGATCGCGATCTGGGGGGGGTCTTACAGAAGGTTTTCTTGATCAGGACCCAGATCGCGATCCAGGTCTGGATCGCGATCTGGGGGGTCTCACAATGCATTTTTTTATCAAGAACCAGATCGCGATCCACCATTCCCGTATCGCGATCTGGAAAGGCGGTGCGTAGTTTCCAAGGCTGCCAGATCGCGATCCAAGAAGCCCAGATCGCGATCTGGGCACAGAATTCGAGACGAGATATTTTTCTTTGATTCCTTACTATAAATAGAAGGTCTCTTCTTCGTTTTTAAAGATCTCGACCATATCAAGACTTTCTCTCGACTTATTCTTCGGTTTTCTCTTCGGTTTTCGCCAATTTTTCGTAGGAAGCTTCGACGAGGGTTTCGACGAGGGTTTTTCATAATCTTTTCTTAACGTTTAGTTTATGATTTCTTGTGTTCTTCGTTTTGATGCTATGTTTGTAATGAACTGAGCATTCTCTTTTAGGGAAATGAAACCTTGTATATATTGATTTTGATTTCCAGATCTGTGATCTATTTGTCGTTCTTTGATTCTGTTTATGTTTTCCTGTATTAAATGCTTTCGATTGTTTGGCCAACAGTTGAATTGATTCTAAATTGGGATGAACTCGAGAGAGGATTTCTCGTTTGATTTTAGGAAAACATAGCTCGGGTTGTGGAAACGGAGACGTGATGCACCTCGGGTAGCCCTTAAGGACTTGACCTAAATGCTCTCTTAATATCAGGTTCTGAACGGAGACGTCGGACCTGTGGGTAGACTCTAACTACACTGGAGACGGGGGGTTAGGGTATTTTAGTGTCTGGGTTAGCGAACATAGAATTGACATTAGATTCGGATTTGTAGATCTTTATCGATAGTACACTGGTGGATTTGGCCCTAGAAGCCATCACACGTCGGAATTCCTCGCTTGTCCTAGCGGACCGTTATTTTTATTATTTATTGTTTCTTTTTTTGTTTCATTTCTCCCATCCATTTCTCATCGTCTAGATAAAGTTTAGGATAGTATAATTACGGTACTTGGTAGATTTAGGAACTTAATTCCATGTGGATCGATATCTGGAATTCACTATTCTACAAAACGCGATACTGTACACTTGCTGTTATTCATACGTAGGTTTTACGCGTATCAAACGTCATGAACCCAAAAGGTGAGACGAAAGGCGCCCAAGTTAGCCCTAGTCTTACCCAATGTTTACGCCTATGAAGACGAATATCAAGGACGTGTCCATTGTAGCGGAGCAGAAATGCATGATTCAACATCCACAACAAATGAAAGAAAATTAAAAATGGTAAGTCGGATAAATATTGCGGATACCGTAGAGGTTACGGGCACACGATGAGGAATGCTCTTAGCTCAGAAAAGAGATCGAGAGGTTTACAAAGAAAGGACACTTCAGAAAATTCCTAGAAAAGCCGTCGAACAAGAAATTCAAGGAAAATCCCACTTCTAGAATAATGGGGGGCCGATGAGAGAACCGTAGAGATAGAGATGAGAGTAATTTACCAACTCAAGGAGGTCGTTTTTGGAGGACCCGCAGGGGGTGGTACAATCAGTGCCCTTCACGGTTCAAAGATCCGCAGGTGAGTCTTATTCTATGTTAGAGTGGCCCGTGGGAAAAAAATATCACATTCACCGACCCGGTCAAAGATTGTTACTCCGCACAACGACCACACAGATTCATTGTTCATTGCGGCATCAATCTCTAACTACTTGGTGAAGAAGATCCTAGTGGATAGCGGTAGCTTCGCCGATATCATATTTTACGACGCCTTCGAGTAGTTGAGGGATTACGAATGCCAAGCTCACAATAGTCGAGACTGGCCCCCAGTTGTCTTCAGCGGAAATGTGGTCGAAGCCCTAGCAGAGATCCACCATCGTCCTGTCCTTAGGGTCCTCCCCATGCAGAGCTACAAACACGCCGAATTTTGAGTTCGTTAAGACTCATCTACATACAACGTAATCCTGAGCTGACCGAGCATGAACCTCTTCAAGGCGATCAATGAGAGTGGTGTGCTCTGGTGAACCGGACCTTCCCTAGAAAGACAAGAAAATAGAAAGATGGAATCAATTTCAACAATAATTTTTATTTTTATTTTGAGATTCTTAGAGCATCTCCGACCGGTTTCACCAAATCCCATTTTTTGTGGTGAGAAAATGGGTTCATCTCCCACCGGTAGTACACCATTTTACCCTTCCACCATTTTTGGTGGAAAAATAGTGTTTTTGGTCTCCAATGGGTTTCACCAGAATTTAGACCAAATATTAAAATAATAATATTTCACCATTTCACCACTTATAGGAAATAGGATTTGGTTAGGTCTCCCATGGCAGCTCACCATATATGCCCCAATGTTAAGTAATAAATTATTTTAACTATATAATTTAAAAATTATGTTATCAATTTTAAAAACTACGTTTTCAATTTAAATGTCTCGTCCTGTATTTCATCAATTAAAGTGTATTTCATTAATTATTCTATTGTTGCTTATTATATTTTATTAATAGCAATTAGCGTATTAGTTAAATAAAAAATGAACTAATAAACATTGATACCAACAAACTATACAAATTAATAAAAAATAAGCATATTTATATTATTAGAATTAATGTTTTGTTAATAATAACAAATGTATTTATATTTTACAAACTAATTTAATAATTAATATCTATGTATTTACGATAAATATGCTAATAAGTTGGTAATCGGGTGCAATTAGTTAAAATCGTCATTTTATATGGTATGTAATAAAATGGTGTTAATTACGGCAAATCCTATTTTCACCTCTATATTTGGTAGGAAAATAGGATTTAGTGGAAAAAATAGGAAAATGGTGGACCGGTGGGAGATGAAAATTCCTTCACCAAAAAATTTGGTGGAAAAATAGGATTTGAGTATTTGGTGATATGGGGGTTGACCACGGTGGAACGCCATAACGGCATTTTTTCATCTAATTTAGGTGTTTTTAGCCTCCCACCCGAAATTCCTATATCACCATTACACCTAAAATTATAGAGATTTGGTTTTAGCCTCCCACCGTGGTCAACCCCCATATCACCAAATACTCAAATCTTACTTTTCCACCAAATTTTTTGGTGAGTGAATTTTCATCTCCCACCGGTCCACCATTTTCCTATTTTTTCCACCAAATCCTATTTTTCCTACCAAATATAGAGGTGAAAATAGGATTTGGCGTAATTAACACCATTTTATTAAGTATCATATAAAATGACGATTTTAACTAATTGCACCCGATTACCAACTTATTAGCATATTTATTGTAAATACATTGGTATTATTATTAAATTAGTTTTTAAAATATAAATACATTTGTTATTATTAACAAAACATTAATTCTAATAATATAAATATGTTTATTTTTAATTAATTTGTATATTTTGTTGGTATCAATATTTATTAGTTCATTTCTTTACTTAACTAATACGCTAATTGATATTAATAAAATATAATAAGCAATAATAGAATGATTAATGAAGCACACTTTAATTGATGAAATATATGACGTGATATTTAAATTGAATACATAGCTCATAAAATAACAAACAACATAACATGATAACAAAACATGATAAACAATAACACAAATTATACAAATTTAAATCCTCATGAACCGCTTATTTAAATTCTCATGTCGTACTTAATAGTCTCTGTTGTCATAGTTGTCGTTCGGAGATTCCGGGACATAAACATCTTCATCGATTCCTCAACTTCCCCCTGCACTAAAATTTAAATTCCTAGCAGCTCTTGACCTGCTTATATTTTTTATGATGCTCAATCTCCCACAAATCTTGACTACGAAAGTTCGTCCTCTATCTCGCCTATTGAGCTTTTGAGAGATTTTAATAATACGGCATATGTTAGTTTTCTTGGTCGACATCAAAATCTGATAAATCAAGGAAAACACAATGAATTAAGGAGACTGGTAGCACACTTGTAGGATAAACGTGCTCAAATCGGTGATGTTGAAGATTATGATGGTGATGATGATGATAATAATGGTGAATGAGAATTTTTTTTATGATTTCAAATTAATTTATGTTGTAATATTTTATTTATGCAATAATAAATGAGATTATTGTTTATGTATGATTTTATTATATTTAAAATAATTTGAGTTCACGTTATTTCATGTTTAGACAGTTTTTTTAAAATTGATAACATAATTTTTAAATTATATAGTTAAGAAAATTTATTACTTAGCATTGGATCTATAATTAATATTTACGAAATAAAATATTATAAAATTACGATTAACATTAGATTTATAGTTTTGAGGCATATATGGTGAAATGCCATGGGAGACCAAACCAAATCTCATTTCTATAAGTGGTGAAATGGTGAAATATTATTATTTTAACATTTGGTCTAAATTTTGGTGAAACCCATTGGAGACCAAAAACACAATTTTTCCACCAAAAATAGGGGAAGAGTAAAATAGTGTGCTACCAGTGGGAGATGAACCCATTTTTTCACCACCATAAATGGGATTTGGTGAAAAAATGGTGAGAGCATCTCCGACCGGTCGTTATATTGCCATTTTTCCATCTAATTTAGGTGTTTTCAGCCTCCCACCAGAAATCCCTATATCACTATTACACCTAAAATTATGGAGATTTGGTTTTAGCCTCCCACCGTGGTCAACCCCCATATCACCATGTACTCAAATCCTATTTTTCCACCAAATTTTTTGGTTAGAGAATTTTCATCTCCCACCGGTCCACCATTTTCCTATTTTTTTCACCAAATTCTATTTTTCCTACCAAATATAGAGGTGAAAATAGGATTTGGTGTAATTAACACCATTTTATTAAGTAGCATATAAAATGACGATTTTAACTAATTGCACCTGATTACCAACTTATTAGCATATTTATCCTAAATACTTAGTAGCATATTTATCATAAATAATTATTAGCATATTTATCATAGCATATAAAACCTATTTTTCTTCAAGATCGATTTGCAATTATTAGAGGAGTGGCTCGATTCTGGAAGAAATAAGACTTGCATGAAGTCATGTTTGTATGCATTAGTATGTACAATATGATAGTTGAGGAAGAACGCAGTGGATATAGAACGCCTATATTTTTATGATGTTCAATCTCCCACAAATCAGGACTATGAAAGTTTGACCTCTATCCCGCCTATTGAGCTTTTGAGAGATTTTAATAATACGGCATATGTTAGTTTTCTTGGTCGACATCGAAATCTGATAAATTAAGGAAAACACAATGAATTAAGAAGGAGACTGGTGGCACACTTGTGGGATAAATGTGCTCAAATCAATGATGTTGAAGATTATGATGGTGATGATGATGATAATAATGGTGAATGAGATATTTTTTATGATTTTAAATTAATTTATGCTGTAATATTTTATTTATGCAATAACTTATGAGATTATTGTTCATGTATGATTTTATTATTTCATATTTAGATAGTTTTTAAAATTGATAACATAATTTTTAAATTATATAGTTAAAAAAATTTATTACTTAACATTGGATCTATAATTAATATTTAGGAAATAAAATATAATAAAATTACGATTAACATTATATTTATAATTTTGGGGCATATATGGTGAAATGCCATGAGAGACCAAACCAAATCTCATTTCCTAGGTGAAATATTATTATTTTAATATTTGATCCAAATTTTGGTGAAACTCATTGGAGACCAAAAACACCATTTTTCCAGCAAAAATGGTGGAAGGATAAGATGGTGTGTTACCGGTGGGAGATGAACCCTTTTTTTTCACCACCAAAATTAGGATTTGTTGAAAAAATGGTGAAACCGATTGGAGATGCTCTTAGCGACTTTGATTATGGGGATGACTATTTGGACTCCACCAAACTTCTCATCACACTCCACCATTTTACTTATTTTCGATTGTAGCCTTCAACACCACACTCCATTACTTCAGAAAAAAATAGAACTCAACAATTTAAGAGAAAAAATAAACGACTGAAGAGAAGAAAAGGAAAACTAACAACTCGGGGGAAATGATGGAAAGAAAAAGAAGACTAAACTCACCCTTTGGCGGTTGCTCGCCGCCCGCCCTTAGCCCCCCTCGTTGGAAGCATCGTTCGCCGGTACAGCCGTTCCGGAACGGGAACGGTGCCCTCCGTTTCGGAATTCGTAACCAGAACAGTCTTTTCACCGTAACTCATCGAATTCGAAACGCTGAGAAATCGGTGGGATGGGCGAGACGGAGCCACGGAACGGCCCCGACGCGGCCAGAACGGCACCAAAACGGCACCGGAACGGCGTTGGAACAGAAAAATTTGATTTGAAAAGAAAAAAAAAACAAATTTGACTAAAAAAAAGTAAGGAAAAAAAACATAAAAGAAAAAAACGAAATAATATGATGGTGGTGGCCACGTTAGAGAATGAAGATTCCGTGAATCACAGTTCTTTGCCCTCACTTTTCAATTATATCTTACACAATTACAGCTCGATATTCTACTTGGTATTAATATTGCTTATATTTTCATAATATTCTTTATAATATTTATTTTTGAAATTTTAATAATATTTTGCATATTATTGAATTGTAATATTTTTATTAAAAACATATTAGAAGTATATTGTATTTTTTTAACAATTTAATTAAAATGTGTCCGTTCCGGCCGCGACGCAGCCGTTGCGTTGCAACGGAACTGGAACAGCAGTGTCCGCGACAATGCACTGTTCCGTTCCGGCGAACCATGGTGGGAAGTGACCATTCAAGAATGAGAGGAAAAAATGGAAAAGAAAAAGGAAAATGAACCGAAAGGAAACATCTATGTTCCGAATTTTTTAAAGAGTTTTCGGTATCAAATTACCCTACAAATCTCAATCGATTTGTCTAATAGTTATTTGTACCGATTTTCTCTATAATTCTTTGTACTTTGTTTTTTCTTGTCTATCTTTTATGTAAACTAACATAATCAAGAATTTGGACGACGGCACAAAAGGCGAGCGGCGAGCGAACGGCCACCAAAAGTTGGGTTGGATCTTCTTTCTCTTCCATGGTTTGCCGGAACGGTCGGAACGGAACGGGAACGGTGCTCTCCGTTCCGGAAACCATAACAAACAGTTCCACAACAAAAAAAAGTTGCCAAACGGGCAAAAAACGGCCGGAACACCGGGACATGGCAATAAATCGGATGGTCGCGGTTGTCACGCGTACCGGAACGGCCTGGAACGGGATTGGAACGACATGAATCATCATAATTTATTTTTTCAGGTCTCCAACTACGTTTTAAGGATCTTAAACTAGAGTTTTAACTTTTAATTAAAAAGTTTTAAAAAATTACAATTAGGTCCAACACTTTAAATGTAGTTTGATTTGAGGCTAGGAAACGACGTGTCATGATTTTGAGTAGGTTTTTTAAGTTTTCAAAATTTGCAATTTAGTCCAAATTGTTTTTTTTATTTCTCTTAAAGTAAAGAGATATTTTCATAACTTACATTTTCACCCTTAATTCTACTTCTTAAGGTTTTAAAAATTGTTCTAAAATTAAAATTGGAGTTTTAATGATAGTTTGTATATTATTGTACTGTAATATTAATACTAAAAACTTATTTGACATTAATTCTAATATTTCGTATTATAATTAAAATGTGTCCGTTTCGGCTGCGACGCAGCCGCAACGTTGCAACGGAACTGGAACTACGGTGTCCGCGACAATGCAATGTTCCGGTCCGGCGAACCATGTTCTCTTCCTTCTATATTCTTTGTGTGCCGCTTTCTTTTTTTCGTTTTCCTTAAATTGTTGATTGTTTTTTCAATGGTGGAGTGTTAAGGGTATAATTGACAACATGTAAAAGATGGAGTGACATGAGAAATTTGGTGGAGCCCAAATACCCAAGCATATTTTATATTATAATGAAGAAAAAATTGGAAATTTCAAATTACGCCTATTCCGTGTCGAAAGTTACAATGGTGGAACAATTTTGTTTTTTTCATTTCAATTTCCTAAATTCTAATATTCTATTATTGTGTAATGAATGCCATGGACAATCAATTTTTCATTTTCAAAAAATAGGTTTTATTTTTTCAAAAAATATTAATTTCGATCTGATCCGTCCGACCCAATACTAATTAAAATTGAATACATAAACTCGTGTCAACAAAAACGTGGTGGGGTGGAGTAAAAACTAAAAACTAAAAGAGCTCGGCATTCACATGTGAATATTTTTTGAGACAAAGATAGTTAAAAAAGTCCAGCCCATAAACATAAGTATTGTCCCCTTCATCCTCCCATTATTCCATCTTCTTCCTAACTACTGACCCCATAAACATTAAACAATTCCAAAAACAATTAAAATAGGATATAATAAATAAAATAAAATAAGGGTAAATTACAACCAGCCCTGAGGTATGGTCAAATTACGAAAACCCCCCTTTTGTTTGGATAATTACAACCACCCCTCAACTCCTCAAATTTAGTGGAACCTTCGAGATTGTATGGAATATTATCACTTTTGTACCCATTTTATCTTCTTCGAACACTACATTTTGAAGCAAGATGTGTGTATTTTGGCTTGTATATATTAGATTGTAGTGCATCAGAAACAGTATTTTTACACCAAACGAGTACAATCTAGAGCACATTTCACAGAATCTAGATGATTGTGTTGCATTTGACACCATAAAGGTGGAGGTATAAGAAAAAATCATACTTGAGGGGGATAATGTAATTATCCAAACAAGAGGGTTTTTTTCGTAAATTGACCATACCTCAGGGGTGTTTGTAATTTACCCAATAAAATAATTAAAAAAAAAAAGGGTTAGAGAGAGAAAATCATCACAGATTCACAGTCGGTGCAAGAAGAAGTTCTCCTTCTCTACACTTCATTCCATATTCTCTTCCGACACACTTCAATGAGCGTCTCCGCTTACTGATTTCAATTAGGGTTCGAAGAAATTTAATCAACCGCTCAATTTATCTCGAGCTGATGGGTTCGGAGAGCACGTTTTCTGCTCAGAAGCGTACCTCCGGTACTCTTCCGACCACCGTATCCACCGCCAACGGCGGATCCCGCGGCGGCCGCTCCTCCTCCGCCTCCCTCATCCCCCGCGGCCGGCAGATGAACAAGACGTTCAACAACATCAAGATCACAATCATCTGCGGCTTCGTCACAATCCTCGTCCTCCGCGGCACAATTGGCCTCGGCAACCTCGTCTCCACCGAATCCGAAGCTGAGAGCCTCCACCTCATCGAAGAAACGAATCGGATCCTCGCCGAGATCCGATCCGACAAGGACCCGACCGACCCGGACGACGGACCCGAGAAGTTTCTCGAGCTGAACGCCACTTTCAGCCTGGGCCCTAGAATCAGCACGTGGGACGAAGATCGCAAGGCGTGGCTTCAGCAAAACCCCCAATTCCCCAATTACGTTCGCGGAAAACCTAGAATTATGCTCGTCACCGGGTCGCCACCAAACCCTTGCGATAACGCCATTGGAGACCATTACTTGCTCAAGGGCATCAAGAACAAAATTGATTACTGCAGAATCCATGGGATTGAGATTGTCTACAACATGGCCCATTTAGATAAGGAGATGGCCGGGTATTGGGCGAAGCTGCCGTTGATTCGCCGCTTGATGCTCTCGCACCCCGAAGTCGAGTGGATTTGGTGGATGGACAGTGACGCATTGTTCACCGACATGGTGTTCGAATTACCCGTTTCGAAGTACAAGGATTACAACATGGTTATCCACGGCTACCCGGATTTGCTCTTCGAGCAGAAGTCTTGGATTGCGCTGAACACCGGTAGTTTCCTGTTCCGTAATTGCCAGTGGTCGTTGGATTTGCTGGACGTTTGGGCGCCCATGGGGCCCAAAGGCCCGATCCGCGAGGAAACGGGTAAGATCCTGACCGCCAACTTAAAGGGTCGGCCCGCGTTCGAGGCGGACGATCAGTCAGCGTTGATATACCTCTTGATTTCTCAGAAGGAGAGGTGGATGAACAAGGTGTTTGTGGAGAACTCGTTTTATCTGCACGGGTTTTGGGAGGGTCTCGTGGACCGTTACGAAGAGATGATTGAGAAGTACCATCCGGGCTTGGGTGACGAGAGGTGGCCGTTTGTGACGCATTTTGTGGGGTGTAAGCCGTGTGGGAGTTACGGTGATTATCCGGTGGAGAGGTGTTTGAAGAGTATGGAGAGGGCTTTCAACTTTGCGGATAATCAAGTCTTGAATTTGTACGGTTTTAGGCATAGGGGATTGGTCAGCCCCAATATTAAGAGGATTAGGAATGAAACGGTTACTCCTTTGGTGAACGTGGATCACTTTGATATTCGGCATTCCGCGAGCCATACGAGTGGATCTAAGGGTTAGCTAGTCGGACGACACCTGTCAGAAACACATGCAGGTACGTACATTGCTTGGATTGGAATTTAGTAATAATTGGATCTTCTCTTTGGAATTTAGTAAAAAGAAATCAATTATCTGAATGTTTGGTGTATTGTGATGGTCACCTCTCGACTTCTTTCCATGCTGTTTCCAACTGCCTTAATAAATCCGAGGTTGCTATGTTCTTGTAAGAGAAGAGAGGTTGAAAGAAAGATTTATTTAGTAGCAACTTGTGTTTACACCTTAGATTCCTACCTATATAGGGTAATACATACTTATTTCCAATATTTAATGCAAAATGCTATGTTTTTGTTAGCTAAACTTTCCCCATAGCAACGGAATAGGATTCTCTATTGCCTTTGTACGATGATGTTACCATCATTGTACACGTGGAACTTGAATGGGGCTAGAGAATGTAACGGGTTTCCGGTTCACATAGCAATAAAGTAATGTACATTGAGTTGACTTTTCGGTTCACATAGCAATAAAGAATGGGACTACGTCGAGTTGACTTTTCGGTTTTGTTTGTTTTGTTTTGTGTTATGTAGTTACCTTTTCTGATATTTAAACTACCATAACACATTTGCTCAATCCATGTTCAATAAAAGGACCACTTATTTTTTGCTTCTATGCCTATAGCTATAAATTTTCAACGTGTGTATATATTTGTCAACATAGGAACCACATACTAGCACTATTTTGTGATGGCACCTCATGGTTATTACTAATTAGTAATTAGTCCCAGCAAAGAATATATGTTAAGTTTTCAGTCCAACGTATTCAACTGAAGACGCCAAAGAAAGTAGTGTGAATCACAAGATTAAAGAATCGTTAGATTCCCAACATCCATTGAATGATGGACGTAAAGGAAATACCGGAACCCACAGATAATTGTTTTATCATTTAACTCTCATATGAAAACGAACAGTGAAACAGTATATAAAGAAATACGAAAATCGGAGATCAACTTTGGAATGAAACCAAATAGCTACTTACTCCCCATTGGACATGCATGATTGAACTGCGTAACATGACTTGCTTTTTGCTCACTTGCTTGGTATGTATGTCCTCCTTTTAAGTTGTCAAAATATCGGGTTCGTTGTTTCTAATAGTGTCTCTGTTACTGCACGTAATTTGTTAAGCTTTCTTGTTTATGGTAAATCGCCCTTCTTATCAGATTACATTACGTAAATATTCGGCTATTCACTTGCATAATAGCTTGATTGTGAACGTTTTTTGTTTTGTAGTTAAAAACCGTTTCCATTCAAAAGGGGTGGATCGAAGAAATCGTGAGTTGTTCGCAGATTATTGCAAGGAAGTGAATGATGGTTGGAGGGCGTTGATCTGCTGAATGTAGTGTTTGTGTAAATCCCGAAAACATATAAAAGAATTTCCGAATATATGTTTTTACGTTAGCTGTTATTTTAGATTTTCATACATTTAGAAGCATTAGTGAAATCCAAACTCCAAAGTAAAGGTTTTGAAGCTTCAAAAGAGGAGATTCAATTCACATTCAAAGAACAAATAATGGATTAGGGTTTCACGTGTTCAGAGTTCTTGCTTGAGCTGTAGTTTCACCTCTTGTTCTGTATTGTTGCAAATTGTGAAAATTTTCCATAAATAGATTAATATTCCATGACTGGCAGAATTTGCTAGTTTTACGAATTCCGAGGATAATAGTATTTATTGGCAATGTTTGGTTCTGTTTTCGTGAACTTTTATTTTTTTCTTGTAAACGAATTCGTGGCTTTTAAAAAGAAATTCCTAAAACAACTTCTTGAGCTTCTTTCTCTCTTCTCCATAAATAATTTGACTGCTACAATAAAAATGTTTTCACTAAAAAGAACAAAAAAAAAACAAAAATTATTTTGTTTTTCAAATTCTTATTCTAAGATACATTTTTTGAAATAACTTTAAATATGATTTGGCATAGGGGAAGTTTTTTTGTTCCAATGAGGCATTAATAACTAATTTTCAGTTTTGTCCTTATTATCTTTAATCAGTTAATAGAGAATTAGTTGAAATAAAATTAATAATGTGGGTGAATTAGTCATTGTTATTGGTTTTTTATAAAGGGAAAATTTGCTAGACACCCCTTATTTTGGACTTATATAGGTAAAGATCATAGTTGCTGAATGAATATAGGCATAGGTCATTTGACCAAAAAAATAATATAAATAAAATAGAATAATTAGTATATAGACATAAACATCCTCAATTAATAAGGAAACAAATCACATATATCACTCAATTTCTCTCTCCAATCTCACGTTTCTCTCACCCTATATTTAATCTTCAATCTCTCTCTATGTATCTCACCCGTCTCTCTCTCTCTCGTTCTTCTATGTTTTTCTTTTATTTTTCTTTGTTTTTTGTTTCTTATGAAAAATATTATAGAGAAGGAAAATAAAATAAAATAAAAGATTATGAGATGATTTCTTGGTGAAATTATTAAAGATGACAACAAACATCCTCTCCCTCCTCTCAAAATAAATTCAGAAATTCAAAGCCCTAGCCAAAATTGGCATTGATTTTTGCGTATGTAGAACCTTCATCGTTTGTTGTTAGCAATTTATGTTTGAGGGTTAACTTCATTTGTTGTTTGAAGAATTGCGTTGGGTGTTGAGATTTGATTCCTCTTGTTTACAATTTGTAAGGTATGTCTTAAGTTACATTTTTACAAACACTTCGTTTAATGATTTTGTTGTTTGCAACGTGTTCCATAAACAATTTTTTGTTAATGTTTTTAAATGATGCCGATTTATTTTCAGTTTGTTGTTTGCATTTGATGATGTCATCAGTAGTTAGTTGTGCTGATTTTCTTTTTTACAGTTTGCTGTTTGCATTTGGCGACATCATAGGTAGTTTTTTTGTTTGCAATTCAATAATGCAAATTCTGGAGAAAAAAAATCAGTTTGTTGTTTGCATTTGGCCAAATCATAGGTATTTTGTTGTTTGCAGTTCAATAATACAATTTCTAAATTTCAGTTTGCTATTTGCAGTTAACAGAGTGAGTCGGAGTTCACGTAGTCATAGGCGGTGGTACAGCGGCGGTGGCGTTTTTAGAGTATGAGTTTGTAAAATAAATAGTATATTTTTTTTAACGAATTAATTTAATTTTTTAGTTAGTATTCAGAAGAGAGATGTTTGAGAATTTGTTTTGACAGAGAGATTTTTTGGGATTTGATTTGATTTGACTTAAGGGTATTTTTGCCTTAATTTATATTATTAATTTATTAAAATATGGAAACTTTGACTTGGATTTTATACACATAAATTATAATATGGAGGGACCTATAGCAAATTGCCCCTTTTATAAAATGGGGTAATGACAAATAGGCCCATGACAATGGCACTTAATTCAAAGAGGGACATCCAACTTTTTTGTCTTTCAAATAAATCCACCCCATTCAAACTTATTTGCAAATAAGGAAAATCCTTTTATATATACCAAAATTACCCACAATTCATTGAAACCCAATTTAACTCCAATTTCATGATTTACACCCCAATTTAGCCAAATTTCATCAATTAACCAATTTTAACCCTAATTTCAATTTTGACCTCAACTTTGACCCGCCACCACCGGAGACCGCCGGTCGCCGCCGTTGACTTTTTTTATTTATTTTTTTTTTCGAAATTTTTTTTTTCCTGAAATTTTTTTCCGGCCGGTCGCCGTGCCGCCGGATCTCCGGCGTTGACTTTTTTTTTCTTTTTTTTTTTTATAATTTTGTTTTTTCTGAAAAAAAATATTTTAATTAATATTACAGTCTTGGCTGCTAAATTACTGTCTCCGGCAGTTATTTAACTGTCAGATACAGTAATTTAACTGTTAATTGACTCTTTTTTTTTTTTTTTTTCAAAAATATTTTAATTAATATTACTGTATTCGTTGCTAAATTACTGTCTCCAGCAGTTATTTAACTGTCGAAGACAATAATTTAACTGTTAATTGACTTTTTTATTCTTAAAAAAAATATTTTTAACTAATATTACTATATTCGTTGCTAAATTACTGTCTCCGGCAGTTATTTAACTGTCGGAGACAGTAATTTAACTGTTAATTTTGACTTTTTTTTTCCTTAAAAAAAATATTTTAATTAATATTACTGCCTTGGATGTTAAATTACTGTCTCCAACAGTAATTTAACTGTCTTAGACAATAATATTAATAATATTACTGTTCGGAAAAATAATATTCATAATATTACTGTCCCAAACAGTAATATTACTGTCTGAGACAGTAATTTAGTAGTCAAGACAGTAATATTAATTAAAATATTTTTTTTCTAACAAAAACAATTAAAAAAAAAAAAAAAAGTCAACGCCGGAGACCGGCAGTCAACGGTGGTTGACCGGCAGGAAAAAAATTTCAGGAAAAAAAAAATTCAAAAAAAAAAGAAAAAAAAAAGAAAGTCAACGCCGGAATCTGGCCGGAAAAAAAAAATTCAGAAAAAAAAATTATTTTCTGGAAAAAAAAAAGTTTTGGGGTTAATGTGATATATTTGTTTAAATCCGGGGTCAATGTGTAATATTAAGGAAGTTAGAGCATAATGGGTGGAATTGATAAGAATTATATTATTGAGGGTATTTTAGACTAAAGACATGTGGATGAGCTTAATTGAGAGACTGTTTTTTTTGTGGACCAAAATGCATTTAAGTCCTATGTGATGGGTTTTTTTGCCATTTGCCCTTATAAAATCTATTAATATTTATTATTTATCAATTTTCTTAATATGTCCGCCATTAGCACATTGCTAAAACTGAGACTTATTTTGAAACAAGCTATAAACGTAGAACATTTTTTTTATACAATACCATCCCAAAATTACAGCACCAACAACAAAGTGTAGAAATTGTAAACTTATTAAAAATTTGAAAAAATTATTAACTTTCTAATTGGTTGATTTGTTTTCACCATTAATATATAAAAAATAGGGTGTCCATAATAAAATTTTATTTACTTATTTAGGGCGTGGAAATTAGGAATAAATACCCTCCACCCCAACTTATTTTTTCTCCACACATTTGGCTACAAAAATGCATGTGCATGAGTTGGGACTGGGTTGGGTCGGTCGATTACCAGCCTAAAAATGGACCCATCCATTAAACCATTTTTGCTCAAATTCTAAAACCATTGCCGACCCAACCTTTGTGGGTCGGTTGATGGTTGGCAACCGAATATTTGGTTCCGGAATGGGTCGGTTGATGGTTTATACTAGTCACCTGGTTCACTTAAAAAAAATTCAAATTTTGGAGTAAACATATTCACATTCAGCGTGATGCCACGGTGCGATCATCATTTATCAGTTGAAAATAATAAATAACAATTTAACGAAATAATATAATTAGGAAATTCAAAATAATTTCAAACTTGCACAATAGATCTTTAGTGGAGTTTTATGGCTTTTTGTTTAAGTTTGGGCATAAAGAAATCGGTGGAAGATTTAGGTCAATTTATTTTTTCCTTTGTTGATTGTTTTTAAAATTTAAAATACTAATTATTTTAATAATTTCAATAATCCCATAAGAAAACACGGCCTTTATTTTATAAAATTTTAATAATATAGTTGGATGACCGATAATTATCGGTCAATCAACTTTTAATAATATTAGAAACCACCAACCGACCCATTATAGATGGATTGGTTGAAATTTCCGACCCGATCCAATGAGTCGGTTAAAAATTGATTATCCACCTAAAAATATGGTCGGTAATGGGTCGGTTGGTGGATAAAAACCAACCCAGTCCCAGCCCTATGTGCATCCACCATCACACATCGTCACAGTAAACAATCCATGTGCATTCAAGTTCGATTTGTTTTTAATTACCTCATGTTCACTTTTGTGAACACTTTTATAGTATTTGATGTTTTTCTGTCTTCCTATATGTACGCGGAAAGATTATTTTTATGTTTAATTGGATATGTATCTAACAATTATTTAAATTGTTTATGTAGATATGAATAATGATATCCATTTGTGATATGTGACTTAGGCCGGCCCTGACCCAGGGCGAGCAAGGCTTAGGCCCAGGGCCCAGTTCATAGTGGGGCCCAAAATTTTAATTATCTTTTATATTTATATGTTTATCTATTTTTTCGTTCTGAATTCATGGTCTTTTTTACTCTCAGGCCTTTTCAGTTTTAATTTTTTTTTTTTTACGATTTTTCTTCATCCATTTACTGCTTGCACTATTTCCAATATTCACCTTTTCTCTCTCATCTCAACTACCACCATTATGTAATTTATTATCACCGTGAGAAATTTTGAAATGACCTAATTACTATATTATTTATTTCTTTAGTAAATAAAAATATTTTTTTAATTCCGTAACATATTTTTTCTATTGTTTCTGGCGATGGAAGGCCATACAAATATATGTGATTATATTCTATTGATAAAACAACTTATGTTATTTTAGAATTTTTTTTCCTTGTGTTCTGGTCTAGTTTTTTGTCGAGTTTTAAAAAAACTACCAATATTTTGCCATTTTATTTTATTAGTCTTCATCAGTGTTCTAAAAATCGGCCGAGGCGGTCGATTAATCGGTCGCCTCGGCCGAGGCGGTCGATTAATCGGTCGCCTCGGCCGAGGCGGTCCAAAACCATTAAGATTTTAGTGTAAAGGTTTGAAAAATCGGTTTTTTGTCTGTGAGGCGGTCTCCGAGGCGGTCCGAGACGGTCCGAGACGGTCAAACCTTTAAGGCGGGTCAAACTTCGGTGACAAAAATCGGCAAAAAATCGGTCAAAAATCGGTTTTTAGTTTTTTTTTTCTTTTTCTTTTTATAAATCTAAATAAAAGTTGGGATTTTATTAAAAAAAAAAGGAGTTTATGATTTATTTTGTTTATGTTAATTATTATTGTTAAAGAACTAATGATGTATGCCAAGAATGTATGTAAATTCAAAAAAAATTGCCTTTTCATTTATATTTTATAAGGATATTTATGTATTATGATCTTATTATTATTAAACTTTTATTATGTTATTAGAATATATACATGATGGAGATATAACTATGTTTAAATATTTTTTATCTATGTTTTGAGTATTTATAAATAATATCTACAAATATATTATATTAAATTTTAAAAACCGATTTATTTCCGATTTATCACCGATTAATCACCGCCGCACCGATTAATCGTGAGTCGGTGCCTGACCGACTCGGACCCAATTACCGCTTTTTACAACCTTGGTCTTCATCTATCTTTGATTTAATTTAATTATTCTATCATATATTCATATTTAAACCCTATTTTCGGCCCATAAAATTATAATCGGATTCCTTATTTGTTTATATTTTAATGATATGTATATATTTCAAAAGTCTTTTTCGAGGGGCCCGCTTTTTTTGTTCGTCCTAGGCCTCAAAATACCCCAGACCGGTGAGGACGTTGGTTCGAAGACGATTTAATTTATTGCAGTATCAATATGACTCTTAGTATTAGTATGAGAATGTGTATGAGTATTAATATTAGTATTAGTATCAGCATCAGCATCACCATTAGTGTTAGCATTGGTTTAGTATTTGCATTAGCATTAACATTAGTATTAACATTAACATTAATATCAATATCAGTATCATTATCAGTATCACTATCACTATCACTATCAGTATCAATATCAATATTAGAATTATAACTAATATTAGTATTACTATCAATATCAATATCAATATTAATATCAGTATCAGTATCAGTAACAATATTAGTATTAGTAACAATATTATTATTAGTAGTACTATTAGTATTAGTATTAGTATTAGTATTAGTATTAGTATTAATATTAGTATTAGTATTAGTATTAGTATTAGTATTAGTATTAGTATTAGTATTAATATTAATATTGCTATGACTATTAGTATTAGTATTACTATTAGTATTAATATTAGTATTAGTATTAGTATTAGTATTAATATTAGTATTAATATCAATATTAGTTTTAATATTAGTATCAGTGTGAGTATTAGTATGAGTATTAGTATTAGTATCAATATTAATATTAATATCAATATTAGTATTAGTAGCAGTATGAGTATCAAAATCAATATCAATATCAGTATTAGTATTAGTATTAGTATTAGTATTACTATCAATTTAGTGTTACTTTTTGTATTTGTATTAATATTAGTATTATTATCAGTATTAGTATGAGTATTAGTAGAAGTATTGGTATCAGCATCAATATTTGTATCCGTATCCCTATTAGTATCGGTATATGTTATCAATATTGCTATATGTATTCTCTTAAAGTAAGCATTTTTGCCATGTCATACAAAGAGAGGTCAAAAAGCCGACTTTAGCCTTTAACGAGTGTAGAAATGACTTGCTGCTCCAACCTTACGTTTAGAGAAAGATTAGACCAACATGGGTTTAGGTTCTGGAATTTCATCTTTAGTTGTGGGTTTCGATTCGAAAAAACTCAAATGTGGTGCGGGTTAATCTCTCTCGAGAAGTTCAGGTTCAAAAAGCCGAATTGTCTTCTACTACAACAAGATAGGGTGACATGGGAATTGAGATAAGCGAAAAAGAAGCTTTCTCGCTCCTACCAACCTTCGGGAAAGAGAGAAGAATCAGGCAACTAGCCGCCAGGACACGGGCACTAGCTTTCCTGACTTGTTCACATTCAGTATAGCAACTCACGTTTGTTTGCGCTCTGCGTTCCTGCCCTGAAAGCGGAGACCGCAGAACCGCCAAGGCTTTTCCCTCCATGAGATGAGCCCACTACATTGGACCGATGGATAAGAGAACTGAGCTGGCTTAAAAGAGCTTTTGGCGCTCTATGAATCGGTTAAAATTAAATATGTTTATCAAAGTGCTGCTCCGATTGCTCAAGACATCTCTTTTCAACTAAGGACCAAAATAAGTAGGACGTGGGAAAGAATCAACACAGTGTTTCTACTCACATGTGACTTTCCGGACCATCCAACCCAGATCTCGCAAGTCTTCTCCTCATTTTGAATCCTTCTAGGTTTCGGAATAGAAGGAAATAATCACCCGGGAGGTTAACGTCAGTCCTCTTTTTTTTTTTTTTTTGTTTTTTGTGAAAGTCCTTTTGTGTTATTGTGTTAAGGGAGTGATGTGCCCTATTCGGTACGGAACTGACTCAATTTATTGACGTGTATAATCTAAGTCTTATGGTAAGAGAAGTCGTATCGAGAAAGTCCCGCCCAAAGAGCTTAGCCAAGAGTGGACCTGGCCTGATGGGGTCCTCCAAAGTCGGTCAACGAAGCTAAGATACGGTTATGCTTGATGTAGCGGCTATTCATCCCCATTCTAGATGGGAATGCACATAGGTCAAGTGAGAGATTGTTAGAGTAGGTGACCAACAAACCAACTTGTGGCTGTGGTCTTTCCATTTATTCTTGCAATAAATAAACCTTTTTCGCATTAATGATAAAAACACCTTGGCATTTTATATATTTGCCCCTTTGTCTCAAGCATAGATATAGTCCTTACAGTTATTACAAGTACTAGTAATTGATCTTTAGGATCGTGAGATATTTACTTTAGTATTATAACTGTTAAACATGTTCCTAGCCGAAGGGTTACGCCACCAATGAGGTTTATATCGGCCTTTCCCATTAAGAGACTAGCACTTAGTGTATGTGTTCTGCATCTCATCAGTAAACGGTATTGTGATATCGGCATGCGTAAGCGGGTGCTCGTAAGTTGACGAGTTCACCGAACTCCCTCACCCTAGAAATCTCTAAGTGGTTCTCAATAATCGAGTAGAGATATCTATGGTATAGTTGTACACCATTAGTTCTCATGACCTAGACATCACCGTGACTTCACTAGAGGACCAGCTGTATCGTGACCTGTCCCTGAGTTCCACCGAGGACCGCCCCAAGGGCCAGTGTTCGTGCAGTCCGAAATCTAGTGGGAGGTTTGTGCATTGTAGTCGGGGATTCGATCGCTAGAATAGTCTTGGATGTCCTGTGTGTTCTCATAGTTTATAATCTCTAAGTCTCTGGCCAGAGCTGACTAAGTGATGATTAGAGAATTCGATTCTCTAAGTCATGCACGTAACGGTTACAACACTTAGAACGATCGCACAGTTATTGAACTAATGAGGAGGTCTTGATGAACCAATGTCTCTAGTTCAATCGGGACATATGAATCGAAGGGATCGTACTATACGTTAACTATATCAAAAGGTTCTTGCAGGCATTTCATTTGTATCTAGGGAATCATGACGCGTAGCTGCTAGATGCCAATCTTGATTCGTTGGGTGATTAAGGTGAAACGAGCTTCTTCTTAATCGTAACTCTAAGGGACGAGTTTTGACCACAAAGGATTGTGGACCCACCGCTAGCTTACACCTGAACCATCGAGGGTTACACTGCTCGTGCACTCAAGATCTTTGAATAAACGATCAAAGATAAAAATGTTTTATCTTTGCATTATTGGAAGTCAATATGATTGAGTCCAACATTCGTAATTTTGAATTATGAATGAGAATAAGAAAAGGAAAAGAATAGGCGAACATCTTAGTGAACTTTCTAAATCGGGAAGTTTCCAAATTTAGAAAGTGCACTGAATTAGGGTTTCCACTTTTAGAAAGATGGAAATCGAGCATTGGCATTCGTAATTACGAGGACATTATAATGATTCCAAATATGTAATCGTTACAATTTTCCGATCATTGAATTGAGAGAAACGAGCGAGTAAAGAACTAACGAACTTAAGATGTTGGGCCCGGTCCGACTTAAGCCCGTTAGGGCTTTTATACAAGACACTATAAATATTTGATTGATAGGTCTTGCACAACACACAACACATCTAAAACCCTAGCCGCTCGCCCCTCTCTCTCGGCCAAACTCACTCACGGCCGCCGCCGTCGCCGCCGTTCCACCGCCGGAGATCGGCCTCTCTTGGCCCATCATTGTGGTAGTTATTTTCCTATTTTCTATTCTGCCGTTTATTCTAACAATTGCGTGTCTAGTGCCACGTTTTAGTAGATCGAAGTATACGAGGTGAAATTCGAGAGGAACGAGATCGAAGAATCGAAGAACCGAGGAGCAGCTCCGGAGTCGACGACGCACGCGCTCCCACGCGCCGCCCGAAGACAGCGCGTGATCCTCACGCGCCGCCGTAGCTCGCACCGTTGCCGCCGCTGCTTCGCCGCTTTCGGATTGCACAGATTGGTTTCCGTGACAATCGTGCTTCGTTTCGTGCGCCAACCTCACGCTTCAAGAGGTAAATCTCGAATCCGGTATTCGTTAGATATTAATTTAATTAGATTAAATTATGTATGTTTGTTTTTGTAATACGTCTCGTGAATTTGTATGTTCACATGAAATTCGTGATTTACTGCGAGCACGTTAAATGATTTAATGCGATCATGCTAATTGATTTACTATCGTTTAAATTAATTCGCATGATTGTCGTTTTTAATTTCGCTGGAAGCGCAAAGGTACGCAATTAATTGTATAATAATTGTCGGGCATGTGATTATGTGATTTAAACTTGTTTAATTCGCATAAAATATTTTTGTTTTCCGCTGCGTACACGTGTCCGATTCCTAACATGAATATGCGTTACAAAGGTCAATCCCTCCCCTACGACACCAAAAAAAATCGAGCCCTGGGGCTGTGTCTTGACCTCCTATGTGCGAAATCTAAGACACCGATTCAATTCGGAAAATCCTGGACAGGGTCGGTTTTATTGTGGGGATAAGCTTGAGAAGAAGCAAGCTATCCCCGCCCTGAGGGTAGCTGTTAGCTTTCCCCATCTCTCCTAAACTTCCCCCGGTCTTCGGCTTGAGCTGTATGCTCTCTTAATTGTCCAAAGGTTATTGAAGGCTTTAGGCCAGGGTACGGAACCTTTCTCTGTAGTAGTACATTACTACAGGGTACATAACCTTTCTCTGTAGTAGTACTTCTTTAGAACGAGCGTTACATCTCTAGCCGGCGAAGACTATATTTTAGAAGATTCGAATTAGGAACAATAAGCCCGAGCGACCAGACTTAACATAAATTTAGCCACTGCAGCCAAAGCCATTCCAGAAAGGGAGAAATTAGCACTACTTGGTGAAATAGACTTTTGAGTTCTTCCCCCGCCCGGTCGAGTCGGAATGGCAAGATCAGGCTGCACAACACTTCAGACAGTGGCAGCAAAACAGCTTCAGCCAAAAATGGACTAAGGACAGCAGCAAGCTACAAGCATTAGACTGGCACGGTGTTAGTCGGGGCTTCTTCCTCGAGTCTTGTCATGATCGCCCACTAGATGAAAGAGCTAAGCGGCATTGATATGGCCCGCCCTAGTGACCGCTCCTTAGTGTATCAGTATATATACCATTTGAGAGCTTGAAGTTTTAAGATGACTATTCCTATCCTGTCAAGAAATCAATCCAGCAAAAAAGTCTGAAGTCATCAGGTACGCTACTTTCATCATCCTAAGCTACCTCACCGCACTAAGTCCATTTTTATCCATCAAGGATTTCAAATCTTTCAGTTTCTCGCAATGTTTTCGGAACCGGACCGGACCGGACCGGCCGGTCTGACTTGTTCAACCGAGACCCGGTGATAGCGCGGTCCGGTTCGACACTAAGAACCGGAAAATTCAAAAACCGGGGTCAGTTAATTTGGACCCGGAAACGAGCCGGTTGAACCGCGAAAAACCGCCGGTTGAACCAGTTGAAAACCGGTTTAAACCGTACTCAATATCAAAACATAAAGGGAACAAATGAAACGGAGGGGAAATAATGTTTGGTTTTCCGATTTGCTGCAGATTTATTGAAAGATTTGATTATGTGTATTTAGTTGGGAAGGGGAAGCACCATTGTTGAATGGAATAAAAAAGAGGCAAAAGATGAAGAGACGGCACAACCAACTAAATTAGGGTTTGGGTTAATAATTTATATTGATTCTATTATTAAATAATTAATTATCATTTATATTGTAGAATTAATTTTCTTTGTGTTTCAAATATGATTATATAATTAATAAATAAAATAAAGAATTAATTTTATGTTGATAGTTAAGGATCAAAATATGTTTTAATTTATATTAAGATAATCAATTTAAAATTATAAATAAATAATTTAAAATTAAAAAACCCGGGTCGACCTCGGTTGAACCGGTCCAACAGTGACCCGAATGTATAGCCGGTTTCGTGTCCGGTCCAGTTTTGAAAACATTGATTTCTAGTGCGTTGTAACCCTTTTGCGAGCTAGTCAGCCTAAAGCCTTCAATAACCTTTGAATAATTAAGGTACACATTCGAACAACCGCATGGGCTTCCTCCTGCAGTGATAGTTGAACTAACCCGATGGCGCTTGGTTGTTGACCAAGAAAAAGCATGGGAGAAAGATGGAGAAAGGAAACTGGATGGAAGAGAGAGACCCTTTGAGATTGAAAAAACAGTTGATCTCTACTAAAGAAGGTAAGCAGGACATAGTCCGAGAAGCTCATGAACAGATTGAAAAGACAGTTGATCTCAACAAAAGATAGTTGAATATTAGTATTAGTATTAGCATTAACATTAGCATTCGCATTACTATTAGCACTATTATAAGCATTATTATTAGCATTAGCATTAGTATTAGCATTACCATAATGATTTGCATTAGCATTGGCATTAGCATTAGAATATTAGCTTTAGCGTTTGCATTAGCGTTAGCAATAGCGAAAGCAATACAACAATAACGACAACAATAACAACATCTATAACAACAACAATATTAATAGCAACAACAACAAAAATTGCAACAGCAATAGGGATAATATTAGTATTACAGGTGGTATAGACAATTATATGTCTCCATGTCGAGAGTTATGAGTAGATGTGACATAAAAAATATTTATCAAGTGATTAGTTTTACTAGTAATGTTATGTAACATGAAGTTTTTTATTGAATATGAAGGTGATTATAAAAACTAATATTAAATAACAATGTTTAATTTTTATTTGAGAGAAGATAACAATTTATTAGGCAACAGAGGCCAAACTTGTTAAGAAAGATGACTCCTCCATACAATCTTGGATCGTCAAATATGCTAAAACGTGAGCAAGGCGATTGCCCTCTCGTTTAATAAATGAAAACTTGCAAAACTGAAAATTTCTAACTAATAGACAACATTCTTCCAACAAAGCACCACATGACCGAGAACAAGGTTATGCCCCTTGTAATGCCTGAATAACCACTAAGGAATCACCTTCAACTATGATCGATGCCCAATTTTTCTCTCTTGCTTTCTGAATCGCGTTTAGTGCTGCATGTGCAGGATATCCGAGCATGCCCGCCATAGAAAATGACGAATTTTTGGAGGGATTGGCAAATTCCAAATCATCTTCCACCTACAGTTTGCCTCACCACTTATCGACATTCCTTGTCGACGAAGTATGACTCGAGTGAGATCTTGCCTTGAGGGTATTATGATAACAGGTCCTTACCGTGAAAATGTTCGACCCCGAGTAGTGCCAAACCATACGATCGGTTGTCTTCCCACTGCCAATAGGAACAGCTAAAATTCTATGTTTATCAATCGGCCAAAAGTACTCCTCAATCAAATCTAATTTCCACATGCAACCATCATGATTAATAAGGACTGTAAAGATGAATGTATTGGTCTTCATGTAAATATTCTGAAGCACCGATCATCCATTAACCAAATAAAGGGGTCTTCATGTAAATAGTTATTTTTATAATTCAATTTGTTTTTTATGCTCTTATTTTTGGCATTTTGATTGCTGCAGTATCTGTGATGTGAAATGCTTTACAAAGATGTTTAATGGAGTTGAGTTTTGGCTTAGGTATATCATTAGGAACTTAAAATAATCTTATACACTACAATTACTATAACTGTCATATCTGGGTGATGAAGGAGTGAGTAACATATGCAATTTCATATTGTTTTCTAAACTCAAATTTTAGGTATAACCGCCCCCTAATTTTCCTTTTTTTGAGTATATGTAGGTAATATTTCAAAATTTCCCAGAACTAGTGTGTCTGTGTGTGGGATCCTTATAATAAACAAATAAAGGGATAAGGGGTCCCCTTGGCGGAGTCCGCGTCCGATTGTAGCAACCCAAACTGATAACCATTAAATAGTTGATGATGCTAAAATATAGCTCACCTAGGGTGGTGTAGAAATGAGTTGGGAGAGCAAAGCGGATCAGTAACTTGACAACTTGATGATCCTGAGGTCCCTGCGAAATGAACACACGTGAACTACGCCGGGGGTTGATCCGACGGAAACCCCTCCAACGCTCAAGTCAGATATACGGATTGCGGAGATGATAGAGAGAATTCAATTCTAACTTGTTGATGAATAATGAAGACGTATCTTTTCAAATGAGTAAAACATCTATTTATATATCGGTGATTGGGTTGGGCTTACTTTGTTGGGCCCAAGTCTTACTTTGAAAGTGTTTGGGCTTTCGTGTAGTGGGCCTAATTAGTAGATAAATTTGAGGGCCCATTGGGCCGGCCCATTTAGGTATATCATTAAGCCCCCAACTCTCGATTCGAGACGGAGACTTGTGTAGAGGGGTCCGGGTCGTGTCGAGAGTTAATTGCGTCGTGGATTGAATAGTTTCCGTTGGCGGTGAAATAATTCCTTAATTTAAATAAGGGACAATTGTTTTTATTTGGCAGCGAGGTATATATTTAAGGGTTTTAAATATTATACCAGGGCCCGATAAATAGACTCCTTTTGCGGTGGAAATAAATAAACTTCATCTCCTTCTTAATAAATATGTGTATGTACCTTTAACTCTAGGTCTTCTTCTGTGCTATTTTTCTCTTGAAATTTTTTTTTGCGGTAGAGTAGAAATTTTTTGTTTCTTGATAATCTCTTCGTGGAAATTTTTTTCTGATGTCGAATTCGGGTAATTCGAAATCTTTGCGAATTAAACTTCGAGATCCGGTTGAAGGGAACAAGAAAACTTTTGGTACAGTGGGTATAGAACGTGAAAATCTTGTGGTATCGGGTGCGAAAATCGGATCCGCAGTGGGCGTTGCACGAAATTCTGTGCAGATGGGGTAGTAGATGGCTTGGAGACGGAAAGCAGCTTGAGCCGCGTCGATAACCGGCCTAAGCCTTGTGAGAGGAATTCTCTCGTGGAGCGCGGGGAGCCGAGCCGAGCTGATGAGGTGGCGGCTGGCATGGAGCCCGATGGGAGGAGAGGGACACGTGAGGGCGGGGGGGGGGGGGGGGGGGGGGGGGGGGGGGGGGGGGGGGGCAGTGGGCAGGGCGCGTCAGCGGTGTGCCCACGCGCGCGTCGTATTGGAGCGTGCGTGGACGCGCGTGCTGGGGGGGAGGGGTGGTGCGGGGCGGTGACGCGCGCGCGCTGCCCAATAAGGGCGCGCGTGCGCGCGCGTCGACGAGGAGGGATCTGTTGGCAGACGCACGCGCGTCACATGTGGGGGCCAGCGCGCGTGAGTGCGCAGTAATTGGGGGGGGTGGCGCGCGTGGTAGGGCGTCTTCGGACGCCACTCGCGCGCGTGAGAGCGCGTCCGGGCCCCGTTTTCGACGCGATCGGGTCGGGGTCTCGGAGTTGGCAGTTGACGGCGAAGTTGATGCGATTCGGAGGAATTTTGGTCAGCGAGAAATCCTTGAGTCGTGGAGTGATGATTTGGAGTCTAATATTAATATTCGCTCTAGTGTTGTGGAAGATGGTTCTAGTAGGCGTCGTTACGGGCGTCAAGTTGTGGATTTCGGTAGTGACAGCGATGATTCGATTCCAGCGCATTCGGCGAGTGATCATGCGTTGCCTAGTAGTGAAGTTGAGCCGACGGATGAAGAGGGGGAGGAAGATGATATTCCGCCGGGTGATGTTGAGGTTGATACGAGGAGGCAAAAGAAAAAGAAGCCAATTAATTTGGACTTAGTTAATTTTGATAGTGTGTTGACGGAAGAGCATTTGCACTCTATTGGTCGTTTATCTGGAGCGTCAAGTAATGTCGAGTTGTTGTTGCCTCAGAAGGGCGACCGTTTGTACTCGCCACCCGATGGGTTTCATACGGTATTTTTGGCGTATTTGACGTGTACATCCCAGATTACACTGCATACGACCTTGTTGAAGGTTTGCGAGGAATTCAAGATAGGGTACAGTCAGTTAACTCCGACTGCAATTCTTATGTTCGAGGCGTTTCACCATAGGGTGTCTCTAGTGGGTTTGCCTGTGACTGTGAGTTTGTTCAAGGCGTTATTTACGTGGGATTCCAAAACGACACACGATATTTTTTTATAGAAATTGGATGACTTCTTCTTCTCGGATGCGTGCTAAGGGTTCAGCCTCCACCCATTTGGTGAAGTAGTCTAGTGCTACAATGAGGTATTTGCGTCCTCCTATGGCGGGCGGGAATGGTCCAACTAAATTCATTCCCCATTGGGCGAAAGGGATGGGGCTGTCAATTGGTTGCATTAATGCTGCTGGCAGGTGAGGAATATTGGCATGCTCTTGGCAAGGCTTACACTTCCGGACTAATCTCTTCGCGTCTTCATGCATCGTTGGCCAATAGTAGCCTTGCCTCAGTAGTTTGAGAGCTAAGGTTCTCCCCCTCAAGTGATTTCCGCAGATGCCTTCGTGTACTTCTCTAAGTACGTAATCCGATGTGGTCGGGTTGAGGCACTTGAGGTAGGGGAATGAGAACCCTCGTTTGTACAACTCTTCTCCCACTATGACGAAGCGAGCGGCTCTCGTTTTTAATTTTCGTGCTTCGGTGGGATCCGTTGGAAGTTCTCCCTTCTTGAGATACTTCATGATTGGAGTGAACCAGCATGGTTCATCCTCCTCGGTGTACTGTACTTCACTGGGTGAAGTTATCTCCGGCTGAGGTGAGGTGAGGAGCGTCACCTTCCGACTTCCGATGCTGGACATGGAGCTTCCAAGCCTAGCTAATTTGTCAGCATGGACGTTACTGGAGCGAGGTACTTGTCTTATCTCGTAGCTCTCGAATTTAGATAACAGAGTGTGCGCGAGAGCTAAGTATTTGGCCATGGTGTCTTCTTTGGCCTCGTAAGCTCCGAGTACTTGGTTGACGACGAGCTGAGAGTCGCTTTGGATTAGGAGCTTACGCGCTCCGGCTGATAGGGCGAGGCGTATTCCTGTTATCAATGCCTCATATTCAGCGACGTTGTTTGAGGCTGTGAATTCGAATCGTTGAGCATATTCGAACTCGTCTCCGTCTGGGTTCGTTAGGACGATACCCGCTCCACCTCCTGTGGTAGTGGAAGATCCATCGACGCTGACAGACCAGGTAGGTAGAGAGGTGTTTTCTTCTACTGAGGTCATTTAGACTAGAAAGTCAGCCAATATTTGCGCTTTGATAGCGGGGCGGTGTTTGAATTCTATCCCATATTCGCTTAGCTCTGTTGCCCATTTTGCTAATCGCCCGGATGTCTCGGGACTTCTTAGTATCTGCTTCAGAGGATAATTGGTGAGAACCACCACTTGATGCGACTGGAAGTAGGGTCGGAGCTTCCGAGCTGCGTTGATGAGGGCGAGAGCGAGATTCTCCATATTGGTATAGCGTTGTTCAGATCCTTGGAGGGCGCGACTTATGTAGTATATGGGTTGATGACCTTTTCCTCCATCTCGGATGAGGACTGCGCTGATGGCATCAGCCGAGGTAGCTAAGTACAGCATGAGGGTGTCTCCCGGCTGAGGTTTTGTAAGCAAGGGTGGTGATGCGAGATATGACTTTAGCTCAGTGAAGGCTTTTTGACATGCCTCATCCCACTCGAACTTTTTTCCTCCCCTTAAAATCTTGAAAAAGGGGAGAGCCTTGTCCGCTGATCTTGAAATGAATCTGTTCAGGGATGCCAAACAGCCGTTGAGCTGTTGAACTTTCTTGATCCATGTTGGCGGAGCCATGGAGGTGATTGCTTCGATTTTCGCGGGATTAGCTTCGATTCCTCGCTGCGAAATCATATATCCCAAAAATTTGCCTCCCCGAACTCCGAATGAACATTTGAGGGGGTTGAGCTTCATCTTATATTTTCGCAGGGTGGCGAAACACTGATCCAGGTCAGTTAGGTGGTCCGAGACCTTGACACTTTTGACGAGCATGTCGTCGACATAAACCTCCATATTCTTACCAATCTGATCTGCGAACATGGAGTTCAATAGACGTTGGTAAGTGGCTCCCGCATTTTTTAATCCGAAAGGCATGACTCGATAGCAGTAGATGCCTTGGTCTGTGACGAAGCTAGACCTCTCTTGATCTTCTGGTGCGAGCAAGATTTGGTTATAACCTTGATAAGCGTCAAGGAATCTGAGGAGCTCACACCCCGAAGTTGAATCGATGAGTTGGTCGATTCTAGGTAAAGGAAATGGGTCCTTAGGACAAGCTTTGTTGAGGTCAGTGAAATCTACGCATAACCTCCACTTTCCCCCGGGTTTGGGAACGAGTACTACGTTCGACAACCATTCAGGATACTGAACTGGTCGTATGTGGCCCGCTTCAAGGAGTTTTGCCACTTCCTTTGATATGCTTGTTGCGTTCGGGACCAAATATCCGTTTCCTCTGTTTGACTGGCTTCAACCTCTTGTCGACGTTGAGCCGATGTAGAGCTACCTGATGAGGAATGCCCGACAAATCTTGGGCTTTCCATGCGAACACATCTCCATTGTGTCGCAGGAAGTTGATTAGCTGCTGCTCCGTGGTTGGATCTAAATCAGATCCTATTCGTATGAGCTTGGAAGTATCTCCGGGAGTGAGCTCTATGAGCTTAAGTTCTTCGACGGCTGCTAGCTTGATGCTGGCATCTAGTACACTGATGAGGATTTCTTTATTATCCTCAATGATCGCGTTGACCCATTTCCGTTTGTCGGATTTTTGGGTGTCGTCTCCCCTTCCGGGTGGTTTAGGCTTCTTGGAAGGTTCTCGTAGGGCCCTTGCATAGCACTCTCGGGCGAGACGTCTATCTCCAAGTACCTCATCCATTCCATAGGGAGTAGGGAACTTCCACTTCTGATGGTAGGAGGAAGGCACTGATTTGAATGTATGGATTGCTGGCCTCCATAGAATGATGTTGTAGGGGGATGGCTTGTCGACAACGAGGAATTTGATTAGTTTTGTGATTCGACAAGGGTCTTCCCCTAAAGAAACGGGCAGCTCCACTTCTCCCATGGACAAAATGCCTTCTCCCGTGAATCCTTTCAGGGGTGTGAAGATGGGACTAAACCGGGCATTATCTATGCCCAGCTGCTCAAAAGCGTGGAGGTACATGATGTCAGCTGAGCTCCCACCGTCCACTAATATCTTCTTGACCAAGAAGTTGGCCACCGTCGTTGTTACTACCAACGCATCGACATGATCTTCATCTGGACCTTCAAGGTCGGAGGAGTTGAAGACTATGCTATGATCAGGTCTTCGTATTTGATAGATGCGTGCGGATGGAGAAGCACGTTCTTGATTCATGCGTGCTGATCGAGCGAGGGTGCGTCTTGCATTTTGTGAATCGCCACCCGCCGGTCCTCCGGAGATAAAGGAGATGATTCCCCGGGTAGGTTGGTTATCGTTGTTATCTGGGTCACGTCGATGACCCCCCTCCTCTCGTCTTTGCTGTTGATCTCGATTATTATCTCGGCGTGGAGGATCATCACGGCGCTTATTTCGAGGCTTATCAATGTATTCGCCTAAATGGCCCTGTTTGATCATCCTCTCAATCGCCACTTTGAGTTGTGCACATTCCTCCGTAGCATGCCCTCTGTCCTTGTGGAATCGACAATAACGATCCGACTTTTCTAGCTTTGCATTTGGCTGCATAGGACGTGGAGGCTCTGCTAAACCTTTTTGTTCTATCACGTGAAGGATTTCCGTGAGGCGAGTGTTTAGCGGAGTGAACCTATTGTAGGAGGAAGAGGGTTGGCCTTAAGGTGGAAGTGGTGGACGTCGATCATCGCACCTCCTATTGTCCTGGCGGTCATCTTCCCTTTTCCTTTTAGGAGGAGCATGGGTAGAGGCTTCCTCTATCCGGACGTATTTTTCGGCTCGATTCAGCAACTCCTCTAGGTTGCCTGGGGGTCTTCCGGCGATGGATTCTTTGAATCTACCCGGTTTCAAGTTCTGCTGCATAATCCCGGAGAGCATGTCTTATCCTACACTGGGGACTTCATGGACCGCTTCTACGAAACGCTTAATGTAGTTGCGGAGCGTTTCGTTATCTCTCTGTACTACAGAGAAAAGATGAGCTGGGGTCTTGGCATATTGTTTGTTGATGGCGAATTGGTTGGTGAACCGGGTTGACAACCGAGCGAAGGTGTCAATCGACCAGATGGGTAGAGAGTTGAACCAATTCATTGCCCTCTTGGAGAGAGTGGTGCGGAAAATTTTGCACATCGCAGCATCCGTCGGGCCATATAAATCCGCCATGGCACTGAATTTCTCTATATGCTCCTGTGGGTCGGTGGTCCCTTCAAATTGAGGTGACCCCGAGATCTTTACTCCTTGAGGTAATACCTCGTTGAGAATGTCTATGGTGAAGGGACTGCGTCTTGTCGGGACAGGCATTCTTTCACCCATTAGATTATTTGGTTGGGGGAAAAGATTTTGATGAGACATTCTGCTGTTTACCTCGCTTTCTCCCTCATTAAAGAGAGGGACTCTCTGTGGTGATGCATTCCCCCGTGGGGGTGAGCGCCGACCCTGCTGTCTGGGTTGTGCCCCTCTGTGATTAGTAGATAGCTGCACTCGGGACCGTGGGTCCGAGGTAGAGGAGGAGACACTTATTTGATTCTGGATTGGCGGTGGGGCCACAGGTGGCGCTATAGGTGGAGCTGGCGCTGGTATCGCATTGGGAGCGTTTGCTCTCATCGTGGTGATACATTGAGTTACGGCCTCCGTGGCGGCGCGAGTTGAGGCTTCTGCTATCATGCGTTGGAGCGCGTCCTCGGTTGTTTGAACTGTTTGAGGAGCAGGGAGTGGTGGATCGGCGAGTGGTGGGTCCCGAGGAGGGATCACCTGAACCTCGCGAGGTGGATCTGCCATACGTGGAGGAGCTGGCTCCGCGGCACGTGGGGGAAGTGGCTCTGCGGCGCGTGGAGGAGGTGGTATGCCAGATCCTCCACGGACTGGAAGGTTATTAGCTGTGTCATTTTCTCTCCGAGCTGACGCCTCAGGAGGATCTTGTTGGCTACGTGATCTGGTTTGCATCGTTCCCACAGACGGCGCCAAAATGATGATGCTAAAATATAGCTCACCTAGGGTGGTGTAGAAAATGAGTTGGGAGAGCAAAGCGGATCAGTAACTTGACAACTTGATGATCCTGAGGTCCCTGCGAAATGAACACACGTGAACTACGCCGGGGGTTGATCCGGCGGAAACCCCTCCGACGCTCAAGTCAGATATACGGATTGCGGAGATGGTAGAGAGAATTCAATTCTAACTTGTTGATGAATAATGAAGACGTACCTTTTCAAATGAGTAAAACATCTATTTATATATCGGTGATTGGGTTGGGCTTACTTTGTTGGGCCCAAGCCTTACTTTGAAGGTGTTTGGGCTTTCGTGTAGTGGGTCTAATTAGTAGATAAATTTGAGGGCATTGGGCCAGCCCATTTAGGTATATCATTAATAGTAAAGAGTAAGATACAAATGAAACACAAAACATAATCAATTCTATCAGATGAGAAGGAAAACAAAATAGCTGGATGATTTTTTTTTTTAGTAAAATATTTTTTTCTGATAAAAAATAATGTTTTTTTTAAATATGTGATGAGATGTATTTTTGTTTTTGGACTTTATAGTTTCAAAATGATTGCCGAATAAAAAAAAATTATTTCACATTTGGCATCCCAAAGAATATCACTAAAAATATCAAATTGCATTTATTAGCTTTAAAAATTCATTTCGGGTGCATTATGCATGATATATTGTATCTCTAGGGTGAAAAGTGATATTAATTTTTTTCGAAGGTGCAATATATCAAAATGGTATATTTCAAGGGTGCAAAGTGAGATTAAGCTTTTATTTTAAAATAATTTTATTTCATTAAACATTTCTTTCGAAATTTTTTGGCAATCTGTTACATACTTCGTATGAATTGTCAAAAATATGCACGTCACTCGCAATGTATTGTATTCGGTACATTCGGTTAAGGCATTTGTTGTCAAACACATTTTTAATAATTATTTGCGTTAAATGGAGAATTTTAATTAATTAATCATTATGGTTGTACAAGTTAGGACCAAGGATGTACTCGCGTTTTGTATACGAAATCTTATTCATAGGTTTTATTTTTTCACTTATTTTAGCTTAATTAATTACTTACACCAAATATGATCAGTTTTTTATATTTTTCTACTATTTTATATTGCATATTAACTTTTGATCTCATATTTTTGAAATCATTTTTCCTGATCAAATATTTGCATTCATGATGAAAATCCCCATCAAACAGGTGAAAATACTAGTTTTAATTATAAAATATAAATTATAAATATATAAATGGCTTAAAATGGAAAAAAAAAAGTAACATATGCAATGCATGGCAAATATGTAGTTCAAATAAATGAGATTAAATCACATCCTAAAAACAAAAAAAAAAAAAAAAACATTTTATCTTCTTAAAATTTTGGGAAAATGAGAGATACCTTTAGTTTTGAAAATATATATGGATAGATCCTATGAATTTTTATTTCCTGATTAAAAAATCGAAATTCTAATTTTAATTTGACAGACCCCCTCAACAAATTGAAATACATGTTTTACCCTTTTAATATCAATTAAAACCCTAACCCTCTAGCCTTTCCTCCCTCTCCTACTCCCACATCTCTCAGTCGACATTTATCCCCCCTCTCCCTCTCTCTCTCTCTCTTCATCTCTCTAACTCTCTCTCTGCCCACAGTCCTCCGCCGCCGCCGCTCCTTGCGCCGCCGTTGCTGCTCCCCCACCTCCTTACACCGCGCCGCTGCTCCCCCACAGCCTTGCACCGCCGCCCCTTTTCGCGTGCTCGATGCCAATCGCCGCCTTGAATCACCCGTCCAAATCGAATAGACTCGATGTTGCCAAAAACATGATGGATGAACGTTTGTTTGTTTTAAATTCGTTTTAAATCTATTTCTACTTCCATTTGATGAAATGGTTTCTATACTTTCTTTGGTTGAGGGATGGCTCAAATCATATCTACTATTTTTTATAAAAAAATAAAAAAATAAGATCTACTATGTTTTTTTAAGATATGTGAACAATTAATATTAAAATCTTTTTCTTTGGATTAATTTGATTTTTTTTATTTTTGTTTGATTCTTATGTTCATTTTTGTTATAAATCATATGTCTTTTATTTTTTGTATTTATTTGAAGATGATCCGAAATGCCTGAAGTGTGAGAGCTATGTTTGTCTGTAATAGAAACTTAATCAGTAGTGGTTACTTAGATGGGTGATTTGGGTCAGGTGAATATACAGTTATATGTAGTCATATACAGTCATATATGTAGTCATGTATAGTCATGGATACATATAACTATACATGACTATAGAACTTGAAGTATACTATAGTCATTTGTAGTCGATTACAATAAATTTATCAACAAAAAAAAATTCATGTTTTTTTTTCATGTAATCTAACTCGCATGTTCCATTTTGCCCTTTAACTTGTATTTTTTTGTCACAGGTTTTTTGCTTTGTATAACATTATGAGATGCAAAGAATAAGACGCAGATAAGTGTCATGTGAAGTTGATGATACAATATTCCAGACTTATGCCACTTATGTAACTATAGTCACGTGTAGTAACATATAGTTATATGTATGCTATGTGTTTATTAATGTATAGTGATGCATGTTCATGTTTTGAAGATTATATACACGATATTGTGTTTTTTTCTTCAGTTAGTTGACTATCAAGATGAAAATTATGAATTTTGTTGTTGGTGTATAGTAATTTTAGGGTAAAAAGACATTACATGATTACATATAACTATACTGATGTGATTGTGGTATATACTATAGTTAGGTGTAGTATACTATAGTCAATTTCAGTACAGTAAAGTTATCAAAAATAATAAAAAATAAAAAAATATTAAAAAATTCAAAAAATTCAAAAAATAATAAAAAAAAATTAAAAATTCAAAAAATTCAAAAAAAATTAAAATTAAAAAATACAAAAGAGGGTATGTATTAAAAAATAATAATAAAATAAACATTTATATTTTTTATTTAAAAAATCTATAAAAATGATAAATGCAAGTCAAAAAATGTTAAATGCAGTTGGGCATTATCCTGAATGCAAGGGTAAAAATACTGAATGCAGTTGAGCGAAAATTGAACTTAAGGGCACAATAGTACTTTTGCCTCTCCAGGGGTATCTCAAAGGAAGAATTTTAGGGGTTGATCTATCCCTATATATTTTCCATACGAGGAGTGTATATTCAATGGACCCTAAATTTTTTTATGGATTATCCAAATATTTAAAAACTGCAATATTGTGTTATATATGCATTCAAAAGTGAAAAATTAGAGCAAACAACCGTACTACGAGTGATTCTGAAGCTGCAAATTTATCATATGTCAATAATGCCACGAATAAATCGATCACATCCCTATACAGAGAAATGTTCACAAGCTGCACACGCAAACACAATATACGAATCAATACTAATTTGACTATTCGAGTAACAAAACTTGATCTCTTGATCATCTTAGTGGCCGAATCGATTTTGAGGCCGTTATCACACTTTGGGTCCAGTTGTGGTTGACCAGCTCTAATGATCTTTCAAGTTTATCACAAGCTTTAGAAAGATCATCCTCTGTTATCGGAGAGTCGTTCTTCAGGGCAAACATTACTTCATCATCATCATCGTCAAGCTGGAGGTAGAGCACGCCTTTGCCAAATACCTGTAAAACCAAAAAAAAATTAGACAACCACGGCTTCGATATGAAATAACCATTTTCTTTTATTTTTTTGTGTGTGTGTATGTGTGTGACATTCCACTTCTCACCTTCTTTAAACTCGAACGTACTGCAACTTTGGTAGGTGAGGACCTTGAAACCACATTAATGACGAATAAGCCTTCCTCGGAAAGGGAGTTTTTCGAGTTCTGAAGAAAAGATTCCTCAACAAAATCTTCTGAAGGACATGACAAAGGAGAACTGCACAATAACAGTAACTAGATAAAACAAATGAAAACCAGACAGAGCAGAAATTAAAGATATTAAAACTCGTATAATTAATTAATTGCCTTTTGTATGGTGAGTCCGCATCAACTATAAGTATGTCAAGTTTCCGAGCTGCAAGAACCGCAGTGCAAACGTTTTAGTAACTTGTAGCTTAGTTGAGCATACCATCTTTGTTTTCTGCAATCAATTTCTTTTTTTTTTACCTGCCTCACAATCTGCTTTCTCCCTGACAAACTCAATTCCATCAGCTATACGTACCTGAACAGGAAAAATAGAGAAATAAAGGTACGTGCACTTGTCAAAAACCATACAAGGCATTTGATTTGCATTTAGTTAGTGAAAACAAAAAAAAAACAAAGAAAAAAAGAACCAAGGAAATAAATAATAAAGTACTACATTTTACCCGTAATCGTTCATCTTCTTTAAAACCGAAATGTTCCTTAGCAACATCCACAACAACCTGATCTATCTCGATAACCTGTGAAAACAAGAACTTGCATGAGGACATATAGCAGAATAAAAATGGTACAAAGTGGTTCAGAATTTCATTATACCTCAATGTTTAGATTAGGTATCCAATTCTTCATAAACATAGCAAGCATTCCTGCTCCAAGACCGATAACCACTGTTTCCACCTGGAAAAGAGGGAAATGACACCTTCAGTTTAAGACCATATTTGAGAAAATAAAAATAAAAATGCAGACTGCTCTATTTCATAAGACTTATATTATTTATTGATATGCAACACTCCATAATACCATTAATATTGGTCGTCATAATTTTGTTTTTTTTTTTTGTTTTTTGCCTTGTGTTCTTTTCTTTGTTTGGTGATCAGAGAAAGTGGATGGCTCACCATGGGCCGAGTGCAGCTAAATCCTTTGAGATGGGTAGAAATCAACATCAATCCAGTAATTAACGCATTGTTGTTCATACGTGCCAAAACGTTGTGATCAACTTTCCGTTCATTACTTGATGCTTTGTGGCTCTTACTTCCTAGTGATATAACACAATAACTATAAAAAATTTACAACTACAAAGGTGATTTATCCCATCTTATGATTAGTTACAGTTACAGTTAGAAATTTAAAAAATTTGCCTCCCAAGGGAAAATCACTGATATTTGATGTCCATATTACCCAGAAACACAGGCCAAATTATTGAAAGAGGAATTCAAGCACTGACAAAGGTCGATTGGTTATCAATCTAATTAAAATCACCACATTTCTAAAAAAGTTAACAAAGAAAAAGAACAAGGCGGAACCCTCACCAGATTTCTTCTGCTTTCCTTTGTTCATGGTTTTTGAAGGTGTCTGCACTTCTGTTAAAAGAGCTTCTGATTGGACCACACTTGGGGATCTGTGGAAAGAAAGGCGGCGGAAAACCATATCTTCTAATTCGCGATTTTCATCATGGTTATGATAGGTCACATCCTCTACGACAATTGTCCCCGTCAAGGCAGATGTGACCTGGCATTTCAGAATAAAGTTTATTCTCTTTCTTCCTTCCATTTGCTATGGCTTCTTTTGCAGTTCATTGAAATTCAGTAACCTCAATTTTCATGAAACTATGAGCATATTAATTTCGTAATTATGGTACTACTCATAAGAACCATACTACAGAAGTTACTTAATCTAAACATGAAAGAGGAACGAAAAGTAAATATTAGAGATCTTGTAAGGAAGTGACAAGAGATAGTAATAGTTATCCAACCTCGTGTACAACTACTCGCTGGTCAATTCCTTCACTTGAAGTCATAAACCTGAAAATAATACTCGTTTACCATAACCTCTACATGTGAGAAAAGGAAAAAGTTCCGAAACTAACATAATTGAACTCATTTCTTCCTATACTCATTAGGCATCATGCTGGTACAGAATAAAACGCATTTGACTGCTTTCTTTTCTCTCATTTTATTAGTGAACCACAGCTCAACCGTGATTAACATTAATGTTTCAGAAAGAGATAATTCTGATTGCAAATGATGAAAAGAATGAATAAGTTTGCAGCTTCAACTTCTCTCACTAGCCCATAAACCAGCACTTTCTTGTTTTAAGTTTCCGGAATCTAAATAAGTTTTTGTTACTCATTTTTCAACAGCCTTACGGAAGCACAAGCTACAACAGTGATGTCGATATCATTTTTCAAGTGTAAAACACTCATATGAGACGAAAGCCAGATCCAAAAAAACTGCACAGAGGAAATATTCTATTGGATATCCTATTAATGGATAATATCTGGTGACGAGCACTTACGGAATTTCATATGTATCATCACAGAGTCTTGGAGCCAATTGCTTGACTAAAGGAGTGAGATCAGACTGAAACAAGGAAAACCGAAATTTTATCAAATGTAATGAAATGCAAGAATGTACAGCTATTGAAAATACAGTTGGATATTACCTGGATATAGTCCATAGAAGCACCAGAATTGCTGTAGTTCAGAAAAATCTAAAACAATCCAAATAATCTTATACTTAAAAAAAATGAAATAACAAAAGATAAGATAAATGACGAAATTAAATTAAGTTTATCCGTACAGGAAAGATCTTACAATCAGTAATCTAGCAGTGTCCGAGTCTGCGAGAATGATCTTTTGTCCTTCTTCTGATGAGAACAGCCAGACATCAACTAGTATCTGAAACAAGAAAACATTGAGGGTTTCAAGGTCTATCGCATACTTGGAAATAGGAATATGTAATAGTAAATAAAAGAAAGAAAGTGCAACAATGCTGCCATTTTTGACAATAGCTGGATCGAAAATTAGTTGGCATATTCTTTTGTAACAAACAAACAAACAAGCTCCAATTCAAAACATTTCTAATTGAGAAAACAAGTATAAATAAACCAGGAACTTTAAGGATATCAAAACTAAGATAAAAGAACTAACATTTGGAACGAGATATACAGCAAAGTAATCTGAGAAATTTGATCCTGAATCTTGCTGAGCATCAACAAGTACACCAATGTAAAAATGGAATACTCCAGGTTCACCTAAAATAAGCTTTATCATGCGATCTGGTTCAAACTCTTTAAGGTTTCCTTTCGCCCCAAGACTCAGTTCTTTAATCGAGTATAATTTATTACTGCCACTGGAGCACTCTGATCGAACCTTTTGCTCTCTTTCAAGTGCTTCGTAGAGTTCACGAGCCTGAAACATGCTGAAAAGGTTAAATCTCTTTCTATAGATATAAACAATATGTTGAACTGAACTAGCAAAGAGCATTAAAAAAAAACTCAGCCTATAGCATCTGATTACCTGATTACCATGAGATTCAACAGAGTATTTATCCACTGCTGATATCTCATAAACAGAAGCACAAGTATCTTTCTCAACAACCACCATAAAGGTCTGCGGTTCTAGGTTTTTAGAGGATGGTTCCTTAGGAATGGTATAAAGACTCGTTTTCCATCCAAACCGGAACATAGAGAAAAGAAGAGCTGAGAATAAGAGAATCAAAGCTAAGAATATTTACAAAAACTCTTGACCAATTTCATACGAGGAACAATACCTGACACACGGGATTCTGCTAAGGTGAGACAAATATATTTTCCGCCATCTTTTAAAAGCCTTTTTACCTGATAATGAACAAAAGGAAAAGGATAAGCCAAGCTTCTGGACCACTCAAAGAAACAAGATACGAGTTAAATAATACACCTCAGATAAATACAGACTCCCTAATTCATAGCCAGGGTCAGGCACCATTAATGCATCCAATCCTCCCTTGTCGACAATGGCATCCAAGGTCTTATCTCCAAACTAAAAATAAACCAATCAGAAGCATAACGAGTTAATTTGCAAATTTGACGAAATAAATATTAAAAGACAGCATGCAAATTTATCAAAGAAATAGCTAACAGAACTGACTGTATGCGAGTTATTTTAAATGCATAAGGTCCTCTATTTTCTGCATGTACAACTATCGATCCATAGCATTGGTGGTTGGTGATCAACCAGAGAGACCACAGAAACTGGAGAATTGGAGAATTTATTGTAAACAAGGAACCATAACTAAATCATTAATCAAAATAATAGATTTTATTCATTAAGATTTTGATTTTATTCTCCTCCTCGCCGATCTACTCTGCAATTCACATATGCGAAAGCACCGTTATAAGATAGGAGAATGAAAGAATAACCTGTTGAAAGTTAACGATACAATCACGATTCTTCATACCAGAAACTTGGATGTGTAATCAGTTATGTCAGCACTATTTCCACATACAACTGTACTTATAATTATATTTTTCTGCTGCATCACTATTGCCGCAAACTCCGTAAGTCAACTCGCAAGTCAACGTTCTAGTCAACCTATTCATCTAACTTAATTAACCCCACTAGAAAAACCATCTCAAGGTAGAACACGAAACTATTTTAGCCTTTTGGAATTAGGCCTCAAACATCCATCCCAAGAACAACAAGTATATAATTGAATTTATTTTAGAACAATTACTCAAATCTATTTTAGAACTTTATTTTACAGAATTAATGAAGCAATTTACATTGTTTCAGACGGCGGAGAAACAGCAATTACCTCAATTCTAGTCATATCCATAACACGCCACTTCATCGTCGGCCGTTCTCTCACATTCCTCCTCAGCATATCAGCAATCACCACCTTCGAGAAATCCACGTTCGTTATATCCGTAAACCCAGCATCGTACAAATGCTCCGACAGCTTTGAATTCCCGCATCCCGGCACCAAAATAGCCATCTCCGCCGCTTGTACGGCCGGCGGCGCCTCTCCGGCGATTTCCGGCAGAAACGACGACGGCGATAGGAGCTCGGTCGTAATTAAGCTCTGGAGTTGGGGCCACTCCGCATACCACTCGAAATAATCGCCGCCGCCTCTCGTGGTGAAAAAATCGTCCCAATTCTCTTTGCGCGTGAAGTATCGAAAGGTTTTGAACAGATCATGCTGATTTTCCCCTCCGGCGGTGGTGATTTCTTCTGGTTGTTTCTGTTGCTGCTTCTTTTTTCTCCCCATTTTTTCCTATGGTGCTTCGTTTGTGTGTGTGTTTTCGGTGTGAATTGCGGTTATTGGGGTTTTCAGAGTTTTGGGATTTGAAATGAAAGAGAGAGCGAATTGAGGAAGTTAACGCGCGGCAATTGGAAGAATCGAACTCTTTAAGTCTTAACTGTTTACTGTTTGTTATTTTGATGTATTTTCCGGGTAAACAGCATAAAACCCCCCTGTGTTAATGAAAACCTACACAAAATCCCCCTGTGTTTACTTTTTTGCAAAAAACCCCCCTGTGTTCTGTTTTTCTTTGCACCAAATCCCCATTCCGTCTAATCCATTAGGCAAGTGCTCTTCACACGCCAGTTGTGCGAGTAGTATTGATTTTTATATGCTTTTTAAACTGAAAAGACCAAGTTAACCTTTATCTCAATTTCCCTTGTGTTTAAAAATATATGATCCAGACCCCCACTGTCGTATTTGTTTGCATAAAACCCCCTCCCATAAATTGATGTTTACATTTCCATAATATTTATTATTTTATAAATCATAATTTTGTTGGAATTCCTAAACCCCGTGTTAGTGCTATATAATTTGCTAATTATATTCAAGTTAAACTGGAATAAATTTTATTTTAATTTTGATATTTTCTTTGAACTTTTAATTTAATGAATTAAGCTTGAATAATGTGTTGTTTTTCTTTTCATAAACCAAACTTAATTATGCTTGGACTAACAATTCCTAAATAATTAAATTAAATAAATAAACAAGTAAGAAATTTGATAACACGTCCATCTTATTACCGAGTCAAAATATTACCAAAAAGAGATTAGCAAAATGCCAAGATAATAATAAGAATAAGGGCAAATTACGGCCACCCCTGATGTATGGTCAAATTACGAAAAACCCTCTTGTTTAGGTAATTACAGCCACCCCCCTCTTTTGAAATATTTTTATGTAAAATTTATGTTGTAATAATAATAATAATAATAATAATAATAATAATAATAATAATAATAATAATAATAATAATAATAATAATAATAATAATAATAATAATAATAATAATAATAATAATAATAATAATAATAATAATAATAATAATAATAATAATAATAATAATAATAATAATAATAATAATAATAATAATAATAATAATAATAATAATAATAATAATAATAATAATAATAATAATAATAATAATAATAATAATAATAATAATAATAATAATAATAATAATAATAATAATAATAATAATAATAATAATAATAATAATAATAATAATAATAATAATAATAATAATAATAATAATAATAATAATAATAATAATAATAATAATAATAATAATAATAATAATAATAATAATAATAATAATAATAATAATAATAATAATAATAATAATAATAATAATAATAATAATAATAATAATAATAATAATAATAATAATAATAATAATAATAATAATAATAATAATAATAATAATAATAATAATAATAATAATAATAATAATAATAATAATAATAATAATAATAATAATAATAATAATAATAATAATAATAATAATAATAATAATAATAATAATAATAATAATAATAATAATAATAATAATAATAATAATAATAATAATAATAATAATAATAATAATAATAATAATAATAATAATAATAATAATAATAATAATAATAATAATAATAATAATAATAATAATAATAATAATAATAATAATAATAATAATAATAATAATAATAATAATAATAATAATAATAATAATAATAATAATAATAATAATAATAATAATAATAATAATAATAATAATAATAATAATAATAATAATAATAATAATAATAATAATAATAATAATAATAATAATAATAATAATAATAATAATGGGCAACAGTGAAATTGGGAAAGTGGGTGGCGTGGGGGAGGCAGAAGGGTTTTGTTTTGGTTTATGTTTATTTTTTTGCTTTTTTATTTATTTATTAAAAACTCTATAAGGGTACAATTGAAATTTTACTATTTATAACTAACGGGGTTAATATCTAACGGAAAAGGGGATGTGCGCCAAGAAAAACATAACACAAGGGGGTTTTTTGCAAAAAAGTAAACACAGGGGGATTTTGTGCAGGTTTTCATTAACACAGGGGGGTTTTATGCTGTTTACCCTGTATTTTCCACTTTTAGTAGGTGTTAAAGCACACAGTAATAACTAGTAAGTTTTTTTCTACAACCAACCTAACAAATTCAGATTCCAATATCAAGGATATGGTGCAACAAAGTAATTTACTCCAATTATGTAAATTGAAGTTATTGGAAAGAAATTTTGTAAATTCGAAAATAATTAAAGAAACTGAAATGATTTATGCAGTACTAAAATTACGAATACCGTTCATTGTGTAATTAACACCCAACCCCTTAAAATTCACAAAAAACTGAAAACAATCCCCCCAAATCCGAAAATCTATCAAATTGAAAGGTAATTTCTTATCTAATTTAGTTATATGTGTAATTTGTGTTTAATTTATGGTTGAATATGTGGAACCCCCAAAAATGGCGTTTTTTTGGGCTGTTTTTGTTGCTGGTATGCACCATTTCCACGCCCAAAGCGAGCATGAGAAATGAGTTTTCACGCCTAAAATGGGCGTAAAAACAATTTTGACATGACCGTTTTGGACGTGAAAATGTGGTTTCTGCGACTGTTCCAGGCGCCGGCCAGGAATTTGCACGCCTGAACCGGGCGTGCAAATCTCTAACCGGCGCCTGGACCAATCGTATGGTTTTTTTTTCTTTTCTGGTTTGGCGCCCGGTCCAAGCGTACAAATCCTAGCCCTGGACTGGGTGTCGGTTCAAAATATAATTTTTGTTTTTTAATTTATTGATAATAACAATGTTTTATTCTTATTTCATTCATTAGTTAATTAATTTGCATAATGTTCATTTTTGTAGATGTCGACGAGGTGGCCACGCGGACTAAGCAAGGATCCGATGACACGTGGCATGAGACCAGATGAATTTGCTGGAAACGAGGGATCGATCAACAGATGAGACTACTGCACAACAAGAGGGTAGGACACACAAGCGCAGGGTTACTGAATCTACTCAACGGGGCAAATGCAATTTGCGACCGGTCGAGTCAAAGGAACATATGGATCCATCGCACGATGAGGATGGTGAGAATGCACATGTAGGATTCCAGGGCCAATATGCTTTTCCGGTGCTAGATTTTGGATTAGATGGCAATGAGCCAATGATTATGACAATGTCGTTCCCGCACCCCCGACTACTTTGACCGGTGCTGCTGCTACTTTCTCCGATGGTGCTACTCATCGTCGGGGTGGTACTTCGTCCGATGTTGCTACTCGTCCGTGGAAGTTGACTGGACTTGGTGGACCTACTAACTATCACTTGATACCGAGTTTTGGATTGCACGTCGCCTATGACATTTGGGAAGGAAATGTAATATTTATTAATTTTTATTGTCTTTTTTTAAATGTGTATACTAACATAGTTGCATACTTAAGATCGGATAAATTTTGTACAGGCGCGATCTATGGTTAAATTGCAATCCCGTACGAAAGCGGTGACCAGTTGGCGTGGGCCTGTACGAAACATTGAATACAACAGCGTAAGTACTCTCCTTCCTTGTGAAGGATAGTGAATAAGCCGTAGTCTTAGCATAATTTTTGTTTATGGCGAACTGGTTAATGAAGTTGTCAGTGAGTTTCCCAAAATTTTCGATCCGAATTAACAGGCAGTTGGTTGAACAATTTTATTGTATTGCCTGTGAAGGTGGTACGGAACACCTTACAGTAAGCCGTATCTGTCATGGAGTAGAGATCCACCATTGAGTAAAATTTCTCAATGTGCTCTTCTGGGTAATCAGTTCCATTGAAGTGGTCGACATCTTCAAATGAAGTGATTAAGGCATTAATGATGTTGGGCAAGTTTTATTTTTATTAGGATGCGATATATGGTATTATGGGGGTTGTGGCGATATTGGATCCACAATTCAAGATGGTGTTATAAGTGGAATTTTTGTATGAAAAATTTTATGGAGATCTTGCCTTTCTAGAGATTGATAAAGTCAAGAATATTTGCTACAAATTAATTGGTGAGTATAGATCCTAGAAAAGGGATAGTGATAGTGTATCATCGTCGTCGTCGACGGTGGTAGACGATAGCTAATCTTCTAGAGGTGACATTCTTTTGGATTATGATTTGCTTGTTCATAGTAAAAAAATGGGGGATTGAAAAGTGAAGCTTGATCATTACTTGGAGGATGCCGTTTTACCAATGAGTAACGATTTTGATGTTTTGTCTTGGTGGAAGGATAATGGACATAAGTACCCGATCTCAAGATTGATTGCAAGAGATATTGTACATATTCTCGTATCTGCGGTTGCTTTGGAGTCGACTTTTAGTACAAGTGGTCGATTATTGAGTCCATATCGAAGTAGACTACATTCAAAGATTGTGGAGCCATTGATGTGTTCCCGAAATTGGTTATGGGCTCAAATTAAAGACAAGTTAACATATACTATTTTTTTCTATTTATGTTTTTATTTTATTTAATTTGTACATAAAATTTACTTTTATTTTTATTGTTGTAGGTTAGTCTTCACAAATGGTACTTGAGAAAGCGATGCAAAATATTTTTGATGGTGAAGATGATGATGGTTGTGAAATTGATGATGGTGGTGAAGATGTTTTGGTTGATTATTAGAAGTAAAGTAGTTTGGTTTTTAATTATTTCATGTTTAAATGTGATGGATATTTTTATTTTATGAGATTTTGTATGATATTTGAAGTTGAATTTGCATTTTGTTAGGGTTTTTTTTCGTTGAAATAAGCCTTTAAATTATAAGTAGATTGCATATTTACTTATCAAAAAAAATGAGAATTTTTCGGGGCGTGTACCCTTGGAAATTTTACAGGGCGGGCTTGGGGATTTTATGTCATAAAGTTCATGAATTTTGACAGGATGGGGATTGAAAAACCCCTCTCCATTGCAATCCCTAGTTGTAACTAAGTGTAGCTAATATTAATATATTACTAATATTTAATTATTTATATTTCATATAATAATTAATAATTATATAAATAATGCCTGAACCCGCTTTGTACCTGTACCCGGTCAAAAAAAAAATCAATCCCCATACACGCCCCAATTGTTTGTGGGGCAGGTAATACCAGAAAAATTCGGGGCTGGTCAAATTGCAATCCCTAGTTGAGTCTTGGTTTCCCGGAACTTGACTCTGTCCTTGGGATGCGTTAGGCGGATCGGTTCGGACTCATGCGATGATGTAATGGGCTACAGCCTCTGCAGCAACCTGTGCGGTCATGTTTGTGACAGTCGTGTGGACACTTTTTCGATCATAAGTCATAGGGCCTCCTCGGTCAATTGCACGGTGTGTGGAGGGTCTGACCTATTGTTGTTCGGAGGAGGCGGATGAGCGTTGTTATTCTCCTGGGGTGGAGGGACATTGTTGTTCAACGGGGGCAGGGAGCATTATTGTTCTCCTAGGGCTGATGGGCGTTTTAGTTCAGCAATGCCAAGACATCTGCCCCTGGGGGAGGTGATGGAGCGTTCCTCATCTAGTTGTTGGTTGCGTGATTGTCTTGATCACATTGTTTGCTTCGTAATCTGGTTTGTATTCTCATAGACGGCGCTAAAATAATGGCATATCACTCGCCTTTGATGTATTGGTGGGTAACACGTGGTTAGGTCACTGTACACGAATAGGTGATCCAGGTCAGATTAAAGCCTCTTAGGTCAGATTATAATTAGGTTGGTTGTAGAGTCATAATGAATGTAACTCTAATTATCGATTAGCTCTAATTAAGATTGAAGCTTGTAATGGACTCAAAATCCTTGACGGGCCCATGCTACTGTTATAGTTCCCTCGTTATTGGGCATTGATCTTAGGCCTTAGGAATTCAAGCCCTAGATAGAGTAATTTATTGGTTAATTGGGCCAACCCATTTGGCAGTATTAGATTTCATGAAATAAAAAATGGAGCAAATTACGACCATCCCCTAAGGAAAGATAAAATTACGGAGAAAAAAAACCCCTCTTGTTTGCATAATTACAATCATCCCCTTAACTATATATTATATTACGAAAAAATCCGTCCAGTTGATAAATTTACGGGGTTCATTGGGTAAAATTGTACAAAAACTGCGGTATGCCAAAATTTCATATCGTTTAGCATTTGGTTCGATAAATAACCGAATTACCAAAATTTTACTAAAAATATTTACAAAATTGTTTTTTTATTATTTTTATTAATTGTAGTTTAAATACTAATATTATATATATATATATATATATATATATATATATATATATATATATATATATATATATATATAATAAAACTAAATGCCACATCAAATTAACGGTTCGGGAAACGGAATGTACGAATTTTCGTCCAGTTCGATTCGATTGGTTTGTTTATCGACCCGATGAACATTCCTAGATAAATTTGACATTGTAATGGTGGACGTGTAAGACAATACATAGTTGAAGGAGTTGTTGTAATTATTCAAAAAAGAGAGATTGTTTCGTAATTATACTTTACCTCAAAAGGTGGCCGTAATTTTCCCTAAAAATGAAATGCAATGGGACTTTACGCAACAGATTATCCTTAATACATGGGTTTTTATGTTGCTAATTAACACAAAGAAAACAGACAACCCTAAAATGAAAAGAAGTTCATCACATTTTTTAAAAACCAAATTGGAGAGATTCCAATTCGGCGTTTTGTTGTTACATGAAATTCAAATGCTTTATTATTTGGCATTTTTAATCGAAAAAATGGGCACCACAATAATGTGTCAGATAAACCGGCTGATTTCATCAATATTCATTTGTTTATCATAATTAAACAAAGATTATTGTTCCACTAATTTCATCTATATATATCACTCATTCAGCTTTTGGATTTCGATTATGACACTTACAAACTGGTAAATCCTAGTGCGGTTGTGATATTCTTCACTTGTAATAAAATCCTAGTACGGCTGTAATATTCCTCCGTTTCGGCCAAAAATAACAAAATTAGCAAAATATATTATGCTGTCCATAACTCTAACATCAATATGCCCACAAATATTCTATAACTTGTATATATATTGTGTTTTTTAATTTTTTTTCTTCCGATATTTGGATTGAATCATGGGAAAAAAAAGGGTGAATAGGACTTACAGGGTGTTTGGCTAAGTTTATTTTAAACAACTGATAAGCTCTTATATCTGATAAGATGTTTTAAGAGTTGATAAGTTGTTACATCTTATTTTTAGGATTAATTTGATGAGTGTTTAGATAATGAGTTTATTTTATATTTCTACTCATTATAAGATCTTAAATAAAAAGGTGGGTAGACGTACTTTTTTAAAAATATCTTTTTTGTTCAACAACAGCTTATCTTAAAAAAAAATAATAAGATCATTTTTTAAAAGTTTACCAAACACTTTGGAAGAGCTTATAAGCTGTAAAACATCTTATAAGATTTTTTTAACATTTTACAAGTTTAGCCAAACACCTTCTTAACCCTGTATGATTACAAGTTTTTGCAGATGATCCTCTTGTACTTGTAATATCAGCCCATCACCTCTTTGTGGTTGATGGGTGTCAGACTTAACCGCGCGGTCCAACTTCAAGGGGGTCATCTGCAATAATTAAAAAGGGAATGTAAGCACGAGGGGATCATCAGCAAAAATGTAGTATTTGACGTTTGACACATACAATTAATTTTAAAGGAGAAATAAACGGACGTTACCCCTATCAACTACAAAAGAATCGTGTGTTGATATTACGAGTACAAGGGAATCATCTGCAAAAACTTATAACCACATAGAGTTTAACTGCTATTTACATAAAAGAAAAACCCTTTTAGTAACTAATTGAAAAATAAGTGTAGCAATTTTTTTAAGTTCATTTCAGTGATAGTTAGTGTTCATTGTTTTCCGCATAACTTTATAATTCAAACTCCAAATAAATTGATTCAAATTGCATTTGATATCCAACAAATGGAATGTTTGGAATTTGAATTGAAGATATACATTTCTACATCACTTTAATAAATTCAAATTGGTAAAGTGCTTAAGGTCAATATATTATAACGAACTGATAAAAAAAATATATTTTAACAAATCTTAATATATCGATTTTTTGGTACGACAATAGTAATGAATTTTACGTTACCGAAACTTCAATAATAATGGTGATTCAAGAAATTGGTACTTTTGCCCCAGCAAACCACTCTTACTCAAAACAGTTCATAAATAATCGATCATGTTAACTTTATCTAAATTTGTAATCAAAACAAAATAAAGGGTGGACTTTTATAAAATAAGGCATGTCAAAATCAAGAATTAATGGCCTAAACTTTCATTAGGCCCTCTAGTGATAAATTCAAATAAAGAAAGGGGAGCCCAATTTAATTTATGGAGGTGGACACGTGTACATGCGACAGTGAGTTTGGGGCATGTTTGGCAATATTAAATTGTAATTATGAAATATATTTGACGTGTAGTGCATTTCAGCCAAGTGGTGTACTTACAAAATGCAGCCACTTTGTTGTTGGATGTGAAATAAAGCCTAACGAGTATATGCTGCTATGCTTCTAATTAATTTGTGGACAAAATCTATCCAATGTGGCTTTCTTTGTAAATTGTGGTCTATAATTTCTATACAAATCAATTGATTCTTCTCTTATATAATATACAAAATTCCGAGTTTGGCCATTGATTTGATCTTTTCCAAATTTGATGTTTTTTTTTACATTCAGACTTTGACTTGTTCTTCTTCGAATTTAATTTAATGTCGATACATTAATTTAAGGGTATTGCAACTTAACGCCGTATTGAACATGTGCCTTAAATTAAATTTAACAGTGAACACCGCGAATTTGATAAAGTTTCAGAGAAAGAATTTTCTTTAATGAATCCTACTTTTTTCACTTGTAAAAAAAAGAAAAAAAAAATCTATGGTTTGTTCTTCTTCAATTGTGTGAATTGTTGTCGTCCTTGTCTTTATTTTCGTTCCACGAACTTTTAGTAAAAACTAGTACGATATTATTTCAAAAGTGAAAAAGAATAATAAATTTAATATATAATAAGAAAACAAATTGAATTTCTATCTTTTATCTCTTAATACTTGAGACATATTGATGAAAAATAGGAGACTGATAATTGTTGAAAATTATAGTTAAAAAATTAGTAGAGAAAAGAATATTAAAAATAAATAATTACAGATATACCATTAGAGTAGGATTATTTGGGGTTTAGTTTCAATTTTGATAATTGTTGAAAATTATAGTTAGAAATTAATAGAGAAAAAATATTAAAAATAAATAATTACTTAAATAGCATTAGGGTTTTTAAGGTTACCGGGCGTTTCTTTCTTTTGTATATAAGATATATTGATGAAAAATAGGAAACTGATAATTATGGAAAATTATAGTTAAAAAATTAGTAGAGAAAAAAAATATTAAACATAAATAATTACAGATGTACCGTTAGAGTAGGATTATTCACGGTTTAGTTTCAATTTTGATAATTGTTGAGAATTATAGTTAGAAAATAATAGAGAAAAAATATTAAAAATAAATAATTACAGAAATACCATAAGAGTATTTAGGTTTGCCCAACGTTTCTTTCTTTTATATATAAGATAAATGCGCTTATGGCAATATATTTCGTTTTAAGATGAGTTTATGAAAAAAAAAATGGAACTCAAGGTTTATAACATTTTCTAGATTAGCCTCTAGCCTCTATCTAAAGGTTGCATTCGTATTAATATTAGATTTTATTGCAATTATTGCCCATGCGTATATCGAATTTCAAAAAGATTTTTTTTTTTACCCTCTATCACTTTATTGATAAAATTCATCTTATGATTCAATATTTTTTAACAATTGATGAGGTCAGCCTGATAAAGTTTGGCCAATCCCCCTCTCCCGTTTTAGGCTTATTAAATAGTATGAGGAAAAAATGTATAGGTCACAAGATCGTTCGATCCACAACCGGCCAATACGTATCAAAGATAAGGCCTCTTTAAAATCTCGCATAGGAAAGCTTGTTAATACCAATTTCGCTAAAACAATGCCTTTGGGATATGAGGTTATCGAGCTCGCCGGCTCATCCGAACATGCAAGTGACGATGGAGGGGTAGGTACCAAGCTGAAGGGGAGTTGTTGGAAGAAGAAGATTAAAAGATATTCTCCCTAAATAAATAAGAAAAAATACGTAAATTAGAATCAATAATTGAGCAATCAAACTAATCAGATGAATAGAGAGAATCCAAATCAGAAAATGTTTAATTAGAAATTCTCTATATAAACGAATGTATCAAATTATTACGTTACAATTTTAACATCAATAAAAATTATACTCTCTTTCAAACTCTCTCCTTTTCACTCCACATTTTCCGCAAGTCTAATTCACATTCTCCAGCGAGAAATCGGTGCTAGGTGGATTTTCCGGCGACCAAGGGAATTAGACTTGAAAGGAGATCTTGTACCATGAGCTATTACTATCCCTATTTAGGGGGCTTTAAAAAAAATGAATCTTATAAATGTTTTTGTCAATAAAATAACATGGAGTAGTTTCTTTAGGTCTCGTTTGGTTGGCAAAATAAGATTAGCCAAGATAAAATTAAATAATCTAATGAAACCCAATTGTATTATTGGACATTGGAAAATCCAACAAAAACATGCCTAAAAGGCAAGATAGGGCATGATAATGTAATATTTGCGGGTCGACCCAGCAAATTATTAAGTATACCAAACATTAAACAAAGTCCCATTATTTTATTAATTATAGCTAATCTCCCAAACCAAATGAGGCGTACAGATACAAGAAGGTACCCTTCATATCAACACGATTCCCTTGAAGAAGTTGTAAGAATTAGTGGGACTGTTTTGTCTTTTCTCAGTTGGAATATTTGAAGATGTCAAAATATCGTCCATGAAAGTATTGTAACAAAAAAACAACCATCTCACATGCTGTAATTGGACTGGCTAATTAGTGGAAAGACAGCCAAATTCTTGGTTCCCAAAAAAAAAATCATTCTTGTTTTGCAATAAATGTATGAAGTTTGTCCTTAAGTTCTACGCCGGAGTGTGTGATCATAACTCATAAGTATTGACGTTTGATTTCATCGAATAACGTGGTCGGCTCCTAGTGATTTTGAAAAGTTTCTACAGTTGAAACTTCGATAAATCAATAATCTTATTTAAATTATAATTTACGGTAAATTTCATTTTTCTTTTTTGTACTTGAGCTCGATATCACTTTATCGTCTTCTACTCTCGATTGCATCGGTTTCTCCCGTACTTGAAAAAGTGTCTCGATGTGGCCCTCGTCGTTAGTTTCCAAATCTTTGACCTTAACACCGTTTAATCTAAGTCTGAAAATTACAAAAAAAACCACCCCTCCTAGTTTAAATAATTATTAAAACATAATAATAATAATAATAATAATAATAATAATAATAATAATAATAATAATAATAATAATAATAATAATAATAATAATAATAATAATAATAATAATAATAATAATAATAATAATAATAAATTGTGGCTGGCATCATGGACTATGTTTTCTCGTTGTCTTAATTTTTTTTATTATTTTATGTTTTGTTTTTTATTTATCTTTTATTTTTTTAATAATTATTTAAACTGGGAGATGTGGCGTTTTTGTAATTTGAAAGTTTAGATCAAACGGTATTAATGTCAAATGTCTGAAAACTAACAGCGAGGGCCACATTGAGACAATTTTTCAAGTGCAAGGGGGCAAATCGATGCAATCGAAAATGGAAGGGGGAAAAGTAATACAAAGCCAAAGTACAAGGGGGGAAAGTGAAATTTACCCTATAATTTATTGTGGCATCGATTCGTAGTAAACGTATTATATTATTAGTTCGATAATTTAAAATTTCGCTAAATTAATAGAATTTAGTTAGTTTCGACCGTATTAATTTATAGAGTTTTAATTAAATGTACTAGCAATCAATTCGTGGTCAAGTAATGTCTACACTTGCATTAAAATTGGTGATTTTTTTTTTTTTTAAATTGTTTCTAATGAATTTGAAAACTATTTCAAATAGTCCATATAGAACAAAATTTTGATTTAATACATGATTCAAAATATAATTTAAAATAAGAGTTCGTAAAATTTTACATGAATTTCAAATTTACTAAATAATCGAGAAATAGTTAAAAATAAAAAAAACGTTTAAAAAAGTTAAATGTTATTGTTAGATCAACTAATTCAAACAATCACATGTTATATTTGGATGGATGGATTTGAGTGAAGAATTTCAAATCTATATTAATAGATTGGGCAACTACGATCACCTATCAAGGTATTGTCAAATTAGGAAAAAAATATTTTATTAACCAAGTTTACATGTTTTTAGTTTTCTACTTTAAATCATCAAATTACTAATACACCTAAATTATGATGAGTGATTCTTGGTCTTTAAAAGTAGTCAACCACCATTTTACCAAAATTTATTTTTATATTCCTTTAGTGAAGGATCTTGCACTCTTCCACCTTTTCATTTTTTTACACCAAATTATATTTTTATTATTAAATAACATAGTCTTCTTTTTTTTTTTTTTTTTTCTAATTGATATTATTAATTAATTAGTATCAAAATTAATTATTTTAGGTGGAAAACACACTGGATTGGACGAGTTTCTTATTGGGTTGAACTGTTCGACCGGTCTGTCATGACGTGTTGCGGGCCATGATAGTTAATCTCGCGATATATATCGTTGATACGGTATAGTTCCAATAGAATGATACAACTCGGGTTATGTATCGCTTATTGATAAATACCATTAAATATTGCGGAATATCGTATTGTATCGCCGTATCACGATACGATACAATATTGACGATATTAGTCGACAATTAAAAAACATGGACAATTAACAAACATGAAAAAAAACGAGAAAAAAAGAAGAAATTTCTTCAATATCCCAACCCTACATCACACTTTTCTCTTCAATCTCTTCACTAATTCTTACAATATCGCAACCATCGAATAATTTTACAAATTAGGTATTCGAATTTGAACTTAATGTCCATTTGACTAAAACTTATTTTAAACAGCTGATAAACTCTTACATCTGATAAGTTGTTACGTCTTATTTTTAGAATTACTCTTTTCAAGTGTTTAGATAATAATCTTACAAGCTATTTTTACTCATTATAAAATATTAAATAAATAGGCGAGGTAAAGGTACTTTTTAAAAAAACTCCATCAACTTGTATTTTGATTTTTTAACATCTTTTAAAAAAAATACCTAACTCATTGGAAGAGGTTAGAAGCTCTTAAACATCTTATTAACATCTTATAAGCCTAGCCAAACACCCTCTTAGATGATGTTATTTGACGAACAATTATGATTTTGGTCATATTTTATAATAAGATGTTGAAACTTGAATTTATATCTATTTTGAAATGAGTATTTTAACTTAAAAATATTTAATTTTACATGTTTATAATATTTTTATAATGTAGATATATATTTTTTACTATTTTTAATAGTTGGTTAAGTATCTTACGATACGGTACGATACGATAACGATACGATACGAGATGTGGAGCAAAACGATACGAGATATTTTTACGGTCCGATAACCATATTGCCCGATGGATTGGACGTCTTGACTCGCTTGCTCGATAAAACTTTGAAAGGGTTGATTAAATTTGTTTTTAGTCTTGGCCGTTGATCTTTAACAGATAGACAATCGCAATCTTAAATCATTTAATTTTTAATTAAATATAATCCGTTGGAACGACCCATCAGTTCACCTTTTATATAAGGTTCGACACCAATTTTGGGCTACGACCCTGTTAACTAACCCGTTGACCACAGGTTGGTTTGCATGGATGGATGGTAAATTTTAGAAAAAAAATGGTAAATATTAAGAGCCCGTTTGGCTAAGCTTATTTAAAACATCTTATAAGCTCCTACATCTGATAAGATGTTTTAGGAGCTGATAAGCTGTTAGATCTTATTTTAAAAATTATTTTTTAAGGTGTTTGGATATGTAGCTTATAAGTTACTTTTATTTTTATAAGTTGTTCAGGTGTTTGGAAATAAAAGATCTGTTTATCGCTATAATGACAAAAAAGTACATGACGTCATTATAAGTTTATAACTGTTAAATTTATTTGACTCAAATACTTTTATTCCTAAAATATTATTATAATATATTTACAAATTATTTTTTCAAATAAAAATAATAATATTAAATTATATATTAAATAAACTAAATGATTTTTTATGTATTTTGATATGATATATTTGACTATTTTTTAAAATAAATGAAGTGTAATAAAATATTTTAATGAAACGTGAAAGTTTTACTTTTTTGTCCCATTAATATATTAATATAAAATAAAGGTTGTAAAAGAAATATAATTTTTTTTGATGGACAAAAGAAATATAATTTATTATTGTGATAATAAGAATATTCGGATATTTTTATATACATAAAATATAAATAGAGAATATTTTTTTTTACTATTATGATAATTATATTTTAATTAAGTATTAATCTTGATTACAAGAATACGTTGTTTTGATAAAATATAAATGTTATTAGTATTCATGTAATAAAATAAAATATTTGAGGGCAATTTTGTATTTTAAGTCTTTTAGTAAAGAAGCAAATAAGATCTTAAAGAAAAAAGGTGGGGGGAGGTACTTTTAAAAAAACATCTTATAAGCTCCCTAACAGCTTATTTTTGGAAAAAATAAGATCTTTTGTAATTTTTTTACCAAACATTTTTTAACAACTTATAAGCTCTTAAACATCTTATAAGATGTTTTTAGGAGCTTATAAGCTTAGCCAAACAGGCTCTAAATTTGGCCTCCCAAAATGTTGGTAAATATGGATATTGGCACATTTAATTTATATATTTTACATATTTATTGTTACATTTAAATACCATGGTTCATACTCACACCATTTTAAAAAAAAATCTATAAATATTTAATTACTTTTGCATTTTCTTAATAAATTCCCCTATAAAAAAATGGGGCCAGATGCCTGAGCCGCTAAATTTTTTACCTATATGCCGTCGTTAAAAATATTGACTCCCGTTGTTAAATGTCTTTACTCTGCCACCCGGGGCGAGTCCATCCCTTTGAAAGGTTGAAAGGGTGGACTCAAGCTCACCCTTAAATAAAAAAAAATGTTTCCTAAATTATACCTATATATGTATTAAGTCCAATCAATATTTATTAATTAGCTCACCCAAAATTCAAATTAATGCAAAAAATCCCAATGTTATTTATTAGTCGACCCAAAATTCAAAATTATGCAAAAAAACCCATTTTTTCTTCTTTTTTTTTCCTTTTTTTTTTTATTTCGTCACAAAAAAATCAACAACTTTTTTCCGGAGACGCTGCCCCCGTACCCCCAAAATTTAAGCCCACCATGTATCACATTCCTGGACTCGCCACTGTCCGCCACAGTTGGTTCTGTGTCCAGTCTGAGCCCAACCGAAGCGAACCGAACCGTGGCCATATCTAGTTTGAGAGTTCAATTTTGATTTTTCTTGGTGATATTTGTCCTTTTGTGGCACGCAAAATCTTGGAATTTGGGCATTCATTGGTAAAAGGTAGCCAGAGTTGGGGATACATCAATAGATCATACATACCTTCTAATAGTTGTACACGTGGCTTATACAAGTGGAGCCATAGATTCACTCGGCCAATTAAATTACTCCACCTGTCCTAGACCCTTCAACACAAAAACAGAGGGACTAACAGTAAAAACTAGGTTTTAACTTTCAACAGAGCTAAGTGAAAAATTAGGGCAGATTTTTTTATCTTTTCCTTCTTGAGAACGAAAGCTCTTAAAATTCATATATATAATTTTCCTAATATGAATTTCACTTCCATATGTAATTTATAATATATATATATATGTATAGAGAGAGAAAGTAATATTAGTCGTGAGAGTGAGTGGGAAAAGGGGAGAGAGAGAGAGAGAGAGGAGAGAGAAACACGTAAACGAATACTGTCCAAGCGTACAACGAAGGATACAGGGACGGACACGAGGCTGCGACTCCCACCGTCACCACCATCGACGACGCCGTTTTGCTTTCACTCGTCCGCCAATTTTACTAGTATTATTATTTCTAATGGCTGAATATTTGGTGTATTCCACAACTCTGCTGTAATCTCTCTCTCCATTCTGCGTGGAGATTCGATTTCTTCTCTCTCTCTCTCTCTCTCTTCCGCAGTAATGTCGAGTTTTTCCGCTTCCGAATTTAGTCTGGAAGGGGTTGACGATGTCCAGGATTTCGCATGGGTATGTGAATTTGCCACTCTCTCTGTGTGTGTGTGTGTGTGTGTGTGTGTATGTACTGTAATTTGTGTATGTATAATTGGATAGTTGTCAATTGAATTGAATGTGTGTGTGTATGTACTTAATTTGTGTATGTATAATTAGATAGTTGTGAATTGAATTCAATGTGTGTGTGTGTATGTACTGTAATTTGTGTATGTATAATTGGATAGCTGTCAATTGAATTGAATATGTGTGTGTGTGTGTGTGTGTGTAGAGTAATTTGTGTATGTATAATTGGATAGTTGTCAATTGAATTGAATGTGTGTGTGTATGTACTGTAATTTGTGAATGTATAATTAGATAGTTGTGAATTGAATTGAGTGTGTGTGTGTGTGTGTGTGTGTGTGTGTGTGTATTGTAATTTGTGTATGTATAATTGGATAGTTGGTTCATGATTCAGGAGCACGGCGAAGGATCATCAATGTCGTTGGAGAGGTACAGCCATCTGTATGACCTCATGCACAAGGGGAACAAGGCTTTTCGTGAAAACAGATTAGATCAGGTTTGAATCTCTTCCGTCTTTCTAGTAATTTCTTTCTTTCTTTATTCAATTTATTGGCCTATTATCTGATAAGTATCATTTTTTTTTTTGAAGGAAATTTTTTATGTGAGTGTAATTGAAGTTTGGTATAAATATAATCCTAAAATGATTCTTTATGCTGCTTGGTGTTTAAAGAGCTTGGTTCAGACATTGATTGTTATGTGGAATTTGAGAAGATGACACATTTCTTGAATTGATAGACTGTGCTAAATGGTTTAACATGTTAATCCTCATCGTTCGACTTTTTAGAACCCTATCAGATGATAACCTGAGGAATTTTCCATGATGAAAAGAATCCTAAAAGAGCAACACTGCAGGAAAATAGAAGGCTGTAAATGTCGAGTTTCATGTTAAATGCACATTAGACTTTGGTGAGAGTTATTGATGTTCCTTTGTTAATTTTAAGGTTGCAAGTATTATAGTTCATTTCTAATAAATGACGTAAGCTCTCTACCAGATGAGTAATGTGCAATATCGAGACGTTTTAGATTTAGTTTCTTAGATTTAAGATTTATCAAGTTAACTGTGAAAGAATGGCAGATCACATAAGCGAATTGATTAGCACTGTGCGTATATAGTTTACGAAAGCTAAAAGGCTGCCTATTTATGTCTGTCTAGTCTATATATATGAAAAATGTTGGTTGCATGGCATGGGTTGCTATTTATGATATAGTTTACAGAAAATAATTAACTTCGTGATTGTGTAGCCTATATATTTGTAACATGCTATATATTTTAACTGGCATGTGCCAACAGTTATTATGTATTTTTAGGTCTTTTTAGAATATTGCTTGATGTGAATTGAGAAATTGTGATTCGTGTTCTAAACTATTGACTGAGACAAATCCATCAGCACTTTTTGACAAGTTGCACATGCTTGTCATTTTACTGTACCATTTTTTGTTATCAGGCCATTGAACTTTACTCAAGAGCTAACAACATTAAACCGGGTGATTCTGTTATTTTGAGCAACAGATGCGCTGCATATCTCCGGTAAGTAGTGCCTTGCCATTAATGCTCATGCGTAGTCATCATGTATTTATATATATCATTTAACTTGAAATTTCCTGCAGGATTAGTCAGTTCCTTAAACACAGGCCTCCTTCTGCTTCGGAATACAGGCCATTGAGTGGATTAGATCCAACAACTCATGCTGGGGTATATTCTCATTTGTCTTTTCGCCCCGGGTTACGTTTCTTTCCTCCATTTTTATGGCGAGTCCTAGTAATTTAATGTTTGATCTTTATTTTAGCTTGCGTTGAAGGATGCGGAGAACGTGATGAGTCTACAAAGTAATTTAGTAACATCCTACATTCTCAAGGCAAATGCACTCATCCTGGTAAGAATGCATTCTTGATTAGTCTCTTAAGTCATATATAAGTTGTGGATAATATTGATTTTGTAGCTTTTAAAGAGAATTCCTTTCACAATTATGCTTATATTATCCTACTTCATGATATCTAATTTATATGCATCTCACACTTGTGTAGATATTGCTTACTATATAAGCCCTTTCGTAATCGATCTCATGTCTGCCTTTATTGTATTCATGGTACTTGGACCTTATGCTAGGGTATGCCATGCTTTTTCCTGGCTCAATAATAACAACACTTCAAAAATTGATATTGTTTGACAGTTGGAAAAGTATGAGCTGGCTCGCGATGTTATTTGTTCAGGCCTTCAGATTGAACCTCATAGGTAATGCAGAATATTATATTTCTAATAGGGGGTTTTCCCAACTCTTTTTAATTTCTTTGACGAACTCGTAAGCAACCAATAAGAATGTCCTTTTCCAGCAAGCCTCTTGTGAATTTAGAGAGATCAACAGCCAATACATTTATGAGGAGAAGCCATGTAAAGCCGCAGCGCACTGATGACTATGATTGCACTCTTTGTTTGAAGTTACTGTACGAACCAATCACAACTCCTTGTGGGCATTCTTTTTGTCGCTCGTGCCTTTTTCAGTCTATGGACAGAGGTGTTTACTTCTTTCCATCCGTTCCTTCCATTTTCTTTTCTTAATTTTCTAGGAATATATTGTATCAACATAGCTCTCTGTATTTTTTAATATCTTACATAATCAATTTCAGGTAACCGATGCCCTTTATGTCGTACAGTTCTGTTCATTAGTCCCAGGACTTGCTCGACAAGGTCAGTTTTCTAGGGCTCAAAATAGCAGTTCCTTGTTACCTATTTTCATTTTATCTCGTATAATTCATATGTATATGCTTGCTCACCACATTTTACGGAGTACACTGTCATTTCATACCGCTTATTTTCTTAGAAAGAGAATATCTATATAGAGGATGATAGTACTGTGATTAGTGAAATTTAATTTCCTAGGCTTCATGAATGAGAAATAGGAAGGTTTTATAAGTGGCCTTTCTTTTAGTTAACTGTTGTTTCCAAATAGATGTTCCTCGTAAAAATGTTACAGTATGTTGCTCTGACTTCAATGATATCAATCAAATAGAAAGATTTTATGTGTATGACAGATATAACTTGTTAGTTGATTGGCTTTTCCAGTGTCACATTGAACAACATCATACAAAAGAACTTTCCAGAGGAGTATGCTGAGAGGAAGTCGGAGCATGAAAGTTTGACAAACCCTGGCGTTGATTTGTTGCCTCTCTTTGTCATGGATGTTATCTTACCATGCCAGAAGTTCCAGCTTAACATATTTGAACCTCGTTATAGACTTATGGTAAGTTCATCCAAATGAGTAATTTAACATATTTTATTTATTTGATGTATATTTTTTTTGAACAATGGATAACTTGTGGAGTCCGCAATCATGGATAACATACTTTTCAAGTTAACCTGAAGCTAATTACTATAACAGATTGAGCCTAGAGTTAAGAAAGAGAAATATGGATATTTTTAGTTCTGGTTACAGATTTAGTTAGGTGGTGTTTGAAAGAGCTTTTGAATAAGTAGACGTTGGTGATTGTGAGTAAAGCATTTGCTTATATCGGAAAGTTGGAGGTGTTTGCAAATGTCATTAAAAATCAACTGCTATTGGTTGATTTTTAAGTTGATGTGTTTGCAAAACAAACTTTAGTTTCCAGCTTGTTTTGGTGAAATATCTCATACACCCTTAAGAGTTGGATTTAGATGAAAAATAATGAGGGCAGAAAAGAAATGTCCAATGCTACTTTAAGCTGACAAAGCTGCTGCAGAGATGTTTCTTGAGATTATGACTTAAAACAACCTTTTTAAGAGAAGCAAAAGCAAAAGTTATATGTGCAAAAAAAAGCTTACTATCTATTTTCGAAACTTTCGCAAACACCACCTTAGTGTTGGGGACCTATACAGAAGCTCTTTTACTAATCATCTCTTAAACCTTTTAAACATGTACCAGTTTAATCTTTTCACTTTATTTTGTTGCCTTCTGCTTGCTGATTTAAAGTCCGATATTAAATGTGTTGAAACAGGTGAGGAGGATAATGGAAGGAAATCGACGAATGGGAATGGTATATCAATGTTAATTTTATATGTATATATATTTATTGAAATATTTTGTCATATATATTCACATCTCTTGCTTGTGTCATCTTTGATTATGGTATAGGCTGCAGTTAACTCATCTTCCGGGTTAATAGCTGATTATGCATGTGAGGTGGAAATTACAGAGTAGGTTATTCTTAATAGTTGTATTATATTTTTGAGTTTTTGTTTGAGAAAGATAGGGGATTATGGATTGCTTTTATCGCCAAATCATCGGTGTAGTGGTGATCACATTTCTTTCTTAATGCAGCTGTGAGCCACTTCCAGACGGGCGTTTCTTTTTAGAGGTAAAATATACGTAAGCTCCACTTCCCAAAGTAATTTCGTTTTGTAACTCTCAGTCTAAACAATCTTTGGTTGCAGGTTGAAAGTCGTCGGAGATGTCTCATTATTCGAAATTGGGATCAAGATGGGTAATTATTTCCCATTATTGGCTAGTGCACGTGATATATATATATATATATATATATATATATATATATATATATATATATATATATATATATATATATATATATATATATATATATATATATATATATATTTATAAAGTTTTGTCTCAATGCAATTAGTTTTTTTGATTGATTTTTGCTTTATTTTATTATTGTATATAAAGGTATCGCATTGCTGAGGTTGAATGGGTAGAAGATAGCTATCCACCAGAAGGAACCGAAAGAAATGATGTAAGCTATAGTTTATATCTGATACAAAATGACATTAAATTAAACTCTTTAAAGTACATTTTGAATAAACGGATCACTGTACTATATTTATATCGGGTCGTTGGATTTTCCTAGCTTACTTTCCATAGTTATCGAAAGAAGGAACATAAAATTCAAAAAATGTCGATGACAACAAATATTAGTACCCTCAAATTACCAAGCCTAATTTATTTATTTATTTCTGTTTGGTTGGGGTGATTTTTAATGCTTATAGTTACTGGAGATGACACATAAGGCGGCAGCCTTTGCCCGCCAGTGGATAAAAGATGCACAAAAAGCAGCACAAGGAGGTAACACCAAAACATTTTTTTACGGATTCTGCAATTAATTGTCCTCTATAAATACTGCCAATTTTGCAATGTTTATGAGAAGAAGTGTTTGCTTACAGATAGAGTAAGGCTTGCGGAGCTTTTCAAAGCGGAGGGGTTGATGCCAGCCACACAGGATCCCGAGCGCTTCAGTTTTTGGGTATATCTCAACGTAAAAAAATTGTTATCAATTGTGATATAAACTTGTTATTTTTATTTTTGTTAACGATGTTTTACGTGAATGCAGCTTGCGACATTAACAAATCTTCGGCCTTCAGAAAGATTAGATCTCCTTCAAATAAGGGACACAAAGGAGGTACCGTTACTGTCTTAACTGAGATACGTTGGATCTGTTTTACGATTTACTTTTTCTTATTATCGACATTTTGTTTTTTTTGCAGAGGATTAGAAGAGGACTCGTTTATATGAAGGCGGAAGAGCAAGGATGTAGACTTCAATAAAGACGAATAATTGTGTAAAAACTTGATTATTTGGGGAATCATCCAATTGTTAATATGCCTTTATTCATTTACAGGCTATTCGTATATTCTTTGATCCTTGAGGAAAATGAAGGAAGGAGGAAGAAAATATATAAACATATTCGAGTAAACTGCAAAAACTACCCCTGTGTTATCTCGAAATAGCAAAAACCCCCCTGTGATAAATAAACTAGCAAAAACCCCCCTGTGAAATTTAGTCAAAGGCAGAATCCCCCCTAGCTGATTTTTTAGACTTGAAATGACAAAATTGACCCTCAAAATGTATTTATATATATACATATTATATGTATATTTATTCTTTTTAATTTATTTGTTTAGAAATTAAAAAAAATAGTAAACAACTAAATTGATTATTTTTTAAATAAAATAATTAAAATATTTATAAAATATAAGAATTTATTAATTGCAAGAATCCAGGGGTATTTGTGTCTTTTTATATCAAGTCAACCCTCAAATAGTTCCATAGGGGGGTTTTTGCTATTTAAATAATTTCACAGGGGGGTTTTTGCTAGTTTATTTATCACAGGGGGGTTTTTGCTATTTTGGGATTACACAGGGGTAGTTTTTGCAGTTTACTCAAACATATTCCTCTGTGAAGGACTTAAAGGTCATAACTGTGAAGAAAGTCACCTACAGCTAGTAAATAGTACAAACAAATTTTGTTTTTTTTGTTCCCCCCACTTGATAGTGTGTTTAATTGTTGTGATGCGTATAAGCTTTGTGTCATGAGTTTTTTTAGTGTCTTCTTTTTTTTATTACTTGTTATATATATATATATATATATATATATATATATATATATATATATATATATATATATATTACAAATAAGCTCATCATGGGATACTTATTCATAAATGAGTATTGACAAAAAATTCTCTTACAAAAATGTTCAAACATTGTCCAGAGGTGTGTAAGACTAAAACACCCCTCATATTTTAATATGCTCTAGTTTCATCATTTAATTTAATTTAACTTTAAATTGACCTCAAATTTCACAAATTATTTAATTTGACTCAAAACTAAACGTTGAGTACAATTTCAACGCCGGTCTCCGGCATTGAATTTTTTTTTTTCTGCTTTTTACTGTGTTGACCTTCCTCCTTTTTTTTCGGCCCGCTTAAATAGTAATATTGTTGTGGTTGATAGTCATGTTAATTATATTACTGTTTAACACAGTAATATTATTCATACTGCAGTTTAACACAGTAATATTGCTATATTACTCTCTAACACAGTAATATTAAAACAATAAAAACAATTATTATTGTGTAATAGAGTAATATTAATATGTTGATCGTTCAACAAAGACAAATATAATAAAAAACTAAAAGAATTAATATTGATGTGGTTGACAGTAATATTACTGTCCTCCTTACTGTAACGACAGTAATATTACCGTCAACCACAGTAATATTATTGTGTTTACAGTAGTATTACAATAGTAGATAATAATATTATTACTTTAATTGGTCAATAAATCAAACAAAACAAAAAGGCTAAAAAATAATATTGATGTGGTTGACAGTAATATTATTGTGTTTACAGTAATTTTACCGTCAATGCCAGTAATATAACTACGTTGACTTTACAAATCAAATGACATAAAAAAAGCCAAAAAAAAAATGTCGACTTGTCAACAAACCAAACAATTTTAATAAAGGGGTAAAAAAAAAGCCAAAAAAATAATAAAATTTTGGGTTGATAAATGTACTGTCAACGACATTACAATTACTGTCAGCGACAATATAATTACTGTTAATAACAGTACAATTATGGTCAATGTTCAGCGACGGGCGTAAAAAAACAGATAAAATTGTAGGGAATTTTTTTAATAAATGCCAACGCCGGAGACCGACGACCAACACCGGAAACTGGCGGCGGAAAAAGCAGACAGAAAAAAAAATTAAAATTAAAATTAAAATTAAAATTAAAAAAAAAGTCAACGCCGGAGACTGGCGGTCAACGTCGGAAACCGGCAGCGAAAAAAGCAGGTAGGGAAAAAAAGTCAACGCCAGAAACCGGCCGCAAACAAAAAAAAACAAAATTGAATTTTTGTGGTCAAAATTGAATAAATTGAAGTTAAATCAGGGTACATTTAGGAATTGAGTTTAAAGAGTTGGGGGTAAATTGTCATATACATTAATTTTGCTTTTATTTATAATACAAATTAAATGAATGAGTTTATTGACGAAAGAGATATAAACCATGAATTAGCTCCAAAGTTTTCTATGTGCTGCAATTTCAATTTTTCTCCATCGCCCAATTATGGGGGTAGTTCATCTATGGAGAACCTGAACAAACAAGTCTGACTGGGTAAGGAAAAGCAGAGTGTGGGCACTCCACATTGAGAAGTTGCAAACTACTACAAAAGCTCTATTCGGTCCCAGTTTTTGTGGAAACAAAACAACTCTTTCGTTGGCCTAACTATTGATATGGGTTTTATTGATTTATAAGTCTATAGAAATCTAAGAAATTATTTTTGTGGAGTTAATAAGTTTGTAAAGAAGAAAAATGAAACATACTATTTAACGCTGTTCCGCGTTCATACACAAATGTGACATGTATCCACTAGAGTGTGCAAATAAGATTTTACTAGTTAAGAATTATGCGTACAATAATCGGGCTTTAATAAAAATACTAAAGACTCCCTCTTTATATATTTTGCCATTCTTGCACACCAAGCCAACTTCTTGTTCTTGATAGTAAACCCTAAATCTGCACTCTTGGACTCCCTCTACTCTAATGTTGAACTTCCTTCAAAAGGTGGATTGACTTTTCTCGAAATCTTTTAAGCAATTCTATAAGGAAATGTGTCCAAATAATTTATTCATTTTGGAACGAGATCAACCCCTAAATCCATTCGAGGAGGCCCACTTCTTAGTAACAGTCCACTATGATTCTCCCAAGCCCAAATGAAGCTATGGGACTTTATATTAACCACACATTTGTGTGATTAATCATGATCGTCTATCTGATGAACTGTTGTTATTTGATCTATAAACATGGTTTTGGGTGAGAAAGAGATAGATAGAGAATAATACACAAATTTGTTCTTTTCCTTTATTCTTTATCTTCATTCTGTGGTGAGTGAGAGATAAACACTTGGTGAGAGGAAAATCAGATGGTTTCCGAGTGAGTTGAGAGGAATAATTATGTTCTAAGTGAAGTGAGTCGATCTAGGACTTGAGTGGGGTTGAATCAGTGAGTGCGGTGAGTTGAGATTGAGCTAAGTGCTTGTTAGCGAGTAGTGCTATCGCTAACTGGATTCTAGTTGTGGATTAGATTGGTAGGAGACCGAAATCGTTACGGTATATAATTAAAATTCCATGTGTATTACTGTTAGAGAAATCTCTTCTCCTTTTATATATACTAGGAAGATGCACGTGCGTTGCACGTGTCGTGACAATATCACGGGTGGAAAATAAATAATTTATTCTTTTGATCGAACATGTATGTTTTTTTCATAAAATATTTTTTGAAGGAGAATGAATTGAAATGCTCCCAAATAATGATAAAATTCTATTTATTTCTTCAACTTACTTTTGTGTCATAATCTGATGAATTGACGAAGTTAAAGAACTCAGTTCTTCCTCAACGAAAATGCACAAATGAGATAAATATGGTGGGGCAGTTAGATCGATTGTTATAATTCAGCAACATTATTTCTGTATTTTAGTACTGTGTATTTCAAAGTACAACCTTATCGGCAGATGTCAATGGCTTTTGGGGTTCCCTTGAGCTAGCCCCACGTTTCTTTTGTCCATATCAGATTACTGACAAAATGGGTTCCATATTAGATTACTGACAAAGAAGATGGTGTATGTGCAAATAAGACATGTAATATTATTAACCAAAATATAATGACTTGTTTTTATGATGACAAATAATACATTTGTTAAACAGAAATGTGAACTATGTATATAATAAATATGTCATGATCCATAAAAAGTAGTTGTTGGTTACTCATTTTTCTCTTTGATTTTGAGATAATACATGCTACAAATTTTGTGAAAAAACTTACGGGAGGATCTGCAAATGCCAAAATAACACATCATTAAAAATCATTAAAGCGTCAAACAACAGATCATAGAAGAGTAAAAACATTGTTCACCCTTAGTTTTGAATTTGTTAAAGCATCTATCCAATTCTAAAATGTTGAACTCATCGTAGTATGTTGAATATGCATTAATACTTCAAACTTTTATCAAAGTCAGCTTGATTGTTTTTTTTACATGTTTCAATTCTAAGCTCGATATTTGAGTATTTCCATGAATATAGGATCGGCAAGTAAGTGCACATGTTCATTATTTGCTTTCTATCTCATTTATTTGAGTATGTAAATAATCACAAAGGTTTAGCAGAACACATCGTATTATAGATGCAAACATTAGAATCTCGTGTTGTATTTGGTAGATATGATGAGAATACAGAATTCACGGGATGGTTGTAGAGATAGTGCTATGTAGTACTTGGATTTATTTTCTCCCATCGCAAACCAATTTTTCGAGCCACGGTTAAGAATAAATAGCTTTAATAAAGCGATCCAAACTTAAGAAAAAACCGTTAGAAGCTTTGTTTCTTCAAATTTGAAAATTTATTTATCTACCAGAAAATCTGAAAATTTAATACAACACTACAAATTGTGCCTAGAATATTCTTGTAGAACAGTTCTAGAATAATAATGAAATACTCGTACCAATCGACTTTTTATCGGGAAATTTTGATATTTATGTTTTTGAATTCAGGGAAGTGGAGGCTGATGTTTTCTTCATTAATTTGGCTCGGTGCTTTTGTAATAGTGGTGGTTTTCTTTCAGCACCAATTCAAAATTTGGATGTGGACTAAAATACATGGGGTTTCTCTTTCGAACAATTCGGTTTGAAATGTTGTTCATCTTATGCAATGAGAAGCAACCATGTATTGAAATGTTTGACGTTTTCGTTAAATATTACTACTCGAAATCTTGCCCACCCCACCCCCCCCCCCCCCCCCCCCCCCCTCCAATTAGTTTGCTTGGTTTCTATTTAGGTTGTTGTTGGATAGAATTTCAATTTTTCGAGGATGCTATACTTCCTTCTTCATGGACCATAACCAAATTTTTAACCTTTGAAACAAAGTTTGCACACAAATTATCTTACTCTTGAGTCGGACAATTAATGGGTAAATTATACCCACACCCCTGAGGTATGCTTAAATAATTTTAAGGTCCCTATGGTACCGATAATTATACTCACACCCATGAAACGTAGTTAGAAACTCTAATGGGATAATGCATTGGATACGTTATTCCGATAGGGTTCTAATGGACTGTTACTTTTAGCTAGTAGTGGAGATAACATAGAGTTATGGGGAGTTATGGGGTGACATGGCTCCCCCAATATGTCTTAAATCACCCATAACTCTTTGTTGTCTCCACCATTTCCTGAAACCAATAGACCGTTAGAACTCTATCGTAATAACTTATCCAATGCATTATCCCATTACAGTTTATAACTACGTTTCAAGGGGGTGAGTGTAATTATCGATACCACAGAGACCTTAAAGTTATTTAAGCATACCTCAAGGGTGTAGGTGTAATTTACCCTAATTTAATTATAATTTCATGAGGGAAACTATTGAATCATTCATGGTACTTTGATTTTCTTTATGATAAGTAAAAACAATTAATAATAAGGACAAGTTGTAATAGTATACAATAGAAACTTCAAATATAAAGATTTGTTGTACACCAACACACGAAAAAATACAAAAAAAAAAAATAAAAAAAATATTGTCACGTACTCACCTGATAAAAGTATATTTGGTAGTTAAAACAATTTGCAATGATTCGTATTTGGTTGGATCTATGGAGAGGAGCACATTATTTAATGTGTCTATATATAGTAGGTGGACTGGACACTTAGTGAGACTGAATGCATGTATGCACCAATGATGCGTTTCTGTTTTCAGTTAACACAATGATGAGTTTTATGTAAATGCGTGAGTTATGCTATTGTAGGATAGAATGGAAAGACTTTTTTTCTTCTTCCCGTTGGCACATGATGAAGTGTGAACTGATGAGACCAAATTGTAGTTGAGTCAGAAGTTATGTTGTTTTCAATTTTATTATTTGATAAAGATGAAGTGGAAACGTCTATTTGTAATTAATGTCTTTATTAACAATGAATGGTTGATTGTAATAGGCGGAAGAGTTTTTTTAGTAAGACGATTGTCTTCTGAGTATTTAGCATTAAACCACCTAAAAAAATTAAGTTTTTGCGGATCACCAATTGAACAATTTTTTTTTTTATTTTGACCGAGTTCACATGTACTCAATTAATTGTACCACATTGCCATTTTTTTGCCCGTTTTCAGGTCAAAATGACCGATTTTGAAGCCACGCGCGTTGCACATGCGAAATCCAAGAGTATTGTTGTATTTTCCATTTAAAAAATCCCAATTCCTTCATCTTTCCCTCAATTTCCCTGTTATCTCCATTATTTTCCCTCCATTTTTCTCTTTATCTCATTTATTTCTATAATTTGTCTCTCATTCTCCCCTTTCACTCCATTTCTCTGTTCCGCAGAGAACACTTTACTTCCTCTGTTCTTATTCTTTTCTTTGGCGGTGCTAGTTACTCATCATTATCTATTGAAGTTGCATTTTGTTCCTCACATAAAAGGAAATAAACCTCCCCTGACATTCCCACTTTTATAGATAGATAGATAGAGAATACCATCAAGGACGATTTCAATTTACTGTTCATTCACAAGAAAGCTTATGTTAGATTATGACATGAAGCTAGTGAAGTTCACATCACCTTCCATAATTAATTTTACTACCTTAAAATCACGTGCATAATCAATTTATGAAACAAGAGATTCCAACTAAATAAATTGGTTTGATCTTCCTATAATTCACATATTTAAAACATTTCTTAAGTTTACATCACTCGCAATAGTTACCTATGCTTTAAAAAAAACATATGACGACATTGAGAAAGATGAAGATCTGTTTGACGGTAATAAGAAATTTTCATGGGCTTTCAGTGGCCTGTAATTGAAGGAAATGATGAAGGAAAGGTTTTTGAATACACTTACATCGTATGATGGACGTGTAATGACTCGTCGAATTGGAAAAGTCTATCAACTGTAATCGCCGTTGTCCAGAAGTATGTGGCCCAAGTGAGAATTCTACACCGTGCTCCAAACTTTTACAAAGAAATGGTGCCCCAAGAGTTCAAGAGTTTTATATTACAGGTATTTCTAGTGTTGATTCTATAGGTTTTCCATGATTTTAAGGTATTTTGTAATACACAGAGTAAATAGAAAAAAAGAATAGTTATAATTTCATTACTGAGACAGATATCCGGAGGAATTGTTGGTGGATATATTCTGTAAAACTTTGAAGACCCTTATAATGGAGAGTTAGTGCATATTTATTTATTTGGAGTACAATTTATTTTATGATTATGACCCTAATAATGATGACATAAAATTTGATAGAAACGTGTGCGTGTGAGTTTTCTTTTTAAACTAATAACCAACGGTTGGAATTACATGAAATGTAATTGGTATCTTGCTCTTGATATTTTTTTTGCCATTGGATCCATAAACATAATTAATTCTAAGTTAATTTATTTTGTCACTAATATCTAAATGATCGTGGAGTTCTTTGTATTTAGCTTACAGTTGCATTTTGTGTAATGAAATGCTATAATTGATTGGTGCACCATTTGTGAATGTGAGTTTTTTTTTATTTTTATTTTGTTTTTATTCCTTTTGCTGAAATTTTAGTTCAATTGTTAGTTTAATTATATTAATGCAAAGGATTGATGAAAATTAATGTTACAAAACGTCTTACCCATTCCAAAAAATGATCAAATATTTGCTTAAATAAAAAAAATGATCATTTACAATATCATCCTTTAAATAAGCTATTGGCCAACGGGTAATTTTGTACACACAAAAAAAGGAAGAAACCATCACTAATTATTCACACTTTTATAGTTGGTATAGACTAGTAAGTACCACGTGCTACACACGTGATTTGTGATTTGACTTAAGAGATGAAATACTCAGATATTCATTTCTATATAGAATTTGTTCTTATGTAAAATGTTATTATTACACATTTTAGTTTTAAAGTATTATAAGAATTGTGTTAGAAAGTAAATAGAAACAATACTTGTACTTAGAATGTAAAAAAATATGTGACTAAATAAATGTAATGGTTTAAAGGTTATGTATTATTGATTTTACTAATGATAACTATTCAAATACTTAAGTTAGCTTTAGTAATTTATTTTGTTAATCGTTGAGATATTAGTATTTGCAGATATTTTCAAAATACAAACAAATGTGGAAGGAGAAAAAAGAATATTATAAGAGGTGGTTAGACTTCCTATTAGTTCGGCACAAGTGAGAGTTCTTTTGATGTAACACCAGAGTTTGTCGAGGATCGTGGGCTGGAATCTGTGTTTAAATATGTAGCATCTCCTCTCAAGTATGGGAAGATATATAGATCAAATCAGTCACCTTAAATCCTAAAATGCAGTTGTAATCAATTTAGCTCTTTTTTTTTTTTTTTTTTTTTTTTTTTTTTATTATTCAGATCCTAAAATGCCAGGTTAATCAACCCTAACATATATAAGCTTGAAAATAAATGATGGATTCAGTGATCTTGAAAATGAACTATTCGGTAAAGTGAAACCGTCGATTGTTACAAAGACTGATGAAAATTAAAGGACTAGAGCACATGCATGTTGGATTTTATTACTTTTGGGAATTCGATGATCCCAAAACTATAGGAAATAGCTATAGCAAAAGCTTTGTTATGCAATAAAAAGAACACATGGGTATTTGTTATGCAATTCTTTTAAGTATTTCATCATCATCCCCCGAATGATATTAGCTCGATACTCTGGGCGATATGATTCTTTCTGTTTTCCTTTTTTCCTTTTCAATTCGGAATTTCCTTCTTGATTTTTTCTTCACTTTCAATTATCTCATTTTTCATTATTCTTGTTGTGTTTACCTTTTCTTTCGTTCTCCTGGTAAACTATCCTTTTTATTGTTATCAGCGGTACCACTTTTAGCTGTTCATTGATTATGAATATATTGTTTCTTGATGGGATGATAAAATATGATTCCTTGGTTTAAGGCCGTCTCTAACTAAATTTGGAGAAGAATAAATTGGGGCCATTTGTCATTTTTGTTGTATCCTAAATATACAATATACAATATCAAGCCGAACTACATATATTTTTGTAAAAGAATGTTTACTCGCATTTAAAGATGCAAATGTGTTAATTCAATTATCGTATTCAATCCTTATAACAAATCATTTTCTACTGAGATCAATTTATTATTGAGTTCATGAATAAGAATAAGAATATAAGAATAAGCATCACAAAATTAGAAAATTTCCATCTGCGGCAAAATCAAAATGCTGCAACATTTGCATTGATATCCTAATCTCCATCATGTATGCTCATTTTAATGTTGTTGAGTGTCATTTTACAGGAAGCTATTAATTTAAAGCGTCGGGTGACAGTCAGAGTAAGGCGAAATTCGATTAAACAATCTAGGAAAAAAGGAAGCATATATACACCGATCTACCTTACCTGGTAATCTCCAAGAGTACAAGTCCAAATTGTCCGAAAGCCAGTGGCATAATAACCATAATAATATACTCAGAAAAACATATTCTCATTGAATCCCTAGTTTTGACCTTTTAGCATGCAAACTCCACATAGACGAACTTTTGCGGAGTTTAGACCTTTCTGCATTGATGGATTGAACCAGGAATGAGATTAGCAAAGGTTGGGTATCCATTCTAATAATCAAAAAGTAACAGAGAATAAAATCGAGAGTGGTCAAGAAAGTAAAGTTTTTTAGCAATTATTTGGATATATTCGACACAAAGAAATTAACTTGCGTTGCAGAAATTTGAAAGACGTAAATCTATGCACTTTCTAGTATATGTGTTTGTGTTTTCTACTCTAAGTACATATATTTTAGAGTCTTGGTATTCTGAATAACGTTTAGGCTTTATGAGATGTTCTTGCAGTTTGTTAACTGAATCATTAAATAGTAATTAAATGTATCAATGAATGTATTTCTTTCTTTTGGTTTTGCGGAACTTAAATAGATAAGACTAATTAGTAATTAATAATACATGATTAATATTACTTTTTTTTTTTCGGGTAAATAGCACTTGACCCCTATGTGGTTTCACTATTTCGCACTTAACCCCTATGTGGTATCAATACAGGCGGATAACCCCCTTGTGGTTTATGATGAGTAGCTTTTGGTAATTTCAGTAACCAAAAGAGGTAAATACCTATTTTACCCTTTTATTTATTTCATACTTGTATTGTTTAGGAGGGTGTTTGGCTAAACTTATAAGATGTTAAAAGGAGCTTATAAGATGTTTTAGAGCTTATAAGTTCTTCCAAAGTGTTTGGTAAATTTTTAGAAAAAGATCTTTTTTTTTTTTTTAAATAAGCTGTTGGAGAGCAAATAAGATCTTTTTAAATAAGTACCTCTACCCCACATTTTTATTTAAGATCTTTTAATGAGTAAAAAAAGTAAATAAGCCCATTATCCAAACACTCTAAAAATTAATCCTAAAAATAAGATGTAACAGCTTATCAGCTCTTAAAACATCTTATCAGACGTTAGAGCTTATCAGCTGTTTAAAATAAGCTTAGCCAAACACCCTCTAGGTTTACTTCACTTGATAATCAATTAGGGCTCACATTATTTTATTATATGAAAATAACATAATGAACAAAATTTCATGTGTGATTGCGAAGGATATAACCAAGCAAAACCTGGATCTTTTTAATTTTAATATACGTTTGTTGAATTTTTTTGTTATACATATTTTTACTTTTTTATTTATTTATTATCATTGTTCATCTGAATGTCCCAAAGATTTATTGTATAAAGGCGAAATTTTCATTTTTACTTTTATCATTATATTCTGGCTGTAAAATAAAAAAACTTTGTTTCTGTTGTAAATATTATATAATGTGGTTATTCCTATCTTAAGCCACTCGGAGTTTATAACTCCCCACTACGCCACTAGAGATTCTCAACTTACCCATTATCCCATAACTCCCTCCATGATCTATGTAGGGTATAACTTTCGTGTAACTCCCATGTAACTTCCGGTGGTATGCACATATATAAATGAGAATCTCCCCTCCCCTAACGACCCACAATTATCTCTCTACGGATCTCGTTTACTTGTGTTCTCTCATTCTCTCTCTATTATTATTATTATTATTATGTTCTTATGTATTTCCACAATCACAAACCAAAGAGCTAGATTAAATAGACGATTTTACAACACGTTATCAGCACGAAATGCTCGTCGTGATCGTGGAAAGACAATCGTTCGTGGGACTAGGATACTTGAAGAATTTGTGATTCATGTGCTCATGAAAAATGAACCATTTTTGGCACGTGGATGCTTGAAAAACTTGTGATTCGAGTTCTTTCGTGAAATGGTAATCTTGTTCAAAGAATACAATATATTCTTCAACATTTGGGTTTAAGCGTTTCAAGTAAGCCGTAATCCCTTGCAATGTTGATTTCGTAAGAGATGCATGATAGATCTATTTAATGACATGAAATATGTGAATAAACTTTATGTTCAAGTCATTACTTAATTTATACCGCGGATAATTTGAATATATGATATGATTGGTAATCTTTATTCTATAATGTGATTAAAATGTCTTGTTATTTCATATAATAATTGTTCTGAGCATGTGAAATGCTATTTTATTATTCGGCAAAAGTATTTCATGTTCAAGTATGAAATATTGTCATGAATTTTGCAGTCTCAATCATGCTATATGATTCTATGTATTTTGCTATATGTGATGATTCAATGTTTGAGATTCAAAGTGATGAAATCTGGTATATATTCTTTTGTTTCATGCTCTTAACGTATTATCACTTATGCCTAATGTGATTGTATGAATTCCGCATTATGGATATGATTAGGTAATTGGTAATTAACTATATCTTAGTCATTTTAAATTGGTTCATAATGCATGATAATTTTGATTTATATCATGACAAGTTATACGGTTTTGGTTATCTTTTATACCAATATTAGAGCATGCTATATGTCTTTAATGTTTGGCAACTTTTCATTGTCTTAATTGCATGAAAACATTGGTGTATCTCTAATGGAGAATTCTATTCAATTGATCCATTATTTATCTGCCATGTGTAATTTTGTGATACAAAAAATGGTAAGTAATATTTCGTTTGTCGTTATGGTTTATCGTATGTAATCCATGAATGTGTATAAACATGTGGTGTATGAATTATTAGACCAGAAGTTATAATATGTGCAAAATATTCATGAAATTGTTTATGGAGGTTACATATATTCCCATAAAACAATAATACTCCTTATTGTATTTGATTTGAGATAAAACACATGAGCAAACTCAAGTTTACCCAACTTAATTTATTTGATGAAAGTTATATTAGTTGGAGAATGGATGTTAAGATCCATACGCTTAGTGAGCAATTGAGAATGGTTGTTTTCGAGGATAATTTATTAGGTAAAGCCCAGAAGGCTGAGACTATGTTTCTGATTACGAGATAATTAGATGAAGTCCTACGTCTGGACTATTCATCAAACGAGGGTCCCCATAAAGAATGGGATACCCTGGCTAATCGTTTTGATTACCAAAAGACAATACACTTGCCGGAAGCAAGGAACAAGTGAATTCAACAACGATTTGTATATGAATTTTAAAATCCCAATAGAGCTCAAAAATCAGAACATACACATATGCTTTATATATGGTGGATCTAAGCATTGGTCGCGCACCTGAAGTGCGAAGAACATTGGGGCAGGAGATACAAATAATAATACACCAGCATAGACTGAGTTGGTAGAGGTAAATGTTTTCAATGTATAGCGCGTCACTCAGCTTCCATACTTGGGCACATCTGACCAAATAACCCATATTGGGATATGATTGAACTGTTGATTTCATGCATTATGTTTATTTTACTGCTCGGGTTTATTAGTTTATTGAATTTCAATCATCTTACTTCATATGCTCATGTTATGAACTATATTTGTATTTTGATTATGTTTAGTTTATGCTTTGGATCATATATTTATGTCACTGTATGTTCTAAGTTAATTATTATGTTATTCAGTGGTGTTTGCTTGATGAATTTATTTAGTACCTGAAGTACTGAATATATGTGATTAAATTTATATAACTCTCTAGACATGACATGTGGGGATAAATGTATGGCAGATAGTGCGACAACACATACTATCCTGAGAGATAAGTCGCACTTTATTAGTTTCATGTCCATTTGTAGCAAGACCTCTTTGATAACTAAATGAGGGACATGTAGTTTTGATAGATGGTTATGGTAATGTCCACATTATGTATCTCATGGCACAGTTATGCCCATTGAAGTAGCTCATTTTTTTTCTACACGTTCCAGTAGAACGTTGTTAAACTTTAAAGATATTATGTTGAAACCATTGAAGACAAGAAATCGAGTATATGTGCATCATCTCTAACGTGTACGGCCAAAAGAGTACATTGGGAAAATTAGATGAATTTTCGACACGGTTTGTAGAACCTAAATTTGTATGCCAGAAGCATAAGTTGTCGATTGCTCAAAATTAAGTAATTTGATTATATGTCAGCATACGCACATACATGTAATGATTCAATTCCTTTATTGGAAGTAATCCAAGAAGATATAGGTGAAATATGTATCACCATCTATAACTTAAATTTAGAACCTTAGATAGGCGATCTTTTACCCACTCAAATTGCGGACTGTCACTTTGATGAGATTGTCTTCCCGCCGTTAGGGGGAGGAAAGAACGTCCATACTAACGTTCCTGAAGAACGGCGTGAAGTCGTGTGAGACGACCCCACCGTGTCTCATCAAGATGTTAGAGTAGGTGACCAACAAGCCAACTTGTGGCTGTGGTCTTTCGTATTTATTATTGTAATAAACGAACCTTCATTCGTATTAATGATAAAACATCTTGGCATTCTATATCTTTGTCCCTTTGTCACAAGCATAGATATAGTCCTTACAGTTATTACAAGTACTAGTAATTGATCGTTAGGATCGTGAGATATTTACTTAAGTATTATAACTGTTAAACGTGTTCCTAGTCGAAGGGTTACGCCACTAATGAGGATATCGGCCTTTCCCATTAAGACTAGCACTTAGTGTATGTGTACTGCATCTCATCAGTAAACGGTATTGTGATATCGGCATGCATAAGTGGGTGCTCGTAAGTTGACGAGTTCACTGAACTCCCTCACCCTAGAAATCTCTAAGTGGTTCCCAATAATCGAGTAGAGATATCTATGGTATAGTTGTACACCATTAGTCCTTATGACCTAGACATCACCGTGACTTCACTAGAGGACCAGCTGTATCGTGACCTGTCCCTGAGTTCCACCGAGGACCATCCCAAGGGCCAGTGTTCGTGCAGTCCGAAATCTAGTGGGAGGTCTGTGCATTGTAGTCGGGGATTCGATCGCTAGAATAGTCTTGGATGTCCTGTGTGTTCTGAAAGTTTGTAATCATTCTAAGTCTCTGGCCAGAGCTTACTAAGTGATGATTAGAGAATTCGATTCTCTAAGTCATGCACGTGACGATTACAACACTTGGAACGATCGCACCGTCATCGAACATATAAAGAGGTCTCGATGAACCAATCCCTCTAGTTCGATCGGGACATATGTATCGAAGGGACCGTACTGTACGTTAACTATATCTGAAGGTTCTTGCAGGCACTTCATTTGTATCTAGGGAATCATGACGCGTAGTTGCTAGACGCCAATCTTGATTCGTTGGGTGATTAAGGTGAAACGAGCTTCATCTTAATCGTAACTCGAAGGGGACGAGTTTTGACCACAATGGGTTGTGGGCCCACGGCTAGCTTACACCTGAACCATCGAGGGTCACACTGCTCGTGCACATGAGATCTTTGAATAAACGGTCAGAGATAAAATAGTTTATCTTTGCATGATTGGAAGTCAATATGATTGAATCCAACATTCGTAATTTGGAATTACGAATGAGAATAAGAAAAGGAAAAGAATAGGCGAACATGTTAGTGAACTTTCTAAATCGAGAAGTTTCCAAATTTAGAAAGTCCACTGAACTAGGGTTTCCACTTTTGGAAAGTTGGAAAACAAGAGATGGCACTCGTAATGACGAGGAAGTTATAATGATTCCGAAAATGTAATCGTTGCAATTTTTCGGTCATTGAATTGAGAGATACGAGCAAGTAGAGGAACTAACGAGCTTAAGCTGTTGGGCCCAGTCCAACTTAAGCCCGCTAGGGTTATATGCAAGGGACTATAAATACATGACTTATAGCCCTTACACAAAAAAACAAAAAGAAACTCTAACCCTAAAGCGGCCGACCCTCTCTCTCTCGCCCTCTCTCCCGCGCGGCCACCACCGCACCACCGTCGCCGCTCTGTCGCCGGAACCGGCCGTTCGTCGGCCGTTCCTTGTTCGGTATTCTTTCTCCTTTCTTTTCTTCCGTTTTATTCTAACTACTTCGTGTCTAGTGCCACGATTTAGTAGATCGAAGTATACGAGGTGAAATCCGAGAGGAGGAAGACTGTAGATCGAAAAGTCGAGGAGCAACGCACGAGCCGAAGCCGCACGCTGCCCCACGCGCCGTCCCGAAGCCGCGCGTACACTACACGCGCCGCCGTGACCTCACGGGACGCTGCTGCCGTTGCACCGCTGCTGCCCCGATTCTACGGTTTGGTTTCCGTAGTAATCACGAAGTGCTAATCGCTCATACCTCACGCGTCAAGAGGTAAATATACGAAACCCTAGTTTCGTTTAGGGTTTAGTTTAAACTATGATTTCATGCTTGTATTTGTATGATTTTATGTGATTATGTGTAATCGGTTTTTAATCATTGCAAGCATGTTATTTGGTTTAAATTGCGAGCATGTTAATTGATTTAAGTACGGTTAAATTTATTAGCATGTATGTTGTTTTATTTTCGCTGGAAGCGCAAAGGTACGCAATTAATTGAATTTAATTTATCGGGCATGTTCTTATGTGTTTTAAAGTCGTTTAAATCGCATAAATTTTTGTTTTCCGCTGCGTATGCGTGCCCGAAACCCAACACAAGATCCCCTACTTCAGAGAATTGATATATAGATTAATAGATCATCCACACTAACGTTCCTGAAGAACGGCGTGAAGTCGTGTGCGACGACTACTAAATCTGTAAAGAATGTCAACACTAATGTTCCTGAAGAACAGCGTGAAGTCGTGTATGGCGAATAATGTCAGACTCATTATATTGCTTGAAAAAGTGACGAGATCTCAAATAAGCCTGCAAGGATAGATGTCCTAGAAGGACAATTACGGGTAGGCCATCAATCCATGCTAACTAGTCTTGCCTCACTTCCTATGAGAGGGGGAGCGCAATGGGACCAAATGATTCTCACCCCCAGAAGTGGATGAATGCCCAATAATTGAATCCGTTTAGCACTAGTATAAATGGGATCCCACCTGATCCATCTCATAAAATAATTCCGGACTATGGATTCGTCCTGCAGACGAAGCCGGGGGACGCTTCGACATTAATATCCATTCCCGTGAATAGTAAAAACTCGGTTAGTTATTCATGCATGAACGAGATGTGGTATTGGGATGAAATGATCATCGATGATAAACTTTCCTACACAATAGCTACTGAATGTTTTAACGAGTGATGATATAAAACCTCGATCAATTGATAAGTGTAAACAAATGGATGATGGCCGAAATCAATCCTAGCTGAATTTGATTCCTTGATAAAATGAAGAGTGTAGAGACCAGTAGTTCCTACAACTCCTTGAATTTCACCCATGAGATATAAGTGAGTACTCACAAAGAAAAGAAACGAGATTGGTAGCCAAAAAAGGCTCATCTCATAGCTCAAACGAGATTGGGAGCCAGGAGACTCATCTCAATATCTCAAGGAATAAAATGAGATTGGGAACCAGAAGACTCATCTCATAGCTTAAACGAGATTGGGAGCTAGGAGACTCATCTCATAGCTCAATCAATGAAATGAGATTGGGAACCAGAAGATTCATCTCATAGCTCAAATGAGATTCGTAACCAGAAGATTTATCTCATAGCTCAAATGAGATTGGGAACCAGAAGATTCATCTCATAGCTCAAGCGAGATTGGGAGCCAGAAGACTCATCTCATAACTCAATTAATGAAATGAGATTGGGAACCAGAAGATTCATCTCATAAATTAAACAAGATTGGGAGACAGAAGACTTATCTCATAGCTCGGCGAGATTGGGAGCCAGAAGACTCATCTCATAGTACAATGATTTAACAGCAAATGAGATTGGGAGCTCGAAGACTCACCTCATAGTTCAAGGATTTCCTCAACAACCTGAGATTGATTTTAAAGAGGTATACTCTCTCATGATAAATGATATTAAATGCGTGGTCAACAAGTATCTTACGGAGATCTCGATACAAATATTTATATGGAAGTTCCAGAAGGACTTCGATTTCCCGAAGCAATTAGTTCAAAACATGGAACATAAACTCAGTTGGGCTGAGACGTTCACTTTAATTATGACTAGAAATATTCCAGAAGAATATAGGATAATCGCCTAAGTGAACAATTGCTCGGAAGAGAATAGGTGAACAATAATTGGTTTTGGTTCTTCCTATTACTACAATTTATATTAAGGATTTGAACTTGATTTGGACTACTGAAGAAGTCATGTAAGAAAAACTCAATTGTTCAAAATTTGAGTTCAAGATCAAAGATCTAAAGAAGACTCTCGACCGACTTAAAATTTATCATGTCAATTAAATTTTTGTCCATCAATCGAATTACATCTAGAAGATGTTATGGATAAAGAGAAATTATCGAGTAATACCTATGGGAGTTGGAAAGTGGAATAGGTCCAATGATTCATTCCGTCCCATGGAGAAGGACGAGGAAGTGTTAGCACCAGAAGTGCTATATGTAAATGCAATATATGCATTATTATGCTTAACTCCATGTACTCGATATGATTTAGCGTTTTCGGTAATTTATTAGGTAGACTTATCTCACCTTACCGACACGCCCTATACATCAATGAATGATGCAAAACTTGTGGTTTATATTGGCATTGACTAGACGCCATATCCACAAAAAGTTCGTTCCCAATCTATGATATAGTATTGGGAAAACAACTATGTCTTGGGGTTCTATGAAATGTACCTTAGTTGTCACTAGGTCAAATCATGCATGATGTTTGCTTCACGAGATAGTGAGTGAATGCACATGGCCTGAAGCCATGATTAGGCATGTTCGAGATTTCTGTGAATTGGCTACCACAAAAGATCCTAAGAGATTGTAATTAACTGCATTGAGCAAATGAAGACGAGCTTCATTAAATGTGACAACTCCAAGAACATAGTTATGAGGTTTTCTTCAATCAACAATAATAAGAGTTCAAACTATAATGATCCAGTAGATCATGAAACATGATAACTATACTGACTTATTTACTAATTCGTCGCCTAAAGTCACTTTGGAAAAGTATGTTAAGGATGCTGACTTGCGTAGATTATACAAGCTCGCTCCCTTGTAGACAACAGGGGGAGTTAATGTGAGGGGGAGTACCCTGTAGGTACTTAGTATCCAGAAGATACCCTGATGCCCTATTGTACTCTTTTTCCTTCGTGCGATGTTTATTTTCCCCAAAGGGTGATGAAGAAGAAGAGACGAAGTACTGATCGGAGAGAATTCACAACTAATTTGTTGTTCAGACTTGAAGCATGCTCGAAAGAAAAGAAAAAAAGTGCACATTTTAGTCCACAATATTTTATTTTATTTCTGTTGGCACCACGTTTATGTTTTTGTTTTGCAATTTTTGCCCTTTAATTAAAAAGAAGGGTAAATTATAACCAACCCTCGATATATGGTTAAACGCCAAGGTTTTAACGAGGCAACATATGTTGATTGAAAAGATTGTGTGTTGTACTCTTTTTCCTAACCGATGTTGTTTTTTTTTCCCATTGGGTTTTATTACTCGGAAGGTTTTAATGAGGCAACATGAAAGCACAATAGTGGTTAGATAGGAATCCCCAAGGGGGAGTGTTGTAAATAATATATAATGTGGTTATTCCTATCTTAAGCCACTCGGAGTTTATAACTCCCCACTACGCCACTAGAGATTCTCAACTTACCCATTATCCCATAACTCCCTCCATGATCTATGTAGGGTATAACTTTCGTGTAACTCCCATGTAACTTCCGGTGGTTTGCACCTATATAAATGAGAATCTCCCCTCCCCTAACGACCCACAATTATCTCTCTACGGATCTCGTTTACTTGTGTTCTCTCATTCTCTCTCTATTATTATTATTATTATTATTATTATGTTCTTATGTATTTCCACAATCACAAACCAAAGAGCTAGATTAAATAGACGATTTTACAACAGTTTCGAACTAATTTTAAAAATGAAAGAAAACAATAATTTCTAATTACTGAAAGCAAGCCCAATACTTGTGTGTGCGTTAACATATCTTAGTAATTTATGTATTTTTCTTATTTTACTAGATCACATATTTTTTAAATTGGCTTACTAAAGTTTGTTTAACTAGTAGTTTAAAAAATTAGAAATGAGCATGGGTTTGATACAAGAAGGGCAACATGGGTATTTTTAGAAATTTATAGCTAAGAAAAACTCTACCACTTGCGAATTGGGCGAGTGAAATACACTCACTATTGAATGTCTTAGGAAAGCTACTCATCATAAACCACAAGGGGGTTATCTGCCTATATTAATACCACATGGAAGTTAAGTGCAAAATAGAGAAACAACATGGGGGTCAAGTGCTATTTACCCTTTTTTTTCCCTTTAAATCTTGTCTTTCAAAGGGGTATTCACTAACTATTCCTCCTTTTATATATATATATATATATATATATATATATATATTAAAATATTTGATGTATAAATAAATTAAAAAAATTACTTTTAAATAGGAAAAAAAACAAAAGGAAATAAATAAAAGGACTTAGAACTTAATTTTATTGGAAAAAATGAAGTGTGAGGATATTTATAGGAAAAAAATGAGGGAAAAAAAATTTAAAAAAGATCAAATAACGGCCGGGGCCAGTTCAGCTTTTTTCAGCTTTTTTTTTTTTTTTTTTTTTAAATTCGGGTGAACCACCGGGCCGCATAATTCTATAACCGGGCCAGTTCCGGGCCGAAAACCGGCCCATGGCAGTGTCTAATGTTCCCTAATCAAATATCATTACATGAAAATAAGTAAAGTCCTAAATAATATAAACACTAAAATAAGGACTAATTAATTTCCCAATAAAATACATGGAATAAATCGATGACAATCTAAACACGTAGACAACCGTATTCGTCAATTCTTCAACACTTAACACCGATGCCAACATGTCAGATACTCATACTATTCTTAAAAGTTGCAAGTCAAATTATGAAAAGAAAATGAAGATATCATCTCAATCCTCAATGATGTTTATTACACAAGTATAGAATTACCATCACACAGTTTCTCGCCTTGATCGGTTTAACAAGAAAGCACTCATTTTACATCAAGCATATTACACAACGCAATAGTATAACATCAACAATACCATACCAAAGCTTACAATGATGCTGCTATGTTTACAATGCTTGAATGGACGCAATTTGACAATAAAATACCACTCTTATGTTGATCGTATGGACTCATCAAAAAACCTGTACTACGTAACTTGGGCACAAAGACTTTCTATTACTCGTTCAAAACAACCGTAAAATGTCTTCAGAATAAACACAAGGTATGCACACATATATACAAAGATAATTTAGTATATGAGTACAGATTAAGCACATAAAAAAATCATGTACATGTGGAAATAACCGGTATTTACAGACATACAACAATTTTGCAATGGTAATGAAATAATTAAGGAACATCGAGCCGCATCATGAAAAAGGCGCAAAAGTCGAGGAAGAGGAACACGGAACCACTAAGCCTCTGTAAATCAAGCAAATACTCCACTTCGCTGGTTTTGTAAAGCTGCCATTAGTTTAAACACATTTTCATTAGCAGCTATACAGCTTTGTTATTATGACATGAATCATGAAAATATCACTTCTGAATGCATCAATATAAAATAATCCAAAAATAATCTGAAAACGAGGAAAATTATTATGACATAGAATGCTTGCTTATAGTACATGTAATATTCATTGTGTGTCTCTCTCTTTCACACGATGAAATGCACCACATTTTGTCTCTATGGAAATTTGTTCCGTGGTGACCGAGACATATCATATATGTAATTAACAATCTAATTTGTTATACCGAGTTCAAAGAATATTTATTCTATAGCTTAAATAAAGGCTCCTACTGTACAAACATAAAATTGCGAAGATAGTACAAGGGTAATTTATGTCTTAGATTTGTCATCTAATAGAAACTAATGCATAACTAGAACAAAGAGGATAAACAAAGAAAAATTAAATGGAAAGAAAAAAAAAGTTGGTCGCGATAACTTTCCTGAAAGCATATCTTAGTACAATCGCACTTATGTTCCCTTAAACTGAAGTGTAACAAGTTCATCTTTCGTATGATTGAAGAACCGACACAAATCATGAGGAATACTAAAATCTAAGAGCTTATCAGTAGATTTATCACCCATCAGGTAATAAATTTGTCAAGACTCTATGATTTCAAGTTGTAGATCAATATATTATCACTTTCTATTTCGATAATTTTTCTATTTTTTTTCTTTTTTGTAGTAACCCATAAGCATCTATCATGCAACCTTTAGAGCGTACGAGCTCTTATCCAAAAATTTATGCAAACACCTAATTACATTTCATGAAATGTTTTGACAAAATAATAAGCCAAGCCCCTCAAAATTATCACGCATAATTATCAAAGTATTCGCATAATAGAACATCAAAAAAAATCAGAAAACTTTAATTTAATACCTGCATTTCGAACTTCACAACACCCTGCAGCTGTGACACATTTGCATTGGTGGGAGTTATACCATTAACATAATGGTTCTCGTTTATGTGATTACTGAGGGCCATACTATCTGGGTTCTGAATAGGATGAATGAAAAGACATTTCATGTTGTAGTGCCCAATCTTTTTCCACCTGACATTTAGTCCTTGAAAAGCTCCGAGAACCTGAGCCATTATCTCGCGTGGACGTGCTCGAGACTGTTTAAGCAGTAAACACGATAAAGTATGAGACTCGAACCAAATAGATTACTAGAGAACCGGATACATGAAGTTATTCGTAAATTCTGGTGAATAAATTCTAAAACATTTCATGAGATATAACCTGTTTTAATAAAGCTGAAACAAAATAATTAAATGTTCACAACTTGAACCTGAAGTCCAACTATCCAGTGCTTCTTTTTTGATATCTCCGGTAACAAATTTCCATCAAGCGGAAATCCAGGTTTATTAACATCTAGATAAGGTCCCATCGAACAGGTCTCCTAACAAAAGACGAGAAAAAATTTCCGTGTCAGAAAGTACAAATACAAAAATGACAACAAAACCAGATCCGTAATAGGCCATCCATCTTTCAATGCAGTAGCTCAAAATAAAAGAGAAATGTGAATCAAATAGTTAAGTTGTGCACTTTAAAAATAAAATAAAAAATATTAAACCACTCGGTGCTGCTTTTTCTACTTTTGGATGTTGATGATTGATGCTTTCATTTCAAAATGATTTTTTTTTCTTTAGCAACAGTAACTCGTTTGAAGCACATAATTTCTTACTTCATAAACAAAAAACTAAGAAAAAATATAGAACTGAACATTAGAATGTTAATACTAGGAATACAATGTACAACTACATGTTCAAGTTATGTAATTGATTCTTAAATTCATAATCTAGACTTGGTTTTTTTACAGATTTGATAATATATCGATTAGATTTATAGATTTTATCTTTTATTTATATAAATAATCTGGATATATTTTAAACTGTTTGAGAAAATGAAGGACCCACGAGAGGTTGAGTTACTAATGGACAATTATAATATGAGTTTCAACTGTGGCAAGGTAGATGACCAACCGTATCTAGCATTTTTCATCAACAAACTGTTGCCAAAAATTACCAATGTCCTAATTTAATTATTAGCTATAGCACATTGGATTTACTAACAAAGAAAAGAGCGAGAATAAGAAAAAGTAAGTGATAATATACTACTGGGTAATTACATAGAGATTTTTTGTTAAATTCTTCAGGCAACTCATGGAGGCACTACCACATTAATATTTGGAGCGACAAGGGACTGAAATACTACTCCTCCTCTCCAAATTTCATCATTCCTATTTCTTTTCTTAGATATTCTAAATAAGGCTTTATTTCATTAACTGTACTTTTAGTGTAGAGTTTTTGTCACAAGACTTTTACTGTTTCAATTATACTAAACACTTTCCAGCTTGAGTGGAAACTGGAAACACATTCCAAATGGACTTTTAGATACAAACAGAAAGAACTCTTTACGTACCACGGACTCCTGAAATTCAGCACCTAGATAGCCAGTGGAAATGGGGGACCGCTTATCAAATAATAGATAGTATGCAACAGTAGCCTGCAGCATAAGTTTGTAAAATTATTATATCATAAAATCGATAGCTGAAAAACTGCAGACAAAAAGTTTATGCATATTATTATATACATCATTTTGTAGTCTGTTCTGCAGTGATTGAATCAGCTGGCTCCTTGCAAATCCCATCCGGAGAACTTCTTGAATAATATCCTCATCAGGCTGCAAAAGTACGTGAACCAGATCAAGAATATGAAAGTACAACAAATTTAGTGGCTGGTGAAGGAGTTTCTGCAGTTAAGTAGCAGCAAAATGTATTCCTCCTTTAAGTGATACGACGGCATGTGCCTAGCCAATTTATAATTGTACCCTACATATAAGAAGTGTTCATGAAAAATATCTGCACATGGTTCTTCTGCGCCTCACACATCAATTGATAGCTTAAGCAAATTAAACTTCACACTGAATATGAAACAGAGAATAATGCATCTAAATATTCCCCAAAAAGTATTATATTGATAAACAAAGTTCAGAAGGTGGACAAAGTAATCCCGTTTTATGTTTATATCATGAAAATGTATCCTCTTTTCTGTAACGAAACCATATCAAGTTGCACTCAAAACCTTAAGTAAATATTTACCTTCTTTAGATCTTCCACTGCATTAGGTGGAGTGACAGCTAAATAGCGAGGAAGATTAACTTTGAACCAGGGGTGCTGACGTATCTCACGAGTAGTTATTCTCTTCATAGGGTCTACAATCAGCATTCTTGGAATTAAATCACGAGCTCCGGGTGACAAATGACTTGGAAGAGTGTACAGTCCACTCTAAAGAATAAAAAAAAATGTATACTGCATGATGATCTCTATCTCAAACCACAGTGCATGAACGTAAATTAAGCTCTAGAAAGAGTATACTGCCAATACCTTTATTTTCTTGAAGAGGTTGGGAATGTTTTCATCGTCAAAAGGAAGAGAACCACAAAGAAGAGCATACAAAATAACACCACAACTCCAAATATCTACTTCGGCTCCAGCATAAAGTTTTCCAGACACAACCTGCAATCAACTCCATTACAAGGAACCCAGCTTTAACAACTACCCAATGGAGCAAATTCTAGTCACTACTATTTATCATAATTATATAATATTTATATTTTAAAGTCTACTGATTTTACAACCTCAGGAGCAGCATAGTTTGGGCTTCCACAACTTGTTCTAAGAAAATGTCCGTCCCGCATAATGTTGCTTAAGCCGAAATCAGCTACCTTCACATTGCCTTTTAAATCTAGAAGCAGGTTCTCAGGTTTGAGGTCACGATGGACAACCATGTTTCTATGGCAATACTCCACTCCAGCAATAATCTGAGATCAAAAGACAAACCAAATTCATGAAATCATGTGGAGTGAAATAATGTTCAACATTCCTCATCTTGGAGGACAATAAAAAAAAGAGACAGAAAAATGACTAAGAATCTAGAATCTACCTGCTGAAAAAAGCGCCTAGCTTCATCCTCTTGTAACCTGCCTTTTTCAACAATATAATCAAAGAGCTCTCCACGCATCACGTACTCCATGACAACATATATATCTGCCGGTGTCTCTATAACCTCATATAGACGTATCACATGTGGATGCACGAATAACCGACAGATTTTAATTTCTCTTCTCACTGCATAACACTGTTAACTCTTAGAAGCTATAAAACACATTTGCTTACATCAACGGAAATGGAACAACTGTAGTTCCAAAATCTGAACAAAATAGCACGTAGTTGCGGAAAACCAGAACAGCTGTTTTGGTTGCCATGCAAAAGCATAGTCTTTGAGAAGGCATTGCTAAAATAAGTAAGAAAACATTCTTTGGCTGGTCTAATTGAAGCAAAATTTCACCTTTTTCCTCCATGTCAGGACTCTTCATCCTCCGACGGTTAAGGATTTTAATGGCCACTTTATGCCCTGTCCGAATATGTTCAGCAATTTTGACCTTACCAAAGGAACCATGCCCAAGAGTTTTTCCGAGTCTATAGTTCCTTATAAGTGATTCGGCAGTCCCCTCTCCACTCTCCATATTACTGTAGAAGAATAAAGGTTTTTTAAATCATTACATGGCCATAAGCAATTCTAAGATTAAGTTGACCATTGTTGTGTAAGAAACACATATAGTTACTTACTTTACTGAAACGAGTATGTTACTTTCGGAAACCTTCAGCAACAATCCAACGGTTTTCTACTGTCAATTTTTGGGGTTTTCTGTACTATTCAGAATCCTTACTTGTCACCTTCACCGGCAAATATAACGATTAGATTTTCTTTTTTTTTTTCTGCTTGGCTCATGAAAGGTAAAAAAGTATCCTTTAGATGGACACCATCCAAGTGATTGATCAAAGCCACGAAGAAAAATATACATAGTTTGTGCATAGTAGCATTCACTATTAAAGCCAGTTTCTTTGACTTCATAATTGGAAATGATTTCTTGATAATACATTTGTTTAAAGAATTTCTTCATATGCATTTGTTAGTACTCCTCTTCATAATGCATTTGTTTATAACTGAGAAAAGAAAATTAAGAAGAATCTTTTCTCTAAAGCAACTTCGAATTGTTTAAAACACGAATTTAAATTATCTTTAACATAAAATAGTAAACCAATAGAAAAAAACATGACCAACTTAACTGAAGGACCAATACTCTCTGGAAACACATTGGAGTAACTGAGAGTCACACAGATCTACTTGTAATCTTTAAGAAACAGATGTCGGCATTCTAACAAAATTGGTCTGGCCCAAGAAACCTCCAATGTATGACAAGCATTTGATTCATTAAAAGCCATTTTATCATCATTAACCAAAGTAGTACATCACTTATCACCTGAAATTCGACCACACGCCTATCTAAAGACTCAGCGTCAAATTATAGTAAATTAGTAACTGACCCAATCGAATACACTTCAACCATTTTATTGTATTTTAAGCGCCACAGTGAGTATGATCCAACAAAACAAAAACTTGCAAAAGAAAAAAATGTCCACAAAATGTCTTTTCAATCTTATATCAACAGTTAGCACAGCTCTCAGCATATAGCCAACACTTCATTATGCCTAATTCACACGACGAAGATCAACAGAACTAACAGAATCTGAACGTACGGCAGACCCGCAAATTACTCACCATATTGTTAAAATTAGCTACTTCAAATCCAAAAAAATAAAAATAAAAATAAAAATCATAACCCTGGATAAAAATTCTAAGAATTTATAGCAGATAAAATATGCTTTCTACAAATTCTACAAATTCCGCGATTAACAATCAAACACAGACCACAATTAGTGACACAAACGCAATCTATAAATAGATTTCAGGGTTTGACCAAGTATACATCCATTTTCAGCAAAATCTATGCTACCGAGAGTCAAGAAAAGAACAGAATTCCATTTTCAGCAAATCAATCAGCGATAATTAATCGAAGAGGAAATTCGACTGAATTGGATAATTGAAGGGGGAAATTACCTGATGGAGTATGATCACATGCAAATCCTGTATCAGCCAAATAATCCAATTCTGCAATTGAATCAAAGTGAAGAGAGAGAGAGAGAGAGAGAGAGAGAGAGAGAGAGAGAGGGGTTTTAGAGAGAGAAAATGGGGGGTTTTGGTTTGGGTTTTGGAGGTCGGAGAGAACAATAAGGAAAAGAAAGGGATTGGAGATTTGGGTGGGGACTTCAGGATGCTGACTCAGTGTTTGCTATGGATATGTACAAGAATAATAATATATTGTTTTTTTATTATGGGGGTTAGGTTATATATGCAGGTAGGATTTTTATTTTTGCAGATGTTCTTTTTCTTTTGGACATAAAATACAAAACAAAGTTTTTTCTTTGGCTTGTAAATCTTCAAGTTTTTTCACAATAATATCGTAAACGAAGCAAAATTCTCTACATGGATAGTTAAAATCCATATTCGGAAGGTCAAATTTACGTAATTTTTCATTTTCGGATTTGTTTTACGCAATTTCGAATAGCAATACCCTAAAGCGGAAGTACAAAAAAAAGGGTTTTTGAGAGGTCCGGGCCCAAACCCGAAGAATGAGTTTCGAGTACCAGCTCTAAACTAGTTTCAGAAGCTAGAACACAAAACTCGTGCTTTGATATAATAAAATGATAGTCTTGATTTTGTATAATAAAATGGATGTATATTTATTTAGAAATTAGATTCATAACATGAATTATAAATATTTGAGATTTGTTTTTCTCCAAGTATGAAAAGATAATATCTTAAAATATAGTTTTATAATATGTTCTTTTATAAAAGTTCAATATATTTGTTTCAAAAGTGAGGAAAATATAACTCCCTCACTGCAAGAAAGTTCGCATTTGGCTACAACAAATTTCGTTGTGGAAAGTATATAATTTCGTTGTTAATTCCATTGGCAACGAAAATAAGTCGTTGCTAGCTTCGTTAGTTTTTATTTGTTACGGAAAGTTCGGGGCAACGAAATAAAAGTTGTTGCCAATATATTTAGTTTGCACAACAAATTCATGTTGTTGGCAAATATTTTTCGTTGCCTATACATTTAGAATGCACAATGAATAAATTTTGTTGGCAATTATATGTTGCCTATACATTTAGAATGCACAATGAATAAATTTTGTTGGCAATTATATATCGTTGCCAATGTATTTTGTATACACGACGAATTTATTTTCGTCGACAATAGTATACACAACGAATTTATTTTTGTTGCCAACAATTTATTTCATTGCAAAACATATGGTCCGGATTTTTAACGAAAACCGACCCACGTCCACCACAACCACCGACCCGACCTTTGGGCCGCCGAGCCACTTCGGAATACGAATAGTTGGGTCGAACTCACGACCAGACCAACGGGCTAATAAATATTAAATATATGGAAATATGACAACGGTAGCTCATTCAAACCGCTGGGGCAACACTATATTTCTGTAAATTGGCTGAAAATAAATTTATAAAAACTAGATAGACAAGGAAAAATGCTTAATATAGTTATATAAATAAATAATATGTCAAAAAAATAATTTACAATAAAATTAAATTATAAATATAACATCTTGTCATTAATTCTCCACTATTAATAAATGTATATATACTTAATTTTAAAACCCATATAAACAATTGATTGAACAAAAAATTGCATGAGTTACTGTTAGTTAATATAAACAAATAAGATTTTTCTTATCATATTTTATTATATATATATATATATATATATATATATATATATATATATATATATATATATATATATATATATATATATATATATATATATATATAATAATAATAATAATAATAATAATAATAATAATAATAATAATAATATTTACATTAAATTAAAATCAAGAAAAAATAGTTGGTTTGTAAATTGGCAACGATTATATTTTGTTGCCAAATCGCTTGGAGCATTTACAACAAAAAATTTCGTTGTCTTTCGTCACTTACTGGCAACAAAATTAATTTGTTGTCGTTGTATATGTATTTACTACAATTTTATATCGTAGCAAAAAGAAACAATCTTTTGCAAAAAATGAAGTTGTTGTCTTACATTAAATTCGTTGCGAAATATCAGTGTTCTAAAAATCGGCCGAGGCGGCCGATTAATCGGTCTCCGAGGCAGAGGCGGTCCAAAACCTTTACGATTTCAGTGTAAAGGTTTGAAAAATCGGTTTTTTGCCTGTGAGGCGGTTTTAAGCGGTCTGAGTCGGTCCGAGCCGGTCTGAGGCGGTCAAACCTTTAAGGCGGGTCAAACTCGGTGGCAAAAATCGGTCAAAAATCGGTTGAAAATCGGTTTTTTTTTTTTTTTTTTTTTTTATAATTCAAAATAAAAGTTGGATTTTAATAAAAGAAAATATGAGTTTATGCCTTATTTTGTTTATGTTAATTCTTATTATGTATGCCACGAATGTTCAAAAATAAATGTAAATTCAAAAAAGAAAAATTTTATTTATATTTTATAAGGATATTTATGTATTATGATCTTATGATTATTAAACTTTTATTATGTTATTAGGATATATACATGATGGAGATATAACTATGTTTAAATATCTTTTTATATATGTTTGGAGTATTTATAAATAATATTTAGAAATATATTATACTAAATTTTAAAAACCGATTTATTTCCGATTTATCACCGATTAATCACCGCCGCACCGATTAATCGTGAGTCGGTGCCTGACCGACTCGGACCCGATTACCGATTTTTACAACCTTGCGAAATATATATAAATGATACTATTCACAACAGTAGTTTTCGTTGCCTATGAGATTCAAAGGAAACAAAAATATCTTGTTACAAAAAGTTTATTCTTTAGCCACAAATACTATATTTCGTTGCTAAAATATAATTATTGTCAACGAAATTAATTTCGTCCATAAATACATTGTTGCCTATTTTACATTTTCTTGTAGTGCCTATAGATTTTTATTATGTAATATATGCCCTCGATTTTCCAAAATAAGTGCAATAAATTATAATTTGGATGAATTAAATTTTCCTTTTTGCATGTTGGAAATATGATAAGATTATAATAAGATTATACTAATTTAATTAAAATTTTAGCAATTTAAACCTATTTTTACAATAGTTCTGAACCTATATCATTTTTCAGGGTGCTGTCTCAAACCCTGAGAATTTAGTAAGCCCCCTATTATGTGATCCTTGGTTCGCCTCTGCGCACATGCACACACATATATAGTGTGTGGATGCATGTAAAATAAGTATAGATCTATACATGTGTACAATAGAATATAATCCGATGAAGTTACCAGGTATAGCATGTAAACAAATTGAATAAAAAACAATACAAATAAAACATGTTAGACGTATACCAATCCCACAAACGAAACGAATTATCAAATCGGTCGTTATTGCTACGTAATTTAATCTAGATTTATGGAAATGGTCTGAAGCTTGATTCCAGTTGAATATGACTTAGTTTAAAGGGTAAATAACGCTTTACAATGTAGAGGGTTTAATGTCGTTTGATCGATTTGAGGGAATATTTTTTTAAATGAAATTTAGAATCACATCTTTAGTACAGACGAACTTAATTTAGATTGTGACTCATTATCATGTCTAATGTGGTGTTTGCAAAAAAAATATTTAAAAGCAGAAATTATAGATTGTGAATTAAGTTGGTTTTTAAGTGCTTATTTGTAAAAGTTAGGGGTGATTGCAAATTTAATGGAATATAAACTTAATAGAAAAAAGTAGGGTCATGGGTCTTAACAAATTATAGTTTAAATGTACTTATTTTAAGAGAAGGAAAAACAAATGGCTATTTTGCAATTTCATAATAAGATTTCATAGAACAATTTTGTTTATACGTATAGCACAGTAGATTAATCAAAGAAAGAGATGGCCCCCTCACCTAATTAAGGTGAGCAACCAAACAAAACTTGTGATGTGGTAAGGTCAAAAATATGTTTTAACTATCAAAAAAAAAAAAAAAAAACGTCAAATATTGCCCACCAAACAACCATTTGTAACTTATAATGTCATCAAGTAATTAATTAATGTGCTCTTAAGACTATAAAATGTGATCGAACTTCCAAGTCTACCCTCACGTGTTCATATTTCTAGAGCTCTAGATTATCTCATGACTTCACCACCTAATTTATATAAAATATTATAAATATCCTAATGCACCATTCTCCCGTATATTTGTTTAGTCATTATTTGTTCTAAGTTTTTTTCTTTTCAATAAAATATTCAGTACAAGATATTTAAACTTTTATAACAGACGACTTACATATTATGTAACTTATGTTAATGCAACAGAGCATTTTAACTAATAAGTGAAAAGGGGCTAGACCCATGCGGCCATGCTTATTTAAAAAGGGGATTTCACTACTATTATATATATATATATATATATATATATATATATATATATATATATATATATATATATATATATATATATATATATATATATAAAGGAAAACATCAAATTGGATTGAAAAAAATAGAAACTGGGTGAAAATTAAACTGGTTTCATGTTCATTTTACTATAATCTTTTATTTCAGATATACCAACATACGCTAACTTTTATTTTGAGCAAAAAATACTGTTAAATTGGTGGTCATGTAAATGTTTATAATATGTCATATGAATCTACTTATGTCGTATTTTAATATAATTTTTAAATTGACTTAAAGGCAAAAGAGATATATCCCCTAAACTTAGAATAATAAAGATAGTTTGTCATGCATAAAAATCCTTATAAAGTTCATCCACCCTAGTTAAAATTCAAATCGCGTTCATCATTTCTTATCATGCATTTAACATCTTCACTTTTTGCATCTAACATTCTAAATATTTTATTTCTACACAATTTCTCATCTTTTTCTTTTCTTTTTTTCGTTTTACATTTTTGACACTATTATAAAATTTATTTTTCCTTTATTTGTATATAATCCTACAACATACAAAAATAAAATATTTTTTTCATTTTTAATTTAAAATACATTTTTTAATTATTTTTTATATTTTATCTTTTGTCGATTAATGTAGACATCTACAGTAACATAGTCACTATCCTCAATTGTAGGCATTTAAAACTTGAATTTCACTTCACTGTAGGCCCTATATTTGTACATGTATAGTACGTATATATGTAATATAATATGGTGTACTTAGGGTCTGCCCGGGGTGGGGCGAGCAGGGCCCACGCCCAAGACCCAAATTTTTAAGGAGCCCATATTTTTCATTTTTTTGATATATATACTTATATTTTTTTTTATGTGTAGAAAAAGTTATTTTTCTATTTTTTTAAAATTATTCTTCTAATGTCTTAAAAAATACCTTTCTATTAATTTTTTTTAAGCTTAGCTTAAAATATACAATTTAAAATCTTTATTTTATCCAAATAAAAATTATTGTATACTTCTCTGACATTTGATTTATAAAAGTATGTTTAAATATATATTAATATTTTCAATCTTTTTTATTGATAATGAAGTTTATATTAATAAATATTCATTTATATTATGTTAGTAAACATACTATTCAGAAGAAGAAAAATCGGGGTGTTGCCCCGAAACTCTATATTATTAAGGGAACACTTTATAGTCTTGCCCCGGGCTCCCAAATACGCCGGATTGGTCTTGATGTACTATGATGTATTATGACTTACTATGGTATTAGTATTAGTATTAATATTAGTATTAGTATTAGTATTAGTATTAGTATTAGTATTAATATTAGTATTAGTATTAGTGTTATTATTAGTATTAATATCAGTATTAATATTAATGTTAGTGTTAGTGTTAGTATTAACATTAGTATTAGTATTGATATTAGTCTTCGTATTAATATTAAATGTAGCATATATAAGAATATATGACAATGTCGAGAGCTAAGAATAGATGTGGCATAAATATACTCATCATGTCACATCAGGAGAGAAATGTTACAAGCAATTTTGTCTAAAGGAATTTCCTCAACGAACATGAAAGTACATCGCAATAATTGTTTATTGTGATTCACTAACACATTTGTGTTTTTAAAATTATTTATATGTATTATTAATTTACAGTGTTAGGTTTGTTTGCACTTAATGTTAATTTTATTGTCAACTCAATGAAGTTCTTTTTAATAAAGGTAATTTAATATAAATTATATTTATTTTTTACACTTTAAGGTGATTTATGTTTCAGTAATCTGTATCACTCGTTGCATATATGAATTATGAAAAATATGCAGGTTACTCACAAGGTATCAGTATTTGAGTTATAGGAAATGTCAATGCATGTGCTATAAAACATTATTTTGATAATTGTGTTTCATATTAGCAATCCCAGTACATTGGACGAGATAGTTACACCATTTGATTCAGATGATGTATGTTAGTTTTTATATCACAATTTTTCGTATTTATATTTTAACATGTATTTTGTTCAATTTTGTACTTAAATCAAATGGAATGATATTTTTCTTTTAACTTTTTTGTTTATATCGTATTATATGTCAATTATTATAAGTTTTTGTTCGATTATTTTATTTAAAATATATATATATATATATATATTTTTAAATTTTCCTTGTGCATCGTACGAGAGAAATACTAGTGTATATAAGAACTAGATCAATGTATACAAAGTTTTATAATTTTATTTCAGCTTCAGCCAAAAAGTATATTCGAAATCATTAATAGAAAAACTCATCTTTTCAACTGCACGCAACGCACCAAAAATGCTATTTACTTCCTAAGTTCTCACCTACTATTGATGTTACATTACATGTCTTGAGAAAAAAAAAAAACAATCAATTCAATCTCAATATTATCAAAATCATGCGAAGTGAATTATGTTTGAAGTTTGACCATATATAGCAAACCACAAAAGAATATGTAAATTGTATAAGGAAAAATACAATTATAATCTCTCAAATTTGCATTAATTTCATATTTCGTCCTCCATGTTTACAAAAAACACATTCGGTTCCTTATGTTTCAAAAATTCAACATCTTTAGTCATTTTCGTCAATTTTTTATTAGATTTAACGAAATCAAGTGTGTGTCCATGAGTGCCTTAAATGGCAAACTAACGGTAAATTTTTGTTAATGTATTGAAACATGAGGGACCAAATGTACTTTTTGTGAATATGGGGACCAAATGTGAAATAAGAGAAAACTTGAGGGATGAAAATGTTAATTTTCCGAAAATTGTATGTATAAACCACATGCATTAAGTAAATTAAAAATTACATCATTGAGGAGCTATAAAATAAAAATGAATGCTAATAGCTTGGCCCGCAATGGATGTTCTTGTTGGTGGAGCAGAAAAATGTGATGTCAATTGACCAGAATTCGAATTTTCTAGTCAACACTTTCTTAAAAAGCAAAACAAATTGTAATAGTATTTTCATATTACTAGAACCCGATGAATCCGATCATAATTAAAGTAAGAACCAACTCGAATCCTATTCTAAAAAATAGGAATGATGAAAAAACGGGAATGAAAATAATAATTGTTCCAAAATCAAATTTTTTTGGATTGGAAGTGTGGAGATATAAAAATTCCTTTTTTATCCAATTATAATGGAAAATTTATAATAATATTTACATCATACACTATTATGGAGAAAAAAAAATAGAATCTTTGAAGTCATTTGGTAAATTAAAATTGAGTTGAAAGTATAAATCTCCTATGTGATTCCGATTTTTCTATAAAAATATTTTATCAATATATACATATAATTCCGAATTTGATAAAAAAAAAGTTTGAAAAAAAATTTAGAAACCAAATTTTGTTAGTGAAAAAGAGTTGGAAATTCACGGAGTTCTGAATCCCTAATGAGGCAATTTTAGTACAATACAACCTCGATAAATTAACAACATCACTTAAATAACAATTTCTTTCAATCCCGACTCAGTAAAAATATACTAAGTTATTAGTTCGATAATCTAATATGTCGCTAAATTAATAGAATTTTACTAATCGCAACTATATTAATTTATAAAAATTTAAGTGTAATAGAATAATATAATATAAAATTTACAAAATGAGAGTGGTAGTGGTGGGGTGGGGGTATATCCATAGTGAATTAAGGGGAAGAAAAAAAATCCACGTCTCCAGTTCCAACAACACGTTGGTGATTGTTAGTTCCATTTAGTTGGCCTTTCCATTCCTTCCAAATTTCGCCAACCATCGTCGCCGCACCTCCAAACTCTCTCTCTCTCTAAAACTCCGCCCTTATTAATTCGAATACTAAAACCTTCTCTCTCCTCTCTCTCTCGCTCCTCTTTCTCTCTCTAAAACACTGAATACTAAAACCTTCTCTCTCTCTCTCTCTCCTCTTTCTCTCTCCTCTTTCTCTCTCTAAAACTGAAAATAATACTACTCATCATCATCATCAAATTTCAGAATGGTGGGAAAGAGCAGCTTTAGAGCAATAATGAGAAGATCAATCTTCACATTCCTCCAAAACTTCCACCACTTCACCGCCGCACCATCCCTCCTCCTCCTCCCCTTCGCCGCCGCAACCCTCCTCTCCCACCCCATCCTCTCCTCATCCTCCTACATCTTCCCCATCATCCACGGCCGCTTCACCTCAATTTTCCTCGCCGCCGGCTTCCCGCCGTCGTCGCAGCTATTCTCCATTCTCAATCTCAAGCTCTCCCAAACCCTCCTCTCCTCCATCTTCGTCTCCCCCTTCACCCTCTCCTTCCTCCTCCTCTCCAAATCCTCTGTAATCGCCTCCCTCCAGAAAATCAATTCAAATAATTATAGTAATAAAATAATCACAATCTTCAATCGGCTGTTCGTCACGCAAATCTGCAACTCGCTGGTGATTCTCTCCGCCAACGCCACCTGCTTCTCTCTCCTCGTCATCGCATTCAACGTTTCCGATCTCATTCTAGGGCTTTCTTCTCACCCCAGATTCGTCCTGCTGACGTCAGCAATTGGCGCCGTCGTCTACTCCGTGGTGCTCGCGAATGCGTGCGTTGTGTGCAATTTGTCCTTGATTTTATCTGGATTAGAGAGGAAGAAGAATAGTAAGAAGAAGAATTGCTGTGGGTTTAGCTCGATTGTGGATGCGTGTGTTGTTCTGATGAGGGGGGGCGGCGGGGGTGGGGTGGCGCTGTCGTTGGCGGTGGCGATGAATATGGGGATGGCGGCCATTGAAGCTCTGTTTCAGTACCGTGTTGTTAGAGCTTATTATTATTATTATCGAGGAGATGGTGGTGACGTGGCGGCGTTCGATTGGACGGTGGTTTTGGAGGCGGTGGTGATTGCATACATGTACGGCGTGGTGGTTGTTCTTGATACGATTGTTGGTTTTGTGTTCTTGGAGAGCTGCGAATTGGATCGTTGCAGAGAAATGGAAGTTTAGGAGAGCGTTTTGGGAAAGTAGACCGGTTCGAATTTGTTCTGTAAATTTTCTGCACACACACATACACACACTAAAGTTGGTAGAAATGTGATGTTTATAATAGTGTTTTTTTTCGGAAATATTACAGTTTTCACCGATTTTATATTTGGTCTCGTATGTTCATAAAAAAATACATTTAGTCCCTCGTGTTTCAGTAATTTAAATTTTTTGGTCATTTTCGTCAGTTTACCGTTATCCTGTCAGTGAAGTCATTGATGGACATAGGGTTGATTCCGTTAGTTTTAACGAAAAATTGACGGAAATGACTAAAACTGTTGAATTTTTGAAAACATGAAGGATTAAATGTGTTTTTTGTGAACACGGGGGGCTAAGTGTAAAATTGGTACTAATGCGAGGGACTAAAGCTGTAATTTTCCCCTTTTGTTTCTTTGTGATCTTATTAATAGAATGAATGAGACAAAGTAGGATGATCATCACATCTTTGGCTTCACTTGTGTTTTTCCAAGTTGGGATTTGTAGTGAAGAAAAAAACTTGTAGATTTTGTATGTAGAAGATTGAATGATGATGATGGCATATTATTTCTACTCTTTTAAAAGTGTTTTATGATGTTGTAATAACTAGTATTGTTTTCCCACGCGATGCACGATATATCATTTCAAAAGTGAAAATTAGAGAAAAAAAAATAGGGCGAATGGCAAAAAGGCCCATCACATGGGACTTAAATGCATTTTGTTCCACAAAAAAAACAGTCTCTCAATTAAACCATCTTCATGTCTTTAGTCTAAAATACCCTCCATAATATAATTCTTATCAATTCCATCCATTATGCTCTAACTTCCTTAATATTGTACATTGACCCCGGATTTAAACAAATATATCACATTAACCCCCAAAATATTTTTTTTCTGAATTTTTTTTTTCCGGCCAGATCTCCGGCGTTGACTTTTTTTTTTTTTTTTCCTGAAATTTTTTTCCGGCCGGTCAACCACCGGTCTCCAGCGTTGATTTTTTTCTTTTTTTTTTGAATTTTTTGTTTCTTAGAAAAAAAATATTTTAATTAATACTACTGTCTTGGCTATTAAATTACTGTCTCAGACAGTAATATTACTGTTTGGGACAGTAATATTATGAATATTATTTTCCCGAACAGTAATATTATTAATATTATTGTCTAAGACAGTTAAATTACTGTTGGAGACAGTAATTTAGCAGCCAATGCAGTAATATTAATTAAAATAATTCTATTTAAGAAAAAAAAATTCAAAAAAAAAAAGTCAATTAACAGTTAAATTACTGTCTTCGACAGTTAAATAACTGCTGGAGACAGTAATTTAGCAACGAATACAATAATATTAATTAAAAGTATTTTTTTTAAGAATAAAAAAGTCAATTAACAGTTAAATTACTGTCTCCGACAGTTAAATAACTGCTGGAGACAGTAATTTAACAACGAATACAGTAATATTAATTAAAATATTTTTAAAAAAGTCAATTAACAGTTAAATTACTGTCTCCGACAGTTAAATAACTGCTGGAGACAGTAATTTAGTAGCAAAGACAGTAATATTAATTAAAATATTTTTGAAGAAAAAAAAAATCAATTTACAGTTAAATAACTGCCGAAGCCAGTAATTTAGCAGCCAAGACAGTAATATTAATTAAAATATGTTTTTTAAGAAAAAACAAAATTATAAAAATAAAAAAAAAAATAAAAAAAAGTCAACGCCGGAGACCCGGCAGTCAACGGCAGTTGACTGGCCGGAAAAAGGTTTTTCAAAACAAAAAAAAAAGGTCAACGGCGGTCTCCGGTGGTGGCGGGTCAAAATTGAAATTAGGGTTAAAATTGGTTAATTGATGAAATTGGGCTAAATTGGGGTGTAAATCATGAAATTGGAATTGAATTGGGTTTCAATGAATTGGGGGTAATTTTAGTATATATAAAAGAATTTTCCTTATTTGCAAATAAACTTGAATTAGCTGGATTTATTTGAAAGACAAAAAAGTTAGATGTCCCTCTTTTAATTAAGTGCCCTTGTCATGTATTTGCCATTTGCCCAAAAAAATAATTGCAAATATGTAAAATATCTCTTACATGTCAAAATTTATATCTGTAACGACGACCTCATCTCGTTTTGTCAATAATTATCTATTTTGTGTTAAATCTTGTCTTATAAAGTTTCGAACTTAGTTACTCTTTTTAACGAATTTATGGTTAGAACGTATTAATTTTGATTTACTCTTGAGTCTTGACACTTTTCATTGATGTTATTCACGTTTGTTTCAATTTAAGATTTTACGCATGGTCGTTTATTTTAATTTCTAAATAATTTCGCGTAAAACTTATAAATTATTACAAAAAATAATACATTTAAATTATGATGGGTTTCGACTTATAAATTATTACAAAAAATAATACATTTAAATTATGATGGGTTTCGACCCGTGAAGGTTGAGTCCTACTATAAACGCGACATGGCTTTGTCTATCCTAAACCTGTCGAAAATCCACAAGTTTGATTTCTTAAAATCAAGAATCGTTGGTTGACGGAATGAGGGTGAGTTTTGCTAGAACCCGCCGGTTTATGACATGTGCACATCCCTAATACATATCTTTTTTTTCTGGATCAAATAAGCAATTTTTATCTCACACTCACCTTTTAAGTAAAAAAAGATTACGACCAACTTGTGTAGCACGGAAACATCAACTTCTCAACGTTTCCACGTTTCGGAAACATTTCGTGTCGGAAACTCGAACACACCTGCCGCGGGCTACCGGACACCTTATGGGCCATTTTGCAATTTTTAAAAAGTTAGAAACATGTTTGCATAGCAAATTTTCAAATATTTTTGTTGTTTCTCAAATTATTTACAAGATTTAATAATCAGTTGCAAATTAATAGTTCATAGTAAAATTTATTTTCAATATGTTTGTATAAAAATATATAAAAAGAATTTATATATAAATAAAAACTTATATATGTTTATATAGAATATTTATAAATACACCCCTATACTTTTAATATTTACACTTTTCCCCTAAGTTCCCGTATCCCCATTTTTGGGAAATGCCGTTTCTCCGTTTTCCCGTTTCCGTATCCGTGCCACATAGCGACCAACACTCCTCGTACTTTCGCATTTAATTTGTAACATGATTTGAATTTTGAATAAACCAAGAGAGGTAATCGGTCGTCTTCACATTTGCAAATGAAAACTTCACTTTGTTTCTTCTCGGATGAATCTTGAATCTTTACATGAACATATTTGAAGGTTAGGAAAAGTTGGTAACCATCTTCAATATCTATAATACATGTTTTAGGGCCAAAACTTGTCAAGAAAAACAAATTTGTGATCATCTTACAAGTAAAGAATTCAACTATTTCATCTATGGTACTGATATCTATGCTACAATCAGTGAGTTGCCTACATAGTTTATTATTGTTCGTCTTGGTTATTTCTATGCTACACTCGGTGCAGGTTACACCGAATCAATATTTACCGTTGATCTACACATACCAATGTGTGTGTGTGTGTGTGTGTGTGTTTGTGTATTTATAAATAGTAAATAACTACGCGATGAATTTCATCCAGTGTAGCATAGTATAAACCTTCATCTACAAAGTGAAAGAATTGAGTACACTACTCTTTAGAGCCATTCTATCATTTTAGCCTTTTGCCCGCTTTAAACACAACAAAATTAGTTGCATACAAAATCGAGTTTTTGTAAATATTACATCTTTGTTGTTTTTGTTGATAAAAGCTAAGAACCGTATCTGAATGAACAGTACACTAGAGATTCGAGTATTCCCCCGAAAATCAAAAATTCTAAAACTAAAAATATATACCTCGACTACAACACTATCCACTAACACATCCTATTTCACTCTATCTACCCTCTATAATTCCTATTCTATACAATAAACAGCAGGAACGGTTACAAACTCAAACCCGACTATTACAAAGGAACCAAACCAATTTATATGCTAAAACAAAGAATTAGTGGTAATCTAAATACATGTTAGACTCTGTACAGATTGCCGTGGTACATTCTGGCGAAAAGATTTACAGTTTCAAGTGGTATTTCTTCACAATAATGAGCCAAACTCACCGGATTATTTTATCCTGCTTGCAATACTCTCTCCAGATATATATGACAGCACAATACACATATATCTCTGATAACTCATCTCCTCCGAAAAGCACTTCTCCAAATTGGCTTCTCTGCAGAGAACTTCTGGTTTTGTAAAGCTCGACAGAACCCCGTTTTCTGATAACGTATTGCCAAAATATTCAGCAAAAGGTGAAGGGCCTGTTTGGCTGGTCAATCCTGCAGTGTCTGTGAGGACCGGAGATATCTGCCTTTTGAGAATTATTCAATTCTCAGCTTCTTGAGCCTTTCTTTGGCGTACTCATTCCCTTTGCATTCTCCATTTCGGCCTCCTTTTGAGCTTTCTTCTTTTCTACTTCAGCTTGCTTGCAATTTTCTTCATGAGCTTTCTTGAACAACCTCACAAAGTTCAAGAGGGTCGCAGTAACTGCGTAAATGATAAGACACGGTATCAGTAATCTAAAAACGTCAAACATCCGTCCCTAGGAAGATAAACATATATTGTTAACCTTGCTCGAATGGGAATTTCGCAGGATCTTCACCAAAATATAGAGCCAGTGCATCTGCATTTCGTCCCTGTCAAAAAAGAAAACATTAATGAATAAATATATATATATGAACACCATAATTTATTAAAGAGAATAATCTGATATTCCGACATAATCTATGATATTGTTCAGGCAGATAGTTACCGCATCGGAATATAGACTTGTTACAGCGGACACTTCATTCTCAGCAATACCGATAAATTCCTTCAATGTCTGTCATATACGGCAAGTTTATCGTGTTAAGAAAAGTGTAGAAATGCTTTCCAATCATTTGTGTAGGTAATTATAAGAGATTAAAAGATTCTCTCTACAAGGAAACTTCAAAAAATATGAATCATCAAAGAGGACACAGTTTAAGGATACAATGGCACGTTTAGACAAACAAACAATACATACAAGCAAGAAATTGCGGAGTAAAAAACATTTTATGCCAGAATACCTTGCGAAACGTTTCAGATACAGGCCCGTCCTTGTCCGATGCGTCAAATTCCTGTTTCACCTTCTCGAAACCTTTGATTATGGCTTGCATTTCTTCTGCCAAAGATTTCAGTTGTATCTACAAAATCACACGATTTTCATGAAGTTATTTACACTACTTGAAAATTATTCACCTAGAAGAAAACAAATACGAACCTTCGAGGCAGCTTCCAAGCTAACAAGATGTTGATGAAAGTTTAAAAGAGCTGGTTTATGTGAGGCAAGCACCTGAGAAACAAAGAGGACAAACTCACACACAGTGCCAGATTTACAGAATAATCCCTTTATATATGTTACGATAGCAGCACCTTCATGTAAGTAGCCACATACTGAATAGAAAAGCCAAAAGATACAGTATATTATAAACAGATTATATTATTGAATGTGCGTACTTTGTGTATCATATAGAGATGGGAAACGAGTCCTAACATGGAAACAATTCAAAAAAAGGTAGACAAATTTTATAACCTAAGATAGACATGAACTACTAAACAGACACATATAAGTAACCTCAAATAGACTCCTAAATATGTTCGAACAAGTCTGATTGAATTACCATAGATTTTGCACTTAGAGACTGCCTTTGAACTACAGGTATTCTATACACACACACACACACACACACACACACACACACACACACACACATATATATATATATATATATATATATATATATATATATATATATATATATATATATATATATATATAGAGAGAGAGAGAGAGAGAGAGAGAGAGAGAGAGAGAGAGAGAGAGAGAGAGAGAGAGAGAGAGAGAGAGAGAGAGAGAAAGAGAGAGCACATAAAAATAAGACCCAAAAACATTAAAAAAAAAAGGGTAAATACCTGACAAAGATAATGCAAAAGTGTCATCTTGCTATTGGATGCACGTGTATCAGAGAGTTTCAAAAGACTATCTAATTTGAATCCAAGAGCAGCACCTGGATTTATAGAAAGTAAAATATTCAATTTCAGTGCTTTCGACCCGAGCACAATTAAGCTGTAAAATTTTTAATTTACGCATGGAAGACTATATCCTAGTGCTTTCCAACTGATTCCTGCAAAATCTATTATGTTTTAAAGGAAGGTAGATGCTAAATATAACAAATGGTAGTGAAGAGATGCAAGCCACAATGAACCTCAACAGAACATAAATGAACATGTATTTAGTCGCATTGAAAGGTTTATGCCAAAAGAATTCTACTATATATGCATTCACTGCTACAAGCATGCAAAATGAACATCCATACATTTAGGCCTCGTTTTGTTGGGGAGACTAGTCATGATTAACTAAATAATTGGACTTTGTTTGATGTTTGGTGTACCCAAATAACTTCCCGGGTGAACCCGGAAATATTAGGGAGTTTTTTAATTGAACTTTCCATGGTCCCACTAATACAATTTGGGCTCATTGAATTATTTAATCTTATCTTGGCTAATCTTATCTCGCCGATCAAACGAGGCCTTACTAGATTCATTTATCACAACACCATAAAGTTAATTATGCTGTTCTAGACCCGAAAATTATAACTTCATCAATTCTGATAAAAAAAAGGTTCATACCTCTGGCAGTTCCTTGATTCAATGTATTTCCAAGATATAAAATATTCTTCATGATTTCTTTCAGTTCGAAAGATTTTCGGACCTGATAAATAAGTACATGTAAAGTTACTAAACAATAACAATAACAATATATCAATATTTAGTAGAATTGTTTTTTATTCTGTAGATTTTTCGTGATACCTCGTCACAAGCAGAAATTACAGTGTTCAAGCTCGTTTTGAAATCTGAAACCTGATATAAAAAGCCATTTTAAGATAACTGAAAGATCATAGTAATTTTCAGAAGTTCATTAATATCAAGCAAACCTGAGAAATGAATTGGATCTTAAATAAGAAAACCCTTAATTTAGATTCGACTCGTGGCACCTTCATCAGCTCCATGAAAAACTGAAAGATGGGAGTAAAACGTCCAACAATGTACCCGTTTAGCATCATACAACATCAGTGATAGTATGGTTATTTAAAGGGGAAACTGAAATTAATTGGAAAGAACGAATACTAAAGAACCCAGAAGGCAAAACCATGAAATATATAGCTTCTTTTTTTATGTAAAAAATAAAAACAATTGTCAGACTACTATCACCATAACAACATATATGGAGCTTCTTTTTTCTTTTTCCCAAAATCAGCAAGGCAAACCATGATTAAATAAGTTAACTCGTGCCTATTTCAGAACTGCCAATTAAAAAGTAAAAAATAATTTCGTACAACCGATGACAAACTTGAAAATTCTGTTTAATAGCATTGATCCTCTATAAGAAACTTTAAAGTATGTTTCCTGAAAATATTAGGTGGACAGATGTATGTACAGTTGTACACATCACGTAATATTTGAGTTGACTGAAAATTTCTTTGCAAGATATTCTACAAATATCCAATCTTAGTGAAGGCATTGGCTCCATATCTGAAACAATCAACTAAACTAAATTGATCGCGGACAAGGATCTGGAAAATCAATTCATAACTGTTAAAACTCCTTTTTACCTCAACATGCTTTTATGCTGTAGCCTTTCCAAATTTAGAATGGGGCATTGTTTTTTCTTCTTTTTCTTTTTTTTTTTTTTTATGAAGAATGGGGCAATTTCATATACAAGAAGTAACCTTTTCTATTTATCATCATATGGTGGTGAAGCTACACACAGTTGTACGACGTAATTCTCATTCCCTTCTGAGAATTTGGACAAACGATAAGGCAAATTCCTTTCTCACAGAAAAAGAAATGCACCTACCACAGTACAGAAGCATTTCACCTAAGGAGATCTAAATCTCATAACAGTCGGAACAATTGCAGTTTACTTTCAAATGTTTAACTACATTTCACTAGACCACAGAAAGAAACAAGTGTTCATAACAAATGGTGGCAACTATATGTCTATATCTCTTTCTATATAAATCAAATCTAGCTTTACTTCTACACAACCATCTCTTAGATTGGTTTGTACTTAGGCAACATTACAAGATTCTGTTAGCAAATGAGGTGGAGTTCATTCACATATCACACATACAAACATCATAGTATGATAGAGTCAATTAGATCCAGTTCACTGACCTGTTCACACTTCCCCAAATTCTCCTTGTCACCCGTGTAGGCCTAAAAGTTACATCGCTATATTCCATTAAAAGAAAGTAATTGGCTACATGAATTAGTGGAAAATACAGTAAAAGTTATAAGTCTTTACCTTAAGAAGCTCCATCTCTTCCTTAGTTGGACAAAATTTAATGAGATTTTCTACTTGATCAGCATCCAGTATTGATTCATCCATTGCAAGTGCTGCAGCCTGTCAAGTGAACCATCTACGTAGTTAAAAATATATATATAATTCATCATGCAAATGCACGGTTAGGATATTAAGTGAATACAAGGAATTTATTTCATTTGCTTTCACACTACTCAAATATGAATAAAAATCTGAGAAAAGATTAGTACTTTAATAATAGATCTGCAGAGATTTGCAGATTATGACTTTCCAGGCCGGACTTAGAGCCATTTGGTTTCCAACTATTGATTAACATAAAACTAAATTCTGTCATAGTTTTATTATATTTACGCATCTATGACTTGTTATGAAAAAAAGAATGTCAAGCAAAAACAATTTCATAAAATATGTTGCATATTTACCATTTACATCAAAACAATCTTTTACTGGCTGCTACAAAAGCTCGATAATCAATAACATAAGTCTGACATTTGAGAGACATTTTATTTTCAGCTCTATCTAGTGCCTTCCTGAACTTAATGTTCTATCACCATTTATTTGCTCTCATAATTCTTCATTGTTGCTTTTAAATGCTAATTGTTTGGTTTGTCTGGGAATTTTCAGATAAGTGATGAATGCATATTCTTCATTTATGTCCACATGCATAGATGTCAATCTTAAACAGCAGATGCAATTAAGAATTAAAATACACAATTTCAGAAAGAAAATAATAAAACTAAAGCAAAACAAAGGCATTAGACTATTTTTTAGAAATAACTGCATCATTAATTATCTTGGAAGCTGCATCAAACATATTAAAAGATTTTAGAAACAAAAATTTACATGTAAAGATAAAGAGTAAATGCTCAAAAGGGAACATGCACCGTCTTTAGCTTACCATCATGTCAGGAAGTGGCATTTTCACCTTTGTGAGCATAATTTCAGTGTTATTAGCTCTCCTTAGGTCAACCTACAAGAGAAAAAAAAACAAAAAACAAAAAAAAAACGAGTGCGATTGAGGAACTGGATGTTAAAATGCAAAGCTAATTCTCTCAAATCCTGCAGTTGGACCACCCCAGCAGTTCCCAAAAGACACGACCCAAAACAAGAAAAATGGGAAACTAAAAGGTAAATTCTAGAAAGATTCTCTAGAAAATAAAGATTTGAGAATCTTGTCCGAGTTGACTATCATGTAGAAATCATCATCTAGTCTATGGCACTTGTTTAATAGGAGATAAATAGTCTTCTAATGCTGAACTTAGTCTACAATTACATTCTAGTACCACATATGGGCATTAAGAGTAGGGTTTCCGTGATATATCAACGTCCAAACACTTCTAATGACCTTGCATATCTCACAACCAAAGAATAGAGACTCAACGCAGAGATGCCAAATTAAAAAGATGAAAAAGGGTGGACTTTAGCTGTTGAAAATGTTACTCATAAAAAATGTACAAGAAGCACCAAAGATGTGATGGGTATAACATAAGTTTGCTATCCTGAGAAAAAAACTGATTTCACATGTTCTCCTTCTAGAGTGTCTACAATAGATAACCTTTATAACCCAGATAACAGTATTGTGCTTCATTTTCTTCAGCATCTTACTAGTCGCTGGTTTCCCCAAAAATCATTATGTAGCAGATATTATAGATGGTATTTTTAAGATCTCATGCTATACGAGACTCATATCAACTACCTTAATCAGATAAATCATTATAATTCCAAAAGCATATGCAAATATTTAGATTTCTCATTCCCAGTTGTCTCAAACAAATTACTGGATTCGTAAAACATTACCAGATGGATTTTTTCAGGCTTAGATCCAGTAGAGTTTCGGCGTCCTCCAGATTTTCCACCTGAAGTATCTGACTTTGGTACTATAGCAGAGAAAAGAGTCTCAAGCTCCGATACATCAAATTCTGGTGACCTAGAGTCAGAGGGCAACATATTAGTTACCTGAAAATATAAAGAAACAATAAAAAGAGAAGAAATGGAAAACCAGAAATTCGTGGACGGCCTTTCTTGCAATATCGTTAATTGATTTTAACATTTATGAAATGAAAGAGAATGTCATTAGCTTCTTATTTCCATTTTCAAGGAAGAACATAGAAAATCCAAGTAAATTACTGAAGTAGAAACACAAACAGGCGGCGAATTTAAGCGAGAGAATTAAATAATTCGAGAAAGAGAAATACACTTGCGCTTCCCCATATCTCTGCAATTCTTCCCACAAGCTTCCTTGTATTACTCTGGTCACCTTGCTCCAATGAAGGGGCTTCATGGTAGATCTTCGAGGTGCTGCAGCAGTTGACATCCCAGGACGTGAAAGCCCACGTCCTCTACCAGAGAGCAAGCCTCTGCCATCTGCTCCAGGTCCTTTCGCACCCAATGGAGGAGGTGGAGGTGGTCCACCTCCCGGAGGTCTAGGAGGTCCCGGAGGTGGAGGTGGGCCAGGTGCACGGCCTCCAGGAGGAGGTGGTGGAGGTGGTGCACCTCCAGGAGGTCTAGGAGGTTCTGGAGGTGCAGGTGGGCCAGGTATACGACTTCCAGGAGGAGGTGGTGGAGGTGGTGCTCCTCTTATAGGTGGAGGTGGTGGAGGGCCACCAACTGAAGGTGGGGGAGGAGGTGCTGGGGGGCCACGCATGGGAGGCGGTGGAGGTGGTGGAGCTCCACGAAAGGGAGGAGGTGGAGGGGCTGGAGGAAGTGCACCAAAAGGAGGAGGAGGGGGTGGTGGAGGTGGACCACGAGGCAGGGCTGGAGGAAGTGCACCAAAAGAAGGAGGTGGCGGTGGTGGTGGAGGTGGACCACGAGGTGGGGCTTGAGGAAGTGCACCAAAAGAAGGAGGTGGCGGTGGTGGTGGAGGTGGACCACGAGCAGGGGGGGCTTGAGGAATTGCACCAAAAGAAGGAGGTGGCGGTGGTGGTGGAGGTGGACCACGAGCAGGGGGGGCTTGAGGAATTGCACCAAAAGAAGGAGGTGGCGGTGGTGGAGGTGGACCACGAGGAGGAGGAGGTGGGGGAGGGGGAGGAGCTGATGGAGTTCTAGAGTTTTGCGGAGGAAAAGAAGAAACTCCATAAATGGGAGGTGGAGGAGGAGCAGGTGGTCCACCATGCGAGGGAGGTGGTGGGGGAGGAGGAGGTTGTGAAGGGCTATGCGAATGAAAAAAAGAATCCCCATGTGCAGAAGGTGGAGGTGGTGGAGGTGGAGGGGATTTTCCCATGCTGGGAGAGGGTAAAGAAGATGCATGAGTAAGGGGTGGAAGTGGAATAGGAAAAGAACTTGCAGGTGCAAGCATAGAACTCACTGCTGACCAGGGTGGGGGTGGAGGTGGAGGAATGGTTTTCTGCACAGTTGGTCTCAAGCTTGTACCAGTAGATGGGGTAAAAGGAGGCGGAGGTGGAGGTGGAGGCGGAGGCGCAGGCAATAACTTGGAAAAACTAGCACTCTGAGAAGATGGTGGTGGTGGGGATAGGGGTGGAGGTGGAGGTTGTGGAAATGATCTTGAAGGCAAGAAAGTAGCACTACTTGCGGATGAGAATAAGGGTGGTGGAGGAGGAGGCGGAGGTGGAACTGGAGGAGTTGCGGATGAAAGGCAGTTTACTTCTTCATCCAGAAGAATAGTTGTAGGTAGCGAAGGTTTGTATATCAAAGCAGGAGGAGGAGGAGGAGGTGGTGGTGGTGGCGGCGGCGGCGGCGGCGCAGCTGAAGGTGGTGGAGGTGCTGAACTAAGTTCCTGGGATTCACATTCCACCTGGGTTACCAAAGGCAAAGTCGGGGAAGAAGCTTCTTGAGCTGGTGACAGATCTAATGATGATGGATAAGATACATACTTTTGACGGCCCGATGCAGAAGTTTCTGAAGAGGAAGCAACAGATTGAGACTTAGATTTTCCTCTAGGTGGGGAATCTTTGCCAACGGCTAATGCTGCTGGAGCACTGTTATATCTCGATGGAGTAGCCGTTGGAGGATAGTAAACATGCATCGAATTAGAGTAAGAACCTTTGTTAGTAGGTATCCACTTAGATGAAGCATTTGGCTTTGCTAGTCTTGCTACAGGAGGCTGTAACTCTTGTGGCTTAGATTTTGAACTGGAATTTAGCTGCTTTTTAGAGACAGTTGAGAGCCCTTTATCTAACTTCTGCTTATTATTATTATTATCAGCGGTTGACTTCAGTTGTTGGCCCTGCTTCTCAGTACTCTTCATTACAGGAGGAACTTCTTCATTTTGCTTATTGTCTCCTTCTTCAAGCTTATCCAACATACCAGCATCAACAGATTTAATTTCAGCATTATTATTATTTAGGGGCACTCTGCGGTCATGTTTGGGGATTTCCTCGTCTGGTGCACAGTCTTCAAATGCGTGATGATCCGAATCATCCTTCAAGGCTGCTACTACTTCATGGTGATTTCCATTGTCCTGAGCAATAGATCGAACTGTATTGTCATCAGAATCCACCTTGCTATCGTGCCCATCAACTGCACTGAAGATCTCTTCTGCCTCAAAAAATTCCTCAGCTGAGGCACTTTCTGTTTCATTTCCATCTTCACTTACTTCTTCTTCTGCTGTGATAACAGATGAAACAGAATTTGCATCTGAAAAGAGCGCCTGATACACCCAAAAAAAAAAAATTACTTTTTAAAGAGCTGAAAGTTTCACAAAAACTAAGAAACATAGCACAGGGAACACAAAATCTTACCTCTGCTTTGAAATCCCTCGAAAATTGGTCTTTGGCATCCCAAAGAATATCAACTTCATCGCGGTTCAGCACCAAGACATTTGAACGGACAAAGGCCGTATGAAACATAACTCTAAAAATCATCTCTTCCCTCAGAAAATCATCCTCCAAATGGATGCACTCAAGAACAATATCTCCTTGAACACGGCAATGTATATCAATTTTCACTAGTTCACACTCTTCCTGCATACACCACAGATCAATAACACCACCATAAAATTGTTTTCATATGAAATTTCAAACGATTTGTTGTAGCATTACCTGTTGATAGAAACGGATACGCTTTTTCACTTTCGAAGTCGAAAACAAAAGCTTAGAACTTCTGCTGGATGTTTTCGAAGAAGGATCCTGACCATACACCCGAATTACTGGTCGACATCCTCTTCCACCGTCATATAAAGGAAGGGTCCTAAGTATAATACAGTCCAAAGCCAGAGGTGTATCTGAGGGTGGCCAATCCGAACCAATGTTTCTTCTAGCTATGTACTGAAGATATCTGAGCTGAGATGGTTGAGGATTCAAAGGAGATAGAATATGAAGAAGCTCCCTCGATGCCTGCTTGTATACCATTTCAAGAGTCTTCTGTTCACCATTGTACTGTTTCCTGTACAGAAGAAGTCCAGCGAGCATAAAGGCAAGCACGGGCCAACCTCCCCTTTCGCAGTGCATTAAAAGCACGTTTTGTTGTCCTTCGAGCGATAACCAGCTCTCACTCGATCGTAAAAAGTGGTGGATCATTTCTAAAGGTAACAGTGGACACCCTTCGTACTGACGAGGGTAATCCATTACCGTCATGTCGTACTGAGATAACGCATCGGATAATTGGCTCCTCCTTTCTCCTTCTTTGAAATTGAAAACCATAAAAGCAGCTTCCGGGTAGTGTTCTTGTAGCTGTGCGACAATCCCGTTCATATATGTTCGATACTCGTTCTCGTCGAGTACATCGGTGGAGAAGCAGCAATCAAACACTAGATATAGAAGCAGAAATCAAATTAAATCAAATGACATCATAGTGCAACAAGCAATCTGAAAATTACATCTTTTGAACAATATGAGATTTTTTTTGAAAACTAAACTAGCAATGCGTAAATAAATACCTCGTTAATCTTATTAAATTTTATTTGCAGCGCAAACAAAGAAAATATTGGGAGGAATCAGAAAATGAGCATTTATACGGCAAACCCAAGAAACCTGGATGCCATTCTGGTATCGCAACTATATTCCACCGTACTCGAGGGAGAAAAAAACAGTAAGTCGATGAAATGTCATCAAGGGATGTAATCCAACAATTTCAGGCAGCTAAATAATCCAACACTACATTTTGAACCTCATGACACCGTAATTTCACGTTAATATATAAATTCAGCTTCAATGATAACAAAATTTAAGAACGGCAAAACAATTGCTAAACTCTACAGCATCCAGCAGCTCTTTTCACTGGTGGAAACTAAAATTATAAACGGATTTTCAGTCTTTCTATAACTTGTTCACAAAATGCCTCCAAATATCAGCGAATCAGTTAAAGACCTAGCCCGAATTCAAGCAAAGTTGAGCTCGAAGTTCACACAATTTGGGGATAATTAACCCCGAAAACTGCCGGCGGTTCGATTAAAACTCCAATGCAAGTCGAATTTAGAGACTAAAGACTCTACAATTCAGATACTACCAATACTGAAGAATTAAAGCTGTAAAAAAAAAGGCGTACCGTAGACCCTCTCAGAGATCTCGAGCAGCCGATCCGGCGGCTTCCGGTAGAAGAATCTTCTAAACAGCGCCATCTAATGGCGCTGTTTTCCCCCCTGATCGAACACCCAAAACCCCCCTTTCGACAATTCAATTTTGCCAAAACTTCACCTGAATTTGACCCAATCAGCTAACAGATCTTCACAGCTCGCTCGGTAATCTCCGCCACAATGCAACCGTATCAAGTCAACCAACACAGATCAAAACACCGCGAGCAATCGGAAACCCCAGCTGGAGAGGGTTTGACCTCACAGCAATCCAACAGTATATTAAAAAAAAAAAAAAAAAAAAAAAAAAGTAGAAACGAGTTGAGAAAAATCACTGGACAAAATCAAAGAGGCACTGACAGTAAACAATCAGTCAATTGCGAGTTTCTAGGGTTTACAAAATGGCGGAATGAGAAGAGAAATGATAGTCGGTTGTTGATAATATGCGTTCAATTTTGGGTTTTTGGAGCGTTTGCCATTGCAAAAAGGTAAAATTGATCACATGAGAGAGAGGGAGGAGAGAGAGAAGAGAGAGAAAGGAAACGTAGTGGACTAAAGGAAGATGAGCAGACAAAGTCCGACCCGGATATACAGTAAAATATGACCCGGGCTTTGATTTTGTCTTTTTTTTTCTTTTTTTTTTTTTTATCGGTTTTGTTTGTTGTTTTGTGTTTTCAAACTCATGTGTGTTGGATTGATGGGTGGTTGGATGTGGATGTCACGTGGCCATATCTTGACAACGATTAACTGACATTATTCTTGTGTCTAGTAGTAGTTAGTATATTGGCCGTGTTACTACTATCTTTGACAATACAAAACTTTAATGGGAGATGATAAATCCGGGTTTCATTTTTACGAATATCGTTTTAATGTTTAGAAACCTTCCATTTCTAAGTTTACAAAACCAAATTCGTGTATTGTACTGAAATCGACTACAATGACTGCAGTCCACTATAGTTATTTATAGTCATCTTCTTTCTTTTTAGTGTTTACCTCAAGTTATGATCAAACGGTTGTATACACATATGTATACACACATGAATATAGTCGATTATGTACAAAAAAAAAAAGAAAAAAAACTTTATCCACTCCAACAACAAAATTCATAATTTAAATCTTTATATTATAAATCAACTTGTAACCAAGAAATATAGGTCGAAAAACACGATCATCATCATTGATATAAATTAGAAAACTCACATAACTTATATATGACTTATACATAATTATATGTTACTATATATTATGACTATACGAGTATATTCATCTGTACTGTGTAATCTACAGTCGACTATTGCTTGCAATAAAGACGTTAAATTCGTCTACCATTTCAACCAGATCTTTGGCACCTTCAAGGAGAAGATCCATTGCTTTCATTAAGCTGGCTTGAAATACATAAGTCAAATTCTTCTACATCTTCAACCAGATATTGGGCGCCTGCAAGGAGAAGATCAATAGTTTCCATAAAACTGCAATTGTAAAATCAGACAAAACTATGTTTTTAGTTTTGTTATTTGGGAAGACAAGACTAGTAACATTAGATATAATGTTTTATTCCAATTAAATATTAGTGTAACCTATCAAAGATTGACAAAGCTTCGAAATACTCAAAATGAATGAAATTTGAGAGAAAGAATAGCTTTCCATCAAACCACGAAGGACTCCTCAGCCTAATTGTCTCCTTCCAAAATCCTATCCGCACCAATCGCCCAAGGTTCAGTGTGCTCAAGGCGAAAACGTCACAAAAACAATTAGATATAAAAATTGAATGAAATTACCATCAAAAGATATATATCAAGAATCCAACTGTTGGTCCGACCGTCAAAAAATAAGCTATATACCCCTCTGAGAAGACCCATCATCGTCGAAATACGTGTGCACGGTAAATCAATTTTAGAAACATATGCAAATCTCGATGAGAGGAATCCGACGGTGGTTAAATCATCAAATTTCGACCGCGAAAAAGAAAATTATGACTCCAAGAAGCACCATCGTCGGTCGAAAACTTATGGGGCAAAAATTCAGATCTGAGAGTGGAAGAGAAAGAGAGAGCTGGTTGTGGGTTGACTATGGTTTAAAACTGATTTTGTAAAGATAGTTTAGGTACTTTAAGTTGTATGTCAAATTTCAAAACTAAAAGATATTTAGGGGGCAAGAAAACGACTGTGATTCTGCTCTATCTCTACAATATTGTTGTGTTGATTTTGTGTTTTTTCATACCCCGCATGTACAAGGGTCCGTGAAGGACACTAAGCTTGGAGCGATGAATAAGAAATAACTTCCGCGCAAGAGGTTTAGTGAGAGAGTCCGCATGTTGGAATGTTGTGTGAACATGGGAGATCCGAAGTTTTTTTTGAGAAACTTGATCCCTTAGAAAATGAAAAATCAATAGCGATGTTCTTCATGTGTGAGCGGAAGACCGGATTGGAGCATAGTAAATAGCTCCAATGTTGTCACAATAAATTGTTGTAGAAGCTTTCAAGGAGAGAGATAGTTTCCGAAGTAAATTGGTGAGCCAATTTAATTCAGTGGTGGCAACAACAATGGCGCGGTATTCAGCTTCGGTCAAGGGTCGGGCAATGGTCGATTATTTTTTGGAGCTCCAACTAACGGGATTGGAGCCAAGGAAAACAACATAGGCTGATGTAGAGTGGCTTGTATCGGCATTACCAACCCAATCCGCATCGGCAAAGGCATGAAGTGCAAGAGAAGAGTGGACATAAATGAAAACACCATAATGTGACGTACCCATTAGGTATTGAAGAACCCATTTTAAAAGCAAGCCAATGGTTGGCAGTTGGTCGATGGATGAATTGAGCTAACTTATTGACTGCATAACTGACATCTGTCCTAATAAGAGAGAGATATTGAAGCGAGCCAAGCACTTGACGATACTCTTTTGGATCATGGCTGGAAGAATCGTCATCAAACTTGAGGGTCTCATAAGGAGACAATGGAGTATTGAGTTCTTTTGACTCATGCATATTAATGCGTTGAAGAAGATCACAAATATATTTTTGCTATGATAAGAAAATTCCCGCGGTTGTTCTTGATCTTTCGACTCCTAAGGAATAACCGAGTCTGCCGAGATTCTTAAGAGAAAACCGATTGAAGAGTTGTGTAGTAAATGTAGAAATGGTAGGTGCCAGTGAGAACTATATCATCCACACATGTAAGCAAGTACATGATGCGAGTTCCCATAATATATATAAAAATAGAAGTGTCACTTTTGGAGTTTGTGATACCATAATCAAGAAGGAATGAGCGAAGCTCATTATACATGCTCGGGGAGCTTGACGGATACCATGTATGCCTTTATGTAATTGCATACATGTGATGGATATTTAGAGTCCACAAAGACTTGAGGTTGTTTCATAAAAACATATTCAGAAAGAGTGCCCTGCAAGAAGGCACTGTTAACAACCATTTGATTAATCCATCCGCGAGTTACTGCATTAGTAAGTACAAGGCGAATAGTAGTTGGATTGACAACTTGATTAAAGTTTTCAATAAAGTCGATATGAGGTCGTTAATGAAATCCCTTAGCTATAAGACATGATTTATAGCGAGCAATAGAACTGTCCGGATTCCTTTTAATCCTATATACCCATTTACATCCAACAAGGTTTTGTGTGGGGAAGAATGGTACAGGGTCCATGTACTTTTTATAGTTTGCACTCCTTACTATCAAAATCTACAAATACCCCCTGTCGTTAGCACTGACTGTTGACTCCATTTGTCAGACGCGTTGACCGACTGTTTCATAGAGCCGTTGGCTTTTTTCTGACGAAAATACCCCCATTTTTTTTCTGGCTCCATTTATCAGACGCGTTGATCGACTGTTTCATAAATGCTGCATACTCTTTCCCATTGTTTCTCACCAAAATTTTCACATTTTCAACTTGTTTTTTCTCCTTTTTTTCCTTTTTTTCTCGTTTATTCTCCTGTTTTCTTTTCTCCTCGTTTTTTCTCTTTTTTTTTTATCTGTTTTCTTGTTTTTATCCTGTTTTATTTTCTCCTCGTTTTTCTCCTTTTTCCTTTTTTTTCTCGTTTTTTCTCCTATTTTCTTTTTTCCTTCAATTTTGCATTTTATTCAACTTCAATTCCTATTTTTTTCCAGCTTCGTTTCCTTTATCTTTTTTTCATACTAAAATATCTTCTAATGGTTCAAATTCTCAACAATCGTGTCTTAGATCCAAACATTATATTGTTAGAGTAGGTGACCAACAAGCCAACTTGTGGTTGTGGTCTTTCATTTATTCTTGTAATAAATAATCATTTTTCGTATTAATGATAAAACATCTTTTGACATTCTATATCTTTTTCTCTTGCATAAGCATAGATATAGTCCTTACAGATATTATAATTATTTATATTTGATCTATTAGGATCATGAGATATTTACTTAAGTATTATAACTGTTAAACCACGTTCCTAGTCGAAGGGTTACGCCACCAATGAGGATATCGGCCTTTCCCATTAAGAGACTAGCACTTAGTGTATGTGTATTACATCTCATCAGTAAACATAATTGTGATATCGGCATACATAAGTGGGTGCTCGTAAGTTGACGAGTTCAATGAACTCCCTTATCCTAGAAATATCTAAGTGGTTCTCAATAATCCAGTAGAGATCTCTATGATATAGTTGTACACCATTAGTCCTTAAAACCTAAACATCACTGATAAGTGTTCATTTTGCATGATTTTCACTTATCAATTCTTCAAGTTTTGGTCTTCGTTCGTACGAGTTTTCGGCTTTATTTGTATATATTATACGTTCCTTGTTTTATTTCTATTTTTAGGTTTTGTTATCTATTTTTGCCGATATGAAACGATTTGAATGCGAAGCCGAGAACCAAACCAAACATGTGTAAAATTGCATTCAAGTGAACGACGGTAGCGTTCAGTATTTCATGCATAACTTCTTCATACGACCTTCGTTTGAGCTGATTCAAGTGGATTTAGAAAGCCAACTTCAAGGTCTACTGAAATGCAAAATTGTCAAATTCAGGCTTAAAAAGGGTCAAAACAGAGTTTGAAGTTATTGCAGTGACCATATCGCGATATTACCTTCCGTATCGCGATATGGAAGAAAACGAAACAGAGAGATTGGGTTTTTGCCATATCGCGCGATATGACTCCTTGTATCGCGATATGGGGAGAAACGAAACAGAGAGCTTGCAATTTCACCATATCGACCGATAATGTCCCCCATATCGCGATATGGCCTCGGGATGTGTAAAAAATATCTAAAAAGGCAAAGCTTACTATAAATAGAACAAGCCTCACTCTTCAAAAAAGGTTGGACTTCTTCTTCGACTTCTTCTTCGACTTCTTCTTCGAATTATTCTTCAGTTCTCGCCAATTCTTCGCGGGAAGCTTCGACGAGGGTTTCGACTCGGGTTTTTCATAAGCTTTTTCTTTACGTTTAGTTTATGATTTCTCGTGTTCTTCATTTGGATGCTATGTTTGTAATGAACTAAGCATTTTCTTTTAGGGGAAATGAAACCTTATATATATTGATTTTTATTTCTAGATATGTGATCTATTTGTCGTTCTTTGATTCTGTTTATGTTTTCCTGTATTAAATACTTTCGATTGTTTGGCCAACAGTTGAATTGATTATAAATGGAAATGAACTCGAGAGAGGATTTCTCGTTTGATTTTAGGAAAACATAGCTCGAGTTGTGGAAACGGAGACGTGATGGACCTCGGGTAGCCCTTAAGGACTTGACCTAAATGCTCTCTTAATATGAGGTTCTGAACGGAGACGCCAGACCTGTGGGTAGACTCTAACTACACTAAACACGGGGGTTAGGGTATTTTAGTGTTTGGGTTAAGGAATATAGAATTGATATTAGATTCTGATTTGTAGATCTTTATCGATAGTATATTGGTGGATTTTACCCTAGAAGCCATCACATGTCGGAATTCATTGCTTGTCCTGGCGGACCGTTGTTTTTAATTTTTTTGTTTTTTTTAGCTTCATTTCATCCTCCATTCTTGATCGTCTAGATAAAGTTTAGGATAGTATAATCACGGTACTTGGTAAATTTAGGAACATAATTCTCTGTGGATCGATATCTGGAATTCACTATTCTACAAAACGCGATACTGTATACTTGTAGTTATTTATACGTAGCTTTTATGCGTATCAATCACCGAGACTTCACTAGAGGTCCAGCTGTATCGTGACCTGTCCCTGAGTTCCACCGAGGACTGCCCCAAGGGCCAGTGTTCGTGCAGTCCAAAATTTAGTGGGAGGTATGTGCATTGTAGTCGGGTATTCGATCGCTAGAATAGTCTTGGATGTCCTGTGTGTTCTCATAATCTTGAATCTTTAAGTTTCTGGCTAGAGCTGACTAAGTGATGATTAGGGAATGTGATGCTCTAATCATATATGTACTTGTTACAATACTTAAAACGATCGCACAGTTATTGAACTATAAATGAGGTATCGGTGAACCAATGCCTCTAGTTCAATCGGGACATATGTATCGAAGGGATTGTATTGTAATTTAACTATATCACACAGTTCTTGCAGACACTTCATTTGTATCTAGTGAATCATGGTGCGTAGTTGTTAGACGCCAATCTTGATTCGTTGGGCGATTAAGTTGAAATGAGCTTTATCGTAATTATAACTCTAGGGACGCGTTTAAACCACATAGAGTTGTGGGCCCACGGCTAGCTTACACCTGAACCATCGAGGGTCACACTGCTTGTGTATTCGAATTCTTTGAATAAACGGTCAAAGAAAAAAATGTTTAATCTTTGCATAATTGGAAGTTGATACGATTGAGAATTATGAATGAGAATAAGAAAATGAAAGAACTAGGCGATTATCTTAGTGAACTTTCTAAATTGTTATGTTTCATAATTGTTATGTTTCCAAATTTATGAGAATAAGAAAAGGAAATAACTAGGCGATTATCTTTGATGATTCCGAAAATATAATTGTTATAATTTTACGATCATTGGTTTGTGAGAAACGAGCAAAGAAAAACTAACGGACTTAAGCTGTTTGGCCCGGTCCAACTTAAGTCCGTTAGGGCTTATATACAAGACACTATTATTACAATATTTATAGGTCTTGCCGGAAATCGGCACCCACGCAACGTTTGTTCTTTGGTAGCTTTTTCCTTTTAATTATTCTTCCATTTTTTTTTCTGACTTTTGCGGATCTAGTGCCACGTATCAGTTGAATTCGGTATACAAGGTGAAATTCGAAAGGAGGAAGACATAGGAGTTGAACTTCCGAAACGCCGTCGCCGAACCTCCGCCCGCGCCCTCACGCGTCGCCCAAAGACAGCACGTGAATCGCATGCGCTGCCGCTGCCCCGCGCGTCCATCGCCGCCGCTTCTCCCGACTGCACGGATTGGTTTCCGTGGAAGTTTGCGTCAATTCCGAAAGATCGTCTCACGCTTCAAGAGGTATTTTTCGGATCCGAATTTATGAACTAGTATTAATTTAATACGATTAAATTATTTATTTATATATGGATTTTTTTTTTTGCTTGAATGATTTCGTTAAATTTGTATGCATGATTTGTGATTTACTGCGAGCATGCTATGTGATTTTCTTAGCGAATTAATTATATGCATGTTTGTTTATAATTTTCACTGGAAGCATTAAGGTAAGCAATTAATTGCTATTATCGAGTACGTGTTTATATGATTAAATTTGTTTTTCATATAAAAAAAAAATTTCCGCTGCGTACACGTGCTTGATTCCCAACATATATGTCTTATTTTTCTGGAACCACATGCCGATGTAAAATAAGTGCTTCAATTCGAACATCTTGGACTTCGAAAAATCCAGGAAGAAAATTTGCAGGATGCACAAACTTGGATGTAAGATTCTTGTACCTCATTTATTGCATTTTCATTTTATAAGATTGTTGTTTCTAACTATATATTTTTTTTCATATATGATAACAGAAACAAAATGGATGCAATTTTCTTGAATGGATTGAGCCTGAAATTTGTGAGAAGGGGCTCAAGATTGGGCAAGGATTCTCCAGAATTTTGAAAAAAAAAAAAGAGAAGATAAACACTTTTGAAGTTGTGAATGAGACATTGAAGTTGAACAATGAAAAGCTTCATGAAGTTGCTCTACATTTGACAGCAACAAACAATGATATGACGATTAAGATTCAAGATATTGAAGGAAATCTAAAAAAATTAGCAAATGAGGTGTCAAAATATAGGAAAACAATGAGGTTTCTCAAATGTTTTGTAATATTAACATGTGTTCTGATCCTAATTTGCATATTACAAGGGTTAAAGGATGGGGAAAAAATGTGTAGGTACCTAAACTAGAAGTGTAAACCAACTATATGCATTAAAAATGAAATATCAAAATGTATATATACCTAAACTAGAATTATAAACCAACTATCATGCATTAAAAATGAAATTTCACATTTGTAAACCAACTAATATGTTTCATATTGTTTCCACTCAAAACCATTGGCCAAACACACAATTTGCCAATCAGACAAAACAATCAAAAAATGGCCAATCCAACAATACCATCAACAAAGTTAACCACTTCAACCCAAAATCATATTGTTTCTAATTAAAATAAATCTTAAATCTTAAATCCAACAAAAAAGAACAGAGTTTTGAAAAGTTTAAAGCACCATAATGTTTAATTGTGCCCTTCATCTGTAGTAACACTGAATTTGCTACTTCTTAAATGGCTTGAGAACATAACAGGTCCAAATCTTGTGCCATGTACTTGTATCTACATGATTACACACTATATGAGAAAACAAGTATCAATACTACTAGAACTATATGAGAAAATTAAAATTCCATTCTTTACCTCCACATCTCTAATTGCACCTCGCTCCTACATTAGTTGGTGATCTTGTGCCACCAACAACTTGTTTAGTTGGATTAGGAGCTTGTCTTGATGGATTCTGAAAATTCAAAAACTAAACTCAACCAATAATACACAGATTGAATCTTAAACAATGATACAAAAACTTGAATAGATATACCTGTTGTGGAGGAATAATGTTATTTTGCATCAACCAAACTCCATTCCAATTGCCTATTCCTGCAAATTCCTGCAAGTCTTGTACTCCTACATTTCTTCCTCTTTATAGTTATTGCACAAGTAGAGGTAGATGTTTGTGCTGACTTTGATACAATAGTACATGTTGACTATTGCATTGTAGGCCTTTCGTGACCTTCTCTAGTTGGTTTTTTTGTTTTTTTGCTCTTTTTGGGTCATTACCTTCTCCAGTTGGTCTTAGTGGCCTTTTAGCACTTATTTCCTCAGTTGGCCTACTTGGAGTTGCCTATAATTCAAACACCAGACACCAGTGAGTAACTGAATAATAGAATTCATGGAATTAAAATAAGAAAAACTTATAAAAGTAACCTTTTTTTGTCCTTGGAGGTGGAGGAGGATACATAGGTGATCGTTTGCACCTTCTTACGTTATGTGTGTTATCTTCACAGTTAGAACAAGTCTGAATAATGAATTTTGTTGTGACCCTTCCACCAACAATTATCTCACCCACCCCTTTCTTTCTCACTTTCTTTGGCCTGCCAGGTTGCTTCTTAAATGGTGGAGGTATGATTACTTGAGAGTTCACTGATTGCCATTGAGAGTGATCGGTAATAAGATTAATTGCAATATTATACGCCATTTTGTACATACTAACCGAGTAGTAATGGCTTGAAAAATCCTCTGGCTCTTTGTGTTCCTACAATATTGCACGTGTGGCATGTACACATGTAATTCCAGTCAAATTTCATTCCCTACAGCTGCAACTATGATTTCTCAAATCCACAACCCAACTTTTTGATCCCATAGTCACTTCCCATAGCCCATTTTCAGCAAGATAGCATTCAAATTTGAGTTCCTTATCCTTAATGTTATTCAGTTTGTCTTGAATTCTAGGACATACTTTACCATGGTATTTCTCAATCCACTGCCTTTTGGTATGGATTCTACACATGATTTGTGTTTTCAAGCCTCCAACAGTGTCAGAATGGGTATATCTCTAGCCTCTTTGATGTAATTGTTGAATGATTCACACAAATTATTACTTAACATATCACACTTGGGCATCACTGTCATCATAAACTTGCACCATTGTTGTGGAGGTATATTCTTCAACCAATCAAATGCTTCATTGGATATTTATTTGATTTCATTCATTTTTTGGTTATGTGTTTCCTCCAAGTAGCACGTAGATGCACCCCATATCAAATATTTAAATTCTTTATCTTTGAACCTCAGCTTTAAATTGGCATACAAATGCCTCACACAAAACATATGTTCAGTGGATGGCATAAGCGTATTGAAACTCTCAACTAGTTATTTTTGCCTATCAGAAATAAAAGTGCACTTAGTTACATCACTCTCCCCAAATGTTGTAACCAACAACTCTAGAAACCAACTCCAACTGTCCCTACACTCAGACTCCACAACTGCAATAGCCAAAGAAAACATCTGGTTGTTTCCATCTCTCCCAATTGCAGCCATTAACTGCCCCCAAATGGTTAAGAAAACAGGCATCCAAACCGATGATAGGTCTGCATTTCTCTATGAAGCTCTTCTTTTGTGCATCAAATAGCACAATCAACCTTTGGAATCTAGGAATTTTGTACAATGGAAATCCTTCAACCTTCAGAATGGCTGTTGAACCAGGGTTGGTTCTTAAAATCTCATGACATTATTGTCTAATTTTGGAATACTGCTCATGGACATTACCTTGGATTATTTTAATAGTTTTTTTCTTTGCCTTGTATAACTTTTGCTTGTGTGCATAAACCCTGGCCTCCTTGCTTACCAATTTCTTGAAGGACTTGTTGGCCATAGTGGGAGTTTCCATAAAATATTTCATGTATTGTTCTGCCAAGTATGTACAATTAGCATTTTTATTGGTGAAGACTCTTGGATATCTGTGTGGCTCACCTTTTAGACTCCTGATCTAATATGTTGTAGTTTTCCCCATTTAGCTTGCATGAATTCTCCAGCCACACTTATTTTTTCATATTGCAGTCACTCTTCTAGTTTCATTCTTTTCAAAACTCAGCTCAAAACCCCTCTTAACTGAATGATGTCTCAAAGCCTTTCCTAAAAACAGCTGCATTGGCAAACACCAGGCCTACCTTCAGAATTGAGTTTTTTTAACTCATGTTCTTCATCAAAATCTGGAAACTTGATGCTCATGGACTCTCCATCACATTCAGGCGCTGAGAGGACCTCTAGATCACTTTGAATTTCATTTTCTTGAGCATCAAATGGTTGATCAAAATCTGTCACTTAAGTTCTTTGATTGACTTCATCATAGTCATTCTCTAAAGGCTGAAAACTATCACTCAAAATATCACCTTCAGCAAAATATTCAGAATCAGACATCACATAAGATTCTGACTCACTCTCCACAAAACTCAGATCATCACTATCACTGTTATCATCTTCATGTGCATTGTTGTCTCCATCATTGTCAACCTCCACAATATTGTTTGTATTGTCTACATTGTCTACTTCATGAGGTGACACCAATGCAACTTCAATAACCATATCATTCTCATCAACAAATAAATTGTTTTGAAATATATTTGTAGACACATATACCTTAAACATATCCACCACACCTATATCACTATCAAGTATGCTCAATTCAAAAGCTTTAGGCAACTTATAGAACACAATAGCATTAGCTGAGTACCCAGCTGCTTTCACTGAATCCATAACTTCAAAATAAGACATTACATCAGGGTAAATGTCTCGCATAACTGAAGTCATCCATCCAATGTAGTCAAAACCATCTGTGAATCTCTATCCCCATTGAATATTAAGAGTAAACAACTGATCATTCATTTTTTCTACATTATAAAAAAGAATTCAATCAATAAAATTCCATAAAAAAAACTGAAAAATCCCTCATTTTGAACTACATAAGTCATAATTTCAACGAATAGTAAAAATTGACAAAAGCCGTAATTTTAACGAACATTAAAAATCGACAACTATAAAAAAAATCTAAATTTTACTCAAAAACATACCCTAAACCTTCAAAGCTCGTCCAATTCAAGAACCCCCAAAACAATTGCACTGTACCTACATAAGTTCATGGCTTAGTTGAGAAAAACCCTAAAATTGAAAATCTTACCTTCTTCTATAGTAAGCGTCCTTCGAATGCACTCATACAGTAGTTCTTCAAACCAATTTTGCGAAAACTCAGAGAGAAAGAGAGATTTTTGCGAGACTTTTTGCCTTTATGAAAATTCGAAACGAGAGGCAGAGAGTGAGTGTGTGTTGTTGTGAGAGAATGAAAGGACTTGGAAAAATTTCGACACTCATCACACGTAAAACCGAGGATAGAAGAGTAATATGCACAATAAAAGTTAACATTGTCAAATGTCTGACCATTGAATGTTAAAAGTAGGGGGTATTTGTAGATTTTGATAGTACATGGCGGTGAATGCAACATTTTCAATAGTACAGGGGTGCAACCCTTATTTTTTTGAAGGGCAGAAAATTCTTCACTCATGGCTTCACGCCTATGAGAGTGGGTGTTGGCTTGTGTAAAGGATTGTGTTCTATTTCGGTTAGAGACGGGATAGTGGTTGTATGAAGAAATAAGAGTCTTTTTTGGTTTGAAAATCTTGTTTGTGGCACAGGTGACTATACGAGATGATTGTATTTGTGGAGGGGGAGGGGAAGGGCTTGGTTCAATGGGCGGATCATATATGCATATCTTTTGTCATGGAGGGGTGGAACTTGTGGTGCCGACACAAGGGCTAGGAGATGCAACAGTGGTGGGATTAAGAAAGCTTGGGGACGAAGATGTATAACTAGTTATCTGTGATGGATAGACTAGATGAGCAGCCCTTGGCAAGGGAGGAGTAGAGAAAAATTGTTGATTAGAGCATTCTGGAGATGGTTTAGGAAGGATGCATGGTTCATTAGCAGGTGAGACGACCGAATCCGGAGAGTCATGCGTATTGTATGGTTGGAGCCACGGATAACAAAGGCAGCCAAAGACTCGGAAAAAGATGTATTTTGGTTTATGGTCAAATAATTTGTGATGAGGTGTATCATGGTTGAGGACACGTGTATAGGCTGCGATTAATAAGATAAATGGCACTTTGGAAAGCATGAAACCAAAACCTTAGAGGTATAGCAACATTATATAGTAGCGTGAGGCCGGTTGCCACAACATGGCGATGTTTACATATAGCAGAACCAATGTGTTCGGGTGTATAAGGTGGAGAGGTGAGACATTGGATACCATTTTTAGCCAAAATGTAAGAAAGTGCTTTGTACTCGCCACCACCATCTGTGTATAAGGTTTTGATTTTTGTGTGAAAGAAATTTTCAATAAGCTTGCTGCATTTTTCAAAACACTAAACACACCAGATTTGGACTTTAGAGGGTATAACCACATGTATTTAGTGAAATAATCGATAAAAATAACATAGTATCGATAATTACCAAAATAAATCATAGGAGCTTGATCACAAACAATTGAATAAATATATTGAAATGGTTGATGGCAAATAACATAAGAATTTTGGAATGATAGTTTATGACTTTTGTTGCAAAGACAAGAGTTGCATACTTTATTTGAAGGAATCATAGAAAAAATGAATTTTATTATTTGCGTGGATCCTCTTTTGGATAGGGGAAGATGGATGACGGATACGTTTGTGCCATAAATGACAGAAAAGGGCAACAAATGTGGAATGAGCAAGGGTGGACGGACTCAAAGTTGAAGATGGGCACTCATACAGGTTGTGTCTACTCCGGTCTTTCGTCAAGTATGCCCTCGTATTCAAATCCTTCACAAGAAAATAGTTTGGAAAAAATTCGATGGAGGTATTGTTTTGTTTGCAAAATTGGGTAACATATATCAGGTTTTTATTTATCAACAGAGCACACAAAACATTATCTAATGTAAAAGAGGTATTATGAGAATTAATTGAACAGAAACCAACATGAGAGATAGGAATTTCATCACCATTACCGACTACCACATCCTCGTTTCCTATATAATCTGAGTACATTGAGAGGTTCTGGAGATCAAATGTGATATGATGCGTGGCACCCGAGTCAAGCACCGATGCTTATTATTGTAGGTTGACTCTCTTTCAGATAAATTTTCCCGATGCCGAGACAATTGAGAAGATGGTTGTCCACGAGAATAACATGTTTCACCACTGTGTCCCGGTTTATCGCAAAGTTGACAAACAGACCTGGATTTAACGGACAAGAGCTTGAACTCCATGAAGGATGCATGTGACTGGAAATTTGAGGAATGCATACTTCGGCCAAAAAGTGGTTGTTGCTATCGATTAAAATGCATGTTGTTGGGTAGAGAGTTGTGCATTGCCAAATTACTATTTGTGGCGTGTGACAGATTATTGTTACCGCCACGATATCTCCACGAGTGCCCCGATTTTTATAATCAGCTTGCTTTTGAGTAAATTGTGTTTTTATTTGTACTTCTTCTTTTGGTTCTCCATTACTGCCAATAAGTTCCTCATCGAGTCGTTTATCGTAGAGGTCCTCAAAGGATATGGTATGTCGTGCACACGAACAAATGCAACTAATTCTTTAAATTCATCACCGGAATCATTTAATGTGTAGGACATCACTTGAGAGTCATTTAGAGGATGTCCAATGAGAGCGAGATCATCGGCGAGCTTTTTACCCTGCTCATATAGGCAGCCATAGTCTTCCATTCCGTTTTGTTTGACATGCATTCTTGTGTTGGAACGATTAGCAAAACTCTTTTCCAATTTGTTCCAAGCGTCCGTAGAAGAGGTGCAATTGTTTATTGTCGGGTTGATTGCACTATGAACAGTTGCTTGAATGCCAAAGAGTACATGACAATCTTGACGAGTCCAATACAGATACTCAGGATCGGTGTGCAATCGACATGGATGTGTTCCATTAACAAAATCAGGAAGTCCGTAACCGAAGAGGAGATTGGTTATTTGTGACTTCCATGAGGCATAATTTGCGTCATTCTTAGCAAGCATAAATGGGATCTGGGAAGATGCATTAAGAGATATCAAACTTCCACTGGTAGAAAAAAAATCACCTTGAGTCGTCATTTTCGGAGTTGCCGAGACAGTTGCAGGATCTCAGGAAATGGTTTGGGGGGGGGGGGGGGGGGGGGGGGGGGAGGTCGGGGTCGTTGATATCGAAATTGGTGTTGAGACTCCTCTATTTTAGTTGTCATTGAGAATAACTAGGTGGGCAAAGGATCGGGCTATTTTCAAAGGATAAAGAGGGCTCTGGTACCATGGAAGATATTTAGAAATGGTTTCATTGTATTTTTTGAGATTGTCTTGGTACATAATATATGCAACTGAATAATTAAAGAATCCCACTAATATAGTTTTATACAATGGAAAGTAAATCAATCTAATAAATGGAGCTGAGTTATTGGAATGGGGAGATAAATCATCCACTATGATTATACTCTATCTCTGCAATATTATTTGGTGATTTTGTGCTTTATCAAAAACAAAGTCAGAGAGTACAACAAATGGTGTAATCTCCTAGGTAGTTAGTTGAAATATATTTCTCTAATGAGTGAGGCCCATCAAATTATCCCAAAATATTATAATTTGGAGAACATCTAAAATACATTTATCAAACACCTTTTAAAATTAAAGTTTGCAAGAGCATCTTCCAAGTATTTTTTCACCAAATCTCATTTTATGTGGTTGAAAAAATGGGTTCGCGTACCACTCATAGCATATCATTTCACAAGTTTACCATTATTAGTGAAAAAAATAGTGTGTTTTTTCATCCATGTATTTCATCAAATTTTAGACCAAATAATAAAGGGTTCATTTGACATACTCCCTTGACACCTCACTAAACTAGAGAAAAACTCAACCCTTATTGTTGCGTTCCTATGTAATTTTTGCCTAACTGCATGCAACATTTTCGCCAACTGGATTTAGCCTTTTTAGACCTTCATTATTCATTTTCGTTGATTTTAATGTTTTTTAATAAACAAATGTTTGTATGTTTTGTTTTTTATTTATATTTTTTAATGTTTTATTTTTATATAAAAAAGATAATTTATTTAAAGAATTTTTTGATATATTTAATGTACTGAAATCGACTATTGTAATCATTTGTAGTCATGCACTTTCTCTTTACCCAAAAGTTATGGTCTATCCCATTATATACACATTACACGAATACCGCGGTTATATAAAAAATAACTTCAACCGCACCAATAACAAAATTCATAATTTAAATCTTTATATTATAAATCAACTTGTAACCAACATATATTAGAAAAACACAATCATCAGCATCACTCTATTAGTAAACTCACATAATTTATATATGACTATACATAACTATATGTTACTATAGATGACTATATATTACTATAATAATATAGTCATATGTAGTAACGTGTAGTATGTAGTCGACTAAAACTTGAAATACATATGTCAAATTTGTCTACAGTTGCAACCAGATTTTCGGCACCTTCAAGGAGAAGATCAATGGCCTCCATTAAACTGCAATTGTAAAAACGAATTAAAAAAATCGTCTAATTATGGTATTGTTCAATTAAATATTAGTGCGAGTTAGGAAAAATTGACTAAGCTTCAAAATACTCCAAAATTAACAAAATTTAAGAGAGAGATAGCGATAGAGAGGACATAACTTTCCACCAAACTGCCATGGACTCCTCACCGCAAGCGCCTCCTACTAAAACCCTAGCCATCAACCACCTAATGCTCAACGCGCTCAAGGGAATAACATCACATAAAATATGACAATTAAAACTTAACGAAATTACTATGAAAATATTTATCTCGACGAGAAGAATCCAATGGTGGGTAGCTCGTTGAATTCTGATTGTCGGAAATGAAATTACCCATCCGAGAAGATCAAACCCCCTTGTGTAGTAGAAAACATGCACCAAATTCCCATATGTACAAAAACTTACATAATCTCCCTTCTATAGTTAACATTCTTAACTATAAAAAACATATCAGAGTTTTAAGCAATGAAAACAAAATAGGGAGGTTTGTTGCAGATTTTTCTTCAACATATAGGGGTTTTATGGTGTTTACCCATCATATTATATACAACAAGCTGCACACATCCAATGAGGATATATCCAAGAAATTACTTTAGCCAAACTCACAATACCTACAAGAAATAAAAATATAAAGATCATTTTTTATAAAGATTGTTGTTTTATCTCTCTACAACAATCGATAAAATGGGAGTTGGAAATGTTGTGGTTCGCTTTCTCCTTCTTAGATAAATCCCCAAATTTCCATTTTTTTCGCTATAATTCCATCCCCACACCCTTATCCCTCAAATATATTAGCATGGGCTCAGTGGTGAGACCGAAAATTGTTTTCATGGTGGGCTTAAAATTTTGGGGGATCCATGGGCAGCGCCTTCGAATTTGTATGAAATATTATTTGCATATCGTAAGAGTTGATGGATCAAGATAGATTGGGCTGAATCATTTTTTCCAATAGCACGTAAGTGAATTATTTCATTGATTGGACCAATGGACCAAGATAGATTGTGTTGAAGGAAATTGAAGAAGTCATGTTATCGTAAGGGCCGATGAAAGCCAAGTTGGCAAACTAGGGTACTGAGGGTTAAATTTCCAGTCGGGTTGGAGAAAGTACAACGTGTGTCTAGATCATGACAACTAAATCATGGTCGGATGTTCTTTTTATCCGAGGTCTTGTTCATGCGGCGATGAAATTTGAAGACTAATGAAGAATCCCAACCCACCTGATTCATTTTAGAGCTTTTTATGCCCTTCACCTCCAAAAGCAAGTGAAGTCATTGCCAATGTTAAAGCTTCTTCTAGTTCTAGCAAAACGAGATAAAACCCTTAAGATCAATTCGATTTATATTGTTATTTTTTAGTTAGACTGAAGAATATAGGAGGGCATGTAGAATAATCTGATTTTGTGGATATTGATCAAGTGGGTATAATTGATATGTGGGATTTTGCAAAGGCTTTAGGGTACAATAAGAAGGTCAGTTTAAAATTTTGGCTAAAAGATAAGAATTGTTTAGGTCAATTTAAACTGATATTGATATTATCAGTACAAGAAACTGTATTCCTATAAAAATGAAATTAAGATGTTCATTGAGCATCTTAGTAACTCATAGAGGATAGTGAAGGCAGGTTAGTTAGTGAATATGTCATCATTGATGAAATTGGAGTAGATGAAATAGAAGCAGATTAAATTGTGATATATTTAAGTGATGAGGGTGTTGAGACTGATGAGAGTGAAGCTGCTGACATCTTCTATGAGTCGGAATATGATATGGTGGATGGTAGTGTTCGTTTTGCACGACTTTTACTTATCGAATCTTCGTGCTTTGGTCTTCATTCGTCCGAGTTTTTGACTTTATTTGTATATATTATGTTTTTTTTTCCATTCTAGGTAAATATAAACTATTTTTTCTCGATTCGAAACAATTTTGGAAGCGAAGCCGACAATCAAACAAAACAAGTGAAAAGTTGCATTCTAGCGGACTATGACAGTGTTCGGTATTTGATGCATAACTCTCTCATATGACCTCCGATTGAGCTGATTCGAGGTGACCTTATAAAGCCAACTACGAGGGCTGCAACTTTTGTGAAATGCATATTTGTCGAATTCGGGATACAAATGTGTCAAAAAAGTGTCTGAAGTTGATGCAGAGGCCAGATCGCGATCCACTCCATCCGTATCGCGATCTGGGGTCACTTATAGAAGGTTTTTTTATCAAGACCCAGACCGCGATCCCACATTCCCGTATCGCGATCTGGGGGGTCTCACATAAAGTTTTTTTTATCAAGACCCAGATCCTGATCTATCATTCCCGTATCGCGATCTGGCATGGCGGTGCACAATTTTCGAGGCAAGATATTTTTATTTTGCAAAACAACTATTAATAGAAGGAGGCTTTCTTCTTCATTGTTTCTTCTTCACTTCTTGCCTTCTTGTTCAGTTTTTCTTCGACTTTTCTTTGGTTTTCGCCCCAGTTCTTCGCGGGAAGTTTCGACGAGGGTTTTTTATAAGCTTTTTCTTTACGTTTAGTTTATGATTTATCATGTTCTTAATTTTGATGCTATGCTTGTAATGAACTGAGCATTTTCTTTTAGGGAAATAAAACGTTGTATATATTGATTTTGATTTCCAGATTTGTGATCTATTTGTCGTTCTTTGTTTCTGTTTATGTTTTCCTGTATTAAATGCTTTCGATTGTTTATCTAACAGTTGAATTGATTGTAAATGAGAATGAACTCGAGAGGGTATTCCTCGTTTGATTTCAGGAAAACTTAGCTCGGGTTGTGGAAAAGGAGACGTGATGCACCTCAGGTTAGCCCTTAAGGACTTGACCTAAATGCTCTCTAAATATCATGTTCTGAACGGAGACGTCGGGCCTGTGGGTAGACTCTAACTACACTGGAGATGAGGGTTAGGTTATTTTAGTATTTGGGTTAAGGAATATAGAATTGACATTATATTCGGATTTGTAAACCTTTATGTATAGTACATTTGTGGTTTTTACCCTAAATGCCATCACACGTCGGAATTCATCGTTTGTCCTGGCGAATCGTTGTTTTTATTTTTGTTTCCTTTTAGCTTCATTTCATCCCCATCCTTTCGATTGTCTAGATAAAGTTTAGGATGGTCTAATTGCGATACTTTGTAAATTTAGGAACTTAATTCTTTGTGGATCGATATCTGGAATTCACTATCCTACAAAATGTGATATTGTACACTTGCGGTTCTTCATACGTAGGTTTTACATGTATCAAGTTTTTGGTTTGAAGCTTAAGTACTCCTGAAGTTGCGTTTGGTCGTTCAGATAAGGACAAGGGTAAGATAGTTGAGGGTAGTGAATTTATAAGTGATGGAGATCTTGTAGCTAGTGATAATAATTTTGTCAGTGATGAAGAAAGTGGTGGAGTGAAGTACCGTAAGTTCAGCCCTAGGATTGAGAAAAAGAACCAAAAACTTAAATTAAGTTTGATTTTCAATATCAGGAATGAGTCTAAGTTTGTTACTGAGAGTCGTTGCTTTAGGAGAGGTATGATGATAAGATTTCAGAAAGTTGACAAAATTAGGTTGAGTGCAGTTTAAAAAAACGATGGATGTGTGGTTTTGTTATGTGGGCAAAATGTAGGGTTATAGTGCTTGGCAAATTAAAATTTATATCCAACTCATAATAAACTGTCTTAAAATTATAGCAACACAAGCATTCAATCATGTTGTATTGGGAAGACTTTTATGAAAAAAATTGAAAGAAAATTCAAAATTGGGTACAACTGAATTTAGAAATGAAGCATGTACCATCTTAAAAGCTCATGTGTCTAGACTACATGTCTATAGGGCAAAACAAAAGGCATTAAAACTGATTCATGGGACTATAGAGAAACAATTTAGCAAGATAATGGATTATTGTCAAGAATTAGATATAAGTAACTCATGTTCTATTGTAAGAATGTAATTGAATGATAAAATTAGGTGTTTAAAAGATTTTATATGTGTTTTAATGCATGTAAATTGAGTTTAAGAATGGGTACATGCCAATGGTTGGGGTCGATGGTTGTTTTTTTAAGGGCAATTATGGAGTCAGCTACTTAGTGCAGTTGGATTAGATTCAAATAACAATATCTATCCAATTTTATATGCGATTATTGAGAGTCAGACAAATGAGAGTTGACTTTGATTTTTGAATAGGTTGAACATTTATTTAAACTTTAGTGAAATGAGCATAGGAGTTAAAAGGGCAAACACATACAGAACATCAGGAGGCACAAAATAAAATAAAAATTACAGGTTCTCTTTTAATTTAGGCATTATTTTAAAATTCCAGTAATTTAATATGAATATTAAATTTTATCTTTAAAAAATATTTGCTTACAATTGCAGGTTAGAAGAACTCACGAGAAAATGAAAATAACAGTCTGAAGAAACACAATTGAATCCTTTAATGTATTCAAATAAGTTTTTTCAAGTTTACGTCATGCTTGTTTTTTAAAATTGAATAAGTAATTAAATGTTTTTCTTTTTTGTTTTTATTAATTACAGCCCGATCAATCTTTTCCAATAATCCAGGCTCCAATGATTGTGAAAGGGGGTGTAAATTTCATTACACTATCCAATTTGACATCAAATGTGACCAATCAACTGAAGGAAAACTCATGCTCTGAATTTGGTGCAAGTTTTGCTTCTAAGACCTCTTCCAAGTCATCATCTTCTTCCAAATCAGCGTATGCCTCCAAGATAAACAAATGATCAAGATTTGATGTTTTAAGTTTGCAAGTCAACATTTGTTTTGTTGAATGTTGAGACATTGTACTTCTTTTTAATTTGGATATTTTGTTCTATTTAGATGTGATGACATTTGTAATTTAGTTTGGATCTCATGAATGTTTGATGTTTGGATTTGACGTCAGTAGGTTTTTATTTGAATTTGATGCATATTTGATTTTTAATTTAGGAGAATTTGAGCTAGGCCCATGAAATGAAGTTTTATTACAAATCAACTCACCCTTTAACTTTCATTTCCAAATAAATCCACAAAAACATGAATTTTCAAAATAGCCCTATATATTTCTATTTGACATAGGCCCAACCCAACCCATTCCTTCCCACCCGCCCAGCATGCCGGTCCAGCCCGACCCGGTCCAGTCTGACCCGGTCAATTTTTTTTTTTATATTTTATTTTTTTTCTAAAAACAAATAATTTTTTTTTTCTGGCGGCGGGTCGTCGGAGCTCCGGTTAGCTGACTCAGCATTAGTTAACTTCAACATTAGTTGATATTTGAGATTCCATTCTTTTTTCATTTTCTTTTTTTATTCATTTTTTTCTGGTGGTGGGTCATTGGAGCTCTGGTTAGCTGACTCAATATTAGTTAACTTTAAATTAGTAGACATTCTTTTTTCCCGGCGGCGGGTCGTCGGATCTCCGGTTAATTAGCTCACTCAACATAAGTTAACTTCAACATTAGTTAACTTCAACATTAATGACATTCAACATTTTTTTTCTTCCTACGATAGTTGATCGTCGAAGCTACGATTAGCTGACTTCAACACTAAAAATATCGGGTGTCAACTAATGCTTAGTCATCAAATCGGAGCCCTAAATACCCGTCGCCGAAAAAAAAAAGTTACAATAAAAAAAATGGTCGGATGTAGCTAATGCAAAGTCAACTAATGCATAGTTAGCTAATCAGAGTTTCGACGTCCGGTTGCCGGAAAAAAAAAGTTAAAATAAAAAAAGCTGGACGTCAGCTAATGTTGCAGTCAACTAGTGCAAGTCAACTAATCAGAGTTCCGATAATCCGTCGTCGAAAATTTAAAAAAAAAAAGATAATAGAAAAAAAATGATATGTCAATTAATGTTGAAGTTAACTAATGTGGAGTCAGCTAACCGAAGCTCTGACAAACAGCCGCGGGAAAAAAATAAAAAAATAAAAGATGTCAACCGATGTTAAAGTTAACTAATGTTGAAGTTAACTAACGTTGAGTCAGCTAACCGGAGCTCCGACAACCCACCACCGTAAACAAATTAAAGGAAGAAAAAAAGATAAAAGGAAAAAAAAAATGAAATGTCAGATGTCAACTAATGTTGAAGTTGACTAATGTTGAGTCAGCTAAGCAAAGCTCCGAAGATCCGCCGCCGTAAAAAAAATAATTGAAAAAAAAGAAAAAAAGAAAAAAAAAACCAACATATACATTGCACTTACCATATAACCAACATTACATAATTGAACAACATTAACATTGCACTTAATGGAAACCAACAGATAACCAAATTGACCATACCCAAATTCACCATCACACAAGACCTAATACAAACTGGAAATTCTACCTTAATTTATCAATTACATATAGAACCAAATTGACCATTACAAGCAAATTTCTTACTTTACCAAATAGCTAGATTATTTAGGCCTTTAAGTTGCATATATATTTTCAACTCTTTATTTACCAATTTGTATTTTGATAACAAATATGGCAATAAGGAGTACAATGGTTGCAAACACTACAACTTGCAAGTTCATTCTTCTATTGTTCATTGCAGTGAGCTTCTCTAGCTTCTTTATTTGTTTTTTAATTGACTTTCTTTCCTTATTCATCTCTGCTTCTTTCTCTTTGTAACTATCCACTTCTTCTCTTAGTTTGTTCATGTTTTGGAGCAATTCAGGGATAGTCATCTTGGATCGGTCAAATATTTCAGGATCCAACCACATGTACACACCACAATAGCCGGCTTTCTGTGAAACATGACAAATCATAAAGTTTTTGGACAAGTAAAATAAAGAAATCCAGAATACAATTAGCAACCAGAAAAAGTACTGAATTATACCCCATAGTTTGGGCAAGCGCGATATCTTCTCCCTGTATTGTCTGGTGTCCGTGATGTAATCACTGGCAACTGGAATCCACATCTACAAGTGACTGGTGGTGTTGAATGAGCTTCATAGGAACCTGGAGCAAGTGCACCAAAAAGAGGAGGTGGCGGTGGTGGTGGAGGTGGACAACGAGGAGGAATGGCTTGAGGAAGTGCACCAAAAGAAGGAGGCGGTGGTGGTGGAGATGGACCACAAGGAGAAGGGGCTTGAGGAATTGCACAACAAGAAGAAGGTGGCGGTGGTGGAGGTGGTGGAGCTCCACGAAAGGGAGGAGGTGGAGGGGCTGGAGGAAGTGCATCAAAAGAATGAGGAGGTGGTGGTGGAGGTGGACCACGAGCGGATGGAGGAAATGCAACAAAAGAAGGAGGTGGCGGTGGTGGTGGTGGAGGTGGACCACGAGGAGGAGGGGCTGGAGGAAGTCCACCAACAGAAGGAGGTGGCGGTGGTGGAGGTGGACCACAAGGAGGTCCCGGAGGTGGAGGTGGGCCAGGTGCACGGCCTCCAGGAGGAGGTGGTGGAGGTGGTGCACCTCCTGGAGGTCTAGGAGGTCCTGGAGGTGCAGGTGGGCCAGGTATACGACTTCCAGGAGGAGGTGGTGGAGGTGGTGGAGCTCCACGAAAGGGAGGAGGTGGAGGGGCTGGAGGAAGTGTACCAAAAGAAGGAGGAGGTGGTGGTGGAGGTGGAACACAAGGGGATGAAGGAAACGAAACAAAAGAAGGAGGTGGAGGTGGCGGTGGCGGTGGCGGAGGTGGAAGTAGTCCACGAGGAGGAGGGGCTGGAGGAAGTGCACCAAAAGAAGGAGGTGGCGGTGGTGGAGGAGGGGGAAGAGCTGATGGGGTCCTAGAGTGTTGCGAAGGAAAAGAAGAAACTCCATAAATGGAAGGTGGAGGAGGAGCAGGTGGTCCACCACGCGAGGGAGGTGGAGGTGGAGGTGGGGGAGGAGGAGGCTGTGAAGGGCTAGGCGAATGAAAAAAATAATCCCAAGGCATTGAAGGTGGAGGTGGTGGCGGTGGTGGAGGTGGAGAGGGTTTTCCCATGATGGGAGAAGGTAAAGAAGATGCATGAGTAAGGGGTGGAGGTGGAGGTGGTGGTGGCGGCGGCGGTGTAGCCGAAGGTGGTGAATCTTTGCCATCGGCTAATGCTGCTGGAGCACTGTTATATCTCGTCGGAGGATAGTAAACATGCATCGAATTAGAGTAAGAACCTTTGTTAGTAGGTATCCACTTAGATGAAGCATTTGGCTTTGCTAGTCTTGCTACAGGAGGCTGTAACTCTTGCTGCTTCGATTTTGAACTGGAATTTAGCTGCTTTTTCGAGACAGTTTTACTTACTTCTTCTTCTTCTGCTGTGATAACAGATGAAACAGAATTTGCATCTGAAAAGAGCGCCTGATACACCCAAAAAAAAAAAATTACTTTTTAAAGAGCTGAAAGTTTCACAAAAACTAAGAAACATAGCACAGGGAACACAAAATCTTACCTCTGCTTTGAAATCCCTCGAAAATTGGTCTTCGGCATCCCAAAGAATATCAACTTCATCGCGGTTCAGCACCAACACATTTGAACGGACAAAAGCCGTATGAAACATAACTCTAAAAACCGTCTCTTCCCTCAGAAAATCGTCCTCCAAATGGATGCACTCAAGAACAATATCTCCTTGAACACGGCAATGTATATCAATTTTCACTAGTTCGCACTCTTCCTGCATACACCACAGATCAATAACAACACCATAAAATTGTTTTCATATGAAATTTCAAAAGATTTGTTGTAGCATTACCTGTTGATAGAAACGGATACGCTTTTTCACTTTCGAAGTCGAAAACAATAGCTTACAACTTCTACTATTTGTTTTCGAAGAAGGATCCTGACCATACACACGAACAACTGGCCGACATCCTCTTCCACCGTCATATAAAGGAAGATTCCTAACTATAATAGAGTCCAAAGCCAAAGGTGTATCCGACGGTGGCCAATCCGAACCAAAGTCGTTTCTTCTAGCAATGTACTGAAGATATCTGAGCTGAGATGGCTGAGGATTCAAAGGAGATAGAATATGAAGAAGCTCCCTTGATGCCTGCTTGTATACCATTTCAAGAGTCTTTTGTTCACCGTTGTACTGTTTCAGGTACAGAAGAAGTCCAGCGAGCATAAACGCAAGCACGGGCCAACCGCCCCTTTCGCAGTGCATTAAGAGCACGTTTTGTTGTCCTTCGAGCGATAACCAGCTCTCACTCGATCGTAAAAAGTGGTGGATCATTTCTATAGGTAACAGTGGGCACCCTTCGTACTGACGAGGGTAATCCATTACCGTCATGTCGTACTGAGATAAGGCGTCGGATAATTGGCTCCTCCTTTCTCCTTCTTTGAAATTGAAAACCATAAAAGCAGCTTCCGGGTAGTGTTCTTGTAGCTGTGCGACAATCCCGTTCATATATGTTCGATACTCGTTCTCGTCGAGTACATCGGTGGAGAAGCAGCAATCAAACACTACATATAGAAGCAGAAATCAAATTAAATCAAATGACATCAACAAATCTGAAAATTACATATTTTGAACAATATGAAATTTAAAAAAAAAAAAAAAAACTAAACTATCAATGCAGAAATAAAACCTTGTTAATCTTATTAAATTTTACTTGGAGCGTAAACAAAGAAAAATATTGGGAGCATTCAGAAAATGGGTATTTACTATATGGCAAACCCAAGGAATTTGGATGGCATTCTAATATTTATCGCAACTAGCGATGTTAGAAAAATGACTTTTTACTACGACCAGTAGCCAAAAGATACCAAATTTGTAATAAAAAGGTTTTTGCTACGAATTTGGCTCGCCACAGATACGGGCGTGACAAAAACCCCGCTACGGTAAACGGCCGTAGCAAATACTTTTTTTCCTACGGCAAATCCTAAAAAAAAATTGTAATAAATTGATAATCCAACACATACACTACTTTTTGCAACTCATGGCTCCATAATTTCACGTTCATTTATAAATCGGCGAAACAATTGCTAATTGAACAAGAACAGTGTAGCTGAAAAAAGGCATACAGTAGACTCTCTCAGAGATCTCGAGCAGCCGATCCGGCGGCAGCCGATAGATGAATCTTCTAAACAGCGCCATCTAATGGCGATGTTTTCTCTCGTGATCGGACCCCCTCTCGACAATTCAACGTAACCTTCCAAAACTTCACCTGAATTTTGAAATAGTCAACAATGCAACCGTAAAAGTCAACAAGGCCAGATCAAAACACCGGGAGTAATCCGACAGTATATTATCGCAGCCCGACTTACGAGTTTTTAGGGTTTACAAAATGAGCAATGACTATGAGAAGAGAAATGATAATCGGTTCTAGAGAGAGAGAGAGAGAGAGAGAGAGAGAGGATTAATGGTGAGTATAAAAGCTGACTTTGGAGCTAAATTGTAAAAAAAAAAAATGTTTCTGCAGCAATCAGTTGAACTTGTCCATAGATTTTCTTATTACATATATTTAATATTTCTAGATAAATGGATTCTTCGGAATTAACTTCAGTATATACATGTTAGAGAAAATATTGGCCTCCGCAATTTTCTGCAAAACATAGAGAAACAATATTAATATGTTTCAGCACGCAATAACTAATCAAACTGAATTAAACATGATCAAAGTATTATTAATTAAATAAAATTGTTTTTTTATTTATTAATCTATTATCATGTCTAACAACAAGTGCAGTTAGAGAAAATGGCCTCCACGATTCACTGACGCTACTTTTCTTGGGGGATTCGACAAAACTCTCAATTACACAAGTGCCATTGAAATGAGCTCAATTTTATTTTATATTTTTTAAATAAATCCAAAATAATATTTATTAATTAAAAATACTTAATTATCACCATTATATCCCTAACTAATAAATAATGTATATTTAATTTTGATACTACTTTGGCTCGATATTGATCACCTTACCCCTTTCTATTCTTAATTGAATCGATTTGCCTCCTTGTACTTTGGCTCGATATCACTTTAGCTCATTCTACTCTCATTTGCATCGATTTGCCCATGTACTTGAAAAATTGTCTCAATGTGGCCCTCGCCTTTAATTTTCAAACCTTTGACCATAACACCCTTTGATCCAAGTCTGAAAATTACTAAAAAGTCACCCCTCCCAATTTAAATAATTATTAAAAATATTAAAACTAAAAAATAAAAAAATAAAAAAACAAAAAATAAAATAATAAAAAATTCAAGACAACGAGAAAACATAGTCCATGACGCCAGCCACAATTTTTTTTTATTTTTTATAATTATTTAAACTGGGAGGTGGCTTTTTTGTAATTTTCAAACTTAGATCAAACGTAACGGAGTTAAGGTCAAATGGGTTAAAACTAACGGCGAGGGCCACATTAAGACAATTTTTCAAGTACAAGAGGGTAAAGTGATATCGAGCCAAAGAACTAGGGGGTAAATTGATGCAATTGAGAATAGAAGGGGTTAAAGTAATATCGAGCCAAAGTATAAGGGGGCAAATCGATGCAATTGAGAGTAGAAGGGGGTAAAGTGATATCGAGCCAAAGTACGGGGAAAAAGTGGAATTTACCCTAAAACAAAGATATATAATATATTTTCCATATATATCTTAAATAAGACGTTTTTTACTAATCCCACGATTCCCGTTTATTGATTGCAGAATTCTAATCCTCATAATTTTAATACGCATATCTCTCCCATGATTTTCCGTAAGATTCTGCCAACAACAACAATGGCTGCTACTACTAGGCTGTTAAGAATGTCTAAACCATTACGCATTGGCCTTTCCAATGAAGTTGTTTCATAAATGGTTTCTAGACCTAGGACATTAGTGTGTCTGAACAAAGTAGGGCTGAGTTTCGAGAATCCACCGGCCGGTGGCGGCCGTGGAGAGAGGAAACAGGTGGCGGCAAAGGTGGTCGGACGTTCTTCATCAGCTTGTCTTCATCACTTTGAAGAGTTATCAACCCCAAAAAGTATCAGTCTTCAATGGATTATCCAAGCCCAACACCGCAATTAGGAATTATTCGAGAGAATTGTAGATGTATGAACATGTTTGTTTTGCTTCAACGTTAAGTTGTTTATCCGAGCAAGAAAGCGAATTTGTAATTAATAAGAGGAGTTTTCATGTTTACATAACTGTTATACAGATTGGTTTCATGCTTACATAGCTGTTATACAGAGTGGTTTTCATATAGTTGTTCATATAGGATGGTTTTCATGTTTATATAGTTGTTTATACAGAGTGGTTTTCATGTTTATTATATAGCTGTTTATACATAGTGTTTTCAATATGTTTATATAGTTGTTTATACAGAGTAGTTTTCATGTTTATGTAGCTCTTTATAGAGAGTGGTTTTCATTTGTCTTCAATTTTCTCTTCTTGGAATAATTTGGGAATGGCGAGAAGCACATGCAGAATAAATGAAGAACAATCATGTAAATTACTTGCAATTTTCAACTAATCGGCTTAAATCAACAAACACATGATACTAATTAATTATTTTTCGCCGCTGAATTTTGAACCATTTTGCGTGCTAAAAAAATAAAAATAAAAAGGTGTTTTAAGTCTCTAATCCGTTTTTTCCTCTTAAAACAACAATCTCCATTGTTGGGTGGGCTTGGTGTAAACTATGCATAAACGATAAACGACAATTTTTGTTTGTATTTGAAAATATTGATTCGAATTTGAGATTGTCCTGGCATAAAAAAATTGTTTGCGAATGATACTTTTTCTTTCTTTATATTTTGTTCACTTAGAATCTCAAATATTAATATTTAATTGCCTATGTTTCATATTTAGTTGGATTGATAGGGTAAATTTACTTTTTTTTTTGTTTCATACCTTTATATGTGGTGAAAAGATAAAATGGAAAATAAATTAAAACAACTCAAATCTCAGTGAATTATGTGGTTTATTTCTTCTTAAATTATCATCTACTTCTCCCAAATTTAACAGATTATTGAATGTTTTAACTTGTCTAATTTTTTATGATATTGGTCATTTTTTTGTTATTATTTTCCTTGTTAATTAATTAAGTCCATATTTCGGATGTAGATGAACATGAGTTCATTTAAAGATGACCGCATTTGGATGTATAATAGACTTGAACACTTTATGTTTTTCCTTTTATTTGTTTGTATGTTTGTTTTTTTCAGGAAACTGCCACGGGGAGGAGGTGTTAGACGAGCGAGCCGTGAGAGTTCATCACAGGCACAACCACAAGCACCTCTATCAGAGCAAGGGGAAGTGGGAGATTCACAATCAAGTGTTGCATCACAACAAAGAATCTCGAGCAACCGAATATTGCTGAAAGTGGATAGGGACGAGTAAATTTATTTAAATATTTAAAACATATATTATTGTGCAAGAATATTGATTATGGTTTATTGAATAGTTTTAATCCTTTGAATGCTTCGAGAAATTTGGTTACAATATTCAAGAAATCATTCAGCGGTGTGTGGCCTACATGGAGCAGTGTCCCAAATCATATCAGATATCGTTGGTTTGGAGAATTTCAGGTATGATATTTTGAATTACTAAGAATTATTTATTTATTAATTAATTAATTAATTTATTTATGATAGATTAATGCAATTTCCTGTTTGTTTCTTCTATGCATAGTATAATTAATTTATTTGCCCTCTTTTGTTTACCTTTTCCCAATACATAAACTGGTAGAAACTTAGAGTCTTGACATTTTGTTATTGAAATGTAAACTGAAGTTTTAAGCTAGGATAAATATTGAAAATGGTTTCAGAAAAATGTTTGCAACTTTACTAATCTGGCCTCTCGTTATTATTAAGTGAGGAGGTTGAAGATGGATGGATTAACTTGCTTTCTCATTTTATTCGTTTTATAAGTGCTCTTATTGTATTCTGAGTCAGTCTAGACAAGTGTGTACGTAGCATTCTAGAGTATGTTCATATTAAATGCAATTATCTTGATATTTTTGCTACCTAATTATTTAGCTCATTTTTTTTTTTAATTTGTATGGTTTGCTAAAGTGTTATTTTTATTGGATATTTATAGGAGACGTATAATTGGGCAGTTGATGATCATTTGACAGTAAGAATACATTTCGAACGCAAATGAAGTACCAGCTTGAGCAATTCTTTGTACAAAACTAAAAAGCAATATAATGAGACAAATAATACCCAACTGGATCAATCTGAATCATTGGTAGGAATTGATGGCCTATTGCAATGCTGAAAAATTTATTAATAAATCTGAAATTAATTTCAATAACAGAAAATCAAGTATAAATGATCAAGGCACATCTTTGTACACAGGAGAATCAAATGCTATTTCAGAATGTAAAAGAAGATACGTAAGTATTAATTTTGTACTTTATTCTTCATAATTGAATTATTTAATCTTCAATTAACCATTTGCTCGTTTCTTTAGGTTAAAGAGAAAGGAAGAGAGACTACTGCCACATAGTTAATTTTTTATGACTCATAAGACAAAAGGAAATAATGATTGGGTTGATCGTAAATCAAAGTTTGTATGGGTATGATTCTAATTTTATATTTTATTTCAATCACAATCTTTAATAGCTTCTGTTAAAACCTGTGTTACATTTAGAAGGACCGGTGTTTAATATTCTTCTTCAGTTGCTTTAGGCCATTTATCGTATATAATGTGCTGATAATGCAATAATGACTAGCTTGAATATGCTCCTTTCAGGCATTGTTTTTTAGTGATATATATATATATATATATATATATATATATATATATATATATATATATATATATATATATATATATATATATATATATATATATATATGATTCTTCTAACTCAAATAAATCTGATGTTGCTAATTTTCTATTACTCTATATTTTTTGGATTAATTTATCATCAATTTTATCGTATCAGGATATATTTTCGACAATCATCAATCAAAGGCGTTAAGATAACAATACCGATGGAGAAGGAAATGAGGATACAACAATAAACGGCGACGAGAAAGAAGAAGATGCTAATGGAGCTAGATGAGGCCTTCTACCTAAAGAAGTTGTTAATAATGCTTGGCTCGAGGCAACTGGAGGACCAATTAAATGAAGAGTTTACGGTTTCGGATCAGAGTCTGCTAATGTTATACATAATGGTAACTTTATTTCTAATGATTCAACGAGTTCTTCATCAACACCACAAAACATGGTTGACAGTCCAACTTTCGAAGAAGTTGTTAATCGATTGGTGGAGCAAAAAATTGCAGATATGCGTGCATCTTTTGAAGAGCAACTACAAGCCGGTATCCAAGCTGTCATTCAGGCCGTGCACCAAAGTGAACCAAGAGGATCTACTAGAGTTTCAGGGTCAGCAACATAGTTATGGGATAAGATTGAAATTAACATTTTTAGAAGATAGTTATTTTTTTCTAAAACCTGATATTGCACATACTATTAATATTGTTTAGCTTAAAATATTTTTTGATAACTAGATTTAAGTTTTGCACTTTAGTATTGTATCAAATGTTTATTTTATGAGCATATTTTGATGTTTTATTTTTGGTAAATTGTATATTTGAACAGGTTTTAATAATTTATTTCAATACTTTAAAATAATTTGGCTACAGCTTTAGCAACGAATATTTCTAATAATGGTTGTGTAAAGTTACTTCTGGCAATGAAATTTGTGACGGATTTTATGTATTTTGTGATAGTATATTGCAATGAAGTTAGCTATAATTTACGACGGAATATTTGCAATGTACGTAGCTACGGATTTGGCAACAACACATTTTCGATTCACTTAGCAACATAATTAGCTACGGATGTTAGAAACAGACAAATTCAACATTAGTGATGGATGTGTTCGTTGCTAATATAGCGACAGATGTTGGCGACGGACCATTTCATTTCTACCATAGCAACGATAATTGCGATAACTTTAGCCACATCCATTAGCAACCTACACGTTTCATATTAGCGACAAATTAGTCCGTGACAACCGTAGCGACGGAATGTAGCGATGATCACTATCTGTTTCCACATGTAGCGACGGCATTTCATCAAGTCGCAACTAAAATTTAGCGACGCGGTTTTTTTCTACGGAATTGGCAACGCACGACATATGTCGCTAATCACGAGTTAGAGACGAATTTATAGTGTTTAGCGATGGACGGTGCCGTAGCTAATAGGCGATTATCTAGTAGTGATTGCTATAATTTTGTATCAAGTTGCAATAGATGCCAGCGAGTATGTAATATTTCTAGGAGGCACGAACTCTCATTAAATACAATGATCGAAGTAGAGCCCTTCGATGTATGGGGAATAGATTTTATGGGGCCTTTTGTCCCATCATTCAATAACCTATACATCTTAGTGGCCGTCGACTATGTATCTAAATGGGTTGAGGCAGCCGCCTTTCCTACTAATGATTCTGTGCTTTCTTGAAAACACATATTTTTCCCTCGATTTGGAACACCGCGAGCAATTATTAGTGATGGAGGCAGTCACTTTTGCAACAACAATTCGAAGCACTCTTGGCCAAGTATGGTGTAAAGCATACGGTCGCGTTGGCCTATCACCCACAGACGAACGGGCAAGCCGAGGTTATGAATTGTGAAATCAAAAATATCCTCGAGAAAGTTGTGAGTCCTACTCGGAAGGATTGGTCGAGAAAATAAGACGATGCACTTTGGGCATATCGTACAACTTACAAAACTTCACTTGGGATGACACCGTTTCGATTGATTAATGGCAAGGCGTGTCATCTAGAGGTGGGAACGAGCCGAGCTCGGCTCTTTTGGCCAGCTCGAGCTCGAGCTCGAGTTCATGTTGCCGAGCTCGAGCTAGCTCGAGCTCATTGAGCCAATTATTTTTTGCTCAAGCTCAAGCTCGAGCCAATTTTGGCGAGCTCGAGCTCTGGCTCATTTAATTTTTATTTATTTTTTTATTTTTTATTTTTATTATTTAATTTTTTATTAAAGTCATTTAATTTTTTATTAAAATCATTTAATTTTTTAATAAAAATTATTTATAGGAAAATAAAAAAAATTATAAAATAAATAATGAACTCTAGTTATATTTTTTTAATTTTTCTATTATTATTATTATAATATTTTATAATATTATGAATTATTTAAGTAATATAGATTTGATTCTATTTAAATACTAGAAATATTTATTATTATAGGCTATTTACTATTTAGTTAATAATAATAATAATAATGATAAGAAGAAATATATATATATATATATATATATATATATATATATATATATATATATATATATATATATATATATATATATATATATATATATATATATATATATATATATATATATATATAATTAATTAATTAATTAAAAAAAAAAGGCAGCTCGCGAGCCGGCTCGCGAGCTGTCGAACAACTAGATTTGGGCTCAAGCTCGAGTCCGAAAAACCCGAGCTCGAGTTCGAGCCTTTGTCGAGCCGGCTCGTCGAGTTCGTGAGCCGGCTCGGCTCGTTTACCACCCTTAGTGCCATCTACCAGTTAAATTGGAGCATAATGCATTTTGGACAATTAAGAAGCTAAATTTCGATCTTGAAGCATACAAGGAGAAACGAATGATACAACTCAACGAGCTTGATGAATTGCGATTGTATGCTTATGAAAGCAATCGTGTGTACAAGGAAAAAACCAAGCGTTGGCACGATAATAAAATATTGCATCGAGAATTTCAAAAAGGTCAATTGGTACTCCTGTTCAACTCCCGTCTCAAGTTATTTCCAGGAAAACTCAAGTCAAGATAGTCTGGACCGTTTACTATACTTGAAGTATTTCCGCATGGCGCAGTCGAGTTATTGGATTCCGAAACCGGAAAATCTTTCAAAATCAATGGGCAACGCCTCAAGCATTATCAGTGAGGAGAATCCAATCGCCAAGTGACTTCGGTCACGTTAGCTTGAACAAAGAAGCAGACAAAGTTTGGCTGAAGACTGTAAACTTAGCGCTTCTCGAGAGGCAACCCGAGATTTTGTTTTTTTTTCTTTCTTTTATTTTATTCGTTTTTGTTAGTTTTTGTTTTTATTTTTATTTTATTTTTATCAAGGTTGTAAAAATCGGTAATCGGGTCCGACTCGGTCAGGCACCGATTCACGATTAATCGGTGCGGCGGTGATTAATCGATGATAAATCGGAAATAAATCGGTTTTTAAAATTTAATATAATATATTTCTAGATATTATTTATAAATACTCAAAACATAGATAAAAAATATTTAAACATAGTTATATCTCCATCATGTATATATTCTAATAACATAATAAAAGTTTAATAATAATAAGATCATAATACATAAATATCCTTATAAAACATAGATAAAAAGACAAATTTTTTTGAATTTATATACATTCTTGGCATACATCATTAGTTCTTTAACAATAATAATTAACATAAACAAAATAAAGCATAAACTCCTTTTTTTTTTTTATTAAAATTCCAACTTTTATTTTTATTTATAAAAAAAAAAAAAAAAAAAAAAACCGATTTTTGACCGATTTTTTGCCGATTTTTTCCACCGAAGTTTGACCCGCCTTAAAGGTTTGACCGCCTCGGACCGCCTCAGACCGCCTCAAACCGCCTCGGACCGCCTCAAACCGCCTCACAGGCAAAAAACCGATTTTTCAAACCTTTACACTAAAATCGTAAAGGTTTTGGACCGCCTCCGCCTAGGCGACCGATTAATCGGCCGCCTCGGCCGATTTTTAGAACACTGATTTTTATTGAAGCGTGCAAACTAATGAAATAAGCATTTTTTTTTCAGGGGTCAAAATGCAATTTTGCATTTCACACAGCCGCACCAAAAATTGGCTTGAATCCCATACGGCCGTGTGAAAAGACGAAAAAGCTTATGTATAATTTTGGCTTGGGGCACGGCCGCGTGGAAAAAGAACTAAATTTCACACGGCCATGTGAAAAATCTGGGAAGCTACTGTCCAATTTTGGCTTGGGGCGCGGCCGCGCGAAAAAACATACTATAATCTCACACGGCCTTGCGAGAAACAAACAGCTGCTGCCCAATTTTGACAATTCGCACGGCCGTGCGGAAAATAGTGCAAGAACTCATACGGCCGTGCGAAACAAGGCCGAGGCATATTAAAGAAGGGTCAACACAACACAATTTTCACAATTCCAAATCTTCCTTCCCTCTTCCAATTCGAACCCTACCTTCCCCTTTTCAAAATTTTCACTTTTCCTTGCAAATATTTCGCCTAACATTCACAAATTACATACACATACACTTAAAAAACTTGGGTTCTTTGTGATTCTTGCAGGGAGGGTTCAAGAAGGTGCCCAATTTTCAAAACACCCATTCAACAAAGAACGTCCACAAGGTGTTCGACGATTTGCCCAAGTCAAGTTTGGGGGAAATTTTACACACCAATTCATCTCAAATCCCTTCCAAAAGGCATATTCGACACCATGGTAAAAAGAGGACGAGATGGCGAAGGCACCTCGAAGGGTAAGGGGAAGGGAAAGAAAGCCGACCAAGTTCCAACTCCCGATGACGATGCCTTTTGTGTCGAAGGCTCCAAAGTCCTTTACCAAACAAACGGTGAAGAAACTCGTAACGGAGCGCGCATACACGGTTACCTTACCGCAATTTGAACCATTGAATTACGAATTCGTGCGACGAGGGTGGCACTCATTGCTAGAACCGGCGGATTCGATCAATTTGTCCTTAGTCCGCGAGTTCTATGCCAACCACCGTATCCACCAAACTTCGGATAGGATGACGAGCACGGTTTGAGGAAAGATAGTGGATTAGAGTGCCAAAGCCATTAACTCCTTCTACAACATCAAGCATGAGGCGTTCAATTGGGAATAAATGCAACTCGAGGTAACAAAAGACCAACTCGGAGAAGTATTATGCGATGGCCCCCCAATTTGGTCCGAATTATCCAACGATGAGGAGTACGAGTTGGAGTGGAAATGTATCCACCAAATAGGCAAGGCGTGCCTTACTTTCATATGCGCCAATCTCATCCCCACTCGCTCGTTGACTCAAATGAACCATGAAAGGTGTGCTCTTGCGTATTTCATTTTAAAAGGCACACCAATCAACATTGGACAAATTATATCCGACCGCTTTTGGATATCCATGACCAACAACTCCGAAGGGCTTTATTTTTCTTGCCTCGTTACCGGCTTATGCAAGAAAGACAAGGTTCCAACCGAACCGACGGATATTGACACACTAATCCGAAAGCCGATTAGTAACCTTGCGGCCCGACAATTCAAAGCACCCATCTATGGTGGCCAACAAATCGATCCACCCGAGGGTTCAAGCAGAAGTTCGGATCACCGTTTTCAAAGGCGAATGGAGCGGGAATTGGTGATTGCTCGAAATCGGTTAGCCACGGTGGAGCACAATGTTAGCACAATTGAATCCCTTCAACGGTGGTCGGGGAAAATGCTCCAAGCTATTGTACACCATTTAGCATGCGGTACCCCCGAGTGCGCTGAACCGGGCCCGTTGCCCGCACCGATTCTTGAGCCGGTACCAGAGCTATTTGAGGACGAGGAGGATGGTGATGCTCACGAGCAAGGCGGAGGTGGCGAGCAACCTGTCGATGGTCAAGACGATTAATCAGGTGTTTTCTATCCTTAAACTTCGTGCAAATCACATTGAGGGCAATGTGAATTTTAAATTTTGGGGGTGGTTAATTATTTGTTTTCTTTTATGTTCGTTTTAATTGTGCTTTAGTTGATTGTTAGTTTGCATGTTTTAGGTTTTGTTTTAGTTGCTTTAGGTGTTGTTTTAGTTGTTTTTTTTTTATTTATTGCTTTTGAAAAAAAAAATTTGCTTTGGTCGATGCATCGATGAATTATGATGATGAGATTACTTGATTTGTTGTAATAAGGATTAGATATCTGTTTAGCTTTTGATTCAACCGGAACGTAGAAACGAATTGTTGCTAGGAATCACACCTTGTGCATTGGTTTGGCTGAATGTTTTGTATTTTAAATTTGGAATTTATTTGTGCTAGATCATGCTTTGTTCTGTTTTAAAATTCACCTGAGGAAATTTATGATACGAAGTATTGAGCAGTGAGTGATTTGGGCCTTCTTTTAACCGTTTGAGCCTTTCAAGCCGATTTTTTTATCGAAACAATCCTTAGAACCTTGATTTGAGCCTCGAAGAAAAGATGTTCTTTCTTTTAGCCAATGTGTATAAGGTAGAAAAGTGGAGATTCTTGAAAATTACCCCTTGGAGTTCGATCGAATTTTTTTATAATGTCCTTCTTCTTCAATTAAAAAAAAAAAGAAAAAAAAAAAGAAGAAGAAGAGACTAGAAGGGAGAAGTAATGACTAGTTGTTGAATTGTTTTGAAAGCTCGATCCATTGTCTTAAGAGCAAAAGTGGAGACTTTTGAACTCTTAAGAATCGAGTTATTAAAGTCCTTAGAGGAGAATTTATTGTTTCAAACGCCTATCTTTCAAATTTTGGCGTAATCACCTCAATTCAAGAAGAATAGCCACATATATCCATATTTCCTACCTCGAACCAAAGAGCCTAACAATTGGAAGCCACAAAGCCCCAATGACCCCAATAGCTTAATGTTCAATATTAGTAGAGTAGAATAATTTGGTGAGTATTTGGAGTCAAACATATGCATGTAAGTATAAATTTTTTTCTATCTTTAATTTGCACATTGGATGCTTGAAGCAATTGTATGAATTGTGGTTTTTGGTAATGGTAAATGACTAAGTGTTGTTGAATTTTGAGCTTGCGAGTGCCTAAGAATTGTCATTATAATTACAAGTTCTGAATACGTGAAGTTGATCATTGATTTATGTAATGAGATGTAGTAGTTGAGTTTTATGCTTATAAGTAGATTTTACTTGAGGACAAGCAAAAGTTCAAGTTTGGGGGTGTGTTAAGTGTATATTTTTACACTTAATCGTACCTTCAAATTGGAGCTTTTGGTGTGTTTTAACGATAATTGGTGCTTAAAATGTTGATTATTTGTATTTTAGGTACAAATTGAAGAATTGGAAAAGTATGGGGTAAAAACTGCAATTTCGGATAAAATATGGGCCAAAAGTGAAAAAGTAAAAAATCTGAAGATTTGAAGCCCAGACGGACGTCCGAGTTTTAGCACTAAATTTGGCACAGTCGTCCAAGGTCACGAGGAGGCGCAGTAAAGGAATTTTAATTACACAAGGAAACTGCCTTCTTCCCCAAGTTTTCCACCATATATAAGACCAAGCCAAGCACACAATTGGGGATTTTTTTTTCGACACGTAATCTAGGAGCAAGAGAACGGAGCAACGAAGACAAAGACTTGACGAATCTTCATCATAGTTCTCCCTTTACTTTATTTTCAACTTTTATGAATTTTCGTATTTTTATTATGCTTTTCGTAGAGAACATGACTAGCTAAGTTTTTAATCTAGGATTTTATTGGAACCCTATGTGGTGATTCGAACCTATTTTTCTAATAATATGCAAGTTTAAATTCCATGATTATTTCTTCTATTTGATCTTACTTAGCGCATGAACATAGCTAATTTATGTTGCTATATGTTATTGTTAGAATTGATTGACAGATCGTTTTAATAATTAGAATAGGGATAGAAGAGTCTTCGAGTAGTTTTCACCGGATGAGTGTGTTAATTGCATGTATTATCGTAGACATATAGATAATACCTTAGGTAGCCGTTTACGAGACTTGTCATTTAATGTTTTATTCATAATTGGTTTGCATAGACATATAGTGAATCGTTTATGAATAATAGACTCATAATACACGCGACAGCGGGTTATGAGTAATTGAGTGTCTCGGGTTAATAACCATGAATTGTAACTTGCATGATAGAGGGTTAATTGGGTGATGAATTATCGCATAGGGGGAAGATAAAATCCTAGATCCGTTTTTATATTGATATTTTCTCATATTTATTTGCTTTCATAATTAGTTTAATTGTTTAGTTGATTTGATTGGACAACCTTGCGTAGGTTGGATAAAAATCATAATTGTTAGAAGTTGGTACTTAGGATTAGCTAATTTGAGTATTCCCTACGGGATCGACATCTGACTCTCACGATTCCACTTTTACTACTTGTTTGCGATACGTGCACTTCAGTGTTAGGTATTTAGAATCAACAGAGTCCTACTACAAACCAACACAGAATCCGTCTGTCATAAACCCATAAACCCGTTGAAAAACATGTTTACTTTTTTTTTTTCTTAAATCAAGAACCGTTTGGTGGGAAGAGGATGAGTTTTGCTAGAACTCGTGTGTTTATGACCCGCGCACACCCCTAGCCCGACTTGATGGATTGCGGGTCAATGGGTCGGTCCGTGTCGTCAAAGGGCCAGGTTTTACCCGGCCCTCTTCCAGCTTTCTTAGAATTCTCTTCTGCACTATTTGATGTAAATCTGCTGCAGTTTCAATTGTGTATTTTTTGGTCCTTAATTCACACTTCAACTTGTCTTTTATTCGTAAATCATTACTTTTCTGTTTTATGGTCCTAATTAATTACGCAGGATTTGGTAGTGTTCCGAACAATGACTTGTTCTCGGCTAGTATCTTTCTCACTGGTAACTCTATCTGCTGCTGCAATTGCCGTTTTCTCTATATTGACAGAAACCCACCATCGGAAGAGAGAGAATATATCATGTCGCCAGTGTATAACTAAACTATTTTTTATTATTTTGTAATTTTTTTTATGGAATTTGGGTTACTAAATTCTAAATTTATTTTATGTTGTAGTAGTTCTAGGTTCTGTACTGAACAATGACATCACTAGTACTTCAGATGAAGTTTATAATTCAGACAATGACATCATTAGTAAAGTACTGCCAGATGAAGAAGTTGGTTCTGCATTGGACAATTATGACATCATTAGTCAACTCCGGGACGATATCTTGATTTTGATTATCGAACGCGTGCCTGCAAAATACGGTATTAGGATATGATAGAATCGAGGGGAAATTTCTTCGAAGCGTGATGCTAAAACTGAGGTTTGATTGAAGGGTGGTGGAGTTTATTATGAGATGTGTCTCAATGGTCTCTATGCATATATTTATTCCTTTTTTTTTTCGTGCAGAGGCTCTATGCTCTTTGTTTCATCGAGCGGTATTAAGTGAGAATATCATGGGATTATCAGAGCGTAGAGGAGCTCCGAATTCTTTGCATCTCATGTTTGCCGATGACACAATTATTTTTTGTAATGTCAGCAAGTATTCGGCTAAAACCATTCATCACCCTCTTCGGGTTTATGAGGAAGCATTGGGCCAGATGATAAATTACCAAAAGTCGAGGATTGTCTTTAGTATAAATACGAAACGAGAATTAATTGAGGATGTTAAATCGATCATTAATATGGAAGTTACAGATAGCTGGGCCTCCCGATCATTTATAACACAACGATTGATTTTCTCAAATATTTGGGACAAAGTTTGCGAGACGGTAGCTTGTCTATCATTGACGAGCAGTCACTCATGAATCACCTTCCTGATGATGACCTCCCAGAAGAGTGGGAGGGTGATCAGGAGCAGCCCAATAGGGCCTATTATTGGACGCCCATCCTGAACCGCCTGGTGGCGCCCTATGCTTCGAGCATATCGCTCAGTCATGCGCCGTCTTCAGGGGTCGACCCCTTGACCCGTGCCGCCACTTTGGAGCCCTCCAGAGAAAATCTTTAGACAGTTGCGTATCTTAGGCCCGCCTTCCAGTTGTTGCTTCATTGTGTTTTTTTTCTTTTGTAACCCCCTCCTCTTTTCGGAGTTTGATTAATGAAATATGCTATTTTCTCCTCTATTGTTTCTTGTTAAAATTTCATACTTAATACTATGTGTCATTGTGTTATTTTCACATGCTTCGTAAGGTTGGTGGGTCATTTATATATCGAATACTTCTACTAGGATTGTTCTCCTTATCGCATATTCGGGAGGTCGGTGAATCGAGCAGTCCATCCAGGATTGTCATTCTAAGAGCATATTCGGGAGCTCAGCGGACTGAGCACTCCATCCAAGATTGTCATTCTAAGAGCATATTCGGGAGCTCACTGGACTAAGCTTTCCATCCAGGATTGCTATCATTGGAGCATATTCAAGAGGTCGGCAGACCGAGCACTCCATCCAGAATTGTCATCCTTAGATAATATTCGGAAAGTCGGCGAACAAGGTACTCCATCTAGGATTGCCATCCTTGAATCATATTCAGGAGGTCGACAGACCGAGAAATCTATCCAGGAGCTCAGCTTTTTATCCCCTCGGTCATTATAGTTTTCATAAGCTAAAATATTATTTCAAAGGTAGGGTGAACATAGATCTAAGTAAGGTGTACTTTCTTAGATGGAATATATTCCAGGGCCTTGGCAGTCGCCTCTCTTTCTTATTTTCAATCCGGTTTGCTCCTCCTGAGAACTTTTCGAACACCCGATAGGGTCCTTCCAAATTTGCTTCTAGCATTCCTGTGATTTTAAGAGCATCGGCTCGCTTGAGCACCCAATCGCCTTCTTGAAACCCTCGTTTATTTACCTATCTGTTGTAAGCGTCTTTCATTGTCTCTTTGTCTTTCTCTATGTATTCTAGTGCACTTTCTCTTTTCTCCAGAATCATGTCTAGGTTTTTTCGCATCAAGATACCATTATATTCGGTGTCGAACGTTCTCACTCGTCGGTTGGGGAGCCCTGTTTCACTAGGTACCACTACTTCTACACCGTGAACTTACGAGAAGGGTGATTCTCCCATAGCGGTTTTGTACGTTGTTCGATAGACCCATAGTGCATAGGAGAGTTCGTCTGGCCATAAACCTTTAGCGTCCTCCAGCCTTTTCCTGATAACGTTCATAAAAATTCGGTTGGTCACTTCTACTTGGTCATTGGCATGCCGATGGGCAACCGCTGTAAAGCGCTGCTTTATGCCCAATTCTTCACACCAAGTTATCGAAAATTAACGCCTGAGGCACCCCTTACCTACAACAAATATTCTCCCATAAGAACCTCAACACACTCGTCTTGGTGATGGAAGCGATAGGCTCTGCCTCAACTCATTTAGAGAAGTTATCAACGATTATGAACTTTCTCCTCCTAGCGACCATCGGGAAAGGTCCTACTATATCGATTCTCCATTGTGCGAAGGGCCACGGTGATATCATTGTCACGAGCTCCTCCGCGGGTACGTGGATCATTGACGCGTGCTCCTGGTTAACGTAATCCGAGTTTCCCCTCTTTATAGATGGCTAAAAGTATGAGGGTGTGATGTCCCCTTCTGTCTCTGCTTCTGGTCATACTCACACTTGGGTGTGATGTGATTACTCAGAGTTGACTGTATGTCAAAGGCGAGATGTCCTGTCCTCTGCGAGTCGGGTCCTTTCGGATGGGGACGGCTGGCACATGTGTTCGCCTCCTTTCAGATGTCAAGTGGACATTTCTTTTGTCCATGTCAAGTTGCAGGCTTTTCCGTCTTTGTCATGGACGATATATAATCATATCTATCACCCGTTCATACCAAGTGGAAAGAGTTTTATGGAGTAGGCTTAAGTTGTATTTCTATTTACGCTTTGCTATGAGTTGCTTAGTAATTGGGCTTCTGGAAGTTCTAGCCCGTATCAATTATTATTATTATTATTATTATTATTATTATTATTATTATTATTATTATTATTATTATTATTATTATTATTATTATTATTATTATTATTATTATTATTATTATTATTATTATTATTATTATTATTATTATTATTATTATTATTATTATTATTATTATTATTATTATTATTATTATTATTATTATTATTATTATTATTATTATTATTATTATTATTATTATTATTATTATTATTATTATTATTATTATTATTATTATTATTATTATTATTATTATTATTATTATTATTATTATTATTATTATTATTATTATTATTATTATTATTATTATTATTATTATTATTATTATTATTATTATTATTATTATTATTATTATTATTATTATTATTATTATTATTATTATTATTATTATTATTATTATTATTATTATTATTATTATTATTATTATTATTATTATTATTATTATTATTATTATTATTATTATTATTATTATTATTATTATTATTATTATTATTATTATTATTATTATTATTATTATTATTATTATTATTATTATTATTATTATTATTATTATTATTATTATTATTATTATTATTATTATTATTATTATTATTATTATTATTATTATTATTATTATTATTATTATTATTATTATTATTATTATTATTATTATTATTATTATTATTATTATTATTATTATTATCATTATTATTATTATTATTATTATTATTATTATTATTATTATTATTATTATTATTATTATTATTATTGTTATTATTATTATTATTATTATTATTATTATTATTATTATTATTATTATTATTATTATTATTATTGTTATTATTATTATTGTTATTATTATTATTGTTATTATTATTATTATTATTATTATTATTATTATTCTTATTATTATTATTATTATTATTATTATTATTATTATTATTCTTATTATTATTGTTATTATTATTATTATTCTTATTATTATTCTTATTATTATTATTATTCTTATTATTATTCTTATTATTATTATTATTATTATTATTATTATTATTATTATTATTATTATTATTATTATTATTATTATTATTATTATTATTATTATTATTATTATTATTATTATTTATTATTTTTTTTTTTTTTAATGAATGTATCAGAGGCCGCAACCAACCATATAAGTGTTAGGGGTGTCCTTGGCCCAGGGCAAGGGCCCGCCAGAGGATGGAGCACAAATTTTTTTTTTTTTAATATACGTATTACGTAGGTTTAAGTTTTTTTCTTTCTAATTTTCTTTTCTCCTCAATGAATCCGCCGAATCTTTATCTCAATCCCAAGACTTTTTCTCCCTATGTTACACAATTAATTCAACGGCAAACTCATATCTTCAAGCCCTCAATTTATTTCCCCTTTCTTTCTCAATCAACTCAACGGTAAACTCCTATATTCATGCCCCAAAGTTAGCTTCTCAAAGCAGATCTTGGATTTTCAAGATTTGCCTCTCCAAATTCTTTTTCTTCACAATGTCGATATATTGGATGTTCTCATTAATATTTTCATTTTCAATTCCAAAGAAAAAAAATATTATTGAAGATAAAATTTATTCAATTTCATTCTCCGAAAGTGAATCAATAAACCTCAAAGAAAATTGTTGCATATTTTCGGGCGAAAGGACTCTAGCAATTCCCGGCATCATATTTCCGGTCGAAGGACGGTCTCCAGCGATTTTCTTCGTTCTTACAGTAGATTTTTTTATTATTATTATTATTATTATTTTCACCCAACAATAGTTTATTTATTTAATTATATTTCTTTCTCCAGGTACTTATAGGAATTGAATTTTGAATTAGAAAACAAGTCTATAGATGTCAACAAGCCTGTGAATTACAAAACGAAGAAAACAAGCCTCTGGACAACTATTTCTCCAGATGCTATTGTTTCTTTTATTTATTTATTTTTATTTTTATTAGTAGTATTGTTGTTGGTTTAATTTTTCGTTGAAAATTTAATATAAGTCCTAAAAACAAGACTCTAGATTAAAAAAAAAAGGAAACAAAAAAAAAAGAAAAAGCAAGATGAGGAAGATGTACAATTAAGAAAATCTATGTCTAAATAAATTTTTAAAAAACATGATAATTTAGATGATGCAATAGATAATATTAACGAGGCGAATGAAGAGAATAATAATTGTGTGAATGAAGAAATTGGTGATATAATTGAATCTGAAAATGAAGTTAATATAAATGAAGAAAGTGATAATGCATTTAACGAACTAAATTTGGGTGTGTATATTTATGACCCAAGCGTATAGGATGGTTTAGATGCAAAGTTTAGAGATTTGCTTGTAGAAAAATGCCCTAAAAGAGAATTAAATTTAGAATATCTTCTTGATAAACTTGGTAGGCATTTGTCCTCAAATTTTTATATACGAGTGTTATCCAATGGGGAAAAACATGATAGAAAGTGGATAGTATATTCAAAACATTTAGATAAAGTTTTTTTGTTTTTGTTGTAAGTTATTTAATACAATGCCGAGTAGAAGTTTGTTAGGAAGCGAAGGAATTTGTGATTGGAAACATCTTAGCGAGAACCTTACAGAACATGAAAATGGTAAAGAACATCTCATTAACTTAAGAACTTGTGTTGAGTTGCGAATTAGATTGAGCAAAAATCAAACAAATTGACAGAGAAATACAAGAGCTAATTAAGCAAGATACTCAACACTGGAAACAAGTTATGCTTAGAATAGTTGTTGCTGTAAAAATGTCTTGCAATACATAATTTGGCATTTCGTGGCTGATAAGTGGTCGTTTTGCACGATTTTTTCTTATCAAATCTTCGAGTTTTGGTCTTCGTTCGTCCGAGTTTCGGCTTTATTTGTATATATTATTGCGTTTCTTGTTTTATTTCCTTTTTTAGGTTTTGTTAGCTTTTGTTGCCAAGTCGAAGCCATTTGGAAGCGAAACCAATTTTTGAAGCCGAGAAAGTGGTCATTAAGACCCAGATCGCGATCCAGGAAAGTCGGATCGCGATCTGGATGCAAATTCCAGTAGCGAGCAAGTCCAGACCCAGATCGCGATCCAGGAAAGTCGGATCGCGATCTGGTGACAAATTCCAGTAGCATCGGGATTTTGGGGCAGATCGCGATCCGCACTTCCTGGATCGCGATCTGGGTGGCGGTTCACGTTTTTTCGAGAAGCCAGATCGCGATCCGACTTTATGGGATCGCGATCTGGCACGATTTTCGAGGGCAGATATTTTAGAAAGTAAAGCTTCTTGAGGAAGCTTTGCAATTTACTATAAATAGAAGCAAGCCCTCACCCTTCGTACTACTTCGACTTTTTACGGTTTTCGACAGTTCTTCGCGGGAATCATCAACGGGGGTTCCGACTTGGGTTTTTCTTACGCAATTTCTTTACGTTTTGTTCTTCATTTCTTTTGTACATCCTTTTGATACTATGTTTGTTATGAACTAAGAACATTTTCTTCTAGGGCAATGAAGCCTTGTATATATTGATTTCGATCGTCATTTCTGTTATCTATTTGTCGTGTTTTGATTTCGTTTATGTTTTCCTGTATTAAATGCTTCTGATTGTGTTGATCAGCTCTCAGATTGATATTAAATAGGAATGAACTCGAGAGAGGATTTCTTGTTTGAAGTTAGGAAAACATAGCTCGGGGTGTGGAAACGGAGACGTGATGCACTTCGGGTAGCCCTTAAGGACTTGGCCTAAATGCTCTCTTAATAGCAGGTTCTGAATGGAGACGTCGGACCTGTGGGTAGACTCTAACTACACTGGAGACGGGGGTTAGAGTACTTTAGCGTCTGGGTTAGCGAATAGGAATGTGGCGTTAGATAACGGATTTGTAGATCGTTGTTGATTATATATAGGTGGATTTGGCCCTAGAAGTCCCCTTTAAATCAAAGTCCCCCCGCGTTGAGTTGTCGTACTTTATTTACGTACATTCCATATTTGCATGTTTACGATTTTGCATGCTTTTAAATTAGGGTTTATCACCAATCCACTTATTTACGATCGGCTAGATAATATAACGATAATATAATTACACTACTCAGCATTTGAATCTACACGGTCCCTGTGGATCGATATCCGGAACCACTGTTCTGCAAAATGCGATACCGTATACTTGCGGTAATTTATACGTGAGGAAAACGCGTATCAGTGGCAAAAATAAAAGGCTTAATGATGATGAAAATGGATATTTTTTGGGCTTAATTGAAATGATTGGGGAGTTAGATCTAGTAATGCAACATCATTTTTGACTAATTCAAGACTAAAAGATTCATTATCATTATCTTAGCCATAAAATACAGAATGAGTTGATACAAATTCTAGCTTCAAAAGTTACTGATGCAATTATTGAAATAATACGAGAGGCAAAATATTATTTTGTAGTCCTTGATTGTACTCCCAATGCAAGTCATCAAGAACAAATGACAATAATTATAAGATGTGTAGATGTGTCAAATACTCCAATAAAAATTGAAGAAGAGTACCTCTTAGAATATAGAAATGTGGTTGATACTTTTGGATTCGGGCTTTTTAATGAATTAAAATATGTTTTAACATCTCTTTCACTTGATATTGGTAATGTTAGGAGGCAAGGATATGATAATGGCTCTAATACGAAAGGAAAAAATATAGGTGTCCAAAGAAGATTGCTACATTAATCCAAGAACGTTTTATATGTCGTGTGCTTCTCACTGCCTTAATTTGATTCTTTGTGAAATGGCAAACTCTAGTATCAAAGAAAAAAGTTTTTTTTGGAGTTTGTCAATGCATAGTTCCTATTTTTGCTAATTCCATAAAAAGTTGGAATATTTTACTTGACTAGCAAGGTGCACGTGCGTTGCACGTGTCGTAATATTATTATATGGTGAATATTTTTTTTTTTTTTGTATCCATATTAGGTTGCAAGATGTCTTTTATAAATTATGAGTCAATTGGTTTTAAACCAAAAAACATATTGCTACATCAAATCAAACTTAAAATGCCTCTCTTATCTTCTTTGTATTGCAGATACATTGAAATTCAGGTGAATCCTAGGAAAACATATTTTTCGAGATTGATGATCAAATTTGCAGTCAATTACGAGATTTTGTTTAGTATTACTATTTTAATATGATGGTTGTTAAAGTTGATGATGTCTGTGTGAAGTCATTGAAAACTAATACAACTCGTATAACTCTCTTGGGGGACAGCAAATGTACTCCTGATAACCAAAATGCATCATCCAATTGCAATATCCCTCATGGCACAGCTAGTCCTTATGCAACAGGCTCTGCTTATTATGGATTACCCGCTCTTTAACCAATTCCATTTTTTTTCCTTATTGAACAATGAAACATACATCGGAAAAATAAACAAAAAAACTCAGAAGCTTGGTGCATTAACATAATTTCCTACTAGCAATAAACATGAATGTAAATTATGTTCCAAACATACTCTACACAAATTTAATTGGTCTATATGCTTCACGTAGTATAAAAAGAAGCTAAGGTTAGGTTCGTGCAACCTTTACAAAGAGTATCACTCGATATAAACGCAAGTCTGGAGTAGCTCTATAATGGTCTCGATCGTTTACGAGTTAGAGAATTAAGATAAATTCGAAACATAGAAGAAGAGAGGTTCTGATAAACAAAAAAGAGACTTGCATATTTTAATAACATACCTCAGAGCATTTTGAGTTTGACAGACTATGTACCAGACCATCATCCTATCAAAGTAATGACATAATAATTTCACAAAGTGAAACTATGTCTAATTATAAATAATAAATAATTCATGGAAGAACTTTAGATATTGTCCATAAGTTTGTATACAATGATATCTTTGATATGTTACAAAGATTGAAAGATATATCTCAAGTGAACTTGCATCTAAGGGTAGTAAAATGTGTCTTCTTTCTTCTAGAGCACTGAATTAATTGTCTATTTGAATGCATTCTAAAATAGCGTAGTAAGAGCATAATCTTGACCTTTATACAGTAAAACATGCTACAATGCTAAATAAAACAATGAAATATATTAATGAAACTAAAACAGTTTGTCTTCAGCCATTGGTATGTCATGAAATATCAAAACAAAGAATGGACTACATGTACGACCATTTCTTCATTTAGCTTCCTATAAACTAACTATTGAGTAAAACCATTCGAGAATACAAGATTGAGCTTAAATTTCTGCTTACGCATTTTGGGTGACTTCATTTTGTCCTTCAGCTATCAATTTCATCATCATGTGACTACACCATGGATCAGAGAATCCATTTGTTGTTGACTTCACCTGTACGGCTGTACCTCCCCTGCCAATTATGTCTAAGAAATATGATGTACATCCAACATCCTTATCTTCTAGTTTTGACGAATCACATCGACTTGCTATAAAGGGGAAAAAAAAGAAAAAAACCAAATATAACTGTTCAATGACCACCTCAACCAAAAACTTTAGCTATTATTATTTAATACTAATATCTCCAATTCGCCCCCTAAAGTTCAAGCGAATTACATTTGAAGCCTTACACTTGAAATATTGAAATGGGTGGCGGTGATATTCGAACTCATGGCCTTTCATTTGGTCTGACTCTGATACATGTTGAATGACTACCTCAACCAAAAGTTTAAGGTATTAGTGAAGTGTATCATTTGTTACTAATATCTCCAATAATAACAGTGATAAAGCATATAAAGTATATTGGCATCATTCACTCTAGTATCCCCTTGAAAGGCTCGTAGATTTTCTATAATAATATCTCCCTGAAACTTACCTGAATAGTAACGGGAACCAGATCGAAGAAATTGCAGAAACCAGCATGCTTGCCAAGTTCAGATTTGTGTTAAAGGAATGTAATATCTAATAATTTTAATTTTTTTTATGAGATCAGAGCACGACAGCGAATACAAGTGTTTTACATAAGGTGGGAGGTATTTTGCAGAAACAAGATGGATGATTCAATCAGAGCCTAAAACTTAACTTATGATTTTTAATTTGGAGTAAACACAAAACTTACTAAATTGAAAAGGAAACTATCTATAACCACTGGACCCTAACATTTAGAGGGAAAAAATATGAATTGCAAAATACAAGAAGTTTATAAACAAACAAAATCATTAAAAATTCAAATAATGTAGAAGATAAAACAAACAAGGGGCATTAAAATTTTCGCCATCAAAATAAAAATCACGGAAACAAGTTTATAGAAATAAATTACATGAGAAATAACTTTTAATTCCAAGTTATATTTGTCTACCATTAGACAACATTAAACCATCAGTTAAGTGCATAAAATTTAGGGTGCATTCCACTTTTCCTCCATTGTACTTTGGTTGAATATGACTTTACTTGAAACATTGTCTCAATGTGGCCCGCGTCGTTAGTTTTCAGATCTTTGATATAAGTCTGGAAATTACAAAAAACCCATCCTCCTAACTTAAATAATTATTAAAAAAATACAAAAAAAAAAATCAAAATAAATGGTTACAGACATCGTGGACTATGTTCTCGTTGTCTTGAATTTTTTGTTATTTTATTTTTAGTTTTTTTGTTTTTTATTTTTTTAAATAATTATTTAAATTGGGAGGGGTGGCAATTTTATAATTTCAGAGTTTAGATCAAACGGTGTTAAGGTCAAATGTCTGACAACTAACAACGAGGACCACGTTGAGACAAATTTTCAAGTATAGGGGGGCAAATCGATGTAATTGAGAATAAAAGGGGGTAGAGTGATAACGAACCAAAGTAAAAGGGGGAAAAGTGGATTTTTCCCTAAAATTTATATCACTAACCAATAGAGATAGTCAAGCCACCAAAAGTGAAGTCTCGGAGGAACTAAAACATGACAATCCAATATAATCATCTAATACAAAACTACCAATAGCAATATAAAACCCATTTAATAGATTATTTCCTATTTATCCACTCATAATTCATAACATTAACAAAGATTAATAACATGGCAGTTCAACTTCCTATTTTCATAAACGGAATGTGGAATACCAAGAGCCACGTAAAACAAAAATTAAATTATGGTTTCTAGAAAATGTATAACTTAGTCTTGTTGGAGAAAGACTAACAACTTTGATGAGATTGGATCACTGGCTAAACCCAAGTCATGCGACATCACCTTTGGATTAAGTAAAGAAAACAGCTGGATCAATACATTTTCTTTCTTTTGTTATGAGTCCTGATAATGTACATACGTGAATTTGAGGTGACAAGAAGTCAATTGAAATAGAAAGTCCTTACAAATTTCACGCATAATATTCTTAGTCACAAACTATATCACAATGAATCTTACCTGCCAATACATAAATAAAGAATTGAACGGAAAAATAAAATGTAATTGCAAGTAAATGTAGTAGATAAAAGTTAAATCAATAATCCCCATGCATAGACCATTAATTTTATGAAACTGACACGTGTTTCGAATTACCTGAGTAAAAATAATTTTAACTCAATAATTCCCATGTAAATCAATAATCCCATGCATATAACCCATACATGTTTCATTAGGTCAATTAATTCGAACGAATAAGAAAAAAATAACATAGTACATAGAAGTGATAAAAATATGCAAAATAATTTACGAACTTTATTAACAGAGGCTCAATCCGGTCTTGATATGGAGAATTTATTTCTTCATTAATCTAGAAAACTTTATCAATTTCCCAAAATATAGGGTTCAAACTATTAAACATAGAACTGAAAACAAAACAAAAAAAAAAAAAGAAAAAGAAGAAGACGAAGACGAAAAAGAAATCGAGAAGAGAAAGAAAAGATGAAAGAGAACTTCAAAATGGAAGTTACGATCATTCTCTTTTCTTTCTTTGGTGTAACCGATGCAAAATTGAAATTCATATTGAATTATCGAGACCATTGAGTTTCTTTGAATTTCTTGTATGACTAACATTTAATAGATACATAAGTTCATCTTTTCCGGTGCCTTTATACATTGACCTCTAAAAAATATCAATTATTTTTATAACCATACATTAAAAAGACTAATTATAAATTAATATTAATTATTTTAATTTTGATAGGGGCATTTTGGTCATCACAAAAAAAGGGAAGAAACCTCCCCTAACATTCCCACTTTTATAAGTAGTATAGCTTATATTGATGGATTAACTTTAAAATCATTGTCAACTACACGTTGGGAAAGTCATATTGAAAGTGTTAAAATAATTTTATCTCAAGTTTCACAATTAGAGAAGCATTGCTTAAATTGGTAGAAATTAGTGATGATGCCAAACTAAGTGGAGATGCTGAATCATTAGCATTACGAGAACTTTTAAATTTTGAATTTATACTAAGTTTCTTTATTTGGCATGATGTTTTGCTTCGAATTAATGTAGTTAGTAAGAAGTTACAATCTGAAAATATGTGTCATGATGTTGCTGTTAAACAATTGGAAGGATTGATTTCATTTTTTTGAGAATTATAGATTAAATGGATTACATTCAACCATTATTGAAATTGAGCATGTATTTGTTAAAAAAAACAAAACTTAGTAGGAAGAGGCATTTTGATGAGACTTTTAATAATGACAGAGAGAACATACATCAGCAGAAGAATATTTTAGAACATATTATTTTCTTGTAATAGTAGACAATGCTCTTTCTCAATTGAGGAGTAGGTTTGAACAATTGCAATTTTTTCAATCTATTTTCGGGTTTTTATTCAATGCAACAAAGTTTATTTCATTAGATAGTAAAGAATTGAAGTGTCATTGTGAGAATCTTGAAAATGCTTTAAAATATGGTGATGTTTATGATGTTAATGCTAGAGATTTACTTTCTGAATTAGAGGTGTTGCAAGCTATGTTACCAAGTGAATCATATAAAATAAATAACCCATGGAATTGCATTAAAATATTAGAGTTTGTAAAAAGTATGGATATGTTTCCAAATGTAATGGTTGCTTATAGAATATTGTTGACTATTCTTGTTACTGTGGCATCCGCAGATCGGAAAGAAGTTTTTCCAAATTAAAGTTGTTGAAATCTTATTTGAGAAGTACAATGGCTCAAGAAAGGCTTAATGCTTTAGCAATACTATGTATTGAAAAAAATATGTTGGAAAGTATTTCATATGATAGTATAATTGATGATTTTGCTTCTAAAAGTGCAACAAGAAGACATTTTAAATGATACTTTGATTTTTTTTTTTGTTTTTTCTTATTATTTTGTAGCTGATGCTTAACTGCGGTGATCAAGCTACAAAGCAAATGGATGCTTATTTGTATCGTGTGATCTTACTTTTTCTTTTTTTTTTTTTTTTTTTTTTTTTGCGTTTGCTACATTTTTTGGGTTAGGGTACTCTTTTTCCTTCTTAGGGGTTTTGTCCTAACGGGTTTTTCCCTAAGAAGGTTTTAACGAGGCTGAAATAATTATAACACATTTTTCTGTAAACTTGTATTATTGTAATGAACCTACGACGTATGAAAGAAAATTATACGTTTCATTATTTCAGTATATGTTTACAGAAAATTAATTAAATTCCTTAACTAAGGGCACATTTACATTTTTTTGCTCAGGGCCTTCAATCCGTCCGGACCGGCCCTGATAAGTGCACTGGGTAAACCTACCCTCTCGTATAATCGCTTGCAATCCATACGAAAGACGTAAACTACACTAGGCTAACTATGTGTGACAAACTCGACCTAGCTACCATTGGCAAAGGATTATTATTATTAGTAGTAGTAGTACTACTACTATTGTTGTTAGTATATTGTCATTGTTATTTTAAATTTTGTGGCATATATGTGGTGAAATAATGTGAGAAAAAAAGTATGTATATGGGGGCAGCGTGTTTGTCTAAAAATCTGTTGTAATATGATCTGTGTGGACAGTAATAAATAACTTTATTTTCTGATTCAAAAAACGGTTATCTCACTTAGACTTGATCAACTAACACTTTGTTAGATCTACTTATTTCTTTTTCTTTTTTTATTTTTATTTTTATTTTAATTTGTTTGAGAAAGTTTGTTAGATCTATTTAGTCAAGTTTCTCAGAAAGACTGGATTGGATCCTGAATAACTCATTCTTTCTTTAATCTTAATTAGTATCTGCTGGGTTAATTCCATTCACTGTCTTTGAAGATCTGATTTTTTTTATTATTATAATAATATTAATAATCCGATGAGAGAAAAGGTATTAATAATAATAATGGTGATGGTGTTAGGTGATTGGTCAATTAGGGGTTGTTTAGGAAGGTTTGTAGTGGAGAAGAACAACTTGAAGGTGACGTCACCGGAATCGGTGAGGGGTGTGTACGAATGTGCGATCGGTAACTTCGGTGTGCCTCAGTACGGAGGTGTGATGGTGGGCTCCGTTTTCTACCCTAAAACCAATCAGAAGGGATGCAACACTTTCCAAGATTCTGATTTGTCGTCGAAGACGAAGCCAGGTGGCATTCCTCTCTTCGTCCTTGCCGACAGGGGAGGTACGTATTCGAATTAGTACTCGATAAATTAATAATCTCGCCTAGAAAAAAAAAATCTGGCCCTGATTCGGTGAGTAAAGTAGTAGAATTTCTTTAGTTTCGACTGTATAAGAGGTACGTGTTCGAATTAATACTCGATAAATTAATAATCTCGCCTAGATAAAAAAAAAAATCTGGCCCTGATTCGGTGAGTAAAGTAGTAGAATTTCTCTAGTTTCGACTGTATAACTGTATAGAAGTTTAACTGTATTATGTTGTATACGTATATGTAGGTAACTTTGTATATTGTAAATGTTAGTAGAAACCATTGTATGATACACAACACATTGATTTTTTAAGGGAGTAGTTTGCTATAAACATTGCATCGTAGGGGGTTTTTACTAATAATTATAAGACGGGGAGTTGTTTTAGCAATTTGATATAATACAAGTGTACTAAATACAATAAAATACACATGGGGTCACACACAAACATATATATATATACAACATTGTAATATTCGTCCTCTATGTGGGATTTAGTCCTTTAAGTTGTCCCTTTTCACTTTTATATACTAATGCAGTAAGTTTACTAATTTGGCATTTTTGGTCCTATTGCAGCTGAATTTTACCCATTGATAGATAATGTGGCTAACAAACTCGTCGAAATTTATTTATATGGACGCTTTAAAAATTATAATCGATCCTCTAACTTTTTTTACAAATTCACATGATAAAAAATCTATCTTGGCTAAGTTAGTTGTCGAATTAATAGTTTTTAAGTGTTCGTACAAGTAAAATTTCGTGAAGTTTTTTTGTCAGGTCATAAAATAAAAAATCCGTGCAAAATAGGACAGAGAATACTATATTTGCATAGCGATTGCATTTAAAATTGAAACATGACAAGTTAGAGGACTAAAATCCCTAAATGTGCCAACATCGAGAACCAAAACTACAATTTTCTCAGTTCCATATAACACTAGGTACTAAATGCAATAAATTATATATATATATATATATATATATATATATATATATATATATATATATATATATATATATATATATATATATATATATATATATATAGATCAGGGAAATTCTATTAATTTAGTGAATTATTACATTGTCGAGTTAATAATTTAACACGTGTTCACTGAGTCGGGACAGGGAGAACTATTATTTAATCAAGGTTATTAATTTATGGAGTATTAATTGAGTTGATTTGTGTATAATGGTGGTGGTGATCAGAGTGCTATTTCACACTCAAGGCGTGGAACGCGCAGAACGGCGGAGCGGCCGCCATACTAGTCGCAGACGACAGGGTGGAGCCGCTCATAACAATGGACACCCCGGAGGAAGCCGACGCAGCTCAAGCTAACTACCTCCAGAACATAACAATCCCGTCGGCGCTAATCAGCAACCAGCTCGGCGACAGGATCAAAAAAGTATTAGCCAAGGGAGAAATGGTGACGATATATCTCGACTGGCGCGAGGCCCTCCCCCACCCGGACGACCGGGTCGAGTACGAGTTCTGGACGAACAGCAACGACGAGTGCGGGCCCAAGTGCGAGAGCCAGCTGAACTTCGTCAGGATCTTCAAAGGCGCCGCGCAGATACTCGAGCAGAAGGGGTACACGCAGTTCACCCCGCACTACATAACGTGGTATTGTCCGGAGGCATTTATTATGAGCCAGCAGTGCAAGTCGCAGTGCATCAACCAGGGTCGGTACTGCGCGCCCGACCCCGAACAGGATTTTAGCAAGGGGTACGATGGGAAGGATGTCGTCGTCCAGAATTTACGTCAGGCGTGCTTCTTTCACGTGGCGAAGCAGAATGGGAAGCCGTGGCATTGGTGGGATTACGTCACGGACTTCTCCATTCGTTGCCCGATGAAACAGAACATGTATAATAAGGAGTGCGCCGATAAAGTCATTCGATCGCTCGGTACGTGTATATGTATATATAGTATAATGAATCGTTCTCCATTTTCAAAATGAATGTGCACAGTGCACTGGTTGTTTTTTGTTGGAGATATAAATATTAAATGATTCCACCTCGTTAATAGGGTTTTATTGCAATTAGTACATCTCTGTGTTATATCGAATTGCTAAAAATTATTTTATTTTTTTTTTTTTGCAAAAAAAAAATCCATGATGATTCATTTTTCTTTAGCAAACAACCCCTAAAAAGAATTAAATTATTCGGGGGCTTTTTGCAAATATAATAACATGGGGTAGTTTTTTAGCAATTCAATATAACACAATGGTACTAATTGCAATGACTGGCGGTAGCCAGTGACGAGTTCAGGAATGTGGTACAAGGTGGGCAAAAATTTTGGGGGTTGGGGGTAGCGCCCTCGAATTTTTTTCAGGATTTTTTAATGATCAAACCATAAAATAGGAAAAGAAGGAACAAAACAAAGAAAAAAAACAAATTTTAGAGTTTTTTTGCATTAATTTGGATTTTGGGTGAGCTAATTAATAAAATTTGATATTTTTTTGCATTAATTTGTATTTTGAGTGGGCTATTTAATAAAAAAAAAAATTGGGCTTCTTTTGAATTAATAAAATTTTGGGTGGGCTAAATAGATATATAGTATAATATAGGGGCATAAATAGTAAATTGAAGGTGAGCTTGAGTCCACCCTGCGGTAGCTAAATGAAAGGTCATGTGTTCGAATATCACCGCTATTCGTTTAAAAAATATCCAAGTGCAACGATTCAATTGCAATTCGTCTGCACGCACTTAAGGGGATGCGCAGGACTTATAAATATTAAACGATTCACCTTACTGATAGCTTAAAATTTTGGTCGAGATGGTCATTCGACAATATTCCAGTCGTCTGATTGATTGGCGGACTAATTATTTTGCGTGTGTTAGGATATGACGTTAGTAAGATAGATGAATGCATTGGAGATATTGAGGCAGATGATGACAACCCTATTCTAAAAGCAGAACAAGAAGCACAGGTTTTTTTTTGGTGTTTCTTTCTTTCTTACAAGCCATTCATTCTTATATACTTTGATTTAGTTTAACCTGCAACTTATTTCTTGCTCAGATTGGAAAAGGTACACGAGGAGATGTCACTATTTTGCCAACTCTTGTGATAAACAACAGACAATACAGAGGTACAAAACAAACACTACTACACTTTGTTTCATTTAATTAATTAAAGGGTAAATTACGGCCACTGTCCATGAGATAAGGTCAAATTACGTTAAAAAAAACTCCTCATGTTTGGGTAATTACAACCGCCCTCCTCAACTATGAATCTTCTTACACGTCCAATGGTGTCAAATTCAACAGAATCTTCTATATTCCGTGGAATGTTTTGTACTTTGTACTCATTTTGTGCAAAAATGCAGTTTCTGATTCACCACAATCTGATATTTATAAGCCAAGAGACACATCTTGTTTCAAAATGTGGAGTTCGAATAAGGTATAACAGGTACAAACTGGAGAATATTCTATTAAATTTGACACCACAAGGGTGAACGTGTAAGAAGATTCATAGTTGAAGGAGGTGGTTGTAATTACCCAAACGTGAGGGGTTTTTCGTAATTTGACATTTACCTAAGCAGGCGGCCGTAATTTACCCTTTAATTATAATAGTGAAATGTAAGATGATGGTATTTCTATGTAATTAATTTATTTTGTAAATATATATAAACAGGTAAGCTCGACAAAGGAGCAGTTCTCAAGGCGATTTGTTCGGGGTTCGAGGAGACTACCGAGCCCGCGATTTGTTTAACTAGAGGTCACTCTTTTTAAACTCATATTTTCATTAATTCTTGCTAAGTTGCTGTGTTATACTGTGCTCATGATTGCAATTATTAATGTGTTATAAAACCGGAAAGCAGATATGGAAACGAACGAGTGTTTGGAGAACAACGGGGGTTGCTGGCATGATCCGGCTGCTAATGTTACTGCATGCATGGTATTCTTATCGTTTTTCGTTTTTCTTTCTTTTTTTTTTTTTTTTTTTTTTGGGAATTCAACTTATTATTTTGGCTGCGAAATGGAAAATAAAATAAAACGTAACACAGGATACTTTCCGAGGGAGGCTGTGTCATTGCCCGACCGTGCAGGGAGTTAAATTCATTGGTGATGGTTACACTCATTGCGAAGGTATTTTAATGTATATTATATCGATAATTATACCGTTTAATTTGATCGAACCGAGCAAAAATATCAAAGTGAGTGCTTTATTATGTGACAGCTTCTGGAGCATTAAGATGTGAAATAAATAACGGAGGGTGTTGGAAGGAAAGCCAGTACGGACGAACTTATTCCGCGTGCACTGTGAGTAATTTGGCCGATGATAAAATTTTACAGTGAAAATTAAATGTCTTAAATACAGTTAAACCTCTATAAATTAATACAGTCGGGACTAGCGAAATTCTATTAATTTAGCGAAATATTAATTTATGGAACTAATAATTTAATATGTTTTTACCGAGTCGGGAACCGAAATAAATTATTATTTAAGCGAGGTTATTAATTTATCGGGGTTCTACTGTATATTTTGACTATGCATAAATAAATGTTTCAGGACGACTACAGAAACGGTTGCAAATGCCCGGCGGGATTCCGGGGCGATGGAGTTAATGGGTGCGAAGGTAATTAATCAAGATTAACCTGTATAATGTATTACGCGATGAGAGTTATTTGCATTTGTGGGAGTTTTGCATGCGTGCGTGCGTGCGTGTGTAAGTCTTTCTCGATTTAAATACGGAGTTGCGCTATGTATATAGATATTAATGAATGCGCGGAAAAGCTGGCATGTCAATGTCCGGATTGCAGCTGCAAGAACACGTGGGGAAGTTACGAATGCAGTTGCGGCGGCCAGTTACTCTACATTCACGAACACGACACTTGTATTAGTAAGTACGATCGTGATGATTAATCAATATTTTACGTTTTTTCTTATTTATTGATTAATTTAAATAAATAAAATAAAAAAGCAGGTAAAGATGCAGCTAATTCAGAAGTTAGCTGGGGAGTAATGTGGGTAATCATTCTTGGCTTGACTGTGGCTGGAGTTGCTGGATATGCTCTTTACAAATACAGGATCAGGGTATGTATCTATCTATATTACTGTTAAAATACTTTTGTTGGGACCAAATTAATATTTGGATATGTTATGAGTAGGGGTGGAAATCGGAACAATATTTCTGGTTTTCGCTGATTCCGATTCGAAATTTTCCGATTTTGGAAATATATTCTTCATTCTAAATCCGAAAATTCCAATACCGATTTTTTTTCAATTTTTTTTCGGAATGGAATTGAACGTATACAAGATTCCGATTTCCGTTCCGGTTTTAAGTTCATAAAATAATTCCCAGAAATCCAATTTTTCCGAAAATTACACTTATAATATCAATATTATTATGTATTCTTCTATTTTAGTTAGGTGACTAAATATGGGAATTTTCTGAATTTCGATTTGAAAGTTTCCGAATGAGTTTTTCATTCCAATTTTCGATTTTTTGGAATCAGTTTTTCACTTCCAAAAAAAAATATTGTTTGTTTTTTTCCGAAAGTGCTAATTTCCGCACCTAGTTACGAAGAAAAGAAACATATGAATATGATGATGTTATGAAGAAGTTGATGTATGTATATGCGCAGAGATACATGGACTCGGAGATTCGTGCGATCATGGCTCAGTACATGCCATTGGACAATCAACCGAATCACATGCCTTCTCAAGTGACGACCGTTTGAACTAACGATCGGAATCGCATGCCGTTAGATTTTGTCTTTTCTTTTCTTTTTGCTCTTTAAGAACTCAATTGCGGTTGTACACGGTAATCCAGGTTAAGTTCGAGTCCGGCTACTTTTTTTTTCCAGAGGCAACCAATTTAATTACGAAAAAAACAGATGTACGTACACAGCATTATAATCAACACAAACATGTCAAAACATACTATTTGTCGAGCGTCTATCCCTGTTTTGCACTTTACGCAAGTATAGATACGGAATGACAAAATGTTTTTTTTATTTCGAAAATGTAGTTAACATAAGCAAACCCATTTTTGCGATTTCTTGTTCAAAATGTAACATTTCGAAAAGGGTAAATTATAACCACCCCTGAGGTATGGCCAATTTACGAAAAAAAACCTCTAGTTTGGATAATTACATCTACACCTCAACTATGATTTTTTCTTACATCTCCACCCTTATGGTGTTAAATTCAACATAATCAACTAGATTTCGTGGAATGTGATCTAGTTTGTACTCGTTTTGTGTAAAAATACAGTTTATGATGCACCACAATCTGATATATACAAGCCAAAAAACACATATTACGATCATCTTGCTTCAAAATGTGGAGTTCGAATGGGATAAAACGGGTACAAAAGTAATAATATTCCATATAATCTCGAAGATTCCACTAAATTTGAAACCGCAAGGGTGGAAGTGTGAGAAGATTTATAGTTGAGGGGTAGTTGTAATTACTCAAACAGGAGGGGGGGTTTTGTAATTTAACCATACCTTAGGAGGTGATTGTAATTTACCCTTTCGAAAATTGTTTCAGAAGGAATGTGATTTTCTAATAATAACATACAGTATTTAACGTCTTTTCGACAAAATGAGAATCTGGAAAAAGAATTACACGTCTTTTCGACAAAACTATCATAAAAAAATCCTATACATCGAGAACAAAACAATATGATCGTCCATGGAAAAATTTAGTCGAATGGAATTTCACAAGTTTCGTCAAAAAAAAAAAAAGAAAAAAAAAAGGGTAATGAACAAGAAGATCAGACCTTTGTTCGTCTAACGAGGAATTTAATTCAGAGGATTCTACATACATACAGCTTCAGTGGTCACAGAGTTTACGTTTCGTTGCGCTTGTTTTAGTAGAAGAGCCCAATCGTTTTTTTTTTTGAGCAGGGGAACGAACACCTTTGTCAAAAACGGCAGAATTATTATATTGAGCTACCTTCAGTTGTCGACTCTCCCACAACTTGTGCCGAAAAATGCAGTTACTTCCCGTTTGTCTTTACTGCACACAAATATTATATATTAGTAGAGAACAAGAAGAAAAAGTATTTGTCTTTCTCATTAAAAGTTCGTTTAATACTTCAAAATAAAAAAAAATGTAACTTTAACGGAATCTTTTTAAGAACGGAGGGAATATTCAATTGTTAGAATCTTTTGATAAATTGTGAAATTTTCAAATAAATAAACCATTTTATAGTTTAAAACTGATATTTGCAACCAATAAATAAATAACTTTAAAAACTACTATTTTTATGAAATATTAATTTATATTACTATAAAAATAATCTTTTATTTTGTGGATATGACTTGAATTTAGAAACCTACTTCAAATAATTATAATATCAAAAAATTTATTTACATTTTTTATGTTCTTATGTTAATATTTAAAGAACTAATTCAATTATATATGTTTTTTGCTAGTATTTACTAATTTGTTTATAGTTTATCACAAATAGTTATACGAAAATAGAATATTCCATCCGATAAATAAAATATTCTATTAAAATTAAAAAAATTATACACCGACGGACTAAATTGAGATAAGTTGTAGAGTTGAAGGATGATACTGAGACAATAGGAACATGAGGGACTAAAGTGGGTCTTTGGCTAAGCTTATTTTAAACAGCTGATAAGCTCTTATGTTTGATAAAATGTTTTAAGAACTGATAAGTTGTTACAGCCTATTTTTAGGATTAATTTTTAGAGTGTTTGGATAATGAGTTTATTTCTTATTTTTACTTATTATAAATCTTAAATAAAAAAGTGGGGTAAAGTACTTTTTTAAAAAGATTTTATTTGCTCTCCAACACATTATTTAAAAAAAAATTAAGATCTTTTTTTAAAAATTTACCAAACATTTTGGAAGAGCTTATAAGCTCTAAAACATCTTATAAGCTCCTTTTAACCTATTATAAGCTTAGGCAAACACCCTCTAAATACTAAGATGAGGGACTACTAGTGAGATTTTTTTTATTTTTTTTTTAATTGGAGTAAAAGAAAATTAAATTTTACCTCTCTGGAACCATGATCTTCGGACGACCTGGCGAATATGACGCTCGTGTTTTTCCAAGAGTTCATCGATTCTTTTCGATTGAGAAAGCAAAGGCCCCGAAAATTCAACCTTCTCCCCTTGTTCATCATATACCTGTTTCGATCAACTCCGCATTATATTTAAACGAATACATTTATCGAAAATTACAAATATAATAGCATTTATCGGAATATACCAAGTTGATTCTCTTGGCAGACGCAGAATCCCCTTTACGATAAAGTCCCATCGACAGTTCCTGCGAGTGGTATTCGTCGGAAGCATCGAACGAATCGGGGCGCTCCAATTGGGTCCATTGTTTAACAAGCATCGAACGCTTGATGTTCTCGTAGGAATATTCCTGGCCTTTGGTGTTATTTACGAGTTCGCCCTTCGCGTCCAAGTTGTTCCTCAAATGCAGAGCACCGCCACCGGAAGAAGAAGACCGACTTCTTGATCGCAACGATGTGTCCATCATTCTTTTTTTAGCCCAAGCGAAACCGCTCGATCCCGAAACTTGTAAAGGTCCCGACGAGTGAATATCTTCTTCGTCGCCCCCTTTGGAAGAAGCATTTCTCACATGGGAAAATGTCTCCTTCGTCGCACTAACTGATATTTTATTCGGTTCACCATGCCTTTCGAGGGGCAATTCCTGTCAAATATTAAATTTAAATTTAGTGGGACGAGAGAGAGAGAGAGAGAGAGAGAGAGAGAGAGAGAGAGAGAGAGAGAGAGAGAGAGAGAGAGAGAGAGAGAGAGAGAGAGAGAGACTCTTGTGGGGCCAATTTATTCATCCCATTCTGCTTTCTAGTCTGCTTTCTTGGTTCGGGTGCACGAGATCTTCCACCAGGTCTTTTCCTAAACAACACACATAAATTAAATTCGAAGATTTGAAGACCTAAAATAACACCAATGAATTCGAAAACGCAAAATTATTACCTGCTTGCCACTTCGTGATGTTTACTGTCAATCTCCTTACTAGGTGGATACTTCGGCAAGCTCGACGGATCACAAGCGTACGGCTTCGTCTTGAAATACTGCATGCAAAACATGTTGGAACATTATTCCAACGTTGGACTTATATGTGAAATATTATGTGTTGCAAGACTGTCACGTAAAGTTAAGCCCGTTAAAGTGATCGACTAAAGTTTATCTGGATTGGGCTTTAATGTGTCTAATAGGGTGTGGGCCTTTAATGTGTAGAGACATTAGGGTAATTTTATTATAGTGATGGGCTAAAATAAAATTACACAAGATAGCCCATTAGGTTATCTATATATATTGGTCATGGTCCCCGGGTCACATGTACGAATTCCATTCTCTATGTATTCCATCGACATAAAGAAAACGAAGAGAAGTCTAAAGGATTCTCGGGTTCGGATGTACATGATGATCTGGAAGATCCATGATTGTTTCATATCAATTCCACCGGAGTAAGGTACGCTTCCGATTTATATTTATGCACAATATTCTTGATGATTCGGCATGACGGTTCCATGGGATTTATTCAAGTTTATTCCAACAAGTGGTATCAGAGCCGACCATGTTCGAATCATCTAGATTTTTCTTACTTATTTTGATTGATTCTCTGTGTCATGAAATTGATTTTCATGGATTAAGTTTATTTGATAATTTGGATTAAAGTTTTTCGGCAATAAGGTTACCGAACTAGGGTTAATTAAAAAATTTCGGTGACTCATTAATCGGACTGAGGATTAAGGTTTAAATCTGAAAATTCCAACTTAAGGGGTGGTTATTGGATGGCGGCCGGTAATGTTTGCCCGGCCGAGCCACCCACTGCCGCCGGTTCAATTCAGGTTACCACCGCCATTAAAGTCAGCAACCCACCAGTTCAAGCATCATATCAACCCCAATTCAGTCAACAAAAAAAAAAAAAAAATGGGGGGATTCTTGCTTCGATTGCCATCGCGATTCAGCTAAGGAGTTGACGGCTCTTCGGTTTCTCAGCGACTCCTCCGCGATGACAAGGGTAAATCCGACAACCATAGTTTAATTTCCGGCGGCGAATAAGAAGATTCACGCGTCCCTCGTCTTTCGCGACGATTGGTCGTGCTATTCGCCAAAGGAGATCAGCGGATCGCCGACGGTGGACTCCGCTGGCGAGAGGATTGTCTGGATCTCATTTCCGGCGGACGGCGGTTTATGGTATTAAGGGTGGGCAGCGGTTTTGAGGTTGAAGAGAGATCTTGCGGCGATTGATTTTGCTGGAGAAGGAAAATTAGGTTTATGAAGTTTCGGAAAATATCAATTTAACCCCAGATTTAGGGTTAGGGTTTCCATAATTTCAAATTTGGTCCCCTAATTTAAGTTATTCCTGATTTTGGGCCGGGGTCGATTTGAAATAATGAAAAATCCGTATTACAGCCTCAGGCTTTCGAAAACTGCATTTCAGTCCCCGTTTTTCAAGTCTCTCTCAAAACAGTGATATACATTCAGAAAATACAGTTTAACCCCCAAAATTAAGTATTTCTGAATCTTAGGTCCCTTTTCACTCAAAGGCTTTTCTTTCAAAATTTCTATTCAGTCCTTCAAATTTTTTGTTTGGATTTTCTGAATTTGGGGCAAATGCAATTTTTTTTAAGGAATGAAAAAAATTGATTTTAAGTTTTACAAAAGGTTTTGGGGCCACTTGAAATTTATGTTTTATGAAGAATCAAACGAATAAGTGAATTATTTTTTAATTCTCTTTAAGAACTTGTTTGGTCAATAAAGTGAGATTCAGTTTGAATTTCAATTTAGTTTCCTGAGGGATTTTATTTTGGGGAATTTCAGATTTCTAAAGTTCGGGTCTTTTAGGATTGAAATTTTGGATTAATTAGTCAAATTATGGATATGAATTATTATAATTCAATTGGTTTTGACTCATTGAAGTTTCGTTTGTTTGTCAATATATGTATGAGTTATCATGTATAACTCAATAAGCTTTGACCCAATCGATATTTGACTCGTAGACTCGTGACTTTATTATAAATTTGAGTCTTCATTGTTTTGTGAAAATTCATAAGAATTTAGATTTATTTGTCAGAAATTTATTGTTGGCTTTAAATCTAATAAGGTTGAATTTGTGAGCTCATTTTTTTTACTTTAAGCTCAAATACAAATAAATATGAATTTTATGATTTATGGTTTAGGCTCATCTTTGGGTTATAAAGTGAAGATTTCTAGTTGACTTTATTTTGACTTTAAATCTAAATAACGTGGGATTTGGGTTCATAAGGTAATTTAATTAGGCCTCTGACTAAAGATTGTTTGAGAAAGTCTAAAGGCTTAAATTCAGTTAAAATTCAAATATTGGTTTGGTTTATGTATTTTGATATGAATTAAGAGAAGCAGCATCTCGCCTAAGTGAGCTCTCCTGTGAAACTTAATTTATTTTAAAATACAAAAGGTTTTGTGCATGTAATAATGTGGGTATTGTGTCGGCCCTAAGGAAGGCCAATACTTTGCTTAATTGCATGTGCATATTGTGGTGGTAAACGCGTGGCGATTATTTGGTGTTTTGCATGTGAATAATAGTTTGGCCCTAAGGTAGAATTATTATTTGATGTGCTCTTATTGTCAGTGTTTAATTACTACACCAAGATATCACTTACAAGTTAATATCATTGTCCAAAGATAAGTTATTAATGGAGTGTCCGATATCTTGAGATGGAATATACCTTTATTTGAATTTGCGGTTATATATAATAAATATGTGACGGTTATTAGAATTTCATGTGAACTGTAAATTGGCCCTAAGGTAGATTTATTGTTTGACACGATAGTTTACCGTCAATATTTATTTATAAAAAGTTGCCGCTTAAAATAGTTAACGAGTCGTCCATAACGTCATGTTAACATTGGGCTAGGTATTTTATGATAAATGAACCCATTTCCGTTTAATTATGTCATACATACATAGATTCTATTTGATATTTTTATGACATAATAGTAGTTGTGAGCATGTCTTCTTGTTTATGTTCTCTATTTAGTTCATGCTTCCGCTTCTGTATTCTCTGTCAATGTTAATTTTGGTTCTTGTGCTTTATAGCACAATTTACTTATTAAATAGATCTTGATTTTACCTTTTAAATAGAACGACCAACTAGTTACTTCGGAATTAAAAGTTTCCTTAAGGTTAAGGTAAAAGGGACTTAAAGAATATGATCGTTCTAATTATAAGTATTAAGATCATTTGGTGCACTATTTAAGAAATCTTTAGGGGCATCAAGATTGATAGGGCAAGTACTAGAATATTTCTTAAGGCACTTTTGATACGTTTTATTATTAAAATGACAAGTTTGAATCAAGTATAGTTTTGACTAATCTTGTTTCATTATTAATAAAAGAAAAGAAATATAAAGGAGTACATTCAGTATTAGTTTAATCTCACTTTCGGCTTAAGCACTAAAGTTACGATTTATTAACTTTAAAGTGCATATGGTTTGATTTTTCTTTCTACATCTATAGTCAACATAAGGTTTGTTTCAAAACCGGAAGGATAAATGAATTCTTTGTCAGCTTTTATTTAACTATGTGTAGGAATAAAATGACATAAACGAGAAAAGACTAAAAGTACTCAGTTAACTACTATCCCATAGAATGACACATTGTTGCAGTAGAGACATCATAATAGATTTTCCAAAAGTAACAGAATCATGCCCGCTTTATCTGTTATTTAAAGATATGAGTCTCCAAAGTATGTCAAATGACAAGTAAGGTTTTGCTTCTAATCTTAAGAAAAGCACTAAAGACTGCAACATATGGTTAAAGACGGGATGTATAAGATCTCTTTAGGATATTGAGTTTAAGGGGGGGAAGGGTTATACTCATTGTTGTATGAAAGAGAGAATTTATTTTTCTCATTTTGTTGCTATAAACAATAATAAAAATACTGTCTTCTCCCACATGAAGGAAATTGCTCCTTAAAGATAAACTCAACAACCTTAAGAGAATACAATATTAAATTGAGTTAAACTTAAGATGATAATGACATTTGGGATCTTATCAATTGTCAAAAGTGTGAAATCATTTGGTCACAAATGTATATTTGAGACCGTTTGAATTTCAATAGGCAATGTTGAAAAAGTTATAACTAAAGTCTAATCACCTAGAGTTTCACTCAATACGGACTCTGTTTTAGAGTTTTAGGATTCCCTAAACGGTGTTACTACTCATAATGATTATCTCATATTTGTGAGGTAAATAAAGTTAATGTTTGTATATACCATGTGATACGTGGGAGATAATCATACACATCCCACTCAATGCCCAATAAAGATCTTACGGTAAAAGAAGAATGCAAAAGGTTCCCTATGCTGTCAACTTTGGGAAATTATATGCATACTTCGGTATGTACGCATTCGGCTAAATCGTACATAAAGTTAGGCAGATATTTAAATAATTCTTTAAAGTAGATATTTGAAAAGAAACAAAAGGATTATACAGTAATTATAGAGAACATAAGGTCATTTATGCTCATTTATCGAAATCAGTTCATTTGGGAGATCATTTGGTTTTTTGATTTCGAGTTTGTATGATGCTTGTACATTATAGATCCATTTAATGTATACCTAATTAAAAGAGAATTTAAGTACGAGTGTTTAGCCAACACCCAAAACTCTTTTTTTAACTACGGTAATCAGTTTATAAAAGCATCTTATTTTTGTAATATACAGAGTGGATAGGTGTCTATAGAATACGTCGATATAAACTCCATTATGTGTGCACACTAAGGATGTCACCCAAAAAGGTCTCATGAGCATATTGCTCGTATGGGTGTCATATTAATTAAGGATATTCGGTTTTAGTGGGAGTTTATAATAAATGTGTTCTTTTGGCGTAGACACAAATTTTTGGGTTAATTCGGATTAAGGATACTCTTAGGATAATTTCTGCAGAAATAAGGTTTTGGTTTATTCACACTCTGATTTGTTAAGGTTTGATCTCGTTAAGGAGGACCAATTGGAAATAGGTATGTTAAGGTCACATTGCATGACATTTCCATGCTACACATCCACATCATAATCTATGTCATTCAATTGTGTTGATATTGTGACCATTGTTGGGTCCCGTTACGACTAATGTGAACGAAGGCCCCTTTGATTCAGTGTTAGCATGATTGATGGACGAGATTGGTTATAGACACACTTCAGTAATGACAGCAAAGTTGAGCTCAAATTTTATTTATGCAACCTATAATTATAAAGTTACACATATAGTCCAAGTGGGAGATTGTTGGAACATTATTCCAACGTTGGACTTATATGTGAAATATTATGTGTTGCAAGACTGTCACGTAAAGTTAAGCCCGTTAAAGTGATCGACTAAAGTTTATCTGGATTGGGCTTTAATGTGTCTAATAGGGTGTGGGCCTTTAATGTGTAGAGACATTAGGGTAATTTTATTATAGTGATGGGCTAAAATAAAATTACACAAGATAGCCCATTAGGTTATCTATATATATTGGTCATGGTCCCCGGGTCACATGTACGAATTCCATTCTCTATGTATTCCATCGACATAAAGAAAACGAAGAGAAGTCTAAAGGATTCTCGGGTTCGGATGTACATGATGATCTGGAAGATCCATGATTGTTTCATATCAATTCCACCGGAGTAAGGTACGCTTCCGATTTATATTTATGCACAATATTCTTGATGATTCGGCATGACGGTTCCATGGGATTTATTCAAGTTTATTCCAACAAAACAAACAAACAATCAGAAAAAAATAGTCATTTAATACGTGACATTTTTTTATTTTCTTTTTCTTTTATCAAGAATTGCGTTTCTTTTTTTTTTTTTTTGTCGAAAACGAGTACCTCCGATGAAAGGGCTGAAGTTGCCGTACCCCTTTTGTGTGCCTCCACAGATAGAAGAGTTTCTAAAAGTGACACACAAGCTTCCGGCATATCATCAAAAGTTTGCCAAAGAGAACTCTTATATGGATATTGTGGTTTAAACAAAGTCGCGTGAGGAAGCTTCGTTTTCTTCCAATAATCGTCGGCTGGCGACCCACAAAGCTTGAATATTTTGTGCAACTGTTCAACCTATTCATACGAATAAAATTTTGATCATAAACTTTCAAGATCATTTAAACAAAACAAAAAAAAAGAGCAGAAGGGTATTTTGGTAATTTAACCTCGGTCCTGCCTTGGAGAATAGGTTTACCGATGAGAAGTTCAGCCAGTAAGCAACCGACGCTCCAAATATCGACCGACGGCCCATAATTGGTGGACCCCAGTAGAAGTTCCGGCGGGCGATACCATAAGGTGACGACACGGCTCGTTAGAGGTTGCCTCTGCCCATAATTACTACAAAAAAAATTCGCTAATCCGAAATCGGCAATCTTCAAAACCCCATCGTTATCGACTAAAAGATTCGCGCCTTTGATATCCCTATGCATCACTCCTCTCGAATGACAATGTTCGAGCCCCGATAATAGTTGCTTCATATAGCATTTCACCTTCAAAATTAAGCCCCAAAATAAGATTATAAATAAAATATTTATTGCAATTAATAAAAATATAAAAGAGAATTTAAAACCTGGGGTTCGGTGAAAGTGATGTCCGGGGAAGATAATAGTCCCGAAACGTCATGCTCCATGTACTCGAACACGAGATACATTGTGCATGAAGATCGAGAAGTGATTAGTCCTTCCAATTTTATAATATTTGGATGGTCGAGTCGTCGAAGGATTAATATCTCTCTAGCCATAAAACGAACACTTTCCGGCTCGAAATTGTCGAATCGAACCTTCTTCAGAGCAACTATGCGACCGGATTCGAAGTCGCGTGCTCTGAATACCGTGCTGTACGTACCCTGACCAATCTGTTTAAAGAAACCATCGGTGAACAAAACTAAAAACTATTAGTTAAACCTCTATAAATTAATACAATAGGGACTAGCAAAATTCTATTAATTTAGCAAAATACTAAATTATCCAACTAATAATTTAGTAGTTTTTCAACGAGTCCGGATCAGAAAAAACTATTATTCAAGCGATATTATTATTAATTTATCTATATACACTTAAACCTCTGCAATCCTTTATAATTAATACAATCCTTTATAAATTAATACAGGTTGGACTAGCAAAATTTTATTAATTTAGCAAAATATTAAATTATCGAAGTAATAATTTAGTAGGATTTTTACCGGGTCACGACCAGAAAAAATTATTATTTAAGCGGTGTTATCGAAATATTTTAGTACTAATTACAATTTAAAATTAGTAATTAAGAGCTAAACCTTTTCAAGTTTCTCGAAAGAGTCTGCTTTGAGTGGAACCCAGCCGTGGATGGCTTCTCCGGCCACCGCGCTCAGCCACGACGGCCAACCCGCGGCCGCCTGCTCCCCTTCAACATACTTGTGCAAGTTCCCCAGCCTGAAACTCACCGACTCGCTCCCGCACCCGTTCGAACTCGTCCGCCCCGACTCACCCACCTCGCTCCCGGACTCAGTCGCCCCCCTCTTCTTAACCTTCTTCAAGTTCAATTCCAGCTCGGCCACCAAACCACCATCGCCGCCCGCGGTGGAGCTCCCCACCCGGCTCCGACCCGACCCGCCGTTCAACGCCCCGGAGTGATCCAACGCGGCCGGCGTCACCGACACCGTCTGCTTCGACGACACGCAGCCCATGAGTGCGCGCCACCAAATCTCGTCACGAACCCAGCACCGGCGCCGCCGCCGCCGCCGCCACCATACTTGTTAAAAACAAAAAAAAAAACCCAGATTAGAATATGCTAAAATTCCTTTGACCCGGGTCAAATTCAGTACCACGAAAGCAATAATGCCAATTATTCAGATCATTGAAAAAAATTCGAGCTTCCGCTTTTTTATATGCAGTCAATAAAAGAAACCCCTCTTTCTCTCTCTCTCTCTCTCTAGCTTAAATTTAAATGCGGAAATTGCGGAATTTGAGCGGAATAAACGGAATGACAAAAGGCGTATGGCGTATGAGCCGAAGGAGGGGGAATCTACACAGTGTAAAAAGGAAGAAAGTGGCAGACCGCAGACCTATGTACAAAAAGAGACTGTTTTTTTGACTTTGTAGTGTATTTTGTTATTTAATTAAAATTTGGGTGTTTTTGGTATTTATTTGAAAGTTTATTTGGCGTTGACGCGTTGTGTGTTATGTATGGCGTATATAGTGACAGAGAATGAGAATTTAGGGGTTGGGAAGTGAAGACCAATCATGGAGCGCGTGTGGGAGTGTGTGATTTTGAGGGTGCACTTTGGTTTGGTTTGGTTGGGTTGGGTTGGGTTTTAGGTTGGGTTGGTTGGGTTCATGAATTGATTCATTTGTTTACATTTGTTGTACTAAATATTAAGCCTAGGGATAGGGGTGGCAATTTCTCAACTTGGACCGGATCCGATCCGGATCCATGTGGATCGGATGCAAAAGGAACCGGATCCAATATCAACCTACATGAATGAATTTAATGTGGATCGAGTTTAGACCAATCCGGATTGGATCCACATGGATTCATTGCATCTTTAATTCAACTTATGAGGTTGAATATCTCAACTTTTAGGGTTTAATATCTCAACTTATGTGGTTTAATATCTCAAATTTCACAATTACACATATTCACACACACACTTTTCACACACACACATATACACATACTTTTTTACACACACGCACACACACTTACATGCATATACACACTCTGTTTATATATATATATATATATATATATATATATATATATATATATATATATATATATATATATATATATATATATATATATATATATGTTTACATTTATATACATGTTTATATATACACATACACACACACACTCGTATACTCACACACACACACACACTCGTATACACACACACACACACACACACACACACACACACACACACACACACACACACACACTATTTACACACACACACACTCTGTTTACACGTATACACACACACACACACGCTGTTTACATACACACACACACACTCTCTGTTTACACACACACACACTCGTATACACACACACACACACACTCTGTTTACACACACTCGTATACACACACACACACACACACTCTGTTTACACACACACAAATACATGTATATATATATATATATATATATATATATACACACACACAAACACACACACACACACACTCACATATACACACACACACACACTCTGTTTACACACTGTTTTACACACACACACACACTGTTTTACACACACACACACTCACATACACACACTGTTTTATACACACACACACACTCACATACACACACTGTTTTACAGACACACACACACACTCACATACACACAATTTCTACACACACACACTCTCTCTTTTACACACACACACACACACACTCGCATACACACACAGTTTCTACACACACACTATTTTACACACAAACACACTCACATACACACACAGTTTTTATTAATATACTCATTGATAATTTTTTATCAATTAAATTTTTAATTAAAATAATATTTGACTTTTTTTGTGAGAAAATTGTTTTGATTGGGTTTTGGTTGGATCCAATATGATCCACTTTATTTTGTGGTTAAACTTTCAATGGATCTAAAGTGGATCCACATGGATCCAGTTTTAAAAAAAAATCAACTTGATCCGATCCGGTTTGTTTCAACTAGACTTAATCTAAACTGGATCCTTATGGACCGAACCGGATCTAATCGGATCCGTGGAACCGGATCCAAATTGCCACCCCTACCTAGGGACAAGAAAACAAATACTCCACAAGGAGTTAGTTAGAGTATTCAAATGCAATATTAAGTAATGGGGAAATTACAGTTTTCACCCCTCAAGTGTGCACTGATTTCACATATGGTATTTTATGTTCACAAAAAACACATTTGGTTCATCATGTTCCAATAATTCAACAATTTTGTTCATTTCCGTCATTTACCGTAGTCTTTTAGTTCAGGCAGTGACGGGCACACGCTTGATTCGGTTAGTTTTAACGGGAAATTGACGGAAATGACTAAACTTGTTGAAGTTTTGAATATAAGGGACAAAATATATTATTTTTTGAACATGGGGACCAAATGTGTAATCGGTGAAAACTTGAGGGACCAAAACTGTATTTTTCCCTTAAGCTATGATATAACTATTTTAATTGAGAAAATTATTATTTAATTCCACTTTTTTTTATTATTATTTTTTTTTATAAGGAAGGAACTTGCGGTCAATTTGATCGTAGAAAAACTGGCAAGAATTATTGAACCATAGTCATCTTAGATCGTCACGGAATAATATTAGATGAAAGCTTCTCAATAGGTTGTATATTTAGACATAACCACAAACACTACTTTCAATATTGATTTAAATTTCCAAGTTTATATTTTTAATACTTGAGATGAGTCCTTCATTTCGCTAAATTTGTCACAGTATCAACTTAGTTAACTCATGAATTTAAATTAGTTGACTCAACTGATCAATGATTAAATTAATTGATTTATAATTCCCTGAATGATCGAATCAATGCTTAATAATTTATGAACATAATTCCCTGAAAAATTCGTACACATGCAGTTTTGCACGTAGGTCTTACACGCCTATCAAAGATTGGTCTAGCTAGTTGGTGGAGTGGGCTAACATGATGTCTAACAAATGTTTGATTCTCTTTATGAATATTTTTTAGCTCGAACTCGTCGCACATAACTTATATATATTACCAGATCTCTGAACTACTACAGTAAAATGAAATTTATTCAAAACAAAAGAATAAAATTGCATGGAAAATAGTTTTCCAAAAATTTGGTAGCCAATCCCAAAAAGCCTAGTGAGTAATGACAATATTGTTTGGAGTGAATTTTCAAGTTGACCGGCTATTACTTTGACTTGAAGACCCTTTATTTGATTGGTCAGCTGGCAACTGTTTATTGAGAGTATTGATTAAGCTAATGCTTCTTGGTCGCCTCATGTATCCAATTACATAAAAGTAGTACATAATTAATAATTTATTAATCTCATATTCACTTGATCCAAGTTTAATAAAATATCACAATAAAGTTTATATATATTTTGAATCATAATTAGTTTCATTTTTAAATTCATCAGTCATTTAAATTTCTTATTTTATATATGTTGAGATATGATAAATGTCGTTTTAGCTTTAATAATACAGTTTCGACTTCAAATAATATGTTGACCATTTTCGAGTACAAATTCGGCAAAAATCCAGAACATGGAATTCGTAGGTTTTTTTAGTTGATTTTCTAATCCAACTTGAATCAGCAAGATTGGATGTCTGATAGAGAAAGATATACATAAATCAATAAACACTGTCCACAACTTTAATGTTTTGAGTCATTTAAAATTCAATAAGTGACTTATGCGTGCATAACTTTTTCACACGACATTCATTCTAGTTGATTCAAGTATTACAAAGTTAACTCAAAAGACTTCAATTTGGATGTTTCGAATTTTGCCAAAATCAGACTGAAAATGGGTAAAATCAGATTTGAAGTCAAAATAATATTAGTAAAAATGAAACCACATCTAATATTTTAGAAATATGTTTATATTAGTAAATTTCACGTAAGACCCTTGTAAGATATTATTTAATATTCAACTATGAAAATTAAAAGTGCAAATTACAACCACCCCTGCGGTATAGTCAATTTACGAAAAAATCCCTCTTGTTTGTATAATTACATCTACCCCATCAACTATGATCTTTCCTTACACCTACGCCCTTATGGTGTCAAATTCAACATAATCATCTAGATTTCATGGAATGTGCTCTAGTTTATAATCGTTTTGTATAAAAATAGAGTTTCTGATGCACCACAATCTGATATATACAAGCCAAAAAACACATATTATGATCATCTTTGTTCAAAATGTGGAGTTCGTATTGGATAAAGCGGGTACAAAAGTGATAATATTCCATATAATCTCGAAGATTCTATTAAATTTGAAACCGTAAGGATGGACGTGTAAAAAAAATTATAGATGAGGGGGAGTTGTAATTACCCAAACAATATGAGATTTTTCGTAATTTGACCATACCTTGGGATAGTTGTAATTTACCCAAATTAAAATGACTTAGATATTGTCCGCGTCATCACTTTTTTAAGAACCAAACACTACTCAACTGTCATGATGTGGCCTGAAATGGAGAAGGAATTAGATGTAAGAAATATATTTGTTTATAATACATGATAATGATAGTGTTGTTTGTTTATATAAAGTGATGACTAAAGACAAAAAAGAGTGGATGTGATTGGTTGGTTTTCATGCTATATATATATATATATATATATATATATATATATATATATATATATATATATATATATATATATATATATAATTGCATGGATGACTTCTTCTCTTGGGACCATTCTAATTGGACAAACATTCATTTCTCTAACCCATTGAGTACATTACTTGATGCGGCTCATTGAAATTGAACAAGTCTGAGAGTAGTGGAGGAATTCTCTTAAGTATTTTCTAAATTTAGTATATTAAAAAAAATATATATTAAATAAAAATAATGGATTAAAATTTTATGGTTGTTCGAGGATAAAGGCCCGATTTTTTTTTTATGTTTTTTCTCTTTTTAAGGAGTACTAGCATTTTTTCTCGTGCGATGTATACGGGATAGCATTTCAAAAATAAAATAATGATTAGTTTAATACATGACAAAAATAATTATAATAAAAATTAGGGCAAAGTTCAGTTTGCACCCCTGAATTATGGGGTATGTAACAAAGACCCCCCTAAATTACAAAACGTACCAAAATAGTCCCTCTATTTCCAATTCATTTGTGGTGTGCTAATGTGTCAAGTTGACTTTCTCAAATTAATATTTTTTGACATTTTTACCCCTAACTTGTTATATCTATATGTATAAAAATATACACAATTTATTTTATGTATGAATATATTTTGCCCCATAATATTTTATATTTTCTTAAAATATTAATATAGTAAAATGTTTAATTTATATTTTCATTTAGTTAATAATATTGTTCTCACACATACTCATTATCATCTCCATTTTTTGTCCAAAATTAAGATTTATCTCATAATAAATTTATCGCCTAAAATTAGAATTTTATTTATTCATGAGCTTGTTTTGTCTTTTGAAGAACTCAATTTTGGAGAAAGAGAGATGTGCAAAGAAGAACTTATACTGGCGCAAAGAAAAAAGGAAAAATAAATAATAATATATATAATAGTAATAAGGGTAAAAAGGTAATTTCCCGCCCAAAACTAGTAGAGTTAATATTTTAATGTTTGACTAAAAAAGGCAGGGGGCTATTTGGTACGTTTTGTAATTCAGGGGGGTCTTTGATACATACAACATAATTCAGGGGTGCAAACTGTATTTTCCCCTAAAAATTATTAGTAATATTGGTAACAACATCAGTATTTATATAAATTTAATAAACTCATTGCGAAAAAAAAAATATATAAACTTAATCGTCATAATATGAAATTGATTATTAAATAAATGAAGCTAAGATGAATTAGAGAAAATATGCTGGAAAATAGGAGTTAAAAATAACAATAAAAATTGAAAATGATATAGAAGTAGTGGATTATGTTGTGCTAGTCAAAATTTGGTTTGAAAGTAATTAGGAAAAAAATTTGCTTCAAAAAGGAGATGATATATATATATATATATATATATATATATATATATATATATATATATATATATATATATATATATATATATATATATATATATATATATATATATATATATATATATATTATAGTTATTAGTTATTATTATTTTACAAATATGTTAGTATAGTTTTTTGGTTGCCTTGCCTAGCGTTTCTTTCTTATATATACAAACATTATAAAGATATAAAGATGAACGTTAACCAACGAAAATATGCAATCATTTCAAGATTAATAGGGGCATTTGATTAGCCGCTAAGACGTTTAGTATTTACAACGAATTGATATATCCTAAACATTTGAAATAAAAGAGTCTTCATCACTTTTTAAATAAATAACATATTTACTATTTTCAAACAAATGCTAGTGAAAAATCCTTAATCTCAATCCTCAATTCTCATGTCACCAACAAAGCATAATTATTACAACCTTTTACTTTTCTGAGGGGAATGATTTTTGCATGACTGGCTACCACATTAACCAAATCATGATTTTGCAAATACTTTTCACCTAGCTAGTTACTTAATTCCTAGCAAAAGTTTAATTTATACAATAATATAATAAGTAGAGGTATAGGATTTGAACTTATTGTTCTTATAACCAAAATAGATACTAATTTGCCTAATGAAAATGATAAATAAGCAACATTATAGCAATTGAAAGTTTAAACAATTACAAATTTATTTCAAATGCCCTAATAAAATGTATTTTTAAAAGATAATGAAAATTTTGATAAAGAAAAGGAAAACCAATGTGGTTAAAACTTAAGTGGTAAATGAAATCATAAACTTATTGTGCGCTACTGAGCTACCCTATGAATAACTTAAATAAAGCAGTTCAGGGGCTATTGCACGAGAATGAAGTTCGAATCCTATTGGAAATACACAATGTGATATTATTTGACCTGAGTTCGAATCGTATTGATACTATTTTTTAGGCCGAACTCGTCACACATGCTTAGTCTAGCTATCATGTGAATAACTTCAATAAAAGCAGTTATGTAGTTATTGTAGGAGAATAAAATTTGAATCCTATTGACACTATATAATGCGATATTATTTGTATTGATAGTATTATTTAGGTCAAATTTATCAGATATGATTAATCTAGTGTGATTTGCGAACTACTACACCAGAATGAAGTTACCTAGTGGCGTGCAATATGAGCGACGATTACTTTTTTTATTAATAAACAAAAAACTTAAATAAAGGAAATTCAATTCTTCTTCTTCTTTTTTTTCATTTTTTTTAAGAACAATAAAGATGGAAATTAAAGAGGGGGGTCAATTAAAATCAGAGGCTAATGTGTCGATTTCTAGAAGAGTGGCGAAATTTACATAAATATGAATACATTTATAGTAGTAGGGCTTCCAATTTGGAAAAAGACTTGTTCTTCCATCTTCCACAGACTCATTCTACAACCTTATTATAAAAAAAAAAAAATGATTTTCATTGAATTATTGCTCCACAATATAAATAAATAAATAAACAAATCGTTGAATTCTTCATCAATACTTGCATGCAAATTAATTCCTCAGCTAATCTATTCCAATAGTATTTATAACTTTATATGTCTTTATAATGAAATTAAGCTTCACGTCTGACTCGTCACACGTAGTTAGTCTAGTATGGTTTATATATCTCGTACGGTTTGGGACCTATTGCACGAAAATGTAGATTTACCTAGTGCGTCTTCAAGGATTGGTTGCGGATTCCTTTATTATCTGGAAAAAAAAATTGAACTTAACGAGCAAAATTCATCAATTTACATCCTTGACTTTTCACCCAATCTTCAAATTAGTCCTCGTGTTTTCAATTGACTTTAATATCACCCCTCAGTGAATTTTTCAGCCGTAAATTTAAGTTAACTAAGGGTGTTTGACTAAGCTTATAAGATGTTAAAAGGAGCTTATAAGGTGTTTTAGAGCTTATAAACTCTTCCAAAGTGTTTGGTAATTTTTTTAAAAAAGATCTTATTTTTTAAAAAAATATTGTTGGAGAGCAAATAAGATCTTTTTAAATAAGTACCTCTACCCCATGTTTTTTTTAAGATCTTATAATGAGTAAAAATAGGAAATAAGCTTATTATCCAAACACTCTAAAAATTAATCCTAAAAATAAGATGTAACAGCTTATTAGCTCTTAAAACATCTTATCAGACGTAAAAGCTTATCAACTGTTTAAAATAAGCTTAGCCAACTACCCTCTAAATGCTTTTACTTACGTATCTAGAATAAGAAATTTCTATTTAATTAAAAATAAAACTATCCTCCATTTTTTTTTCATCTAAAGCACTACCTTTTTTTAAGATTAAAATACTAAAAAAAATTAAATTAGATATTATGCTAATTGATGAAACTTGCCACATTCATCAGTTGTAGCCTGCAGGGGATTGGGATTTTAATCATTATAAAAAAAATAATTATAATAAATATAAAAATTAAAAAATTAAAAAATTAAAAAATTAAAAAAAAAAAAGAAGTAGCCTGGCTGCATGAGATATTCTCAACTGTTATAACCTTAATCATTGCTGCTTCCCACGTCTAATTCATCATTATAATGCTCATTAACACTACTCATTATTTACCTGACTTTAGTTTGATGTTAGGAGTTTGTTTATTGATTTTTGTTTCATTCAATTATCATGATTTTACATTCTTATCTTTATAAAAAAAATTATAATGATTTGTGTTTAGAAAATTAATATTTATTGTAATATATAACTATTTTCATTATACTTTTAAATTGTATGAATATTCAAGGAATTTCCAACAAAATTTGATCAACAATAATAGTACAAAAATTGGTAAATATTGTAATTATTAAAAATTATTACAATGCAAATTAATATAAAAATGAGCAAAATAAAGCAACAACAATTTTAAGATGCAAATAAAACTAAGATGAATAAATAGTACATTATTTCGATGTGTTCGTGTTTTTTTTTTTCTTTTTTTTTTTTTTTTTTAATGTTTATACTTTTTATAGCTTGTAGCTTATCGTTGGAGGGATGTTTAGCCATGTTCAACTTGTTGTAATCATCTATGTTATAGTCTTAATAAAAATATCGTTTATGCTATTATCTTAATTTTATGTTATTTATATATTTTTTTCTAAACATATAATGTTTTGTTTTATAGATATTGTGTTTTTTTTAGATATTGTTTTATCTACATACATCTCAGAGAACATGGCAACTTCTTAAGGGATCAAGTAAAATAGAACAATTTAAAAAATTAAACAAATAATGTACATCAATTTTAGTACATAAATAAAACAAAATTAACTTCAAAAACTCCTGTATTATCAAATGAATAATTTATTATATCTTAATATATAGACCAATGTTTAGAGATAAGCAAAATTTACTTACTGCAACATTGTTTTAATTTGGAAAAAGATATAAGTGAGATCATTTTTTAGAGAGAGAGTATTGAAAATGCAATAATATTGGGACTGTGGTAGTAGGGTACAACATCTTTGCCATTTCATATAAGCACAAACACACATCCACATTGGTGTGTGTAAAACAACGGTAAAAAATTATCTGATGTAACTAGTGGCGGTAAGGGTGGGCTCCAGCCCACTGTGGATTCAATTTTTTTTTTTTTATAAAATATTATAACTATATAATTATTAGCCTATCCAAATAATTTAATTTATTCCACTCAAGTAATTTAATTTAGTCTATTCACCAAAAAAATTTATGTGTTCTTAGTCAAAGTTTATAAATTTTGTCCTATTTTATACGAATGAATCAAAAAAAAAAAAAAAAAAAATCTCGGTCTACGCCAAACCCCCGTAAATATTAAGCTCACTCTGTCTCAAATTCCTGGCTCCGCCAATGTAACCTTCATCGGATGTAGTATAGAAATAACTCGGCAAGGGCCAATTTTTATAGAAATGAGTTTTTTCTCCTACATATTTCTTTATGGAAACCAGTTAATTCTAAAGAGACAACACAGCCTACTCTACTCTATGTTACTATAAATACAAACTGGTTGAACATAATAAACAATTTTCCACAGCTGAAAGTTTAGGATTAGTTGAACAAATATTCATGAACTAACCCCTTAACTTATATAAGGCTGAGGTTGAAGAATTATATTATTGTCCATTATAGTTATAACAAATCCATATGCCACTTGTCTGTAGTTAGCGTGATATTTAAGACCTTCATAATTATGTCACACACACACATATATATATATATATATATATATATATATATATATATATATATATATATATATAGAGAGAGAGAGAGAGAGAGAGAGAGAGAGTCGCTGTCTCCAACAACTACACTCACTTCAGACTTCACTACAAATTAAAGCTGCACAAGGGATCAAATGTATATCAAATAAATAATGCTTTGGTAAATGTTGGGTTTGGTTGCTCATGAAATTATTATTGCACTCAATGAGCATTAAGCATAGATGTGAGATGTGAGGATCTTTTCACCCACAATATATATAATTATATATATATATATATATATATATATATATATATATATATATATATATATATATATATATATATATATATATATATATATATAATCGTAGTCAGTTTTCTCTTTTTCTATAAATATATGCTACATCAGGTGAGGTATACACAAAATAGACCTTTAACGGTCATCTACAAACCAATACCAATACAGATGTTCGGCTTGTTCAATAACTCTTTGGGTCGGCCCGCATTTGTGGAAAAAATATATAATCTTATCCAAGCTAATTTTATCTTGGTAACTGAACGAGGGCTAGTATACTCATTGTAAATGTTTTCTTTAGTAACTAAACATCCTCAAGAACAAATTCTACAATAAACAATAAGTTTCTCACTGATAAATAATTATACTTACATAAACGATAAACTAACTTCTTTTTGTCACACTAATCGAGATTTTGTTCCTTCATAAAAAAAGTGTGTCGGAAGAATTAAAATGAAATGAGACGAAATCGGGAATCCAGAACTGCAAGATCTTTGAGACAACAAGGAAAACTTAGTTCACAACACCAAATTCATGTACGTAAAATCAATAAATGCAACGAAAAATCGAGTGGAGCTTAGACTCTTCGCTATGATTCTTCGGGTCCAATACTTTTGATTTAATCACATTAAAGAAAAGCAAAACATAAACCATGCATGGATCATACAGCCCCAAAAATTATAACTCGAATAAAAAAACACGAGATCCTGAAAACAAATGCTACGTTTATTCATCACTGTCTGCAGCAGTTGCCAATCTAATTCACACAAATTCCAGTAACAATGTAATAAACTAAATATATATTAAAAAAAAAAAAACATTTTTGCTATGGTATTTCAAGAATCAATTTCAGTTAAATATCAAGAAACGGAAATCGGGCTCTTTTTTTTTTTTTTAATAAATCTTTATTGTTGCAAAGGGTCCTCGTTAAAGGGCAACTTGCACGGAGCGGTTTGATCTTTGGGCTTGTATTTACCGAGCATTTCAGCTACGGTTTTGCAGCGGCATTGATTTCCAGGCCTCATTACATCTCCATACACAGCCATTTCTATAATATCGAGCGCCTTGTCTGCATTTCAAGATTACACCAATTCGGCTTTATTACTACAAGTATCGGGAAAGGATTGACATACATACTTTCTCTAACAATTAATCACAACTGCACGAAATTACGTAACGACCGAGCATCCTACAATACGCTTAGGATTTTCTCTAGCTAATAAACCAACGGTACAATTCATGTAAATTCGTTAAGTACAAAAACTGATAGGGCCAAAATCGTAATTTGGCAGGTCCTCTCAGAAAACTCCTTCACTTCTTTCGATTCGAGACGGGATGGGCCGAAAAAGAATAGATTCAACACACTTTTCATCTTGTATCAATTCCTTTCGATAGTATTCCATAACCTCTCAACTTCGATTATTTTTTCAGCCATTTTATGTAATTCATGGAGTAAATTATGATTTAATTGTTATGACACTATATCCATCATACTCGATTCTTCAGGGAATAATGCCACACCAACACAGATGAAGAGCACTCGATAAACTCTCGTTTTCTCATAAACCATACTATATATATGCATGAACTCCTAGAAGTGAATACGGTTCTTATCGATTCTATAAGAAAAGCATACATTCGACAATAATATATATATGCACAAAGAATATATAACGTACCGGTGAACTTAACGTCACAAGAGTAGCCTTTCAACTCGGAACCATCAATTTCTTGCTTATCTGATTTAAATCTGTTTACTCTTGTCTGTAGAATTTGGCAATTCTCTGCAACTGATTCCCCACCTACAGAAAATCACCACAAGATTAAGCTATAATTTGTTAAGCACCCATGACCCTGCTTTCTCTATTTAAGTTTATTTTCCAGTAAATTTGCAAACACCCCCAACTTTTAGAAATAAGCACATAAAACCAACTTAACTCACAACAATCTACAACTGCTTTTAAATAAGCTTTTGCAAACACCACCTAAAGCTCATTACTCAGGTGGTGTTAGCAAAAGCTTATTGAAAAGCAGAAGTTAGTGATTGTGAGTTAAATTGGTTTTAAGTGCTTATTTCTACAAGTTAGGTGGTGTTTGCAAAAGCTTTTACAAATAGATTATGAGCTTTTTTTTTTGCTCATAATCTATTTTTAAGTGTTTGCAAAATGAACTTTTGATTTTGCTTCTCTTAAAATAAGCATCTTTAAGTTATAAGTTCTTAAGCACCCATGATCCTGCTCTTTCTATTTAAATTTATTTTCCAGTGAATTTGCAAACACCTCAAACTTTTAAAAATAAGCACTTAAAACCAAATTAACTCACAATCCATAACTTCTGCATTTAATTAAGCGTTTGCAAACGCCACCTTAGGAGTGTTTGCACATATTCCGGAAAATAAACTTAAATAGAAAAAGCAGGTTTATGGATGCTTTTAGAAAAATAGCTTGAAGCAGATTATTTTAAGATGCAAAAGCAAAAGTTTGATTCTAGGAGCACCTAAAAACAGATTATAAGCAAAAAAAAAAAGCTCATAATCACTTTTAAAAAGCTTTTGCAAACACCACCTCAATCTACCAAGAAACAAACATACTTACATGAATTAAATAAAAAAAAAAACCCCCCAATTTCCAGAAATTCCACAAATAATAATTTAATTAGAAAAAAGAAAAAAAAACAATTTTTTCCTCAAAATTAGCAAAAAATCTTGGAAGCCCATTTGAGAAGTAGTGCATACAAGTTCAATGTAAGAAAATCAAATGCCTAAATTTTTTTGTTCTTTTGATTTTCAGACAGCTTATATAGAAAAGAAGGGGGGGGAAAGAAAAAAGAAAAAGAAGAAGGGACCTTTGGAAAAGGGAACGATGTGGTCATACTCAAAGCAGAGGCAGCCTTGGCAGTTGCAGAAGCGTTTGCAGACAATGTTGCCGGCGGCGTCTTTGCGCCACCGCTCAGGGTGGCGGCCGGGAACCGTTTCAGCGTTTGACCAGCACGCGCTCTTGGCCTTTTTATCAAAGAATCTTGGCCTCTCGTCATCCTTACGCGCTCCCCGCGGTGATGAGGAACCGGACCCAGAGCTCATAATTGATTATTTCTTTCTCTGCTGGTTGGGAAAAATTAAGAAAAATAGAGAAATTTTGTTGGTGAAATCGAGTTTACTAATTTACATTGAGGGACAAAATTATTTCTTGTGTGGTAAGTTGAACTTTTGCTTTACTAATTGGAAAACCAACTCAAAGGAAGACCATAATATAGACACGGCCACGTCCGGGTTTGACCCAGACCCGACTCGTTGACTGCCCCGCCCCGCCCCGGCCGATTGACCATGGACCCGGACCCGATTAAGTACGGATCGGTTTCGGGTCCCAATTTTTCAAACTCGAGGCTCGAGGGGTCTACCCGGTGGGGGGACCCGAAGGCCCGGACACGAGGGCCCGTCGGGTCCACCTGGATTTTTTAATGAAATAATCACCAAAAATACAGCTTTTGAGGTTCGAATCCGGGTAGCCCGAGTGGGTTAGTGAGTACTAACCACTCGAGCAAAGTTACTTATTGCAATATTAATCTTAACTATAAATATATAAATGTAAACAATACTGTAAAATAATTATAAGAATTGTATAACTAATGTTTAATAAATTATTAATTGTCATATTCATTATCATTAATATTAAAAATCTCCCCTTATAACAAATGCATATATATTTAATTTTAAAAAATATAAATAATTACGATTTAATTTAAAAGAAAGATGAATTTTGATCTTTTTTTTTAATTTTGAAATTATGAAAAATTTCTAATATTAATTATTATTAAATAATTTTAATTAAATAAATAACAAATGCAATATAAGAAAATTTAAAAAAATATATATAGAATCACGGTTCAATACTTCAAAACATCTATTATTAATTACTATATCAATATAATCTCCACTATTGAAAAATATAAAGTATTGAATCAATTCAATATATGAACAAATGCGTTGACTTATTACAAAGTCACTTATGTTATTAAAATCGATAGTGTGAAAAAATCGAATGAAAAATAAAATAATATATTTATTTAAAAAAATAGATTATAACTCATTTCAATTAATTTAAATTGATTAACATCAATTGTTGACAAGAACTTATTAATATTATTGTGTATCTTATCATAAGATGATTATTTAAAAATATAAATGATATTTATTTTAATCAAAGTAGATTATATCTCATTTCAATTAATATTCTTACTTACAAAATAACACTATATATGACTAGTATAATCAAAATATTATGATGTAATTTATCTTTTAATAATTGGTTTAATTTGTAAAAATCGTAAGAATTAAATTGTGGATGATATGATGTAATCCTTTTTTACATTTACATTTTATTCAAATATTAGAATCAAATCGTATGATTTAAATGGATTAATCTCAAGTCCTTTCAATTTTTATATTATATTATATTATATTTGGTAATAATTTAATTAAAATTATTTAATAATGATGAATATGTTAATTAATAATCTATTTGACATTGTTTATCATAATCATTTTACACCTTTTGTTTATGCTATATATATATTCCTTGTTATAATAATCCTAATTATAAATATATAAATATAAATAACACTGTAAAATGATTATAATAATTGTATAACTAATGTTTTATAAATTATTAATTGTCATGTTGACTATTATTAATATAAAAAATCTCGACTAATAACAAATGCATATATATTAAATTTTGAAAAATATAAAAAAAAATAAGATTTAATTTAAAAGAAAGATTGAATTTTGATATTTTTTGAATTTTGAAATTTTGAAAAATTTCTCAATTATTACTTTCACTTATAACTACCCATAATTCAATCTTCACAACTTTCATTTTATTTAGTTTATGTCTCAAAGTCTTAATCGTTTCATTTTTTTCTAAAATTGTTTAGTGTTTAAATTCAATTATTTTTTTAAATTTTGAATTTTAAGTTAATCTCATGTTTTTTCAAGTTTCAATATAATTTTTTTTCCTTTCTTGTAAAAATAAAAAATAAAAAAAAATTGAAAAACCGGGTGGACTCGGACTCGGATGGACTCGCCCCGAACCCGGACCCGCCTCCCCGCGGGTCGGTTTCGGGTCCCCTAAAAGTCGGACCCGGATCCGGCAGGTCCGAACCGAACCCGCCCCGCCCCGTGGCCATGTCTACCGTAATAGAACACTATTTCACTAAGATGAAAATCGTGAAATAATAAATATGTCCATTATTATATTTATTTATTTTTTGTTTTGTAATTGCAATTAAAAAAAAAGAAAAAAAAAGTTGGGTTTTCAAAAGTAAAGTATAAAATAAAAATTGCAAGACTAGACACAACAAAATTCATGAATGTAATTGTCACCGCCGTTGGAATCGAGCAATCTTTCATAGTCACCAGAGCAAACCGTCCAACACTGACGCCCAAGCAAAACCTTCAACATTTATGATTTTTTAAATCTTGAAAAGTATAAAAAATCGAAAGGGTTTTTTGTAACACTCGATCTTTTTCGAAGTTTTTTTAGTCAAAATGTCATCAAGAAATCTCCATGAACACGTAATTGTGTCATTATGTTGAAGAATAGACGATTTAATATGATACGTAATTGTGTCATTATGTTGAAAAATCGACGATTGAATAATACAATCGATGATTTTTTTTTTGAGAACTACCGAACCCCAAAAATCGACCTACAAATGTCGAATTTTTGTGAGGTTGGTGGACATTCACCTATAGGTTTTGTGGATAAATTTCCAAAATGTCGATTTTTTGCTGCTCTTCTCGACATTAAGATGTCGATTTTTGATTGTTTTCTTTCTTTTTTTTCCTTTTGGACATGTAGATGTCAATTTTTGTGACAAAAATCGACGTGCAAATGTCGATTCTAGTCTGCGCGGAATTGTTTTTAAAAAAATGAACAAAAATTGTCACCTAGCTAATAGACACACATTAATTCATACTCCTATGAGTTATTCTACCGTTGAATCTTTCATTTTGATGTCTTTAAACTCCGTATTTGTCGTCTTTGTATGATTTGTTAAGATTTGAGGGTTTTGATTTTTAGTTTTGTTGGTAATAAGAGCATGTACATTGGACTCCTTAAAAGCACGTTAGTGTCAGTTTTTTTAGCCTCTCCAAATTTTGGAGAGTAATAATGGTGCAGTGGCACTCAATAGCCCTCCATAGGCCTAGCTACATTTGGCCAGCCTTTAAATGGCTAGCCACAGTTATTGAGCTCTCTACCAATAAAATGTGGGACCCATACATATTTTATTCTTGTTTATTCTGTAAAAAAGTATGCAGCCTCTTTTATTTGGTCCATTTTTACCAATTTTTTTTATATCATTTACCAATTCTTTTCTTTTATTTTTTTGAACTTTAATTTATTTATATATTTAAATGATAACTGAAATATTATAAATTTTAAATACTAATTAAATTTAAATTTAATTTTTTTTGCTTATCGAAGCGAACAAACGAAAAAAAATTAATAGAATAAATAAGATTCAATTTTATGTTATTTGTTAATTTCATATTCTTAATTATTTATTATAATAATTAAGTATTTGAACAAATTTTAGTCAATAATAATAAAATGAAATTAACTTTAAATTGAACATTAATAAAACCTATTACAATATAAACTACGATACAAACTTACAAAAATAAAGAAATTACAATTCAAATATGAAAATAAGACAACATAGAAAAATAATATTATTTAACCCTCCTCATCTCCAAAGATACTCCACAAATGATTCGTAAGATCGGATCGCAAGACTTCATTAGTTCCCCGATTGCGAATTCAACCAAGACGTGCTGAGATGTAAGACGCAAGAATTGATGGATCTCGACCATATTCGGGAGAAAAAATATTTTCTTCAGGTAAAGGTTCCCATAAGTCGTAATCAGTTTCCCGTTCATCTTCTATAATCATATTATGAAGGATAATGCAAGTTTTCATTATCTTACAGAGATCTTCTTTTGACCAATATCGTACAGGTCCTTGTGTTATGCCCCACCTGATTTGTAAAACACCAAATGCACGTTCTACATCTTTTCGGACAGCCTCTTGTTTTGTAGCAAATAATTTTTCTTTTGCAGTGGTCGGATAAGGAATGGTTTGAATGAGAGTTGTATATTTTGGGTAAATACCATCGGTTAAGTAATATCCCATTGTATAAGAATGCCCATTCACTGTATAATTGATTGGAGGCATTCTGCCATATATGAATTTGTCGAATAATGGAGAATGATCTAAGACATTAATATCATTATTTGCACCCGCCATGCCAAAAAATGAATGCCAAATTCAAAGGTCATGGGATGCAACTGCTTTTAAAATTAGAGTTGGTTTGTGATGGTGACCTCTGTGTGTGCCGTGCCAACCAGTTGGACAATTTTTCCACTCCCAATGCATACAATCTAAGGAACCAAGCATACCTGGAAATCCTCGTGATTCACCTTCTTGATGTAAACGTGCAATATCGTGTTCATTTGGCGAGCGCATGTACTGTTCCTCGTACAATTCAATTATCGAGGAACAAAAAGTCTTTATGCTCATTATTGCAGTTGTCACTCCAATCTTTAGATATTCATCACAATTATCTGCAGACAAACCATAAGCAAGTATACGAAGTGCAGCAGTTATTTTTTGAATAGATGATAGGCCAAGGCGGCCACGAGCATTTTTTTTTGAATGAAGTATGAGTTATGATTTTGAACATCATTCAAGATACGAAAAAATAACTCTTTGCGCATCCTAAAACGTCTGCGAAAATAATCATTAGGATAGGTACAATTATCAGAAAAATAATCATCCCACAATTGTTGGTGACTTCTTTCACGATCACGATTAATATATCGTCGTTGCGATGGGTGATAGTATATTGTTACAGAGGATAAGAAAGTGTCATGAATAGTTTTTTCAGAAGATAAGATATACCATCAATCAATCATTTCTTTTTCTTTTAGCAAAATGTTAAGCAGCTGCATTTTAGGAAAAAGTGCCATGAATAATCTATTCGTATATTTCCTTTTTCTTTTAGCTAAACAATTATGATATTGATTTTTTGAAATAAGGGCCATGAATAGTCTCTTCATATGACAAGATATGTCATCAAACAATTAATTTTTTTCTTTTATAAAAAATGTTATGATATTATTTTTTGAGAAAAATACAGGACTAATATCTTCAGATGACAAGATGTGTCATAAACAAAATTAAATTTTTTTTAGCAAAATGTTAAGAAGCTATTATAATACTTTATTTCGGGAAGTGTGCCATGAAAAATCTATCGGAGGAAAAGATATGCCAAGAAGCAATTAATATATTATGATATTGTTTTGGGATGTGCAAATATAGTTTTGCTCCACTATAAATAGTAGTCATATATTGATGTTATAACTCACCAATTCACCTTCATTTTACAGTGATATTATGGATCCGTACAATAATTTCAATCCTAATATTAATCCACAATATAATTCTCAGCCACCACTACAAAATGATTCTCAAACATTTACTCCTCAATCCATGAATTCGCAATTTCAACCATTTTCCCAGTTTGCATACAATCCTTTCGTTTTTGCAGGTTCATCTCAGATTCCAATGCAACATCAAATGCATACTCCAAATACATCACGTAAAAAGAGTTCTGGAGGACGCGCCCAAAGAGATAGACAACCAAACTGGAGTGTGAAAGAAGATGAAGCTATATGCAAAGCCTAGTTACATATTTCAGAAGATCCAACAGTTGGTACGAATCAACGAAGAGGCAAGTTGTGGGACCGAATTGGCGCGGAATTTGTAAAAATTCTAAAAGACGACCGTGGTAGACCCTCAGGTGGGCTAATGAATCGGTGGTCAACCATTCAATTAAGCGTCACTAAATTTTCTGGATATGTCAATATGATTGAACGGGCTCCAATAAGTGGACAAAGTGCCGAAGATAATGTAAGTAAATATAAAATTATGTTACAATAGCTTTATATATATATATATATATATATATATATATATATATATATATATATATATATATATATATATATATATATATATATATATATATATATATACATGTTATTTAAATAAAGTATTTGAATTTTTATTTACAGATGTTAACAACAAAACAATTATATTACAAGAAAGAGAACTATGTTTTTAAGTGGGAGACTTGTTGGCTTATTCTAAAAGACACACCGAAATGGTACAATCATATCAATGATGTACAAGAGAAGAAGAAAAGAATGTCTCAAAAAAAGAGGGCATAAATTAATTTGGATGAAGATGATATTGGAGATTCCTCCAATGCCGAGACTCCGTCAAGTGAGCAATCCACACCTAGCGGAACTCCAACCTCAATTAGTCTTGACGATCAAGATGGAGTATCTAATAATGCTTCAACTGGTCTACCACGTCCACCTGGTAATAAATGTGCGAAAAGTGCTAAAAAAAAGAAAAAAAATTAATTCCATGAACTTATTTGCAGAAGAGTTTTCTAATATGAGAAAAGAAGCATCAAGTCGGTTTCAAGAGGAAGGGAATAGAAAACATGCAATAGAACAACAAAAGTTACAAGCGAAAATGGAAGCAAGAAATTTACAGCTACAAGCTCAAAAGGAAACCGAACAAATGAGAATTGCAGCAATGAAAGAACAAGAACAAAAACGGTTTGAGAAAGAAATAATGATGATGGATCCCAATTCAGCTCATACAGAAGAAGGTAAAATTTAGATTATTGATCAACAAGCTTGGATCATGGAACAACAAAGAGAAATCATAAGTCGTGCACGGAAAAATAAGTCAGCGTTTACGTGACCTAATAATTAGTTTACTAGATTTCTCGTAATTTTAATTGATGTCTTCTATTAGTTGGAGAGATGTTCAACAATGTTAGTCAACTCTTTGTAATCCTTTATGTTATTAATATTTATGTCAATTTTATGTTAGTTGTTAACTTTTCATATTATTAATTAGTTTTTATATATTATAGAAAATAAAAAATAAAAAGAAAATAAACTAACATAAATCACAACATGATCAAATGGTATTTTTTTAACGTAAATTAGCCTAATTTCAAAGTCAAGTTAATTATATCAATTTTATTAATTAAATATAAAATGAAAATTTAATATGTATTTTTTTTATATTAATAGTGAATATTTTATTGTAGTTTAATTTTTGGAGAGCATTTTGGAGAGCAACAAAATATACCCATTGGAGCAATTTTAATTTGGAGAGTGATAAATGTGGGACCCATTTTTAGAGAGGTAATAAAGTAAATGAAAATGCGTGTGTGGCATGTGGACCCCACTGTTTGGACAGGGATTTTTAGCTAGCCCATTGTACATGCTCAAAGGAGAGAGATTTTGTGGGCTTTGGAAGATGAAAAAGGTGGCTCGAGGATGAAGAATGTGGGTTTGTGGTCTTGTGGTCTTGTGTTATTGTTGTCTTGTGGGTAGGTTTTTGTGGGTTTTGAATTTGTGATCTTGTGTTATTTATTTTTAGTAAGGGTACTATAGCATTTCTATATTGAAAATTTTAATTTGGCCTTTACTTTAGTGGAATTAGTATTTCAAATAGCCCTTCTATCAAATACTTGTCGGACCAAGAGATTGGGGTATTGTATGCGAGGAATTTCGTCTTTTTAGTGCAAGTATTTCAAATAGTTGCGCTCTTAGTAAAGTTATCTTATGTCCAAAGTCAATACTCGAAACTTTTGATAAATTACATATTACTACTATCTTAGACTCTCAATTGAGTTGGGCCTCGGGCCTACTCGAAGCATGATGGCTCGGCACCAATAATATTTGAGTTGAATCTAATTCATTGTCAGTCTGGTCAAGTTTGAGTTACCTATTAGACGCGAAAATTTTATGAGCCGTATTAGAACTCACTATGAATCCCGTTTGATAGGTGCTTAATGACATCTGAATGGCAAAAAATACTGATTCAGTCAAAATAGCATCTTGTTAAGAGTGTCTGGTAAGATAATCTGAATGAAGTCACTAATTACTGGCCGATTTAGCCCAAACAATTGGGCTTATTCATTCAGCATTACACTGGGTGCTTGTGTTTTATGTTTTAAGGGATATTTACTATTTGCTTTTTGGTTTCGCTTTCCATTCCGCTTAACTGCAACGTCTTGCCTAATTTTTGATATTTTCGCACCAAAAAAGTGGTTCCAGCTGCGCCGGTGTCTTTTTCCGTTGTGACCGGATTCATTTTTTGTTTCTTTTTTTCTTTATAATTTAATTTTTTTTTAAATCCACTTTGGACCCGGACCCGCCCCTGACCCATCGAGACCCACCTAGACCCACCCTGGACCCGGCGCCGTCTCCCTTCGGGTCGGTTTCAGGCCCTCTAAAACTCAGACCCAGACCCGCGCCCGGCCTTGTCTACAGTTACACCCCTACTTTATATCTTATAGCTATATTCAGTTGGCAAAACTGAGATTACAACTAGAAAAATAAAAAGGGACTTTAATTCAAACTCTATTATTTTTTTTTAAATATGAGCAGAACAATCATTTCTCCAATGATTGATCACAAACACAGTTTACAACAAGAGCCAGCTAATATGCAATAACAAAATTTCCAGATCATAAACAACAACTATAAAGAATTCATGCACATATATATATATCCCCCAACAAACTACATATATATATATATATATATATATATATATATATATATATATATATATCAAAATTCTTCAACCCGGATAGCATCACGAGGCATTTCGTAAGCATCTTTCGATCTTGACGTCTTGACGCCAGCAGTGAACCACACTTTATCGGACTTGTAACTTTCGACGTTGACGTTTGTAACCTTCACCCACACCAATACCATTTTCGTCTTCATCCCTTCTATCCCAGTCAGCTTTCCCCTCGACAATGTGGCTTTCACACGAGTCGAGTACCTAACAATGGACGAGTCCTTAAAACACACTTCACATGGCGAAGACAAATACACAATGAGCTTCGACTTCATCTCGTCGAATTCATAGCATGTTATGTTCTGAGGAAAAATGCCAGCTGGAAGATTGTTTTCTCGGAGGAGATCGGCCAATGATTTCACTGGCTTCCCTGTGGATAATTAAAAAATACATGATTGATTAGTTTGATATTAATACTTAGGGCAAATTACGGCCACCCCTGAGTTATGGTCAAATTACGAAAATCCCCCGCCTGTTTGGGTAATTACAGCCACCCCCTCAACTATGTATTATCTTACGAAAAAACCCCTCTAGAGGTAAATTTAGGGATGTTAAATCGGTTTTAACCGAATTACATAAATTTTATGTAAAAATATTTAAAAGAAGGGGTGGCTGTAAACACAAACAAGAGGGGTTTTTTCGTAATTTGGCCATACGTCAAAGGTGGCCGTAATTTGCCCTAATAGTTACTTTCAAGAATAGATCTTTTAATAATCTTGATTAGATAGATAATATGTACATTTTGCGTAATGGCAACAAAATTCGGCAATTTAATGCTTTACCTTTGAGCTTGTTGAAAATCCATTTTGCCTTCTCCTCCACGGTGTTCGAGAATGTCTGGAAAACGATACACAAATGAAACAAAACGAATTAAAGATCTACTCTTTAGCCAACGAGAGAGAATAGATCTTCAAGAAAATACTGTTGCGGTCGATTTGGAAGGGAAAGGTATATTTGTCGAAGAAACGCAAATATATACAAGATACTCGATTTACGTTTGCTAATGTACTATACATAACATGTACTATACATAACGATTTTACAAATCGAAGTTAAAAATGTACATCATAATTTGAATGCACCTTTCTATACGAAATAAAACAATGCAAACAGTTTACGAGGTTTCGAAACGACCCAAATTACTCGTCTAAAACAATTAAGCAATTAATCGAGTATATCGGTGGGGACAGATCTCGAACGACTCGTCGAAAACGGTACTACTAGTATCAATTCAAAATGAATGCTACTAAACGAAAATCGACTAATCCCCTTTTTTTTGCACGCATTAAATCTCATCATCGTAACGACGCAATAAACGGAAATTCTTCAGTAGCAGCCCGAATTCCCAATTCTAAAATTTTATTTCTTAAGAACCCTAACTAATAAAAGCCAGAAATTTTAATCTATTTTTGTCATGTCACACATTAATTTCAAGATTCAATCTTTAACCAAGAAAAAAAAAATCAGACAGATCCTCTAAAGTAAAACCCAATTAATCACCAAGAACAAACAGGGCAAGTTCTATTTAACTCAGCATTGTGCACACATTACAGAAAATAAATGTATGGAGAGAGAGAGAGAGAGAGAGAGAGAGAGAGAGAGAGAGAGAGAGAGAGAGAGAGGAGAGAGAAAATACAGAGAGGTCTTGAGAGATGTTGGAGATCTCTTCTTTGGCTTTCTTGGAAACCCAAAATGTACCTGCTTTTATGCTCCCAACTTTTACCAAAGCTTTCTCCATTTTCTTCCTTTCTGCACACAATTCAAAAGAAAAGGAGAGAGAGAGAAGGAGGTTTATTCTCACCGTTTGTGTGTGTGTTTGTGTGGATTCTGTCTTCTTCTCTCACAGTTTTTTGGCTCTGATGAAATAGAAATAGTAGGTAGTGTGTCACAGCTCATCTGTGATTGGCAATTTGGACTTACTTGGAATTGGGATGTGAGTGAAAATAACGGCGCCCCCACAAAACATGACTCGAGGACTCAATTTTGAAAACCGGATTCTTGTGAGTAAATGTGGTTTTTTGATTGAATGAAACCATTTTTCAACCATAAAATTGTGATTTCATTTCATTTCTCTTCAAATTAAAGAAAAAAAGAAAAAAAAACAAATTGATATTTGTTGGGGGTAATTTGCTATACACCTTTGAAAGCTAATTTCCTACAAAATGAGGTTTGTCAATTTAGTTTAAGGGGTGAGTAGTCAATTAGTTTTGAGGGGTGAACTAAATACCATTGACTTTATTGAAACATACCCAAATCTTAATTTTAATTTGTGAGAACCCCTACATTAGTATGACCCTATAATTATTAATTATTTGTCTCCACTTCTATCATTTTCATCTCATCTCTTCTCCACCTTGCTATCTAAATCCCCCCACTCTCTCTCCGCCCCATTCATGCCGTGCCGCCGCCCTTAACTTCGACAAACTCCGCCTCCGCCTCCACAAAATCCCTATCTTTCTCTTTCTTGGTTTTTTTTTTTTTAAATTCTAGATTTGTACACCACCACCGCCCCCCCCACTATCTTTCGTTCACCATCGTCGCCGCCTCCTCTGCTCTCTCTTTCATTTTTTTTTCCAGATCTGTACACCGCCCCCGTCGCCGCCTCCATCTACTGCAGCTTCGTGTTCCTCTATTGTAGTTTTGTAGTCGAATATGAATGTAGTCATAAATCCAAATCTCACTATAAGTACCCAAATCTCACTATATAGATGTCAATCGTGTAACATTTCCAAGGGGCTCTTCCTATATCTATCATCTCGATCTCTCGCGACGGCGGTGGCCGGAGAAACCGTGCAAACCGATGAGCATGGAGAAACGGTGACGGTGCGGAAGTCGATGGAGAAGGCTAGGGCAGCGAGATTCATATCTGATCGAGGGGGCTACCGTTGTTGAGTACTCCGCCGCTTCCGTCGCCATCGAGATCTGGGGTTAAAATATCCTTCTCCATATTCGTTTATCTCCTCTCGATCTTAGTCTATTTTTTGGTGTAAAATTCAATGGCAGCCAAAAGAGTCGATGATGTTGAAGAAGATGAATAAACAACAGGCCAAAAGAGTCGTAGTCACATGTATTTATTTTTGAATGTTGATTGAATCTTTTCGTAAATAATAGACGATATTCATTTTTTACATAATTTGACTTTACGACACTATGTAATCGGAAATATTCAATTTGAAGTTGAAAATGTGAAAAAACAATAATAAAAAGAAAAAAATATGACTACAGTTGACAATAGTCAAATATAGTCATATTGTAGTCATATTTGACTACTGACATATTCGACGGCATAATGAAAAAAAAAATGATTTTTTTCCAAATAGAAGAAAAAGAAAAACACTAAATGCAGAAAATTTGAAGTAGAAATGGGTAATATGAAGCAAGAAGATGTCTATAATTGACTATGGTCATATATAGTCGTATTCGAAGTAGTTAACTTTTCGAAAAATGAAATTCAGAAAAAAAAATTTGAAAAAAAAGGTTTTTTTTTTTATTTTTATTTTTTAAATATAAAAGAATATTAAAAAAAAAAATAAAAAATAATAAGAAAAAACGAAATGATTAAATCAAGTGTAGGTATCAATATATGTAAGGGAATGATATTTGGGGTAACAAAAATGCTAGGGGAGTCTTGCAAATGATGAATTTAGTTCTATTTATTAGTGATTCGAGGGACTTATTGCTAATCCTATAATTTATTTCTTTATTAATGTTGTAAAAAGCGGTAATTGGGTCGGAGGCAGTTAGGCACTAAATTACGATTAATTGGTGCGGCGGTGATTAATCGGTGACAAATCGGTTTTTAAAATTTAATATAATTGATAAGTGTTCGTTTTGCACAACTTTTACTTATCGAATCTTCGAGTTTTGGTCTTCGTTCGTCCGAGTTTTCGACTTTATTTGTATATATTATGCGTTTCCTGTTTTATTTATATTTTAGGTAAAGAGAAGCTATTTTTGCCGATTCGAGACGATTTTGGAAGCGAAACCAAGAATCAAACCAAACACGTGCAAAAGTGCATTCTAGCGGGTTGTGGCAGTGTTTGGTATTTCAAGCATAACTCTCTCATATGATCTCCGATTGAGCTGATTCAAGTGGATTTAGAAAGCCAATTGCAAGGGCTACAACTTTTGTGAAATGCAGTTTTGTCGAATTCGGCCTGAAAAAGGGTCAACACAGAGTTTCAAGTTCCGACAGTCATCATATCGCGATATTTCCATCCTGTATCGCGATATGGGGAGAAATGAAACAGAGAGCTTGCATTTTTGCCATATCGCGCGATATGCCATCCTTTATCGCGATATGGGGAGAAACGAAACAGAGAGCTTGGGTTTTTGCCATATCGCCCGATACTGATGCCCATATCGCGATATGGCCTCGGGATGTGTAAAAAATATCTAAAAAGGCAAAGCATACTATAAATACAACAAGCCTCACTCTTCAAAAAAAAAAAAGAGGATTTTCTTCAACTTCTTCTTCGGTTTTCTTTTCGGTTCTCGCCAGTTCTTCGCGGGAAGCTTCGACGAGGGCTTCGACTCGGGTTTTTCATAAGCTTTTTCTTTACGTTTAGTTTATGATTTCTCGTGTTCTTCATTTGGATGCTATGTTTGTAATGAACTAAGCATTTTCTTTTAGGGAAATGAAACCTTGTATATATTGATTTTGGTTTCCAAATATGTGATCTATTTGTCGTTCTTTGATTTTGTTTATGTTTTCCTGTATTAAATGCTTTCGATTGTTTGGCCAACAGTTGAATTGATTGTAAATGGGAATGAACTCGAGAGAGGATTTCTCGTTTGAAGTTAGGAAAACATAGCTCGGGGTGTGGAAACGGAGACGTGATGCACCTCGGGTAGCCCTTAAGGACTTGACCTAAATGCTCTCTTAATATCAGGTTCTGAACGGAGACGTCGGACCTGTGGGTAGACTCTAACTACACTGGAGACGGGGGTTAGGGTATTTTAGTGTCTGGGTTAACGAATATAGAATTGACATTAGATTCGGATTTGTAGATCTTTATCGATAGTACACTGGTGGATTTTACCCTAGAAGCCATCACACGTCGGAATTCTTCGTTTGTCCTGGCGGACCGTTGTTTTTATTATTGTTTCTTTATTTTTAGCTTCACCCCCCACCCTTTCGATCATCTAGATAAAGTTTAGGATAGTATAATTCCGGTACTTGGTAGATTTAGGAACTTAATTCCCTGTGGATCGATATCTGGAATTCACTATTCTACGAAACGTGATACTGTACACTTGCGGTTATTCATACGTAGGTTTTACGCGTATCAATAATATATTTCTAAATATTGTTTATAAATACTCAAAACATATATAAAAATATATTCAGACATAGTTATATCTTCATCATTTATATATCCTAATAACATAAGAAAGGTTTAATAATAATAAAATCATAATACATAAATTTACTTATAAAATATAAATAAAAAAGTAATTTTTTTGAATTTAAATTTATTCTTCAACATTCCTGACATGCATTATTTGGATTTTTAACAATAACAATTAATATAAACAAAGTAAACCATAAACTCATTTTTTTTTTATTAAAATCCCAAACTTTTATTTTGAATTAAAAAAACCAAACGAAAGAACAAAAAAATCATTTTTGACCGATTTTTGCCACCAAAGTTAGACCGGCTCGGACCGCCTCAGACCACCCAAAACCGCTTCATAGGCAAAAACCCAATTTTTCAAACTTTAATCGGCAGTCTCGGTCGATTTTTAGAATGCTCTTTATACACCATCTCTTCTCTATCCTCTTCTCTTAGTTTACTCCATCTTCTCTCTTTCCTCATTTTCTCCAATCCTATTTCCTCTTCTCGACGTAAAAAAAAAACATCAGAAAAATCCTACAATGGCAGCAAATAGTGAACCAAAACCTAATAATTTACATTTGAAGCCTTGAACTTGAAATATTTGAAATGAGTAACGGTGGGATTGGAACTCAAGAATTTTTTTTATTTGACCCGACTTTGATGCCATGTTGAATGACCATCTCAACCAAAAGTTTAAATTGTTGGTGAAATATATCATTTAATATTAATATTTCCAATATAATAGACAGTCAAATTATTGGAAGTGTTTGTGTGTATAGACACACACAAACACTGGTGTATATAATCTTTAATTCCTAGTCCAGTTCCCATTGGATCAGAATTTTGTAATAGTTCTACTATGTTGGTCTGTAATTATTATGTTTTATTCAAACGAGTACCCCAAAGGGAACGTACGAAAATGATACGCGCATCTAGAGTAAATGTCTCCTCATAGTCTGTAGAAAAATTTAATATAATTTATATTATATTAAATTGAATCCCAAGATTATAATTTATCTTGCAAAATAAGTCATGGAGATAATTATCAATTAATTATTGACCAATAGGATTGTTTCTTCTCTTCCAAGTTATAAGAGATAAATATCAATTTAAAGAGAGCCAATCAAATCGCGCCACGTCATCAAGAAGACTTCATGTAGGACTCTTATTCTACCACTATAAATAGGGACCCTCCCTACACAATTCAAGACAACTCAAGAAGAAGAAAAACCGTAGGAGAAAATTCTCTCTACAATATTCAAGTCGTTCTTCATCAAATTCAAGGCGTTCTTCATCAAATCGAGGACGTTCTTCAACAAATCAAGATCGAAGGAAGATTGAAGGGTCAAATTCATCAAGTTCTTCATCAAATCGAGGACGTTCTTCAACAAATCAAGATCGAAGGAAGATTGAAGGGCCAAATCCATCAAGAACTCCAAGATCTTCAAGTCGAAACCCGTCAAAGTTCAACAAATCAAGATCTAAGGAAGATTGAAGGGCCAAATCCATCAAGAACTCCAAGATCTTCAAGTCAAAACCCGTCAAAATTCTGCGTTCGATCCGAGATTCAAGTCGCAAGATCCTCGGAAGACGTTATTCAAGTTCAAAATCAAATTCGGAGAAGATCAAGTCAACGACCCGACTCCGAAATTCAAAGTCAACATATATTCTTCTTGAGAGAAGAATCAGAGGATTAAATTAGAGTTTGTAACCCGCAATATTTATTTTTAATTCAATAAAATTATTTGTGTGCAAGTTTTTCTTGTTTGTCAAGAATTTGTTGCTACAAATTTTGGCACGCCCGGTGGGACATCTCTACCTCTCATCTCTTCTCTCTCTCGAAGATCCTCGAAGTGTTGCAGTGAGTGCTCTACGTTCACAATGAAGATTGCTACTTCGGATTCATCAAGTGTGGGCTTAGGTACAAGGAGTATGGCTAAGAAGCTGCAAGCATCCTCCGAGACTAACTCGACGCCTCAAGCCATTCAGAAAGGCTTACCACCTCTTGTCAACACAAGCGCAGACGTGGAAGGTTCAAAACGAGAGATTTCACAGCCCACGCCTCGTTCAACATCAAGCTACTTAGAGGTGGCATCCGTCATGACAACAAACGCTACAACCATGGAGGAGACAATTGCAAGTTTGACAAAGGCCATTGAGGGACTCGCAAAGCATGTTCAACAACGAGATTCTCAAATTGCCGAGTTGATCAACAAGATGGACAAAGCCAATGCTAGTCAAGCTGTGGAGAATCAGATAGAGGTTCAAGACGAAGTCGAGACATCCACAAAGCAACAACCAGTTGAAAACGAGAAGGCTCTATCTCAAGAACTTCAAGTTTCTCCAGAAGGGATGATTCATGTAGATCAAGTGATGACGCTGATTAGTGAAACCATCAAAGACAAGTTGGAAGGAAGCTCGAAGTCTCCATCAACCTATGTCAAGCCATACACGCAAAGGATTGATGATCTAAGGATGCCAATGGGCTATATACCTCCAAAGTTTCAACAATTTGACGGCAAAGGCAACCCCAAGCAACATGTGGCACACTTCGTCGAGACTTGCAATGATGCCGGGACGTACGGAGATCACCTCGTCAAGCAATTCGTCCGATCGCTCAAAGACAACGCGTTTGATTGGTACATTGATTTGGGGGCAAACTCCATTGATAGTTGGAAGCACTTGGAGGAAGAATTTCTCAACCGCTTTTACAGCACTCGAAGAACAGTCAGCATGATTGAGCTCACCAATTCCCGCCAATGGAAGAAGGAACCTGCCATCCACTACATCAACCGTTGGAGAAATTTGAGTCTTAATTGCAAGGATCGACTGCCCGAGACATCAGCTATTGAATTGTGCATCCAAGGAATGCAATGGGGACTCCGATATATCCTTCAAGGAATTCAACCTAAAAGTTTTGAAGAGTTGGCCACTCGAGCACATGATATGGAATTGAGCATAACTGCAAATGAAGGCGAAGAACCTTCATTCCAAAAGTCGTATCAGCTCAAAGAAGAACATGTTGAAGAAGAACAAGAAGATCATGAGGATGGGGGCAAGTGTTTTGAGGAACCAACACCCTATGCAATATGACAAGTCAAATCAAATGAAGCACTCATTGACACGAGTTTAAAAGGTCTACATGTCCAAATTAAATGAAATACTCCTTGACACGAGTTTAAAAGGTCTACATGTCCAAATCAAGTGAAATACTCCTTGACACGAGTTTAAAAGGTCTACGAAGCCAAATCAAATGAAGCACTCCTTGCCACGAGTTTAAAATGTCTACAAGTTCAAATCAAATCAAAGCTCCTTGATACGAGCATAAACTATCCAAATCAAATCAAGGCTCCTTGATACGAGCATAAACTATCTATATATCCAAGTCAAGTCAAGGCTCCTTGATACGAGCATAAACTATCTACATATCCAAATCAAGTCAAGGCTCCTCGATACGAGCATAAACTATCTATATATACAAATCAAGTCAAGGCTCCTTGATACGAGCATAAACTATCTATATATCCAAATCAAGTCAAGGCTCCTCGATACGAGCATAAACTATCTATTTATCGAAATCAAGTCAAAGCTCCTTGATACGAGCATAAACTATCTACAAATTCAAGTCAAATGCTCCTTCAGCACGAGCTTAAACTGCAAATGTTTCTCCTTGTCCACACGAGTATAAATTGTGCACGACATCTCTTAAAAGGATATATTTTGAACTACGTTATGACTTGATCCCTCTATAGGGTACGTAGGCAACTTAGAATCTCTCTAAGTCCAGTCATGATTTCAAAAGATGTATATGCTTTGCTAGATCAAGCTGCAATTGAAGTTAAGCAATTATCGAGACTCATTCACTCCAAGACGCATTGTCCGTGAACAAGTCTCGATGGGGCATTTGTAGACAAATTTAATATAATTTATATTATATTAAATTGAATCCCAAGATTATAATTTATCTTGCAAAATAAGTCATGGAGATAATTATCAATTAATTATTGACCAATAGGATTGTTTCTTCTCTTCCAAGTTATAAGAGATAAATATCAATTTAAAGAGAGCCAATCAAATCGCGCCACGTCATCAAGAAGACTTCATGTAGGACTCTTATTCTACCACTATAAATAGGGACCCTCCCTACACAATTCAGGACAACTCAAGAAGAAGAAAAACCGTAGGAGAAAATTCTCTCTACAATATTCAAGTCGTTCTTCATCAAATTCAAGGCGTTCTTCATCAAATCGAGGGCGTTCTTCAACAAATTAAGATCGAAGGAAGATTGAAGGGTCAAATTCATCAAGTTCTTCATCAAATCGAGGACGTTCTTCAACAAATCAAGATCGAAGGAAGATTGAAGGGTCAAATTCATCAAGTTCTTCATCAAATCGAGGACGTTCTTCAACACATCAAGATCGAAGGAAGATTGAAGGGCCAAATCCATCAAGAACTCCAAGATCTTCAAGTCGAAACCCGTTAAAGTTCAACAAATCAAGATCGAAGGAAGATTGAAGGGCCAAATCCATCAAGAACTCCAAGATCTTCAAGTCAAAACCCGTCAAAGTTCTGCGTTCGATCCGAGATTCAAGTCGCAAGACCCTCGGAAGACGTTATTCAAGTTCAAAATCAAATTCGGAGAAGATCAAGTCAACGACCCGACTCCGAAATTCAAAGTCAACATATATTGTTCTTGAGAGAAGAATCAGAGGATTAAATTAGAGTTTGTAACCCGCAATATTTATTTTTAATTCAATAAAATTATTTGTGTGCAAGTTTTTCTTGTTTGTCAAGAATTTGTTGCTACATAGTCAATTCCACATTCATGTGTAAAATCCTTCGCAACAATACTAGTTTTATAACGCTCTCTGGACCCATCGTAGCTAGTCTTGATCTTATCGTTCCACCTACACTCAACTACAAACTGTCATGGTGGAAGAGCCACGAGATCCCAAGTATGATTCCTAGATAGTGCTTCAAGTTCCTCTTTCATTGCATTTTACCATAATGTTTCAAGCCCCACAATAGGTTTGAGGCTCGTGCAAAGCGGCAAGAGCAGTGTAACAGTAATAATGATCAAGTAAATGACCAGGAATAAAAGTTACCTGATTGAATGACGAGGAGGTGGTGTAATTTAGGCAAGATCTTCAGACGGAGCAGGAGCATTGAACTCATGTTCAAAACTAGGTAGATAGTTTTCGATCCTGTTCATATTCCACCTTTTCATTTTTCACTGGTTTATTAAAGGGAAAACTAGAAGAAGGATTAAAAACATGTTCAAATAAGTTAATAGGAGATAATGAAACTCATCTGAAGTTAAAGAACAATGAAAATGGAGGTAGGTCAACAAAGAGACGGTGTTTCCACAAGATCACATTACGAGAAATACAAAGACGGTGATAGATGGGATCATAATACGGGTAATCCTTCTGGATTTGCCCTTTTGAAATAAATACAAAGAATAGATACTAGACGAAGTCATAAAAATATAAAATAAAATGACGAAAAGATGTTATTATGAATCAAAACAAAAGATTGTCAATTATTATTTATATTACATTCATAATACGCCAAACACTGAAAAATCACATTAACACAATCTTAAATGATACACACTACAAAAAATTCGCTCGTACACAACAGAACTTGTAACGATCATATTTTATCCAAAAAATATACATTACAGTTACCCCTCATGAAATAATATTATTACAATTAGCTCAGCTTCTAAGGGTAAAATCAGTATCTTTTAGAAATATTTCTTGAATCGAGATATACCGCCAAAATCCACATCGCAAGGGATAGTGTAAGACTAACAACAAATTTCAGGAGATTTGTGCCATTGTTAAAAGTTAAAGCTTATTTTATAAACACATTAACTTATAAATTGTCTGCTTAATATTTTAGTAACATTTACTAGTACGCCATCTAATTAAAAAATAATAATTATTTCAAATTTTATTCACAATCACCAATTTCAATACTTCGAGAAAATTTTCAAACACCACCTTGGTTGTTGCGTGACTTCTTCGACCTTACATCGGGACATAAATACGAGATGAGTCTTCTGTTGCCTCATGGTTTTTTATTATAATTTATAATATATTCCCCTATAGAAGAAATAGATTTGGAGAAAAGAGAGAATAATATCTCTTACGTATATTGATTGTATATATAGTTACATGTAGGAAACCCTAACCTACTACATAAGGTAACCTATTATACAAGGTAAACCTATTATACAAGGTAACTATAATAAATGAGAATAATAATAGTATACGCTAATACACCCCCGCAGTCGAAACCGGAAAGGAGATGACGTGGAGACTGGAGACAAACTGTTGGAACAGTTGAGTAGGGAGTCCTTTCGTGAAGATATCGGCAAACTGGTAGGCGGATGGTACGTGAAGAACTCGAACGTGTCCCAAAGCAACTTTGTCTCGGACAAAGTGGATATCGATCTCCACATGTTTCGTACGAGAGTGTTGAATAGGATTGCTGGATAGGTAGACGGCACTGACGTTGTCACATTAGACAATAGTGTCTTTCGAAAGTGGGCAGAGCAACTCAGAAAGTAGGTTGCGTAACCAAGTCATTTCGGCGACGACATTTGCGACAGCTCGATATTCGGCCTCCGCACTCGATCAAGAAGTAGTGACCTGTCGTTTGGAGGACCAAGAGATGAGGTTGTTGCCGAGGAAAACACAATAGCCCGATGTCGAACGACGAGTGTCAGGGCAGCCACCCCAATCGGCGTCGGAGTAAGCGAGAAGGGAGAGGTCCGGATTGGGGGAGAGCTGAAGGCCGTGATCGAGAGTGCCACGAATGTAGCGAAGGATACGCTTGAGAGCAGCCATATGAGGTTCCCTCGGATCATGCATGAATAGACATATTTGTTGCACAACATAGCAGATGTCGGGACGAGTAAACGTGAGGTATTGTAGTGCACCGGCAAGGCTGCGATAAAGAGTAGGGTCAGCAACGGGTGGTCCTGTGGTCGAAGACATCTTGCTCTTTAGGTCAGCCGCCGTGAGACAAGGGTTGCAGGAAGCCATGTGTGCACGCTCTAGTATCTCGTCGGCGTACTTGCGTTGAGAGAGAAATAGCCCATTAGACGAGCGAGTAACTGAGATGCCGAGAAAGTAGTGAAGATCGCCAAGATCCTTCCTTGCGAACTCTTGATTAAGGGCAGCGATGATAGAGCGGAGCAATTAAGGTGTGGAGGCCGTAAATAGAATGTCATCGACATACAGCAGAAGTTAGGCGCATGAACTGTTGCGACAGTCGCGTGAACTGTTGTGACAGTACACAAAGAGTGAAGTGTCGGACTTGCATTCTCTGAACCCCATGGTAGTAATGTGAGATGCAAAATGCTTGTACCAAGCACGTGGTGCCTGCTTGAGACCGTAGAGTGCTTTGTTGAGACAACACACGTGAGTGGGGCGAGATGGATCGACGAATCCGGGAGGTTGCTCGCAGTAGACAATTTCAGAGAGATTGCCATGTAAGAAGGCATTTTTCACATCAAGCTGGTGGATTGACCATGATCGCGAGAGAGCAATACTGAGAACGGTTCGAACAGTAGCTGGTTTGACAACTGGGCTAAAAGTCTCGTCAAAATCGATGCCAGCCTGCTGGTGAAACCCACGAACAACCCACCGTGCTTTGTATCGCTCAAGAGAGCCATCAGACTTGAGTTTCTGTTTGTATATCCACTTACCAGAAATAACATTAGTGAACGGGGGGCGGGGCACAACATTCCAAGTATAGTTTTTAATTAAAGCAGTATATTCCTCAATCATGGCGTTTCGCCAATTTTGGTCAAGAAGAGCTTGGCGATAATTGGTGGGAATGGAAGAGGTAGAGGACGCAACGATGGAGAAAGGGACTTTGGGTTTGTGGATGCCCACTTTACTGCGAGTCACCATAGGGTGAGCAGGGGGAGGTGGGGGAGGTGTGGGAGTAGGAGAAGGGGTTGTGAGCTGGTTGTGGTCGAGAGGTGGTGCTGCAGGAGAAACATGTGTTGACTGTGTTATAGGACTGTTGGACGAACTGTTGGAACAGGGTGGTTCACTGTTGGAACAGTGGGAGGAACTGTTGCAACAGTTAGACGAAGTCTGAGGGAGGAGGAACATGGAGGGTGTGTTTTCGTCCAAGGCAGAGGTAGGGAGTGTGTTTTTGGGGGAAGTGGACTCAGCAAAAGGAAAGTGAGTTTCGTCGAAGGTAACATGACGAGAAATTATGATGCGGCCAGTGGATCTATCAAGGCAACGATAGTCTTTGTGAGAGGAAGGGTCACCGAGACAGACACAAGGAGTAGAACGGGGAGCGAGTTTATGTATTGCGGTGGCGGTGAGGTTGGGATAACAGAGACAGCCGAATACTCGAAGATGAGAGTATGTAGGTTTGATGAGGTAAAGAGCTTCGTGAGGAGTCCGGTTTTGTGTGGTTTTGGTAGGTAAGATATTGAGTAGGTGTGTGGCCATATATAGGGCTTCGACCCAATAAGTAGGAGGAAGATGAGCTTGAAAGATGAGGGATCGAATCATGTTAGTTATAGTGCGGATCATTCGTTCTGCGTGTCCGTTTTGAGGGGAGGTGTGGGAACACGAAAAACGATTTAGGATGCCGTGTTTAGTGAAGTAGTTTTGAAAATCCGATTTTTTTAATTCACGACCATTATCACTTTGTAAGGCTTTCAGGGGATGTTGGAATTGAGTTTTGAGAAGTGTATGAAAATTGACAAAGGTTGTAAAAACGTCAGATTTATTTCGAAGAGGAAAAGTCCATAAATAATGGGTAAAATCATCAACTAACACAAGATAATATTTGAAACCCGTAAGACTAGAAACAGGAGAAGTCCATAAATCAACATGAATAATTTGAAATGGAGCAACAGTAGTAGATTTTTGAGAAAAAAATGGTAGACGAAAATGTTTGCCTAATTGACAGGCATTACAAAGAGACTCCCTAGGGTCTTTATTATGGGAAAGAAAAGTGCTAGAAAATAAACGGGACATGACGTTTTTGCCGGGATACCCTAGACGCTGATGCCAAAGAGTGCGAGACGAAGGTGTTACGACAGTGAGGAAAACAGCGGGAGGTGAGGTGGGGGGATGGACGCCAAATGGATATAGGTCACCGGAGCTATTGCACCTGAAAATCTCGACTCGACTCCGAAGATCCTTCACAGAAAAATCAAACGGGTCAAATTCAACCGAACATGAGTTATCGCGGGTGAACTTTCGAACAGAGATAAGATGTTTGACGATATTGGGTGTGACATAGACATTTGTGAGGCGGAAAGGTGTGGTGGGAAGAATTGTGTGGCCTATGTGGGTTATGGGGAGGGTGGAACCATTACCGACGACGACATGTTTGGGGAAATTACTGGCAGGATTAAAAACAAAATTGAAATTGCCTGAATGTGGTGCCATATGAGAGGTCGCCCCGCTGTCCATGAACCACTGTGACTCGGTAGGCTGCTGAAGTGTCACCGTATTCAAACGGTTTGTGAGATCCATCACGTTGGCACTGTTGCAGGAACTGTTGCAACTGTTGATGGAACTGTTAGAGCTGTGGCATAGTTGCTGTTGCGGATGAACCTGAGTAGGAGCCGAGTGGCCGGTGTAGGGTTCAGGTGGTCCAGTAAAGTAGGCTTGAGCCGCTGGAGTGGATGGGTGGCCCGATGTATTTGGAGCGGATCCCAGAATTGACGGTTGTCTGTAAGGAGCGCGCCAGAGTTGAGATGCGCCATGAGCACTATGGTAGCCGTAGTCCTGCATGGGGTGACGGTTAGTGCTGCGACCTCCGCGACGGTTGGATCGGCCACCCCCGCGCTGATAGCGCGAAGAATTACCTCCGCGGGAACTGTTGCAGGAACCGTTGCAACTGTTGGATGGACAGTTCGCGTTGGAGGCGTAGAAAACAGCAGTGGTATGCTCCGGTTCAGCAATTCTTGTTTCTTCCATCTGAAGAAGCGATCGAGTCTGTAGAAAGGTGGGAAGGGGATTCTGAAAGGAGATGAGGTTGGCGATGGTCCCGTAATTGTTCGGAAGGCTGTGTAGGGTTTGTAGGACGAGTTGTTTGTCGGAGATTGGATTTCCGACATCGGCCAAGTTGTCTGCCGTGGTTTTGATTACTTGGCAATAATCGTGAATGGAGAGAGTGCCTTTCTTGAGGGACTTGAATTTTTCTTCAAGTTGAATGGCTCGATAATCTTTGTTATCGGTGAAGAGAGAAGAGATGGCGGTCCATAGATCACTGGCGGTGGAGGTTTTTGAGAGAACCATGCTGGACAGATCGTCGGAGATGGTGCCGTAGATCCAAGATTGGAGGAGATAGTCGGCGCGCTGCCATTCATCGGCGGAAATCGAATCCGGTCGGGGTTTTCCATGTAGAAGATCGGAGAGGCAGAAACGACCGACGGTAATTGTGAAAAAGTGGCTCCACTTTTGATAATTAGGATTTTTCAGATATAGAGTAACGGGGATAAGAGATTTGATATTAGAGATGACATGAGCAAGGTGAAAAGGATTGAGAGGGGCGGTGGAGGGAGAAGAAGCGTCGCCGGCCATGGAGAAGAAGGGGGGGGGGGGGGGGGGGGGGGGGGCGACGGCTATGGAGAAGAAGGGGTGGTGACGGCTAGGTTAACCTAGTGTCTGATACCATATAAGAGAAATAGATTTGGAGAAAAGAGAGAATAATATCTCTTACGTATATTAATCGTATATATAGTTACATGTAGGAAACTCTAACCTACTACACAAGGTAACCTATTATACAAGGTAAACCTATTATACAAGGTAACTATAATAAATAAGAATAATAATAGTATACGTAGTATATATTAAAATATATATAATATATACGCTAATATCCCCCACTAGAGTTAACCTGTAGGGATTTTAGAAAAATACAAAAAAAGACACGTGACAACAGAAGATTCACCCGGTATTTATCACCAGGTGTAGAGTCGAATGAGCCGTTGTTATGTATAGTAGTCCTCATTTTTTTTTTCTTTTCTTTTCTTTTCTCACAACCGAAGCCCCATTTTTGACTCGTTCAATATTGAATTTCAGTATTTAAAACCAATTTAAATATTTATTTAGTGCATAAGTTGACTTGATAATTGATGGTACTCGGCAGACTACACATCCTATTCTTCGTACATTAACTGCATACTGTGGACGGTTATTTATTTTTGTTTTTTGGTTTTAATTTACATGTATTTATTTAAATAAAATTCTCTATTTTTTTCAATAATAATTATCAGTTACTCATGTCTCGTCACAAGCATCATTTCACATAAAAAAGAAAAATAATAATTAAAATCGAAACAAATTTAAAATCTGACACACCCCTTCACAAAAAAAATGCCTTTTCCCTAAAAGACGTGACCCATAAATTTTACGCCTCCAAAAACTATATAAACACACACTAACTCACTCACAAAACACACACACACAGTTGCATTAGAATTGAAAACTCATTCCTTCCCAATTCTTGTTCATCAATATACGCACACATTACGTACTTACATATATATATATATATACATCGATATTTTGTATCCTCGATCTCCAAGAAATGGCAAGAACCCCGGTTATCCCAACCATGATTATGGTGGCTCTGGTGGCGGCACTGGTGGTGGCAGCGGCGGTACAAGCGGCAGAGCGAAGCGGGAACGGGCATTGCATGACGGAGTGCTACTTCGAGTGCATGCAAATAAAGATATTCAACGAGGGCGAATGCAAGAGAGAGTGCATACTTGCTTGTGCAAGGCATGTTATTAGGAAAGCTTCAATGGAAGAAGATGACAATAAATTTTTTCCTCTTTGGATCTAATTTAGTAAAATTGTATCTCTAGTATCTATTTTTTTTCTATTATAATTAAGTCTAAATAAGACTTAATTACAAGGTTTTCCTTGTAATATATATAGTTTATTGTCCACATTGTCTTAGATATATATTGATTAAATTGTAATTCAAGAATGTTATATATTAATATAGTTTGAGTTATGAATTAAGAAATACTCCATCCGTTCCTAAATATATGTCGTTTTTCACCTTGGCACGAGTCTTAAGAATTTTATTAAATATGTCTTGATTTTAGGAAAATATATATAGATATATAGACCAAAATACCCTTGTTATTAATTAATGCAGAAAGAATGTTGAAGAGTTAACAAGGGTATAATTGAAAAATATGTAATTAATGCAGCATTTGAATTGTAAAGTGACAGATAATATGAAATAATTTCTTTTTAAACAAACAGTTATTATGGAATAGTGGGAATATATGTCTATAATTTGGGAAATCAAAGAAGTGGAGTGAGAGTATTTACGTTTGTGTAATTTACCTTCTATTTTGCTTTTCAAGAAACTGAGTTGACTCGTGGAGCAACATGTTTTTGACAAAAGGTTATACTTTGACCAGTTTAATATCCATTTTAATGTCAATAATGTAGACCATGGGCTTATTAAGTTTGAATATTAAAAATGGTGGTTAAAGTTAAGATGGGAGTTATGACTATGAGTATTGAGTTTGAATTTTGTTTTAGTCTTTTATAACTCCGATTTTAATTTCTATAAAATAGCATAATGAGCCAATATTTTGGTCCTTTTTTTTGTAGGGACAATATTTTGGTCCTTCATCTTATTATATTATTATTTATTTTAAATATGTCCTTCACATTTTTAAACTTGGATATAAAAATTATAAATTCCAGAATGCACAGAACAATATCATATTTTTCAGATCAACCAACAAAATAGATAATCAAAACCTCAAGCAGAACTCACAAAAAATAATCATCAAAGCATTAATTAATATTATCCAAATAAAACAAACCTTCATATTTGACCTCAACTAATCTAATCTATACATAAAATACATTTGAAAACTTAGATCAACACTATATATCTTAAGTTTATATGAAACCAAAATAACATAAAAAATACTATTATTTCAAATCAGGCACCACAACAATTTCCTATAAAAACTCATCACATAGTATATCAATAAAAACTCAGTAGTACTAAATTCTAAAGGCAATTAATTTAAGCACTCGTTGTTGTTAAGTGTATACTTTTACACTTTACCGTACCTTTTTATTTGAGCTTTTGGTGTGTTTTAACGATAATTGGTGCATAAAAAGTTGATTTATTGTATTTTATGTACAAATTGAAGAACTGGAAAAGTATGGGGTCAAAACTGCAATTTTGAATTAAATATGGGCCAAAAGTGAAGAAATCAAAAATCTGAAGAAATTAGCCCGGGATGGCCGTCCAAGATTTACACTTAAAACTGGGACGGCCGTCTGAGAAGCAGAAGCAGCCTCTGGTTTTGGGACGACCGTCCGAGTTTTAGTACAAAATCGGGGACGGCCGTCAGAGATGACGAAAGGAAACTACCTTCTTCTCCAAATTTTCCACCCTATACAAGACCAAGCCAAGCACATAATTGGGGATCCATCTTTTTACGCAAATTCAAGAGCAAAGAAGATCAACGAAGATTCAAGCATAGTTTTCTTATTTTATTTATTTATTTTATTTTCTTTATCATAAGAACTAAAAGTAGTTAAGTCTTTATTTCTAGGATTTTATTTGAAACCCTATGTGGGATTTATGAACGCTTTTCTATTATTTTATGCAAGTTTTAATTCCGGATTATTTCTTCTACTTGTTTTATTAAGTGCATGAAGTTGATCAACTTATGTGCTTTTATGTTATTATTAATTGCATGAATCGGAAGATCGGATTAATAATTAGAACTGTGGTAGAAGAGCTTTTGTGGTATTAACATAGAAATATAGTTAGTCTCTTAGATAGCCATTATTGAGATTTGTGCTTAATGTTGTGTTCTAGAATTAATTGCGTAGGAATACAGTAATTGAATCTAGAGTATTAGAATCGTAATACACGCGGAAGCGGGTTATGATTAATTTAGCATCTCAGGTTAATAATCCAGATTAATTACTTGCATAATTGAAGGAATTGAGGGAGTAATAATCACACACGGGGGTAATAAAATCCTAGGCTTGTTTAATTTGATTAATCTTCGTATTTAAATTACTTTTTTGATTTGTCCTTTTAATTTGCTTAATTAGTTTAATTTAATTTAGTTAATTTTCTCTAAATTCGACTGTGTAGGGTGGGCTTGATAATAATTGTTAGTGTTTAGCGTCTAGGATTAAATAATTAAGTATTCTCTGTGGGTTCAATATCCGGACTTAATTGTCCACTTTATTACTTATACGATACGTGCACTTACGTGTAGGTATTACCACCAACAAGTTTTTGGCGCCGTTGCCGGGGAATATTTTAATTATTTATTTTACTCTAGCTCTAAATTTGAACAATTTTCACGATTCACCCAAATTAATTTTTATTTTTATTTTATTTTTTTCGTTTTAATTTTTTTTCTTTCTTTGATTACATGTCAGGTTACAATTTTCGCGCAACTCACACGGGATATGAATGACTTCCGTCTGGCGAATACCTCCAAAATACCTATGATATGCCGTCACTTTGTTCAATATGTGGTGGAGATCATTACACTAACCAATGTTGGTATGCACCGAAAGCGAATAATTTCGTAGATAATACCAACGGCGGTTATTGAAACACATACACCAACACGTACGGGCAGAGCATTCCAAGCCAAGATTTCCACAATTTTCAACATCGTGAGCCGCAATTTGATGATTTTCAAACCTATTATGCAAAGCCACGAGAACCCACTATTGAGGAATGTTATAGGAAATCCATCCTTGAAGATTTTATGAAATCCACTCAAGCATCTATCCGAAGATTGGAAATAATGTTGGAAGATATGAAGCTCAAGAGGTCTCTTGAAAATATTTCAGACAATATCGAGAATGGTTGCAACAAAGAAAATATGTCTGCAACTTGTAGTGAGAAAAATCCTTTAGACCTAGAAAATAGTGTCGATGAGAGGGAAAAAGAATGTACGAAGACGCTTAAGGATGATGAATCTGAGATTGCAATCGAGCTAAACTCCAAAGATATCTCGGAACAAGAGATGAAGGAGATGGATGTGGTTAGTGCAAATATTCAAATTGAGGATCTTATCGTTGTTCTTGACGTGACTTTGAAGGCATCAATAGAGGTTGATGAGAAAGCGAATGTGTTTGAAGTGGAGGTTATACGAAGACTTGAGGCTTTTGTGTACCGATTTGAGTGAGCGGGTGATGAAGATCCCATCTTGGCTTCGTACCGATTGATTACAACCAAGAAAGACTACAAGCTAAAGTGGACCCTCACATATTGCAATGCTATTCATGCATTGGTTCCAATTGAAGTTCTAAAGACAATAGATGGATGCGCAATCTACAAGGCTTTTGATTGGACATAAAAAATTCAAGAAGCAAAGTATGGCTGAAGACTTAAAATTTAGCGCTTCTCGGGAGGCAACCCGAGCTTTACTGTTTTTCATATTTTTCTTTAATTTTATGTTTTATTTTTATTTCCATAGGCATTCATTCTAATTAATTTGATTTCTTATTTTTAAGGTCGGAATTGCGATTGGGACGGTCATCCTAGAGACAGAGAGGGCATCTTCGCAAGAGGAAAATCAAATTTCTTTCCTACAAATTCTAACACCCCGAAGACAACGATTCCGACTAAATCAGGTGTTTTCTATCCTTAAACTTTGTGCTAATTTCGTTGAGGGCAACGAAAATTTTAAGTTTGGGGACGAAAAACATGTTTTTGTGCTTATTTGTTTTAGTTTGCATGCATTAGGTTTTATTTATTTTTATTGCTTTTATCGTTTTTTTTCGGAATATAAAAAAAACATTGCTTGGGTCGAATGCATCGATGATTTATGATGATGAGAGATGATCAATATTTGATGATGAGATTGCTTATTTTGTGTGATAAGGATTAGATGTATGTTTAGCTTTCGATTCAATGGAACTTAGAAACGAATTATTGCTAGGAATCACACTTTGTGCATTCCTTTGGTTTCATAGGAATATAGTAATTGAATCTAGAGTATTAGAATCGTAATACACGCGGAAGCGGGTTATGATTAATTTAGCATCTCAGGTTAATAATCCGGGTTAATTACTTGCATAATTGAAGGAATTGGGGGAGTAATAATCACATCGGGGGAGAATAAAATCCTAGGCTTGTTTACTTTGATTAATCTCCGTATTTAAATTGCTTTCTTGTTTTGTCCTTTTAATCTGCTTAATTAGTTTAATTTAATTTAGTTAATTTTCTCTAAATTCGACTGTGTAGGGTGGGCTTGATAATAATTGCTAGGGTTTAGCGTCTAGGATTAAAAAATTAAATATTCTCTGTGGATTCGATATCCAGACTTAATTGTCCACTTTATTACTTGTACGATACGTGCACTTACGTGTAGGTATTACCAATGTTCTCAAAACCGGACCGGACCGGCCGGTCCGACCGGTTCAACCGCGAACCGGTGACTGGTCCGGTCCGAGTCGACCTCAAAACCCGCAAATGCAAAAAAACCGGGTCAGTTGCTAATGAACCGGTTCAACCACGGTTGAACCGGCAAAAACCGGTAAAAATCGGCCCCAAAACCGGATTTTTGCAAAGGGAGAGGAAAAAAAAAAACCTACCTAGAAACACAAACTTGAAAATCTTTACACTTCTCTTGGAATTTTGATTTGTTAGAGATGGTTTCAGTAGGATATTAAAACCACATGAATATAGATAATACTGGTGAGGAGTTGGGGAAGGCAAAAAAGAGAAGAAAAAAATAGAAGTGGAGAACATGGAGAGAAAAACGAGGAGGGAGAGAGAGGGAGGCGGTGGGGCTAAGTAGATAATGGAGTTCTATACAAATATATATTAGGGTTTGGGGAGTAATTTAAATAGTAATTTTTGTTATTTACTTTTGTTTTATTACTATGTATTAATATCGAATACATGTAAAATTACTATCTAAATGTATATAAATAAAATAGAATTAGTAAAATTTAATGATAGAGATTTTCTGTTTTCTCTTAGGGCTAAATACAGTTTGAACCCTTAAACTATAAGGGTGGTAACACTTACCCCCTTAAAGTTACAAATGTAACACTTACCCCCCTCATTAATGAATTTTAAGGTATAACTTTGACTTTGAATGATGTGGCATTTTTTCTTCCCAAATTGTCCTTCTAGCCATTAAATAAATAATGAATATGTAATAATAAAAAAATTGGGCAAATTTGCCAAAACTTAATTTTATTATTTCAATATTGTAAATCTATGAATGAAAAAAATTGAATTTTAGTTTATTTTTGTTTTACCTTGTGTTCATTTGTAGCTAATAAAAAGTTAACGATTATTCGAATTTTAAGTATAATTTTATAGTTTATATAGTTATTTTAATGCGTATATGACCCTAATATAATCATCTCACTTTTTTACTTCGAGAATCACAAAATGTATTCAAAAGTTAATAAGAAATTATAATTTAAACGTCTAAATATTTAAATATTATTTTATTAAAATTTATATTTAAGTAACTTCAATAAATTTTCAAATCAATAATTATTATAAAAAACTTGGCCATTTAAGTCTTGAATATTTTTTTCTCGCGAATGTTTAACGTATTTTATATATTTTTTAAAATATTGAGATTTTTATTTATATTAGGGTCTATAGTAATTAAAATGTGGAGTTAAACATAAATCAAAATATTTTTTTAATAATTATTATATTTTATAAATTTTAGTTTTTGAAATATTATTGAAACTATTTTATTATATATGCATCAATATAATAGCTAGAAGGACAATTTGAGAAGAAAAAATGCCACATCATTCAAAGTCAAAGTTTTATCATTAAATTCATTAATGAGGGGGGTAAGTGTTACATTTGTAACTTTAAGGGGGTAAGTGTTACCACCCCTATAGTTTAAGGGTGCAAAGTGTATTTAGCCCTCTCTCTTATAATACTTCAAAAATTTATGAGTAAAAAGCAGTTTACCCCCTAAACAAATGCCCGTTTTGCACTTTACCCCCCAAACAAAAAAAATTTGCACGTTCTTACCTAAACTCCGGTTTTTGTTGCACGGTGCCTCAAAATTGGAATTTTCAGGCCATTTTGACCGGAATCATACACACGTGCTTTTCACGTGAGTTTTAAAGGGGCAAAATAGTCTATTCACTTACCTTATTCATAAATTATTAATTAAAAAAAAAAAAAAAAGCAAAAAACAAAATACAAAAAGAAAAAACAAAAAGAAAAAGAAAGAAAAAGAAGGGCTGCCGACGCCATTTCTACACTCAAATCGGCCATTTCGAACTGGCTTCTTCTTCATCTAGATAAACCACGGCGGCACCGACGAGATCCCCTCTACCCTCCTAATCGATTTCGTGGTGAATTTGAATATAACAACAGCAACATAAAGTGGTGGGCAAGGTTTCTTACAGGACGGTGGTAGTGGATACAGAGGAATTGGTGGTGGAAGTGGCTTCACATAAACCGGCGGCTTGGAGATCGGGATTAGCGGTGGAAGCGGCTTCACGTAAACCGGTGGCTTATAGATCGGGATTGGTGGTGGAAGTGGCTTCACGGAAACCGGCGGCTTCCGCTTAGGTTTGTGGACGGGTGGCTTGTATACTGGCGGCTCGGGTTAGGCGGCTTTACTATTGGTGGGCATGGTTTCTTAGGCGGCTTGTAAACCGGTGGCTTAGAAACGGGCGGCTTAATGGGGGGCTTATAAACCGGCGGCTTAGAAATGGGCGGCTTGTAAACTGGGGGTTTAGAAACGGGTGGGTTAGAGGTGGGTGTGTAAACGGGGATAGGCGGAGGAAGTGGCTTGACGAAAACGGGCGGCTTGTAGAGCGGCGGAAGGGGCAGCCATTGATGGTGGAAGAGCCTGAGGAACAGTTTCAACATTCTCGGTTTCCTCATTGCTCTGCTTCCTCTTCTGTATAAATTGCCCATTCCTTGTAAAGAGGCGGGCGGCGGCGGTGGTGGCGGCGGAGGGGATATAGGGTGGAGAGTGTGAAGAGGAGGAGCAAGCAGATGGAGCTTGTGGATTGGACTTTGTTTAGGAGGTGGTGGTTCGAATTGTTGCGCCTGAGTGGTGATGAATTTGGGAAAAGATTGAAATTGTTGGATTTTTTGTTGGTGGGGGTGGCGGCGGCGGTGGTAATGGCGGCGGTGGTGGTTTCTTGTTCTTGATTTTGGTGGTGTTCGTCCGGGAAGAAAATTAAGTGGAAACCCATTCCCATTCCCAGCCAATTGCAGATTTTCCCACCTTTTCTTTGCTTTTTTTTTTTTTTTTTTTTGTAATTTATGAAGAAGATAAGTGAATAGACTATTTTGCCCCTTTAAAAACTCACGTGAAAAGCACGTGTGTATGATTCCGTTCAAAATGGCCTGAAAATTCCAATTTTGAGGCACCGTGCAACAAAAACCAGAGTTTAGGTAAGAACGTGCAAATTTTTTTTGTTTGGGGGGCAAAGTGCAAAACGGGCATTTGTTTAGGGGGTAAACTGCTTTTTACTCAAAATTTATATAATTATATTCATTAAATTTTTATTGACATATGTAATGTCTCAATTATGCTATTAATGTTTCAAAATTTATTTCTATTCTCTTTACATTTCAATTTTATTGTGAATAATTAATAAAATTATAGTTTTTGTTTGACATTTAATGAATAATATAATTATTGAATAAATATTTGTATAATAATCATTTTAGAATTTATATATTAAAAAATCAAAAAAAATATATAAAAACCCGGTCGGACCCCGGTTGAACCGGTCCAACCGTGACCCAGTAGGTTGCCCGGTTCTATGTCCGGTCCGGTTTTCAAAACATTGGGTATTACTACCAACAGTTGTCACGTACAAAAGAAAAACAACACGACAAAGAAAGGAAGACAATTTGATATGTGCAACATGGATGAACCATGGGTTGGTTAAAACGGTGATTAAAACATGCAAAGATAGAAAAAGTTGGTTAAAGATCTAAACTTCAACCTTTGGAATAAATATTATTCAAGTTTATCATACACGTAATGAGCAATGATATCGTGTGGTATGCTTTAAAGTAAATATCATGAAAATGTAAGCAAATAGAGAATTTTTTGGGCGGATTTCTTCGATAGCTAGGTCTATCCGTTGGCAACCTTTAGAAAATCATGAAAAACTGCCCCTTATTACTTGTAATAGTTGGCCAAGTGTCATGTAATAGTGCTGCCATGTGTCCCTAGGTAGTTTTATGTGAAAACTATATTTTCCTTGTATTTATTTGGCTATGAATGCCCAAATCCGACCCATCTAGCATAGGAGAGTTCAGATTGCAATTGTTGGGCATTCTGAGTGAGGATTTTGTGTGTGCACCTTAGTCTCCTTTGTATTCTTTGTGGGAATTAATATAAAGGTTGGGCATTGCCCGTAAACGTGCTTGTGTGTTTGATTTCCGCTGCATACTCTTGTTCTCGTTTACGTTGGCTTAAAAGACTCGGTGTTTGTACGTTTTGTACGTAGAGAATCGTGAGGAAGGCTGACTGATTTGGTGGGCAAATCAGGCCGCACGCGCGAAAATTTCTTGAGCAAAGAAACCCCTATGACAGTTGGTATCAGAGCCCGGTTCAAGGGGTTCTGAACGTGTTGCTGTTCGGCATGGCTGAAGATTCTGGATCTTCGACAAATCCAAATCATAATCGTGTGATGATGCTAGAAATGGAATCAAGGATGCAACGTCTTGAAGCCTTGGTTGGGCCGCCCCTAGATCCAACGGATCCACCGATCTTACAAAGGCTCTGCTGATGGGAAACGAGAAATCGATCGTTTGTCAAGATCGTTGGACGATCTGCCCCAATTTGTGGAGGGCAGATTCACGTCCGTTGCCGAGGAGATGGGACTTCTCATTGATGCCATTGAGACGAAGCTTGAGGGAATGCTTACAGATCTGACGGTGCTTAAGAGGGCTGTTCGAAACGAAGGATCAAGTTCTAGGGCAGAACGTCGGGATCCAAAGTTCGTGTGCCGGAACCGACTGCGTTTGATGGTGTGCGCAGTGCCAAAGAAATCGAAAACTTCGTGTGGGATATGGAGAATTACTTCGAGGCAGCCAAGGTTCCGGATCACGAGAAAGTTACCATTACAAGTATGTATCTCGTGGGTGATGCAAAGTTGTGGTGGCGTGCTCGTTTGTCGGACGATGCAAGTGCCAACCGAGTGAAGATCGAGACTTGGGAGGTGCTGAAACGGGAATTGAAAGAGCAATTCCTTCCTTGCAACGTGGGCTGGATTGCAAGGGAATCTCTTAGGCAATTGAAGCATAAGGGAACTGTGAGGGAGTATGTCAAGGATTTCAGTTCTCTGCTCATTGACATACGAGATATGTCCGATGAAGATAAGCTGTTCAACTTCATGGCTGGATTGCAGCCATGGGCCCAAACCGAGTTGCGGAGACAAGGTGTGAAGGATCTGCCAAGTGCCATCTCGGCAGCGGATCGACTTGTCGATTACAAGGTGATGGGGGCCGATGATTCCGATAAGGAAGGCTCGAAGAAGGAAAAGTCCAAGGGAAAAAAGTTCGGTGGCAAGGGTGGCCGGAATTGGAAGCAAAAAGAGAGCGGTGATGGCGAGGGATCCACGGTGCTGACCAAGACCGGTGGACAACCCGTCGTCAACAAACAAAACCGTGGCTGCTTTCTATGTGATGGCAACCACCTGATGAGGGACTGTCCTAAGAGGAGCAAGTTGAACGCTTTGATGCGGGAGTCGGATAGTGAGGAAGATTCGGACGAGACGAGGCGTGCGAATCCGATTCAATTGTTGAGTGCTTTGGTCGTGGACAAGGCACCCAACGGCACCAAGGGTTTGATGTATGCCACGGTGCTGATCAATGGCAAAGAAGTGAAGGCGATGGTGGATTCGGGAGCAACTCACAACTTCGTTGCCGAGAGAGAAGTCAAGAAGCTGGGCTTGACTCTCTCTAAACATGCAAGTCAAGTAAAGGCTGTAAATTCAGAGGCGGGGCCGGTGAGAGGCAGAACCGATGTCGATCTAGTGATCGGTTCTTGGAAAGGGCAGTGCAGATTGACTGCCGTACCACTAGATGTCTTCGATGTAATATTGGGGCAAGAGTTCCTACTTGCTGCCAAGGCAGCGGTGATACCGTTTCTCGGAGGGCTGATGATTATGGACGAAGAGTGTCCATGCTTCGTCGAATGCTCGTACGTGACGAAAGCAAAGGCGGGAAAGAAACCGGTGGCAATGTTAGCTGCGGTGCAATTGGAGGCAGAATCGAACGACGAGGAGTCATCGAGCCTAATTGCAGCCGTTGGAAGCAAGATGGTGAATTCTCGGGCTGATTTGCTTGTACGTGCATTGCCGAGAAATGAGACGAGGGCCGAAGGCAAGTTAAGGTATTCATTTGAGCTTATGAATGGGCATTGTGGCCTTACTTTTGTTCCAAGTTGCTGCCGTGTGGGGCATAATTCGTTGGTTCGAAATGTGGTATTTTCTGAATTTATGTGGCATGTTGGGTTTTTGTTGGGCTGGTTTCTGTTGTTGATGGAATGGAAGCCGTGTTCGGGTGATTTCTATGGGTTGGAGGTCTCCTTTCTTGATTGGCGGGGCAATCAAGATAAAATACTAGTTGTGCCAAGAACTAGTATTTTCACTTGTGGTTGGGTGCTGCTGTTTGAACGTGATTGGCGTTCGTTTTTCCGAGGGCTGAAAGAATATGTCTGATGTTCATGGGATCTGACTTGGGATATGGGATTCGGTGTGGTGCTGATGATCGAGCACAATCAAGAACGGTGGCAAGACAAGTGGAATCGAGGTAAAGCTGAAGCCGATGGTGTCGATTCGACGAGGGCGTCGAACACCGTTGGTGGGGGAGGTCTGTTACCCCCTTAATCTGTGATATCGGTAATGACTCGAGTGTGGCCGAGTCATGACCGAGAATGGGTGCCAAGCAAGGGTTGGCACAAGGCAGCCACACAATTGGCCAAAGAGTGGTTGAGTGTCGGGCAAGCATTTGGGGTGTTTGTCCGAGAAAAAGCAAGGATCGACTTGGTTCAAGTGGGAACGGTGATCGAAAGTACTAGTGGCTGGCACGGGCGTTGCTCCGCAGCAAATGTGGACAAGCGTGGGCAGTAATCGGCATGTGGCCGATAACTTGGGCAAACGAACGTTCGAGGGAAATCGACCACGACTTGACAAGTGTGGGCAATTTGGCACGACTGATTGGCAAGTTAATGAAGGCAGCCCAATGTGCGGGCGTGCCAAAGACCGTGTGGGCAAAAAACTGGCAAGTAATCGGTAAAGACAAGCAAAAGTGCGGAAAATGCAAGGCAGGTGGGCTTTCTAGCAACCGGCCGGGCTGTTTGGGCCGTTGGGCGCGTGCCCGATCAAGATGGGCTTCAAAAATCAGCCTTGTACGGAGCGGTTGAGGCCTGGAAAATCATGAACAACTGCCCCTTATTACTTGTAATAGTTGGCCAAGTGTCATGTAATAGTGCTGCCATGTGTCCCTAGGTAGTTTTATGTGAAAACTACCTTTTCCTTGTATTTATTTGGCTATGAGTGCACAAATCTGACCCATCTAGCATAGGAGAGTTCAGATTGCAATTGTTGGGCATTCTGAGTGAGGATTTTGTGTGTGCACCTTAGTCTCCTTTGTATTCTTTGTGGGAATTAATATAAAGGTTGGGCATTGCCCGTAAACGTGCTTGTGTGCTTGATTTCCGCTGCATACTCTTGTTCTCGTTTACGTTGGCTTAAAAGACTCGGTGTTTGTACGTTTTGTACGTAGAGAATCGTGAGGAAGGCTGACTGGTTTGGTGGGCAAATCAGGCCGCACGGGCGAAAATTTCTGAGTAAAGAAACCCCTGTGACACCAACCATGATGCGACGACCTGTCAGTTTTGGCCCGTTAGTGTTGGCTCACGGCTTTGCCAGATTCCCTTGAGTTAGGGAGATTAAGGAGTCCAAACTTAACTCATATAATATTAGGCCCAAGATGACCAAAATGTAAATATAGTTGGTAGAGATTCCTAGAGGATTCTAGAAAACTTTCTATAACCCTCCCTTTGTGGATATTTTGTAGGAATTCTTTGGAGTGTTCTAGTGAACAAATCCTAGCCTTTAGATCAAGTAGATCTCCATCGTCCATTAATGAGGTGGCCTAATATAAATAGGAGTAGGGACTTCATTTGTAAGAATCCAACAAATCCAAGCAATCCAAGGAATACAAGTACTTTCCTACAAAGCTCTCTTTCCTATATTTCACAAATTATTCAATTTTGACCAAAAACACAATTTTTAGTACAATTTCGTTCGTCGCCGGCATTACAACAGTAATATGACCGTCATCCACAGTAATATTATTGTGTTTACAATAATATGACAATAGTAGAAATAAATAGTATTACGTTACTCTGTCAACAAATTAAACAAAAAACCCAAAAAAAATAATAATGTTTATGTTGTTGGCAATAATATTATTGTGTTTACAATTATGTTACTGTCAACGACAGTAAGATAATTACGTTGACTTCTCAACAAATTAAACAAAATTAAAAAAAACAAAAAAAAAGTCAAAAATAAAATAAAATTGTCGTTGACTCTAATTGTACTGTTAATGACAACACAGTTATTGTCAACGTTTAGTGGCGGACGTAAAAAAATGGATAAAAATTTTAGGAAAAAAAACCACTAAAAAAAGTCAACGTCGGAAAGAGACGGCGGAAAAAGAAAAAAGAATCGAAAAAGGCAACTTCGGAGACCGGCGGAAAAAACTCTAATTGTACTGTTAATGACAACACAATTACGGTCAACGTTTAGTGACGGACGTAAAAAAATGGATAAAAATTTTAGGAAAAAAAACCACTAAAAAAAGTCAACGTCGAAAAGAGACGGCGGAAAAAGAAAAAATAATCGAAAAAGGCAACTTCGGAGACCGGCGGAAAAAACAGACCAGAAAAAAAAATCTAAACATCAACGCCGAAAACCGGTTGAAAAGATAATTTTTGAAAAAAAAAAGCTTAAAAAAAAGCCAAAATTGAATAAATTGGGGTTACAATTAAGAATTGAGTATAAATGATTGGGGGTAATTTTGTCATATACATTAATTTTGATTATTATTATTATTTTTTTGGGTTTTTGTTTTGTTTGAGTTATTGACGGAGTAACGTAATAATATTATTGTCTACTATTGTAATGTTACTGTAAACATAATAATATTACTGTGGTTGACGGCAATATTACTGTTGTTACAGTAATATTACTGTCAACCACAGTAATATTAATTATTTAGGCTTTGTATTATGTTTAATTTTGTTGAACGGTCAACATACTAATATTACTCTATTATACAATAATATTTGTTGTGTTAATATTATTATGCCAGAGATTAAGATAGCAATATTGTTGTGTTAAACTATGGTATAGATAATATTATTGTGTTTAACAGTAATATAGTTAATATAACTGTCAACCACAACAATATTGTTGTTTAAACGGGGGACAATTATATGTTAAAGAAAAAAAATCAAAAAAGTTAATGCCGGAAACAGGTGGCGAAAAAATCAGGAAGAAAAAAAAATTTCGAAAAAGTCAACGCCGAAACCGGCAGAAAAATCAGGAAGAAAAGAAAAAAAAAGGTCAACCCCGGAGACTGATGGTCAACGGCGGTGACGGAGAAATTATCCATAAAATTGTGTTTTTGGTCAAAATTGAATAACTTGTGAAATTTGAGATTAAATTGAGATTATATTAAATTAAAGAATGAAATTGGAGTATATTAAAATGTGATGGGCTATTTTAGTCTTTTACAAATTTTTGAACCATGTGTACTTTTTTGTAAAATAGTTTATTGTTTGAACCCCTCTATGAATAAGTACATATTGATGTGCTTATTTTGTAAAATGTCCTTATAAATTAATTCCTTTGATCTAAACAATAAAAGTAGTCATATGATTCATATCACATCCTGTAAATAGTTTAATGAAAATCAAATTAGAAATCTACTTAAATATGAATAATATATGTACATTTTACAAATAAGCTCATAAATGAGTACTTATTCATAAAGATGTCCAAACAATAAACTCTTTTACAAAAAAATCTACACATGGTCCAGAACATTGTAAAAGAATAAAACAGCCCTTCATATTTTAATATGCTCCAATAATATTAACACAACAAAACTCGTTATTACTGTAATAGAGTAACATTAATATATTGACCGTTCAACAAAGTTAAACATAATAAAAAGGCAAAAGAATTAATATTACTGTGAGTGACAATAATATTATTATAACAACAATAATATTACTGTCAACCACAATAATTTTACAATAATAGACAGTAATATTATTACGTTACTCCGTGAATGACTCAAACAACATGTGACACCCCTTTTCTAATTACACTTACTTAGTAATTTAAAATATGCTAGCGGAAGACTTATAGAAAATAATGAGCGTGGAATACTCGTTTTAAAAACACTACTAGAAAACTGCAGTTTAGCAACGGTCATTAGCGATGGATAATAGATCCGTTTCTAATAGGTAGATTTAGCAACATAGTTAGCGACAGAACAAAAAATCGTAGCTTTAAATATAAACCATCGGCTATAGTGACGTGAATTAGCGACAGATGAAAAATCCGTGTCTAAGTTAATCATTTAGCTACAGAGGTTGCAACGGACAACAACTATGTTGCTAATAATAAAAATACATAGAGTTGATAGAATATTTTTTATTAATTTTTAGTTTTCACTTTACAATTCCTTTAATTTTTTATTTTTCACTTGATCACTTTCCCTACTTCCCTGAAGTCCTCTGCCGCCATTGTTCCTTTCATCCAACCTCGACCACCCATCCTCTTGCCTTCATTCTTTGTCGATTCTCGCCTCCGATCGTTGGGAAAAGTATAAAAATGCAAAGGTCCCAAAAATTCCCAATTTTTGCTCCTCCCCTCGTAGGTTTTCAATCTCCCACTACTCACCGCCGCGGCGGCGCCACACATGTCGTCTTCAACTAGATCTGCCCATTCACATATGAAATTAAATCGGCAGTAGAATGAAACCAGCTAAATCATTGTAATTTCATTATTTGGGAATAGGTTTGTGCCTTTGTTTAATATTTTATTTGATAAAAACCCTAATATATGAATGGGTATTTTGGTTGTTGTTAACAGTCATACATTTCCATTCAAGGTATGCCATAATACAAGGCTTTAGTGTTATTTTTATGTTTTTAGGAATTATTTATGTGCTATTGGTGATAATGATTTGGAAGGTTTGGAGAATGAATATTCATATCATCAAGTAAATAATATATGAGACATGGATTTCAATTTTAGTTTTGGATTGCATTTTATAATCAATATTATGTCTTAATTTGAGTTTTGGATTGCTTTGGAGAATGATATTATGTTTTACTTTCAATTTTGGATCGAGAGTGACTATTGTTTTTCACTTTCAATTTTAATCTTTGATTACTTTAAATGGATATATATTATATCTCCATTTCAATTCTTAAGTCCTGTGATCATTCTCATCTAGCATTTATTAAACTAAAATCCGAAATTGAGGCTTTGACACTTAATGTAGCAGAGTTAGTAATCAGATAGATTAATTAGTTTTGTAAATCTATTGTATTTTGTAATATTGATTTTTCATTTTATTCCTAAACAATTGTATGATTATGCACATGTAATGATGAATGGATTCAATAGCTAACTTTAAAATATTTTTAATATTTAGATTATTATTCTTGTGTTGATTAAATTCTATGATCCAATTTACTTGTTCATGGACAGGTATCAATGTCTGACGCAAATAAAATTCAAACTGCTGGGAACGTCAAGATTCAAGGTAAGGACTGTGTTCTTCTTAATTTGCTCATTCTTGTATTGCAAATAAGCTGCAAAATATTGTGACGTAAAACTTATATTTCACCCTTATATTATATATTTCACTCTACAACTTTATTTTATCACATGTTTCCACAGAAGCAAACAAATTTGTTAGTTGGTTGTACATATTATTTTTTCATTACTAACCGAATTACTGACTTTTAGGACTCAAGAGTTGAGGTGACTTACATATGCCAAATATAAGGGACACTTAGAAGATGCAAATGTATGTTGCTGAAGTAGAAAGCCACTCGGGTAAATTATTGCTTGCCTATCTAGTCATAATATTACAATTATATGTTAAACTCCAATAAAATGGATAAAACTGTAGCTTACAAAACGATTGGATTATCATATTTTGATGGATGAACTGATTGCTACTTCCGTTGCGGTAAACTTTTTTCCCACTTTGATCCTTGAGTTAGTTCATGCATTAATTTCATTTATTTTTTCCCGAAGTGAATGCATCTATATTCTTATGTATTATCATCGTTCCTATCTAGTAAACTGATTTGCATAAGTTTGTGATTATAAAAGACATTTCTTGTTAGCTTTTAGAAATATTAGTATTTGAATTTTGTGGGAATGTATATTTTATTGCTTCAATTTTTTATTTTATCAGGCTAGAAATAAGACAAGTTGATGGAGAAGGAAACGAAGATGTACGAGTTATAGATGAAAAGAAATGTGGTGTTAATGGCTATAGAGACTCCATTGTTCGTATAGGATAGGTTTGAAATTCATATTTTGACTATGTTTGATTCTTTCTAATCTTGTATATACTATAATCTTTAATGAAAATTCAGGATACTGTTTGTTGAATTTGTGTATGTGCAATTAATGATATTAGTTTTATTGGTATATATATATATATATATATATATATATATATATATATATATATATATATATATATATATATATATATATATATATATATATATATATATATATATAAATATTTTTTTTATTAAATTAATACAGTTTTGTAACGGATTTAGTGAAGGATGTATCTCTCTCTAACTAGGTTTTTTGCTTTAATTAGCAACGGATAAATTAATTTAGCGATGGAATATCTTATGTTTTCTCGTCAGATTTAGCAACATCTTTGTTTGTCATTAGTGACGGATCATTCCATTGCTAAAATGTAGCGACGGATGATTACACAGTCGTAGCTAAATATTAGCGACGCGTCTTTTAGCGATCTCCATAGCTACGGACCATTTCTGTCGCTATATAGTTATTAGTAACGGATTTTGTCCATTTAGCGATGGATTGTTCCGTAACTAAATGACAGTTTTCTAGTAGTGAAATCACCTTCTACAAATAAAAAGTTACGCATAATTTTTTCTTTTAAAATCAGAGGAAGAGTGTCCACATATTACCATATTATATACACTTAACCAACTATCACAAAAGAGGCATGCATGACTAGATTATTTAAATTATCAAGAGTACGGATTAGGAATTTCGGACAGATTAGATAGATAAACTTCGAAAACTATTTTCTCTTACACCCTTCGTGAAAAGACTTTGAAAATTTAACCACATACTCTAATATGCGTCTAAATCACTCCTTTAAAACAGTTTGAAAAAAACATTAGTCATTTGAGAGAAATAATTAAACACATGCAACTGTACAGTTTGAAAATCCAGAACAGGGAAGGGAACTTTGAAAATTCTTTATAAATTCCCTACTGTTCTAAACACTACCAAATTTTATACCAAAGTAGATACGTGAGTAAGGATCATGCTCCAAGTTAAATGAATTCATTTGAGTAAGAATAACTTCATATATTGATGCACTTCCTAAAATGACTCAGCACGTGCACAGTTACGGAAATTAATTCATAATAAATTCGTGACTTATCCAAATGATGCAAAAGACCTACCAAAATAACCCTAACAGAAATTCCTATGACTCTGTAAACTGACATGCAATTCTAAACAGAAAGTATATTTAATACGGATTATCGAACAACAGGGCAGAACACAACATATAATTAACCGATAAGCATTATATAGAAGTTTGGCAAAAAGAGGAAATAAAAATCCTAATTATTATTAGATGCAATGTTCTTACTAATAAGATCCCCCGAGGGGTGGAAGAGTACGATAATAGATATCTAAGACGGTATCGAAAATCTTTAAAATTAAACTATACAAGTAGAACAATATGGCTAAATTAAGAGCACACAAGCTCCACACGCCTTCCATATGAACACATCCCTCGATTCTCGAACTCGACTTCAACTTTGCGACTCGTGCTCGGGATTGAAAGTACCTACAAGCATTTCAACACCTATATGAGTCTTTTGGACTCAATGAGAATTCCGAAGAAATACCAAATACACATAGGCAAACAAGCATATATTTATGATATGTATATATGTATATATGCCATCTCAAATCACACACATACACTGTATAAACATTTCGATTTTACCTCAATCGTCATTTCATTTAGGGGCTTCACCAATTTACCTTTACCTTCTCGGATACCTCTTAGACCTTCTCACTTTACCTCTTAGACCTTCTTTTCATCATTTCATAAGGAATAAGAGTGAATCCCTCACAAGGGAGTCGTCATTCTTTTACACACACATTCATTCAAGTGCTCATACAATGTGTGAGAAAACATTTTTGTTCGGATATCCTTTGGAAAATCAAGTAAAACCATAGACAATAAGCCTTCATTTATTTGGAACCCATTTCATAAGTGGAATCAAACCACACACTCTTCATTTCATTTTTGGGGTACCGGTCCCTCATACCCCGTGCTTATTTGATCTATGTTTTACAAGACTTTCCAATTTTAAAAACGTGCAAGTGAGGTTAGTACATACTTTCATTCAATTCAAGCAACTTGATTAATTGTGTGAGAAAAACATTTTTGTTCGGATATCCTTTGGAAAATCAAGTAAAACCATAGACAATAAGCCTTCATTTATTTGGAACCCGTGTCATAAGTGGAATCAAACCACACACTCTTCATCTCATTTTTGGGGTACCGGTCCCTCATACCCCGTGCTTATTCGATCTATGTTTTACAAGATTTTCCAACTTTAAAAACGTGCAAGTGAAGTTAGTATATATTATTCATTTCACATATTCAAATTTAGCTTTCACATAAGCACACATATTTCCACATATTTCACAAAGGCACATAGTTTAGTCACAAATCACAAAAGCAAGTAAGACACATAACAACTCAAGCAAAGAACATAGATCACATATTTACACATATAGCAAAACAACTCAAAGCATTCAGTTATTTATAATTACTATCTCCAAGTTTCATTAATTAAAGTTCAAGCCCTCTTTCTCAAGAGACTTGAAGTTTTCTTTCAAGTAGCACCAAATTTCCATTTACTTCATTTTCTTTCCAAAATATTCAAACCATCAACAATTCAATCACACAAAAATTCATTTTTATTAATCTTTTTCTCGGTTTTTATCTTCGTATATTATCTTATTACTCATAGATCATAAACCATGGATCGTAAGCTTCCTCGACCCGAAGGGAGTACACTTACAACCGTGTAGGTCGATATATATATACACATAGAAACATATACTTATATATATATAGCACATATAGATTATAAATAAACCATGGATCAAGTACTTTCTTAGACCACGCAGGTTTACAAAAACCATGGATCGAAGTTTCCTTAAGATCACGCAGGTCTAGTATATATATACATAAATAAAATTGCAATATTATTCTTAGTTCTTCAAGATTATATCATTTAAAGCTTAGATTCTTACATGCATGGATGATCAAAGCATAAATTAAACACAAAGTTTTATTTTCTTTCTGCTTTAGTTTTCGGTCACCACAAGAACATTAACAAGAAATTAAAGAGAAGAAAAATACTATTGGTGTTGAAGCACTTGTAGCAAGAATTCGAAAATTCTCACCTTAATCTTCTTAGAAAATTGGAAGGGTGTTCTTTCCTTTCTACAAGGAGAAGAAGAAGAAATTTTAGAAAGAGGGGGAAGAAAAAGCTTAGTTTCTTGAAATTTTCGAAAATGAAGAAAAGAAAGAAGAGGAAGAAGACTTACTCCTTTGGCCTAGAATTTTACTCTTGAAAGAGATTTTGGGTCTTTCCTACACTATAATTTCGAAAATTGGGAGAAGAGGAGAAAGAGATTTTGATTTTTGATCTTTAGAATGTGTGTAGAGAAGATGAGAAAATAAATGAAGGCTTGGGTTCTATTTATAGAGTAGTGGGGGACTTGCAACCTTAAAGATTAAGAATTGGAGAGTGACCTTTTTGCAATTTAGGAAAACTTAGGAATTATCTAGAGGGACATCTTTGCAATTTCATTTAACTATTCAAAAAGAAATTCAAAAAGGAAAATCTTAATGTACATGGGCTCACCTAGAGAAGGGTTGTACTCAAGGAAAATTTTGGTCTTGTGTTGTACCATGGTCAAAATTGAGGGATGATAGGAGGAATTTTCTATTTTTATTTAAGAAAATATGTGATTTTAAAATTCTCCTAACAAATAAGTTCTAGCAAACAAAGGAGTTTAATTAATCTCTAGATTAATAATTAACTAAGATGATCAATTTAAATTCGTCCAAAATTATTTCAGACTAATGCATTCTATATGAAATTTCACCAGTTATCACATAAATAAAATCTTAAACTAATAAACGCACATAAGAGATAAAATCACGTTAACTAAATAGATGCTAATTAATGAAAAATTAAATTATCGGGGACGCAGGGTGTTACACAAAACAAAAAAAAAACCCAAAAAAATATATAATAATATTGTGTTTATAGTTATTTTACTGTCAACGACTGTAATATAATTACGTTGACTTGTCAACTAATCAAACAAAATAAAAAAAAATAAAAACAATAATAATAATAATATTATCATTGACTCTAATTGTACTGTCAATGGCTGTACAATTACATAAATGTATTGTCAACGGCAGTACAATTACGTTAATGTACAGTCAGTGATAGTACAAATACGCTAATTTACTATCAGTGACAGTATATTTACCGTTAATGAAAGCACAATTACGGTCAACATTTAGCGACGGGCGTAAAAAAAAAAAAAAAAAAAAAAGTCAACGCCGAAATCTGGCGGCGGAAAAAACAGATCAAAAAAAAATAAAACAAGATAATAAATAAATAAAATCGAAAGGTCAACGCCGGAGACCGGCGGCAAAAAAATAATTTTTGAAAAAAAAAGTCGAAATTGAATTTTCGTGGTCAAAATTGATTTAATTGAGGTTACAATTAAGAATTGAGTGTAAAGGATTGTGGGTAATTTTGTCATATACATGAATTTTTCTTTTATACTCCCTCTGTCCCATATTATATGTCTTTTTAGAAAGTTTTTCTTGTCCCAAATTATTTGTCATTTTAGACTTTCAATGTATCATTAATTGCACTATTTTCAATTTTACCCTTTATCACTCATAATTAGTTAGTTGTAAAACAATTAATGTCAAGGATATATAAGTATTTTCCTATGCTTTTTACTATAATCTATATACATTTATTGATTTTCTTAATACGTGTGCAATAACCCAAAACGTCATTTAAATTAGGACGGAGGGAGTATATAATAAATATTAAACGAATGGGCTTTTGGCGAAAGAAATATAGCCCATAAACTTAGAATAATAACTAGGGATGTCAACGGGTTGGTCCTGGGCCGGATTTGCCTAAACCCAAGACCGGACTCGCGAAAAATTTATAAACTCAAGATCCGCCCAACCCGTTTTAGCTTAGACCCAGACCCTAATTAAACGGTTCTGACCCGCCAGATCCGCTAGACCCGTTAAGATACAAAAAAATTAATATTTTTTAACTTTCAAAACATTTTGCTTGTATATATTTTTTGTAAATGATCTCAATACCAAAATACAATATTTTCAAAAATCTCTATAAATGATATAACATGAACAATAAAATTACGTAATAAATTATATTTAACTTCGATAATAAATAAAATTTAAAATGCAAGACAATTGGCGGTTGTCGACAAGTGATGAATATTACTCACGAGAAATGAGATTCGAAAAATAAAACAGTGAAAATAGGTAAATGAAAATAGACAAGGTGGAAATTGATTGTTTGATAAATAAAATTCGAAATTATATATATATATATATATATATATATATATATATATATATATATATATATATATATATACGGGTCGGTTCCAGTAAGACCCGTAACCCGACCCAGAACCATCCGGTTCTAGAAACTTAAACTCATTACCCGACCTAGACCCGTCCCAAACGGTTCAGTTTCGGGTCCAAGACCCGTCAAACCCGTAATCATTTCCATTCCTAATAATAACGATTGTTGGTTACGGACTTATGCACATAAACCTCATAATATATTAATTAACTGCTTTAATTGCTATTTGCGGTTTATAATAAAACCCCCCCCAAAAAACACTTTATTTCACTAAAACCACAAAACTTCCCAAAAAAATCCAAACCCCCCCCCCCCCCCCCCCCCCCCAAAACGCGTAAAAACCCAACTTGGGCGTCCATTCATGCAGTGCACGCCCAAGTTGGGCGTGCAAACTGCATTTGGGCGCCCGAGTTGGCGGTCCAGTGCAAAAATTTTATTTATTTATTTAATTTTTTTTTTTAAATGTTCGAACGCCCAAGATGGGCGCCCAAGGCGTGTACGAACGCCCGGAACGGGCGTTCGTACACGCCTTGGGCGCCCATCTTGGGCGTTCGAACATTTTTTTGCGAAAAAAGAAGCCCTACAAATCGATTTGTAGGGCTTTTTAACATGAAATTGGTTCCGTAATTGACCTACCCAATGCATATTACACATAAAAGAGTCGAAATTACATCAAAAAATCGAAGCCCAACCCTTCTTCAAGCTTGATTTCAAATTTTCGAATTTTTTTTTTTTTTTTGCTATTTGCAGTTTTGGGGGGTTTTTTTGTGCCCCATTGCTTAGAAACCGCGAATAGCAATTTTGTGACCGCAAATAGCATTTCATTTAAATATTGATGCACTGATTTTTAAATTTTTAAATATGAAGATTTGTTAATGCTAATTTTAATGAAATAAATCATTAATATAAATAATTAATCAGCAAAAATCATAACACACGTGCAACGCACGTGTTACCTTCCGGTGATACATAAAAAGGGTTGTAATAATGTTTTGTTTGCAGTCATTCTCAAGTTCAACTGTTCAACCCAAACAAAGATCCATTTATGTCCCAATTAAAGATGCAAATAACCAATATTCAATTGATTAAATTAAAAAAAAAAAAAAAAACACAATAGTATTAAAAACTGCAATTTCCACCAAACTGCTCAATTATCACTAGGCACATGATTTAATTAAATGCACCCAAAAAATTCTAATAATAAACACTAACAAAATTAAAAAAAAAAAACTATGACTAAATCCCCATAAGCCTTAATTAATCAGCCTCACACCGGTACTAGCTAAAACTATAATGCTACACCAGGTGAATTATACCGGGGAATAATAATAAATAGAACTAAACCACCCAATCATCGATCGATCACGAACACATGGAAGGAACTTGAACACTCGGGTCGATAAATTTGTGGTCGGCGTTGGAGCATGACGCCGTCGTAGGTTGTCCCGTCGCCTTTGTTGTCAAATTAAGAGCCACAAACTCGATGTTCTTGCATGGCTTCTTCTTGCTGCATTGTACGTCCACCGCAACTTTCGATTCCGAACTTCCCTTTATATTTACAAACTTCACTCCGCTGATTTCTATGTCCGACTCACCCTATAACAATATTTTAATCAAACACGTACGTAACAAAAAAAAAAAAAAAACCGAAAAAAAAATAATTCAAGATTTCGATTTCTTTGACTAGTATTTATAAAACAAGAATTAATTTAGCAATTGGATGTGATGCAAGGGGTACTACATACAATAAAATCATTTTTTTTACGCACCTGATGGCTGCAAAGGTTGTTTGGGCAGTAGTACTGGTCGATTACGATAGGGTTCTCGACATCATCCACAAGAATATTCGAAAAAGTAACGTCGGAGACGATGGTGGACACTGTAGACGGGGCCCACGTTTTGATCCTCAATCCATTATTGGTTTTCGTAAAAGTACAGTTATCGACAAATATCCCATTAACATCTTTTTCCTCTTTATATTTCCCTAGGCTTCCGATGCTAATCCCGTGTCCGGGCCCACACCAAATCTTTGTGATGTTGACGTTTGTGTTTCCGTCTCCCATCGACACGCAGTCGTCCCCTGTGGAGATGCGAGAGTCGGTCACCCTTACGTTGTTCGATCTCGCGATGTGGATCCCGTCCGTGTTCGGGCTGTCGGCTGGGGCCCGTATGTCGATGCTGTTCGCGCTCAGGTTGTCGCACTCGTTTATGGTGAGATGGAACATCTTGCTGTTAAGCAAATTGATCTCTCTCACCACCGTGTTACGGAGAGTATTCAACTTAATCGACTGTAATATTAATCGAAGTCTTGTTAATATATATAGACAAAATCGTAACATTTTTTTTTAAATTTTTTTCTAAGAAAAACGAAGAATCTATCGAGGGATTATTATATTACCGAGGGGGGTCGTTTGCAACTGGTGGATCGATCGCACGTATTGTACGACCAAGCCTTTGCTCCATTGCCGTCGAAAGTACCGTTACCGAAAATAGTCAATCCATCTACCTTATGGAATAGGATCCAATAATCTTCATCAAGTGAAGCATCATCCGAAGCAATTAGGGTTCCCTTTATCATAAAATAGGTTTCTCCATTGCATGGTCCTTCAAATACTGCACCTCTCAAAAAGAATATTCCATTTGGGATTGACACTACCCCTCCATTTGTTGCACATGCTTCCTTCCATGCACTCATCAAAGCCTACAAATACATATTTATATTCATCAATTATGTATATAAGCAGTAGATTTTACGTACGTGCAGTCAGTGGCGGAGCCAGTACAGGGTTAGAGGGGGCCATGGGCCCCCGCGCACATTTCACAAATCTTTATTATTTTATATAAAATTTTTAAAAAAGTTGTGGATAAAAGCATTATCGGCCCCCATCATAATTTTTTTAATGCGTTTGCCCCGTCGAACTTAAAAATTCTCAAATGTCTGTTAGTTTATATAAAAATGTTACAAAAATTGTATATATATAAAAAAACATTATCAGCGCCCCTCATAAAATTTTTAATGCAGTGAACTTAAAATTTTGGCTCTGCTAATGCGTACACATCTGAAAGTGTATGTATACGTAACATGTATTATATTATATACAAAAACAAAAGGATATATGATTGCTATATATAAAATTAAAATGAGTTACGTACATTGGTGCTATCGGTTTTTCCACCGGAAACGGCGCCGTAGTCGGTAATTTCGAAAATCTCGTTTTCGCCATTAGCGTAGCTAATTACGCACAAGAACCAAAAAACAGAAGCAAAGAGAGAGGAATAAGCAAATTTGAAATCCATATTATATTTTGCTGTATCTAATGGAATTTATGGAGAATAATGAAGAAGAATATGATTAATATATATATATGGGCGAAATGGATCAACACTTTAATTGCATCAATATCTCATTAATTAGTACATAATCTTCATTAACTGGTTGGGAAGATTAATTACCTTACTAAACTACAACTGAAAACTGTGTGAAACTGTGAATAAATCGATCACTTATATTGTCATTATCCAAAATCCAAGTACATTTTTAGGCCCCGTATTTGTACAAGGAAATAAAATCCGGCTGATTCTGTTAACTTGAATAAAGATCATATCATATATGTAACTCGAGAAATAAGAAGTTATGTACAATTTAATTAAATTCTTACTTTTCATTTAGCAATATATTATATTAACATATATATTTTTATAAACCTAATTAATAGTTAGAATGTTTAGTGCTTTCTAGGGCTGTTAATCGGGCCATGTGAGCCGAACTTGGATTGGCTCAAACTCATATATCATCGGGTCTCAATACTATAGACTCAGGGCTTGTTCTGTTACCTATATTGAATTTAGATTGGATTAACTCTCTAATGGCTAATTAATTATTTAGTTAGTAGCATGTTCGGTTTCTTAGATTAGATCTTCTATTAAATTTGTTAAATTCAGTTATTATATATGAATTGTCTATAAAACCACTTAGTTTAAAATAATACGATATGATTTTAAGGATAAAATTGTTTTTTTCCCTTTTTAATCACCCCAATTAAATTAATCTCTAGAGGAAGGGTGCTACTAATTTAATGCAATAGTAGCATTTAATAGCGGACTTTGATTTAGTAGTGGGTTTGAAAAAGTGTGCATCTTGTCAACCGGACGTGTTATTAGCCCCTACTATTTAGTCAATAAAACCTTATAGTAGTAACCGAACGAGCCTTTAAGCTCATATACTATCGGACCTCATTACTATAGGCTCAATCTCGGTTCATGTATTATTTGGTCTTTGGATTTATATCGGGCTCGTATCGTACAATTATATACTTTACAACTTTAATTTGCAATCGAACGTGTAAAAAAAGGAACCTTCACAATTATCGAAAAGCTAAGGAAGGAAATTTAGAATAGTCATGAAGAGTAAAATAAGTTAAAAACTATAGTCGCATTGTAAAATAAAACCATACTCTATTCCTTAAAAAGACTGAACTTTAAAGTTGCAAATATTTAATCCTTGAGTAAGTAATATAACCAAAAATGCATGAGAGTCCAAAATGAAGAAATGTAAAATAAATAGGATTAATTCTAAATGTACTCTTAACTCTTTTTAGTTATTTACTTAATGCCTTATTCGGGTGGAGCCACAATAGACTCAATAACTCGGCTCATAAATGGGTCGTATTTAATAAAATAACTCAAACTCGACCAGACTCATAGTTAGCTAGGCCCGGCCGCTCAAATAAAGTCGAGCCAAACAATCTGGCTTCGGATATTCTCAATTCAATTTCCGGTCATAACTCTAGTTAAAACCATCTTAATAAACGTGATTACCATAAGATTGTACATTCTCATAACTTCCCTCTACTATCTTTCTTAGTGAAATTAAAAAAATGATATTATTTTGTAGACCCCCTCATTTCAAAATTATATAGAACTAACTATCAAGTGGATTACACTTTAGGGGAAAACCCCCTCATTTCGAAAATATTTTGACATACCCCTTGACCACCACGAAGTTCCTATATTACCCTTTTAAAATCAGTTTTAAACCCTAGCCACTCACATTTCAGTCTCTCTCTTCTTCTCCCAGATTCAAAATCCCGCCTCCACAAACCTCTCACCGGCGAAATTGCTTCCGGAGTTATAACTCTCTCTCCGGTGGTCGGAATTTGATGGTTTAACTACCATTGGATTCCTCTCGTCGAGCTCTTTCTTTTGGTGGTAATTTCATTCAGTTTGGAGCGCAAATCTGTTTCTGCAATTTTTTTTCATTCGACGACGGTGGTCTTGCCGGAGATGTATTTTGTGTTCACCAGTCGAAATTTGACAGGCTACCTCCTTTGGATTCCTCTCGTCGAGATCTATATTTTGATGGTAATTTCGTTGTTTTTATGTTTTCAGATTTATTTCTATATTTTCTTTCATTTGTGGTGCGCGGAACCGTGAGTGGTTATTAGCGGCGCCTAGGGTTTTGGTAGGAGGCGAGGGGGGGGGGGGGGGGGGGTTGAGGAGTCACTGTATGTTTGATTTAAAATATGTAGCATTTCCCAGCAATAACCTCTGTCTCTATCTCTCGATCTCTTAGTGTTTGTTGATTTTTTGAGTGTTTTGATGTTTCTTCAAATTTTGTTAATTTGAAGTAATTTCTTTCGTTTTGATTTTGCAATTGCAGCTTAATGAAATCCATTGATCATCTCCTTGAAGGTTTCAAAAATTTGGTTGAAGTTACATGTGAAGCAATGCTTAACAAACTGTATACATTACTACATATTACTATACATTACTATATATATAGTAACATGTAGTTACATATGCATATATTTGTGTATTTTCGATCTGTATTTTATTGGTTCTGAAGTGATTTATAATCAAAATATTGAATTTTGTAAATTTTTGTTGGTGTTTATGAATTTCTTTTGTATAAGCCAGTATTCGTGTGTGTATACAACTGATCGACTAAAAATATGAGGAAAAAAAACGAACATAACTATGAATTACTATAGGTACTATAGTTACATGTAGTTATTTTCAGTATAATAAACATATTGTTTTAAAAATATAAAACAAATTAAAAAAATAAATATATATACATTTAACAAACATGTTTATTATTTAAAAAATAAAATAAATAAATAATAATAAATAAATCAGCGAAAATAATAAATGCAGTACCAAAAATGTTGAATGCAGTTTGACCGAAAATTGCATATAAGGGTAGTGTAGTACTTTCGCTTCTCCATGGGTATGTCAAAGGATGATTGGGGCTTGGATTTATCCATAATTTATTTGGTGGTTTGGGGTATGTAAAATAACCCCTAAAAAAATATATGAAATCTGAAGTTACAAAGGTTGCGGACAAAAATACTAAATAACTTTTTTTGGCAAAAAGGCCCGGACCAATTTTTTTTCGTAAAAGGACATAAAATATTTCCAAGCCCATCAATGATTAAAGGGCGAACGGCAAAAAGGCCCATCACATGGGACTTAAATGCATTTTAGTCCACAAAAAAAAACAGTCTCTCAATTAAGCCCATCGCCATGTCTTTAGTCCAAAATACCCTCAATAATATAATTCTTATCAATTCCACCCATTATGCTCTAACTTCCTTAATATTACACATTGACCCCGTATTTAAAGAAATATATCACATTAACCCCCAAAACTTTTTTTTTTCAGAAAATAATTTTTTTTCTGAAATACTTTTTTTCCGGCAAGATTCCGGCGTTGATTTTTTTATTTTTTTTTTTTTGAAAACTTTTTTTTTCCTGAAATTTTTTCCGGTCGGTCAACCACCGTTGACCGCCGGTCTCCGGCGTTGATTTTTTTTTTTTTTTTTGTGAATTTTTTTTTCTTAGAAGAAAAAAATATTTTAATTAATATTACTGTTTTAGCTACTAAATTACTGTCTCAGACAGTAATATTACTGTTTGGGACAGTAATATTATGAATATTATTTTTCCGAACAGTAATATTATTAATATTATTGTCTAAGACAATTAAATTACTGTTGAAGACAGTAATTTAGCATCTAAGGCAGTACTATTAATTAAAATATTTTTTTTAAGAAAAAAATGAAAAAAAAGTCAATTAACAGTTAAATTATTGTCTCCGACAGTTAAATAACTGCTGGAGACAGTAATTTAGCAAACGAATACAGTAATATTAATTAAAAATATTTTTTTTAAGAATAAAAAAGTCAATTAACAGTTAAATCACTGTCTCCAACAGTTAAATAACTGCTGGAGACAGTAATTTAGCAACGAATACAGTAATATTAATTAAAATATTTTTGACGATAAAAAAAAGTCAATTAACAGCTAAATTACTGTCTCCGGCAGTTAAATTACTATCTCCGGCAGTTAAATAATTGCCGGAGACAGTAATTTAGCAGCCAAGACAGTAATATTAATTAAAAAAAATTAAGAAAAAATAAAATTATAAAAAAAAAAAAAAAAGAAGTCAACGCCGGAATCTGGCCGGAAAAAAAAAAAAACATTTCAGAAAAAAAAAATATTTCTGGAAAAACAAATTTTGGGGGGTTAATGTGATATTTAAATCCGGGGTCAATGTGTAATATTCAGGAAGTTAGAGCATAATGGGTGGAATTGATAAGAATTAGGCTTAAAATTGGGGTCAAAATTGAAATTATGGTTAAAATTGGTTAATTGATGAAATTGGGCTAAATTGGGGTGTAAGTCATGAAATTGGAGTTAAATTGGGTTTCAATGAATTGGGGGTAATTTTGGTATATATAGAAGGATTTTCCTTATTTGCAAATAAGTTTGAATGGACTGGATTTATTTGAAAGACAAAATAGTTGGATGTCCCTCTTTTAATTAAAAGCCAGGCCTATTTGCCATTACCCCATGATTAAATGACGAATTTTATATAGACTCATAAATTCAAATTTCACTACAAATTTGTCGACGCTTTAACTTATAGATGGCAATAGGTAAGGGTTTGTCGGGTCTTAGTTGGGGTGTGCGTGGGTCGTAAACCCGATGGTTCTAACAAAATCCGTCCTCGTCTCGTCAACCAATGGTTCTTGATTTTAAGAAACTAAACTTGTGGTTTTTCGACGGGTTTAGGATAGACGGGTCTATTGCGGGTTTAAAGTAGAATCCAACCTTCACGGGTCAAAACCCGTCGTAATTTATAAAAAAAATATTTTCTTTAATAATTTGTAAGTTTTACACAAACTTATTTAGAAATTAAAATGAATGACCAAGCGTAAAATTTGAAATTGAATCAAATGTAAATAACATCAATGATAAATGTCACGAGTAAATCAAAATTAATACGTTTTAACCATAAATCCAAAAAAAAAAAAAACTATTTAAACCTTTATAAGACAAGATTTAAAATAAAATAGATAACCATAGACAAAACGAGACGATGTCGTCGTTATATATATATAAGTTTTGACATGTAAGAGATACTTTATTCATGTATTATACATTATTAATTTATTATACGACATAATATAAACAAAACGACGTCGTTTTGTATAGCGGGTCTAGACGGGTTTCACGGGTATTAATTTTTTTTGAACCCGTCTAGAACCAAAATCCGCAGATCTTGTCCATTTCAGGACCCAATCTTATAGATGGATCTATCCGTCCGGTCCTAACGAGACGGTTTTTGCCGGGTTTTACGGGTTCAACGAGTTGATGAATTCGACTTGTTCACCCCTAGGTCTTAGACCCAGAACCAACACGTTTGGGGCAGATCTGGGTAAGTTAAATGGTTCTGAGGCGGGTCTGGGTAAATTAAATAGTTTTAGGCCGGGTAATGAGTTTAAGTTTCTAGAACCGGATGATTCTGGGTCGGCATATGGGTTTTATTGGAACCAACCCATAACCGACCCGTTTAAATATATTATACTGAATAGTTAACTATATATACAAGTTAATTTATGATTTCATCCACCAAACTTCCAACTTTCATAGTGTCTATTCTCATTTGCCAATTAATCACCGTTTCATTTTTTTGAATCTTATTTCTCGCAAGTAATATCTGTCGTTTTGCTTTTTGAAATTTTTTTATTCTAGAAGTTAAATATAATTAATTATATAATTTTATTATTCACTTTATATCACTTGTACAAATTTTTTATAATATTGTATTTTCATTTTGAGATTTTTGTGTTAAAATATATAAGCAAAATATTATGAAAGTTAAAAAATATTAATTTATTTTTAAGTTTACAGGTCTAGGGGTCTGGAGGGTCATAACTGTTTAACTCGGGTATGAGTTGGGGCGGGTCCGGATCTAAGCTAAAATGTGTTGGGGCTGGTCTGAGTTATATATATTTTTCGCGGGTCGGGTCTTGGGTTTCGGTAAAAAGATAAAAAAAATTGAATGTCAACCAATTGAAGTTAACTAATTCTGTGTCAGATAACCAAAGTTCCGACGACCCGCCGCCGGAAAAAAAAATTAAAAAAAAAAAAAGATAAAAGAAAAAAAATGAATGTCAACTAAATGAAGTTAACTAATGCTGAATGAGCAGCTAACCAGAGTTTCGACTACTTGCCGCCGAAAAAAAAAAGATAAAAGAAAAAAAAATGAATGTCAACTAATTGAAGTTAACTAATGTTTAGTAAGTTAATCGGGGCTCCGACTACCGAGGCCACCGCTGAAAAAAAAATTAAAAAAATAAACTAATGTATATATATATATATATATATATATATATATATATATATATATATATATATATATATATATATATATATAATCAAAATAAAATAAGATAAACCAAACCCTAATAAGGGTTTGAAAATGTGAAAATGGTATAAACTAATTATTTATTTGGGTTTATGTCAAATGAAACTTAGAATTAATGGATTTTACTCAAAAAATTGAAAATGTTTCGGCTTATCCCATATTATGTAGGCTGGTGAGAGGGCTATCTCAAATAACCCCATGGTTAAATATCTCTTATTACAAACAATGTTTTAGTGGACTTTGAAGTGAATCAATCATATTAAAACAATGAGAAAAGGCAAGGGTGGTGTTATGGCTCTCAAATTTGATATTAGTAAGGCATATGATAGAATAAATGGGCTCTTTGAGAAAACCCCATCACTATTTTTTTTTAATTGAGGGAGGTCCAAAATATTTTAGTCCATTTGAAAGAAGCCCACACCTATTTTCAGTCATTATGTTTTCCAGCTTTGCCCCCGCCCGCCACGTCATTACTAGGTCGTCACGCGCTCGGCGATTTTTTTTTTCCGTTTTTTTCCCGTCTTTTCTGTATCAGTTTCCTTAATCAACTAGGAAGCATAGTCGATTAGCCTTAATCGACTATGTTTCATAGTCGATTAAGGAAATTATTTATTTTTTTAATTTTTTTGTGTTTTTATTTTTTTTCTATATCAGGTATATTAACCGACTATGATGTGAAGCATAGTTGATTAAAAATCGGCTACTAAAAATAACAAATCACAACTGCGAAAAAAAATACAAAATCAACTATATATTACAAAAACAAAAAATATACAAATATTATAAATGATTTATACAAATGGAATCAATAATACAAAAAGTTCAAAAAACTTAAAAAAATAGGAGTCGATCAACCTTAATCGACTGCCAGAGCATAGTCGATTAGCTTAATCGACTATGTACATGTACATAGTCGATTAAGGTTTCAGCATGCGCGAAATTCTCTACCGGCGCTGTCCTCCGCCCGATCCACCAAAAAATCATAAATCTGTCTCCCTATCGTCACCACACCGCCGCCACAACACACCATCACCACCTTACTTTGACATTATGACGGTTTTTTTATTACAAATAAATAAATAAAATCACAACTCGCACCACCAACCAAAGCAGAACCACCACCCATCAAAATCAGATTCCGGCGACAAATCGACAATCTTATCTCTATTCGCCTCCGATGTAGCATTCCTGGCATTCGAATTCAGAATTGCTATCAAAATCATTTATAATGTTTGATGGGTGCTTCATCTTCTTTCTTTCTCTATCTCCCGGCGGCGGCGGCGACCGTGGCGGAGAAGTCACGAAGAAAACAGAGAAAAAAAAAACAAAGAAGAAGAGAAACATTGGAGCGTGAAAACGGCGGACGAAAAAAATAGAAATAAGATTAGGGTTTTGAAAGAGTATAATAGACAATTCAGGGTAATTTTGGAATTATGGAAATATCACATGGGTGAAATATTAGCTAAGTGGGTTTTCTCTAATTATTTTTGGGAGGATGTGTTTTCTTAACTCATTTTCCTAGATGTGGGGGTTCTTGCTAATTATCCTTAGAATATAATTGAGTTTTTGTCGTGAAGTTCTTATCAAACTTGGTTTTAATGATAAATTTATGGAACTTATTATGTTGGGGTTTTTGTGCATAAGCCCCCAACCAAGCATCTTTATTATTCTAGGTTTAAGGGCTATATCTCTTTCACCAATAAGCCCATCCCTTTAATATTTATTATAAATAAATGAAACATTCATGTAGATGCCAATATTACCCCCAACCTTTTATACTCAATTCTTAATTGTAACCCCAATTTAATCAATTTTGTCCACAAAATTTCAATTTTGACTTTTTTTTGTCAAAAAAAAAAAAATTTTGCCGCCGGATTCCGGCATTGACTTTTCGATTTTTTTTTTCTTTGGATTTTTCCGCCGGTTTCCGGCGTTGACTTTTTTTTCTTCTTCCGGATTTTTTCGCCGGTTTCCGGTGGTCTTCGGTGTTGATTTATTTTATTGTTTTTTGGAGTTTTTTTTTTTTTTTTTTTTTTCCCGCTGCTAAACGTTGACCGTAATTGTGCTGTCACTGATAGTAAATTAATGTAATTATACTGTAATGACAGTTAATTAACGTAATTGTACTGCCGTTGACAATACATTTATGTAAATGTGTTGTCGTTGACAGTAAATTAATGTAATATTATTATTTTTTATTTTTGTTATTTTTTTTATTTTGTTTGATTTGTTGACAAGTCAACGTAATTATATATTACTGTCGTTGACAGTAAAATAACTGTAAACACAATAATATTACTGTCAACAACATCAATATTATAATTTTTTCGGGTTTTTTGTTTTGTTTGAGTTATTCACGGAGTAACTAATAATATTACTGTCCATTATTGTAATACTACTGTAAACACAATAATATTACTGTGGTTTACGTTAATATTACTGTTGTTATAGTAATATTGCCGTCAACCACATCAATATTATTATTTTGTTTGGATTTTTTTGTTTGTTTGAGTTATTCACGGAGTAACGTAATAATATTACTGTCTATTATTGTAATATTACTGTGGTTGACGGTAATATTGCTGTTGTTATAGTAATATTACTGTCACTCACAGTAATATTAATTATTTTGGCTTTTTATTATGTTTACATTTGTTGAACGGTCAACATAGTAATATTACTCTATTACACAATAATAATGAGTTTTGTTGTGTTAATATTATTGTGCTAGAGATTAATATAGCAATATTACTGTGTTAAACTGTAGTTTAGTTAATTTTATTGTATTTAACAATAATATAGTTAATATTAATGTCAATCACAACAATATTGCTGTTTAAACGAAAAAAAAATGTTACAGAAAAAAAAAATCGAAAAGTCAACGCCGGAAACCGGCGAAAAAATCGGGAAGAAAAAAAGAAGTTTGAAAAGTCAGGTCAACACCGGAATCCAGCGGGAATTTTTTTTTTTTTTGAAAAAAAAAAGTTTTGGGTCAAAATGGAATAATTTGTGAAATTTGGAGTCAAATTGAAGTTAAATTAAATTAAGGATGAAATTAGAGCATATTAATGAGAGACTATTTTAGCATTTTACAGAAATCTGGACCATGTGTGGACTTATTGGTAAATGAGTTTTTTGAATGGATAATAAAGAACTCATTAATGAACTTATTTGTAATAGGGCTAAATACAGTTTGCACCCTTAAACTATAAGGGTGGTAACACTTACCCCCTTAAAGTTACAAATGTAACACTTACCCCCCTCATTAATGAATTTAAAGGTATAACTTTGACTTTGAATGATGTGGCATTTTCTCTTCCCAAATTGTCCTTCTAGCCTTTAAATAAATAATGAATATGTAATAATAAAAAATTCGACAACTTTGCCAAAACTTAATTTTATTATTTCAATATTGTAAATTTATGAATGAAAAAAATTGAATTTTAGTTTATTTTTGTTTTACCTTGTGTTCATTTGTAGCTAATAAAAAGTTAACGATTATTCGAATTTTAATTATAATTTTATAGTTTATATAGTTATTTTAATGTGTATATGACTCTAATATAATCATCTCACTTTTTACTTTGAGAATCACAAAATGTATTCAAAAGTTAATAAGAAATTATAATTTAAACGTCTAAATATTTAAATATTATTTTATTAAAATTTATATTTAAGTAACTTCAATAAATTTTCAAATCAATAATTATTATAAAAAAATTGGCCATTTAAGTCTTGAATACTTTTTTCTTGCGAATGTTTAACGTATTTTATATATTTTTTAAAATATTGAGATTTTTATTTATATTAGGGTCTATAGTAATTAAAATGTGGAGTTAAACATAAATCAAAATATTTTTTTAATAATTATTATATTTTATAAATTTTAGTTTTTGATATAATATTGAAAATATTTTATTATATATGCATCAATATAATAGCTAGAAGGACAATTTAGGAAGAAAAAATGCCACATCATTCAAAGTCAAAGTTTATTATTAAATTCATTACTGAGGGGGGTAAGTGTTACATTTATAACTTTAAGGGTGTAAGTGTTACCACCCCTATAGTTTAAGGGTGCAAAGTGTATTTAACCCTTTGTAATAATCCCTTTAATTAAACACACTCAATTTATACATGAAACTCTAATTTAACCAAAATAGACAAATTTTCACCGCTGGCCACTACAAATTGCCGTATTATATTGTTGACGACCATGCTTGCGGTTGGCACAACATTAAAAGAAAAATGTTGGTCATACAATTAAACCTTTATAAATTAATACAGTTGGGACTGCAGAAATTTTATTAATTTAGAGAATTATGAAATTATTGAGTTAATAATTTAACACGTTTTCATCGAGTCAGGACCGAGAGAAACTATTATTTGATCGATTTTATTAATTTATCGATTATTAATTTATCGAGGTTCTACTGTATTATGTTGTTGACAATCGATAAAATAAGTTGGTTAGGCATACACGATCCAGCCAGATTGAGAAATTTCAACAGCTCCATATATATTTTCATCTTTTATTATCTGAACCCATACAAAGAAACCAAAGAGCAACAACAAACTGATGATCAACAATTAAAGAATAGGAAAACGAAAATCACTTGTCTGACGTACCAAAAATTAATTAATTAATTAATTAACGAAACCACATGTTTTCCTAATTTCACCCCTGCTCCCGGTCAGAACACCAATCTTACCCATTTTCACCATTGACTTAGCGAAATCCTTGAAGAAAGTCTTCGAACCCCGAGGAGTAGCATGGCTGGTGACGTAAGCCCTAGTCTCGGAATCGGTAAGAAGAGCTGCGT